>NC_072398.2:228487500-229111666 GCF_028858775.2 Pan troglodytes | reverse complement strand
CTTTGAGGTCTCGAAATTTCATTTATTCAGTAGCTTTGGAAAGGCCTTGTGGCCCCCACCTGGCCCGGGCCCTGGAGGGACAGCCTCACTCCGCACAGTCGCCCAGGGCAGGAGGCTGGGGGTCTGTAGACCTGTGCCATCTGGAGCCGGAGTCGGCACACTCCACGCAGGCGCCAGGGCAGGAAGGTAGGGGTCTGCAGACCTGTGCCATCCAGAGCCGGAGTCGGCACTCGGGGAGGACTGGAAGTGGCTTTCTTCAGGAAAGGGAGGAAAAACATTTGAATGATTTCTGAAAATAGCTCCTTGGGTAGTTATAAGACAGCAATTTAAATAAGTGCTTTCTGCCTGTTTCTCTTGAACATAAAGGTAATTGTTTTTGCCCCAAAATAGATGGCCAGTTTCACTGTAACTTGATTTTTCTCCACCATCCCTTTGTGCACTGTATTAGCTAATGCGGGCCACAGGTGAGCCCCACGAGGCAGCCAGGACCTGGCACCTGGCCTGGGCCATTCGACCTGACCCCAGCCAGGCTATTGGCTGCATAGAAAGAGCCGGGCCTTTGCAGCCGGAGAAATGCCAGCTCGAAATCCAGCTCTGCTGATTAGAAGCTGTGTGACTTTGGACTCGTTATTTCACCTCTCTGAGCCCCAGTTTCCTCAGGGGCAACGTGAGAACAGAAGCATTCACACTTTCTGGCTCACAGAGTCGTGTAAGGCTCAGGAAATGCAGCCGGTCTGTCCTTGAACTTTCTGCAAGACAGCGGGTCCAGCCTCCCGTGCAGTGGCTCAGAACCGCCCCCCCCCGGGCATTCCCGGGGCTCCGTGGTGGGTCCTGGATGCTCCCTGGGCAGCCAGGAACATGAGGCATCTCATCCCTCCTGGCACACGCAGATGCTGACTCCTAGGCCCAGTCAGCCAGTCCCCTCGGACAGCCAGAGGCCATGAAGTCAAGGGGCTCTGGTCAGTGAGGGGCCTTGCTTGCCCAGCCATCACCATGCACCAGAACTACAAACGACCTGTCCCTCTGTGCCATCTCTCAGGCTCTGGAGCACACAGGCTCTCAGCAGCAAGGTGTCCAGGGCACTCCAGCCTGGAGACCTGTGTGCCAAGAGCCCACATACCGAGAAACTAAAAGGGGCCCCAGAGAAAAACCTCTCCCATACCAGAGCTGCTCCTCCTGGGGCTGAGACAGGCCCTGCGCTTCGCCTGCTGGATGTGGGGCAGGAGGATATCCAAGCACTGCCATCCTGCCGGGGGTCCAGTGGCCAAGGGTGGGAGATCTGTGTGATCCCTGAAACCCACCACAGACAGAGGCTCTGAGTCCTGTTCCAGGTGACCAGGCAGGACCACTGGCCAGTCACTTTCTGGGTCCAGCCATCAAGTTAATCACTCATGTTGTTCCTGCAACCGCCCTTCCGGGGTGGCGTGGTTTCCCTTTTTACAGCCTGCAACACTGAGGCTTCAAGGCATTCAGCAGCTGGAGCCCCCAGGCAGCAGGCAGAGCCGGGCCGAGAAGCTCCTTGGGTCTGCCGCGTGCCTGATCTGGCCTCTCAGATGCATCTGCCTGTGATCCAGCCTCGGATGACAAAATGACAGAAAACAAAGCTGCCATTCCTCCCATGTCCACAGCATCAGCCAGGCAGCCTGGGTCCCAACCTCCTCCAGACCCACCAGTGTGGACCCATCACCCACAGATGCCTTGGACAGCATCCGCCAGCCCTTTCCACCTCTGTCTTCTCCTTTGTGGAGAAGGGCCTGTGACAGCAGGCCACCCAGGGAGCCGGGCAGGGGCAGGCAGTGAGGGTTGAGGGTTGAGGTGGGGCTGAGGGAGACCCTGGAAGGGACCCCGACCCTGTGAGTTATTGCAGTGCCCTGGCAGCGGGCCCCGGTGTGCTCATCTGAAAATGAGGCCCCGCCAGGATCTTCCCCCAATGCTGCCCGGTGGAATGAAGATGCGGCCCCCCACCCTGAGTGCTGGTGAGAGACACAGCCAGCTGCCGCCTTAGTCCGGCCCCTCAGCCTCCGGGCAGAGGACACCAGCACGCGTGATCAATCAGTCCCAACACTTCCCAACATGCTTCTCGAGTTACACACCGCGGGGATGATGTCATAGCGGCCGCCAGCCGGAGCTAGGGAAGAAAGAGGCCCCTCTGTTTCAAACCCATGGGCCAGGACAGGCCAGCTTCTCGGGCATTGGAATTTCTCTCCCTGACTTGGCTTCAGAAATGAGAGGAGTGCTGAAACCTTTGAGGTTTTTTTCTTCAGATTTTGAAAGCTATATATGTTTACTCTACAGAGGAAGAAATAGAAAATATTCCAAATCTCACTTCATTATATTTTCTTCTGTTTCCATCACGTACCTCTACTTACCTACTCACCAGCTCATTGATCCATTGATCCTTCATTCTGTCCATCCATCTATCCATCAATCCATCCATGCATCCATCCATTCATCCATCATCCATCCATCCATCCATCCATCCATCCTCCATCATCCATCCATTCATTCACCCATCCATCCACCATCCATCAGTCCATCCACCCATCCATCCATCCATCCATCCATCCACCATCCATCAGTCCATCCACCCATCCATCCATCCATCCATCCATCATCCATCCATCATCCATCCATCCACCATCCGTCCATTCACCATCCATCTACCATCCATCCATCCATCCATCCATCCATCCATCCTCCATCCTCCATCCTCCATCCATTCATTCACCCATCTATCCATCATCCATCCATCCATCCATCCATCTATCCATACATCGATCCATCCATCCATCATCCATCCATCATCCATCCATCCATCCATCCATCATCCATCCATCATCCATCCATCCACCATCCATCCATTCACCATCTATCTACCATCCATCCATCCATCCATCCATCCATCTATCCATACATCGATCCATCCATCCATCATCCACTTATCTATTCTTTCTTCCTTCCTTCCATCCATTCATCCATCATCCATCAATCATGCATTCATCTATCTTTTTCATCCTTGCTTCCTTCCATCTATTCACCCATCATCCATCAATCATTCATTCATCTATCTTTTCTTCCATCCATCCATCCGTCATCCACTTATCTGTTTTTCCTTCCATTTATCCTTCCTTTCTTCTTTTCTTTCATCCATCCATCATCCACTTATCTTTCTTTCCTTCCTTCCTTTCCTCTTTCCATCTATTCACCCATCATCCATCAATCATTCATTCATCTATCTTTCCTTCCTTCCTTCCTTTCATCCATTCATCCATTTATCCATCCATCCAGCCATCTCTCACATCAAACCATATGGAATGGCTGATACTCAATGTATGAAATATTGATCATCTGTTCTCATCCTTTTTTATTTTTGAAAAATCTACATGTGCCTTTTGCAACTTGCTGCTGCCCCTTAATGACATTACTATGACAATTTGCTTGAGAATCTTTTGTTGCGAAGAATCTTCAGGAAACACCCATCTGGCAGCATGGTGGGTGTGGAGGGCCTCAGCTGGTCAGCGGCGTGCAAGGCTGCCCTCTCGGGGCACAGGGCACAGTAGAGCAGCAAGGCGACTTGAGTGAGTGCCATGTTCATCTTGATTCACAGCAACAGGTCAGGCAATTTTATAATGAATGGCAAGACACCTTCAGAGCAGCCTGGGCCCCCAGAGGCTGATGGCAGGGATCTCCCACCTTGCCACTCCCTGCCGTGCAGTCCTGGGCCAACACCTGAACCTCTCAGGGTCTCCACTTCCTCTGCTGTGAAATGGGACTGCAGGTGGCAGCTGTCTCCAGGTGAGAAGAATGGCCCTGGACCAGACCAGGCTGGGGCCAGCTCAGCGTGGGCTTAGGGAGAGCTCTCCCCATCCTTGTTCTTCTTCCAGACCCGGAGGGGTCAGAACCATGGCTAGACGGGGAAGGAAGGCAGAGCCAGGGGCTCCCCCCATTCCCAGGGGTGACCCGCCAAGCCAGGGAGGCCGAGAAGCTTTGGCTATAAACGAAATGTTCAGCATGGCCTGTTACATGGGCCGGGCACTTTCTGCAAATCTGGTGGCATAGAATAGAGACACATAGAATAGGTGCCAGGCCACACATGGATGGCTGGAAAAACAATCCCCAGAACCCAACCATGTTTAGCTCTCTGAGTGGATCCAGAGAAGTTGCGGGGTGGCCTCCCTCCATCCATGCGCAGATACACTGGGAGGGCCCTGGGAGGTGGTGGGTGCTGCTTTTGGATGATGCCCATGAGGCTGAGGCTCCCTTGTCAGGAGACGGTATGTTCTGGTTCCAAAGGACGAAATCCTTTCCTCCAACAAAAAAAGCTATGAGTGGACCCCGACCAACCAGGCCCTTGAATATGCCAGGGCCTGTGTCTAGATGTGGCATTAAAGCAGAAAAAAGGCAGGTCATAAAATAATGCCCTCCTAACAGGGATGGTGTGGCACCTTCAGTTTTGTATGTGTGTATGTGAGTGTGTATAAGTGTGTAGGAGTGTGTGGCCATGTGTATGCATGTGT
Source organism: Pan troglodytes (assembly GCF_028858775.2). Classification (NCBI taxonomy): domain Eukaryota; kingdom Metazoa; phylum Chordata; class Mammalia; order Primates; family Hominidae; genus Pan; species Pan troglodytes. The sequence goes on along the minus strand of NC_072398.2, from coordinate 229,107,149 downwards.
GAGGGTGCAGGAGGGTGTGAGTGTGAGCCTGAGACTGTGTGCTGCTGCAGGGAGGACAGGGTCCCTGCCTGGCCTCCTCCCATCACAGCATCCTTGGCCTTGCATCTCAGCATCATTCCACGGCCCCTCCCTGCCCCACAGAGCTCTGCGGTGGCCCCTCAAGAGGGATGCGCCTGGTCGTTGCCTGCTGCGGAGCTGGGGCTGCACATGCGGGGCCACCCTGGCTCCACGTGGCCCAGGTTGGCCGCCCCCACTGACTGCAGCCATAAAGCCTGTGCCCTGGTGGTCAGTCCCCGCCCCCGCCGCCAGCCCACCTCCACTTCTAATTGGGCCGCAAAGCCGTTTAATGGTGTCTGCCACGTCTGCAGGGCTGCTCGGGGCGGAACAATGCGCTATTCATGTCCCACACAGCACACTAGTGATCCGGCTAATATCTTTAAGCTAAAAAACAAGGCTTAATTGGAACAGATGCTGCAAATTCCAGTGCAAAAGGCCAGCTCCCATGCGACCTAAACCAGGTATGTGCCAGCACTTCGCGTTTAATAGCAGCTTTTATTTTTTTACTGGCATGTACAAAACTCACTAATACTCTGCACAGCAGACTGGTGACGGGTCTCTCAGAAAACTTCCGTGGGTGCAAGGCCTGCGGAGCCCTGTGGCCGTTGTTTGGGCTGCAATAAAAAGGTACCCGGCCATTGGGCAAGCTGTTTCCTCGTGGACGCTGGTCTCTCCTCTCCCCTGGGTTGAGGCTCTTGTGGCCTTTCCAGGACTGCCACCAGGCTGTTAGAACTCAGCACTGAACACTCCCAGTGAATCAATCAGGCCTGTTCAGCAGCTGCCAGTCTTTGTGGCCATGGCCTCCCCTGGCCAGGAAGCCTCTGTCCTCCGGACACCGCCCAGCCTTTTCCCTGCTGCTGCGCCACGGCCCTGACCACAAATTCCTGCATTTTGCTCTAAGACTACAGCTTTTTGGCAGTGTACTCCCATTCTGAATATATTTGCCGAGTCTTCCAATCTAGAAGAAAACTCCCTGAAGTCAGGGGCTGGCTGTGTTTTACACATAGATTACATTGCTAAACAGAACAGGGACTTTTTTCCTCGTCTTCCACTTTTTCAGAGAAAGAGCCATAGCTAAGGAGACCCAGAAGCAGCCTTGCCCAATCCAAAACCCTTTTCCATTCAGCCACCTGAAGCTGTTGCTGTTGGAACTGTCGTATCCAGGCCTGGAAGCTGCTCCTGGTATCTCAGGACATTGTTTCTGTCACAAAAGTTAAAATAGGTACAGCTTCCTGGCTAGTGAGGACTCCCATTTGCTGGAAGTACTGAGCCCCCAAGGGAGCTGTTGCTGGGATTTATCTGAAAAAATGCCTCAGAAGGGGACCTTGGCTTCAGGTAGAGTCCAAGGCTGCAATATCTGCAATCTATCCATCCATCCACCCACCCATCCATCTATCCTCCATCCATCCATCTACCCATCCATCATCCATCATCCATGCAACCATTCATCCATGCCTCCATCCATCCACCCACCCATCCATCTATCATCCATCCACCCATCCATCCATCCATCTGTCCATGCTTCCATCCATCCATCCACCCATCCATCCTCCATCCATCCATTCATCATCCCACTCATCCACCCACCCATTCTCCGTCACCCATCCGTCCATCATCCACTCATTTATCCATCCATTCTCCATCCTCCATATATTCATCCTCCATCCATCCAACCATCATCGATCCATCCACCATCCAGTTATCCATCCATCCTCCACTCATCCATCCTCCATCCATGTATACTCCATCATCCATCCATCCATCCATCCATCCATCCATCCATCCATCCATCCATCGTCCACCACCCACCTGTCATCCATCTATCCATCCATCCATCTATCCATCCATCCTCCATCCATTCATCCATCCTCCATCTTCCATCCATTTGTCCATCCATCATCCACTCATCCACCCATCCAATAAATACCTGGCCCTGATAAGTGCCAGCCAGTTCGTGGACTCTCTTCCTCCCCCACCTCATGTATACTGCACATGCTCTTGTGGCTGCTGGAGGGGCTCTGGAGGAGGCTGGGGGCCTGGCAGGTAGTGGAAGCTGGAAGGGCAGGGACGTCCATGAGCAAACTTAACCCATGCAGAGGCAGGGTGAAGGATGGGTCGTCTGTCTGTGCCTCTGCCTCACACCTGGAGGGCTTCCCTCCCACAAAAAGGCTCTCCCTGCTCAACCCGAATCCCTCTAAGAAACCCCTCCTTGAGCACAGGGTCTTAAAAACCTTTGGATGATTATCGAGCAGAGAAAGGGGAGCTTAACACTGGGGAAGTGAGAGTCAGGGGCCATTAACTGGGGGCCGGCCCACCCTCCATGCCTTCCTCTGGGTGACCAGGTGTGCCCCCTGCCCTCTGCCAGTGCCCAGGCCAAAATGTGGGTGGGATGGGGGTGGCCCTCCCATGACCCCTATCTGTGGTCCTGGCTGCTGGACCTGGGCCAGCATTCCAAGATCCTCCAGGTTCTCTGCCAGGCCTCTCCTTGGTGGCAGCAGCAGAGAAGATGCCCAGGATCCCGGCGGGCATAGCCAGTGTCAGCCAGGAGCAGAGCCCAGGCAGCCTGGCCCTCGGTTCAGCTGAATGAGATCCCAAGCTCTCAGCTCTTCAGGCCATCAGCTCTCCACTGTGGGTGGCAGACGGCAGAGTCAGTAGCCAGCACGGGCCACGCGCTCTGCATGCCTGGCTGTGTGGGGTCCTCCAGGCAGTGGCAAGTGAGAGGGACTGGGGAATTTTCAGAAAGCCAGGGGACCAGAACTCAGGTCTGTGCCTCTCAGGACTTGAGAAGCCCCTTAGGATGATGTACGCACGCCCCTGTCCATGTGGGAGAAATGTGAGCGACACCATCAGGGCTGTGGCTCTGCCCTGAGGGCGAAGCAGATGCGCGAGGTTGGACGGGGTGGCTGCCCCACGAGACGTGGGACTTGGTCAGGGCCAGGGAGGCATGCAGGGACGGAGACGGACCCTGCGGAGCATCAGAAGGTCACTTGAGTTTCTGTTTCTGTGGCCTTCTTGGAGGTGCTTTTTAGGAGCATGGAATCTTTTGATCATTGAGAAGTGTGAGAATAGCAGGTCGAACACACTTGACACTCAGCTGTGTGGCCAGTTGGGTTCATGGCAATGGATTCCGCATTGCCCTGTCCCGTTCCCACCTGGAGCCCTCACATGTAGCATTTATCACCCTCACACCGGGCTCTCACTCTTCGCTTCAGTAATTCACAGGCAGGCCTGGTGGTCTTCCAGTGCGTGTTGAGAAGTGGCCGCATTGCTCTGTGTCTCCGTGGCCCACAGTGAGACCATCAGCACCTGGTGTGGGTGAAACTCCCATTGTGCCCACTGAGGCCTGAGAGATAGGTGGTCACTCCTGCTTCAATTAGCATCTCCCTAGTGACCGGTGACAAGTGTTTCTGCCCAGGTGCCCAGACATTTGCCTTTCTGCCACTGTAAAATGGCCCTTTACAGCCTGTACCTATTTTTCCATTGGATTGTCTTGTCATTTCTATTTTTTCTTGTTGCGGTTTATTTTTATTTTATTTTATTTTATTTTTTGAGACAGGATCTCACTCTATCACCCAGGCTGGAGTGCAGTGGTGTGATATTGGCTCACTGCAGCCTCAACCTCCTGGGCTCAAGCGATTGCTGGGACCACAGGTGCACCCTACCATACCAGGCTAATTTTTGTATTTTTTGTACAGCCAGGGTCTCACCATGTTGCCCAGGCTGGTCTTGAACTCCTGGGTTCAAGGGATCCTCCTGTCTCAGCCTCCCAAAGCACTGGGATTACAGGTGTAAGTTGCTGCACCTGGCTTACTGTGGTTTATTTTTTAATGAACAATTTTATTTTTTGTTTGTATATCTTTTATTTGTTTGTTTTTTGAGACAGAGACTCCTTCTGTTGCCCAAGTTGGAGTGCAGTGGTGTGATCTCGGCTCATTGCAAGCTCTGCCACCTGGGTCTAAGTGATTCTCATGCCTCAACCTCCTGAGTAGCTGGGATTAGAAGCGTGTGCCACTGTGCCCAACCTAATGAACATTTTATTAAAAGACAACACACATACAGAGAAAATGCAAAAGTCAGTGTGCAATTGGTTGAATCTTCACAAAGTGGACATACCCATGTATTCAGCAACCAGGTCCAGAAACAGCAGCCTGGGCCCCAGATGTCCCAGGGGCTCCTCCCACCACCCCTCACCTTTCACTCCAAAGGCAGGGGCTGTTGTGACTTGAGCCAGCGTGGATTCCCCCTGCCGTCTGCACTTTACTGAAGTAGAATCATGCAGCGGGCTGTCTTTCAGGTCCGACCTCTTTTGTGCACACCTCATCTTCGTGAGGTGCATTGCGTCACTGCAGGGAGAAATCGTGCTTGTTCCTCTGCAGTATCCCCTCATTTCAATGTCTATGTATTTATCCATTCTAATATGCATGGACTTTCAACAAGTTTCCAGTTTTAGACTATTTTACTTAAAAGTCTTACCGACATTCTTGTAAATGCCTTTTGATAGGTACTTGTGCCATTTCTCGAGTGTAAGCCTGGGGTGGAATTCCTGGGCCGGGAGACACATGTCCTGGTCAGGGGGGACTTGCAGACAGACTCTCAAAGCATCTGCCCCCACAGACACCCTCAGGCAGTGTAAGGACCTCCTGTGGCTCTGCGTTCTTCCCAGCACTGGGCTTGCCAGTCCTTCGAATTTAGCCAAGGTGCAGGTCTGTGGCGGTGGCTTAGTGTGCTCACAATATGCATTTTCCTGATGGCTGAGGCTGGGAATTCTTAAATGTTTATTGGCCATTTGGTGCTCCTTTTCCATAAACAGCCTGTTCGAGACTTTTGCCCAGGCTCATAGGAGGTTGCCTGTGGTTTTCTCATTGGTCGGTGTGGGCCCCGCCTGTGTTGCAGAAGCAAGCCCTTTGTCAGCGACCTGCTGCGAGTGTCCCATCCTTGGCTGCCACCTGCCTTTCACTCTCATAATAGTAGTGGGTGAAATGCCTTCATTTTCACATAGTTCAATTGATTCATCTTTATCTTATAGTTAGTGTTTTAGGTATTTGGTTTAAAATCTTGTCCAAGATCAGAATCTTGTGATCAAGAGCTGCATAAGGTCACGAATACGTTCCATGATATCCTCTCGAGGTATTTTTCCTTTCATGTTTAGCTACAATCCACTGGGAATATTTAGTTTGCATGTTGTGAGGTGTACAATTTTTCATTTTTCCTGTACAACTGTCTAATTGACTCATTTATTAAAAATGCCGTCTGTTTCCTCAAAGACCTAGAGACAGAAATACCATTTGACACAGCAATTCCATGATGGGGTATACACCCGAAGGAAGAGAAATCATCCTATTATAAAGACCCATGCAGACATATGTTCATTGCAGCACTATTCAAAACAGCAAAGACATGGAATCAACCTAAATGCCCATCAATGATAGACTGGATAAAGAAAATGTGGTACATAAACACCATGGAATACTATGCAGCCATAAAAAGGAATGTGATCATGTCATTTGCAGGGACATGGATGGAGCTGGAGGCCATTATCCTTAGCAAACTAATACAGAAGCAGAAAACCAAATACTGCATATTTTCACTTATAAGTGGGAGCTAAATGATGGGAACACATGGACACACAGAGGGGAACAACACACACTGGGGCCTATGGGAGGGTGGAGGGTAGGAGGAGGGAGAGGATCAGGAAAAATTGCTGATGGGTACTAGGCTTAATACCTGGGCAATGAAATAATGTGTACAACAAACCCACATGATGCATGTTTACCTGTGTAATAAACCTGCACATCCTGCATATGTACTCCTGAACTTCAAATAAAAGTTTGAAAAAAATGCCATCCTTTCCCCACCATTTGGAACCTCCACCTGTGCAGAATTGATTTGCCACGTTTGTCAGAACCCATGTAAATGTCCATCTGTTTCTGGACTCAGTCTTGCTCCATGAGTCTGTAAGGATGACAATCGAATCAGGATGGAGCTTGTCAGTAATAAACAGAGAGAGAAGGCGGCTTTGATTTCTATGCTGCGTAACAAAGCAGTGAAAGCCTCGTGGCTCAGAACACCGCACATTTATCATCTCATCGTTTCTGTGCAACAAGAGTCACAGTACAGCTTGGCTGTGTTCTTGGCTCAGGATCTCACAAGGCTGCGATTAAGGTGTCAGCCGGATCATGTTCCTTTCTGAATTTCAGTATCTTCTTTCAAGCTCTTGAGGTTTTTGGCAGAAGTCAGCTCCTTGTGATAGTAGAACTAAGATCCTCATTTTCTTGCTGGCTGTCAGCCAGGGTCTGTTCTCAGCTCTTAGAATCTTCTCTGATGCCCTTGCCATGTGGCCTCTCCATCTTCAAAGCCAGCAGCAAAGACCATCCCTGTTTAATCTCTCTCGTGCTTCACATCTCTTCTGCCAAAAGAACTCTGACCCTTTTTGAGTGCTCATCTGATTAGGTGAGGCCCATCCAGGGTAATCTCCCTCATGACAGATTTGCCACCTTAACTGCCTCTGCAAACCCCATCCTGTTCCTCTCCCCACTGCTGTGTGTTGGGTGTGTTGGGAGTGGATGGCTTGTCTTCTGCTGGTCAGTTCCAGACCTGGGAGAGGAGCACTCATTATTGGCTCCTCTGTTATTGGCTCTGAGACAGTGCAATAACAACATGGAAATTCATCCTCCCATAGCAATACAATTCCTGGTTGTGAGCTCAGCACATGACTGCCCAGAATAAGCCCCACAACCCAGCCTGCCTTCCAGCTAGTTGTCACCATGGTGGCAATTTGACTAATTGGAGTGGGAGTGCTATGTATAATTTCTTGACTGTGTTCTTACAGGTGTTCTGACCTTTCTTGTCACTTCTGTCCTGTGTATTGACATACGATTGTAGTGTTTAATCATCTTGGAGCAGACAGCTGAGGGTCATACCCTAGAGTGCTCAGAACAAAATTGGAGTCTAATTCTTCAGATGACCTCCTAAAATGGGACCATGATACCAGTGTTGGATTGGATGGCCTCTCCATGTTAGGTGAGGGAGAATGAAAACTTATGTGTTTAAACCACTGTATATTTGACATTTGTCCCTCTCAAATGCCTTCAAACCAAAGCCTAATTAATACTCATGGCAACCAACCTGAATTCAACTCTCTAATGTTATGATTAAACCATCCTTGCATTCCTCTGATAAATCCAATTTGGTCACGATATTTTGTTTTTTAATTTATATTTGCAGGTTTCACATCGCTGGATTCAATTTTTGGGTATGTTATTTATTACTTTTAAGAAATTAATGTTTGTACGTGAATTTACCTAAATTTCTCCTTCTTATGTTGTCTTTTTCTGATCCTGAATATCAAAGTAATTTTAGCATCATTAAGTCATTTGATGGGCACATTTCCTTCTTTATATTCTTTGAAGCCATTTTTTGGAATTGAGACTGTATAGAATATTGTGGAGACTACTCTTCAAAATTCTCTGATTCTAATGGGGTATTTTATGGGTATATTTCAAATTATCCTTAATGCTCAAATAAAAAGTGATATTTATATCACAGATATTTATATTTCTCTTCTAGTCAGTTTTTTAAAAAATTACAAACTTCATTTGAATTTCATAATTTTTCCCCAATGTATTGGTTTTTTTTCCAGGATACCATCTAGAACCTATATTGTATTTAGTTGTCATGTCCTCTTGGTCTCCTCCAATCTATGACAGTTCTTCAGTCTTTCCTTGTTCACAGACATTGGCACTTCTGAAGAATATAGGTCAGGTATTTTGAAGAATGTTCATAAACCTGAATTTGTTTTGTTTTCTAATAAAATCAAGGTTGTGGATTTAGGGAAAAGTCCTCAGTGCATCATATTGGGGGCATGTGATGTCACATCATACTGGTAATGTTAAACATGAGCCCTTGGTTAAGGTGAGGTCTGCCAGGTTTTTCGACTGTAGAGTTACTATTTTCCATTTGTAATTAATAAATATCTGAGACAAAATGCTTTGAGACTACGCAAATATCCTGTTCCTTCTTAAACTTTTACACACTAATATTATTATTCATCAGTGGACCTTGCCCATAACAACTATTACTGTGGTTTTGTATTGGTGATTTTAAAAATTTGTACTAATTCATTTTACATTTCTGAATTGAAATGTTTCCCTAAGGAAGAGTTTCCAATTCTCTCATATTTACTTATTTATTCATCATTTTTATGAACCTGTGGATATTTTTCTCTTCTGGATTTTAGTCCATTACTATTATTTTTATTTTATTACTCAAATTTTCCCAGCTTTGGCTAGTGAAAGTTGAAAGTGAAAGAAGAAAGTTTTCAATCTTTTTGAAGTTGTTGTAAATGGAATTGTTTTCTTAATTTCATTTTCAGATGGTTCATTGCTAAAGTATAGAAATATAATTACTTTTTGTATATTGATCTTGTATCCCAAAACCTTGATGAATTTGTTTATTAGTTCTAACAGTTTTTTTAAATCCTTAGGATTTTCTACATACAAGGTTATGTAATCTGTGAATAGGTATGGTTTTGCTTCTTCTCCAATCTGGATGCCTTTTATTTCTTTTTCTTGCCTAGTTACCCTGGCTAGAACCTCAAGTCCAATGTTGGAAAGTTATGAGAACAGACATACTTGTCTTGCTCCTGATCTTAAGAAGAAAGTTTTCAATGTTTCATCACTAAGTATATTAGCTGTGGGTATTTCATAGATGTCTTTTATCAGGTTGAGGGAGTTTCTATTCTTAGTTTGTTGAGTGTTATAACTAAAGGGTGTTGGATTTTGTCAAAATGCTTTTTCTGTATCTATTAAGGTGATCATGATACTTTTGTCCTTTATTCTACCAATATATTATATTAGATTAATTTATTTTTATATGCAGAGCAAGTCTGACATTCTTAGAATAAATTTCACTTGTCATTGTATATAAGCTTTTTATATGTTGTTGAATTTGAATTGCTAGTATTTGTTGAGGATTTTTGCATTGATATTCATAAGGGATTTTGGTCTGTCATTTTCTTGGGATGTCTTTGCCTAGTTTTGGTATCAGGGTAATACTGACTTCATAGAATGAGTTTTATTTTTGTCTCTGTCTTTGTCTTTGTCTTTGACAGCTGGACTATGAAGTGTTTAATGTGCATCCCCTTTGAGTCTATTCTACTTAGACATCATGGAGCTTCCTGAATGTGTAAATTAATGATTTCAACAAATTTGGGAAGTTTGGGGTCATTAGTTCTTCAAATTTCTTTCTTGTCCTTTCTTTTTGTCCTTTCATTCGGAGACTTCCATTGTACATATGTTGCTATACTTGATAGTGTCCCCACAGATCTTGGAGGCACTATTTATTTTTCTTTCTGTTCTTCAGACTGGATTATCTCAGTTTATTCAGCTTCAAGTTCATCAATTCTTCTACCAGCTCAAATCTGCTGTTGAGCTCATCTGGTGGATATTTCATTTCAGTTATACTTTTCAACTCAGAATTCCTATTTGATTTTAAAAAAGTAATTTCTATTGCTTTATTTATATTCTCTACTTGGTGACACATGGATTCTCATACTTTGCATTAGTTTTTCAGACATGGTTTGCTTCAGCTCTTTGAACATGTTTATAACAGCTGATTTAAAGTCTTTGTCTAATAAATCCAACACCTGGGCTTCCTCATGGGACAGTTTTTATTGACTGATTTTGTATCCAGTGTATACACTACAGTCTATACTACAGTGTATAAACTACAGTCGATACTACAGTGTATACACTACGGTCTATACTACAGTGTATACACTACAGTCTATACTACAGTGTATACAAAGAACAGGCTACACTGTCCTGGTTCTTTGCATGTTTCATAATTTTTTGTTGAAAAGTAGATATTTTAAATAATTTAATGTAGGAACTCTGGAAATCAGATTCTCCCCACAGAGTTCTGTTTTTGCCATTTGTTTTGCTGAAGTAAGCTATAAAGTCTGTGTTCTTTTCATGTATAGCCACTGAAGTTCGTTTTGCTTTGTGGTCAGTTAATGGCTGGGGAGAGATTTCCTTAAATACCTTGGAGCAACAAGTCTCCTTGATTTTGTGGAGGAGGACTTCAGTTCTCCAGCATCAGGCTGCAGCTCTGCCTTAGCTTTCAGTTCCTACTTGTGCAGAGTCTCAAGGTTAGCTAGAGGTGACAGGCTAGGGCCTCCTCAGGTCTTCCCTGGACATGTGCACAGCATGACACATGCATGTGGCCCTCTAGAATATTTTGGAATTTCCCCCTCCAGTAGTTGTTAGGCTGCCATTTGTCACAGCTATCATGATTGTCAGACTGTTGATTTTCAAGGCCACTACACAGCTGGGGAGAGAGAGATGAAATAGGTCAAGTTGAAACATCACACAGCTCTCTATTCTTACCTAGATTTGATCCTTTTTCTTAAACAAATGCTCTTCAAATTGTTGGAGGCTGTATTAGTCTGTTCTCCCATTGCTGTAAAAAAAAAAAATCCGAGAATGAGTAATTTATAAAGAAATGAGGTTTGACTGGTTCATGGTTCTGCAAGCTGTACAGGAAGTGTGGCAGCATCAACCTGGCTTCTGGGGAGGCCTCAGGAAACTTACACACTGGTGGAAGGCAAAGCGGGGAGTGAGCACTTCACACAGCTGGAGCAGGAGGAGGGGCAGGGAAGTGTCACACACTTTTAAACAACCAGATCTCGTGAGAACTCATGCACTATGCAGTACCTGGCTGGGGGACGATGCTAAACTTTTCACAAGAACTTACCTCCCACAAGGCCCCACCTCCAACACTGAGGATTACAGTTCAACATGAGATTCAGTGGGGACACAGATCCAAACCACTGCCTCGAGTCTCCGTCCATCCTTACCCCAGGGCCACTTCTCTCCACTCAAGATGGATGCTCAGGTGCACGGCCCAGAGCTCTGCCCACCAAGAGGATGTCCCCGGACCCTGGTGAACTTCTAGGGCATCTAAGAAGTTAATTTTGACCATTTTATTTGCCAGGATTCTCCTTGCTTTTATGGAGGTGCGTAACATGGGGGTCCTTAATCTGCTATTCTGGAAATGCTTCCCTTCAGGAGAGACTTGCAAAAAGGTCAGTCCGGATAAAGACAGATGCGCTTCTTTGTAATATTCCTGTGCTGGTGGGTAGGTTTGCTATACCCATTCCTTTCACTCAGGCTGTAGCTAGCAGGGACCATGGCTCTGTGCAAAAGTTTCCATTCCGACCCTTGCTTCTTGGGGATCTAAGAGCTTCATCCCCTGTCCCGGGAACCCATTGCAAGCTCCCTGATATTAAGAGCGGCATCTGGGAACCACCCCCAGGCAACTCCAGCATTAGGTCACCACAATTACTATTTTGGGTCATGTTATTCATTTTTGGGCCTCTTGAAATTTCCATTACTCTTTTGCAAGCTCAGCTTTCCATTTAAAGCATGCATATCCTATTTTACCTGGCATTGCTAAGCTATTTTTTAAAAAAACAGGAGTGACCTCAGGTTATCTTGATCAGAATTCTCCCTGGAAAAAGTTGCTCTCTGTATATTTTAAAACTCACAAAAACATGCACATACACAAGTGGCCAAGTGCAACACGCAGAAACAGGAATGTCAGCTATGCTGTGGGCGGTGGGTGGAGGTGCCTCGTATGAAGACAGGTAAGAGGGTCTGGCCTGGGCTCGGGGGTCTTCAGGACCACTTCATCCACCTGCAGCCCTCACTGGAGGTGTTTAGTGACACAAGAGTGAGGTGTCTGGGCTGCCGGCAGCAGGACTAAGGGAGCCTCCTGTTGCCCAGAGCCTCTGCCCTTCCATACCCGGCCTGCCATTCTTAGGCAGTGGTCTGGAACCCCTGGGACTATCAGGGCCTTGGGTGACACTTGCAGAAGTGCCCCCTCCAGCACTTGGGGAAAGTGGAAGATCCACATGTCCAAGGTCCAGGACAGCAGGTGCCAGGAGGAGTGCAAGGAGGAGGGGACGTGCTGAGAGAGGATGGAGGAAGCTGGTGGTCCCGGGAGCAGATCAGTTTGTAAGAGAACTTTCTGGGCTAGGAATGAGGGTGGGGCTGAAGGGAGAGTGGCCAAGGGCTCCCGTGTGAGAGGAAGACGTGCATCTATCCAGTGGGGTTCAAATTTCCCAGGTGGACCAAGGACAGACAGGTGGGAGAGTGCTTCCAAGGGCTGTAGTTTTCTTAGAAAACGTGTCCGGGGCTTTCGCAGCCATCAGGATGCACCCACATCCCCTCCCAGCCTGCGAGCCCCACATCTAGATGTACCTGCGCGACCACAGGGTCCGCTTTCCCTTCTTTCTCTGCTTCCCAAACACTCAATGATTCCATCAGCTGTAGACTTGGCAGCAGCAGGGCTGGGACTGACCTCCCGGAGTTGGGGCGGGGGTGCCCCTTTATACCGAAATCTAGTTGTTAGAAAGGTTGGTGAGAGCGTGGAGCATGGAACACCTCTCCCTCCTCTGCATTACCGTAGCGTCCACGGCTGACCATCCCAGGCACTTCTCCACGTGCAGGTCCTAAGAGCTTCATGATGCTGTGTCACTTCAACCTTCCAGCCACCTGGGCTTCCTTCTCATCATTCTCTCTCCTTTATTAAAAAAAAAAAAAAAAAAAAGAAACTCAGAGAGGCTGAGGGAGCCAGCTGCTTGTGGCTGCAGAGCCGCTAAGGTGAAGACCTGGGGTTTGAACCTGGACTCTTTATCACCCGAGATTCCATGTTCTTAACCATCACAGTTTATCCCGACCATTCTGTTTTGAAGGGGGAGCTCCAGGCATCCAGCAAGCCAGCAGCGAGGACCTGCGGGGGATCTTCCTGAGTCAGGCTCCCCGGACATGGGAATCTGGGTGTGTGTCATTCCTCTGGGAAGGGATCATCAGGAAAAGCCTTTGAGGGCCGTGGTGAAGCAGAGTAGGGGAGGATCAAGAGCCAATCGTCAGGTCTCAGAGTGTCTCTGGAACATGAACTGCACTGCAGAGAAAAAAATTGATCGGTCTGTGCCTGGACAGCCAATCACTGGCCAGGAGCCTCTCCAGGGGGTTCACCACGTCCTGGGCAAGATGGCTCAGGTTGGTAGAAAGCCGTTCTCCCATGACAGGGGATGCAAGCCATTTGCACCCTTCATGCCAGCAGCCTAGAGGTGGAGTCACTGAGCCTGTGAAGGGGATCTTGAGGGGCCCCAATGGCACCTGTGACAATCTGCCCCTGGCCAGCCCACAGTCTCTTGCTGCTCACAGATCAGTGAGTTCACCACAGCCGCGCAAGGCACAGGCTCTCCACGGTCCTGCAGCCTCAGTTCCTGGGAAGCTCACAAGCAGGGGGCTGGCGTGTGAACTCCAGTCCCGCTGTGGTCTCCAGGCCGTAACTGACCCTCACCCACCCCTTGACCTGCTGGGCGCTCTAGGCTGCCTCCACCTGGTCCAGCAGGCCTGGCTGGCGAGGGATCCGCCAGGAGTCTGAGCCCCGGCTGCCATGCTGTAACAAGGCAGTGGTTAGTGGACTTGCTGGGCACTGGGGCAGCAAGAGGTGTCCCGTGGGTCACATGGATGCCAGGCGTGTCCCCACCCTGTCCTGGAGCAGCAGCTCTGGCCCCACCCCCACCCCTCAGGATCGGGGCCAGCGACCCCTGCCAGGACTCTCTGTGCCTGGCACGAACGAGGCAACAGTGACCAGATGGTGCTGCCTTCTCAATCCAGGGGAACTCGTTCTGCGACCCCAGTGGAAATGTACCCTTCTGGCAGCCACAGAGTCCCAGGGTGAGGGCGGCAAACCCATGTTCCCACAGTAAGCCACGTGGAACAACGGCGAGGGGACCCCCTATGTGTCCACTCCTTAGCTCCCAGATCCATGCATTCTGCCTGTCATGGACACGGCACCGTGTCCTCGTCACTGGCTCAAGAAATAGCCTGCAAACTAAAGGACAGCGCCCACATTCTCGGACGTCCACATTCTCAGACGCCCACATTCTCGGACACCCACATTCTCGGGGGCGCCCACATTCTCGGACGCCCACACTCTCGGGCGCCCACACTCTTGGACGTCCACATTCTCGGACGCCCACATTCTCGGACGCCCACATTCTCAGACGTCATCTCTGAGCCAAGCCTGGGCTGCTTTTGGGAGGACACTCTGTCCCTGTTGGCTCGGCCATTTCTGGAGGGAGGTCCATGGTGGGTCCAGGAGATCCACAGACTGTGTGCCCCAGCCCCTTCCTCTGACACCGAGGGGTCCTGTGGTCTGTAGCCATGTGGCCGGGGACCCTCTCTTAGTGAATCTGGGCTCTTGTCTGTGGTGCATGAGGAAAAGCAAACCCTCACCTGGCACAGGCACCCATCCCAGTCCCAACGGGCCCCTGTCCTCTCCAGCGTGGAGTGGTTCTTTGTAACCGGCTTGCCACCAAAGGGCTGGTTGGTGTCTTTGAGGGATGATGGCAGGACGTGAGCTGCGGTCAGTTTCTGATACAGCGGTGACAGTGATCACAATAGCCTCGATGAGAAGCCTGTGCCATTGAGAGGACACATAGCTTCAGACCCTGTCACCACGCCTACTTCCACCACAAGTGCATCGCCCCAACCCTGCAGTGGCCCCGGACAGAGGCTGCCTGACACCTGGCAGAGTTGCCCTGCCCACGCGGTCATCCTGGGTCTCTTCCACACAATGCTCCCTGGCGCTTGGGGATGTGGGACACAGAGACCTCCCCGTCCTCCAAACCTCACGCTGAGGCATTCACCACTGGGCTGACTCTGCGTCCATCCTTACCCTGGGCCACTTCTCCCCACTGACGGGGGATGTCCAGGTGCACAGCCCAGACCTCCGCCCACCCAGAGGATGTCCCCTGACACTGGCTTTCAGGTTGGCCTCTGCGGGGCAGTCACACAGCAGCAGCCCCTTTCTGGCTTGCCCTGAGAGCTGAGCCGAGCATTTGAAAGTCAAGACTGCTTCTTCCTCTTTTACCCACTGGTCAGAAAGACCCCCGATGAAGCCAGGGGTGTGAGTTGGGGGAGAGATGTTGGTGCGTGGTGGCAGAGGACATGGAGGTGGGTTTCCTGTTTGTGGAGCCTCCTCATGCCCCCTGGACCTGCCTGGGCCTGGTCACAGACGACCCCGTCGGCAAGGGTGGATGGCCACTGCATCATCCAGCCTTGTCACTCGGGCCTGGTGGTGCACAGCTCTCGCTGGGTGAGACTGGCTCCATGGTCAGCTGGTGTCCCCTGGCCAGAGGCTCCCTGCGTGCTGAGGTGCAGGAGCTCGTTGGGGACTGTTCTGGAAAATGTCCGTTCTCTCCTGCAGAGAGCAATAACAGAGGCTTGCTCCCCAGCTCCGGGGTCTGCACGGCTGCTGTCTTGGGGGGCATTGTGCTCCACCACATGGGGTCTCCCAGGCTGTAGGGCCTAAGAGGCAGAGCTGCTTATACACAGCCTGGTCCAGTTGCAGAGCCCGCTGGGGCCTGGGCCTGCGGAAGAGGAACTGCCGGGTTGCACCTGACGAACAGCTGGATCAGGGTGCCAAGCACAGGCCGTGCTGCCTCCACAGCCGCAGGGGCCTCAGGATGTCGTGATTCTTTCTCAGTGGCAGGAATCCAGTCCACAACAGCCACCTCTGGAGGGGGCATGTCCCCCACCCTGAGCCCCCTCCAGGTCCCCAGCTCCAACTGCATGCTGGCTTCAGTGTATGGGGCTGCCGTCGGGGTCTGGGCCATGTCCAGGTGGTTCCAATGCCTCCCTTCCTTCTCATTATTGTCAAAGCGGGAGGATCCACACAGCCCCGGGGTGAGGCCGGGGGTGCTCACGGGGCCAAGCCACGTGCATGTGGATGCCTTCTGAGCCTCACCGTGGGACAGACGTGGAAAAGGATGTGCTTGCAGATGGGCCGCCACAAAGTGTGTAGCCAAGGCTGTGTGTGTGCTCGAGTGCGACGCTCCCTCTGGCCTCGGCTGCAGCTGTGCCGTTTCTCAGCTGTGACTGTGGCCGGCTCACCATGACCACAGCTCCTCCAGCATCCCAGGGGCCACGCTGGTGACTTAGATAGTGCTGTGACAGGGCTTGAGCGGAGGGTCCTGCACCCTGTTCCTGAACTGGAATGGACAAACTCAAGAACTGGCAAAACCCTCACGCTGGTCCCTCAGCTGGCAGAGGGTGATCTGTTTTAGCAGGAATGGCCACGTGGAGGCCATCGAAATTGTCCTCAGGCCTGCCCGGCCCAGAGAGCAAAGTGAAAACAGTAGAAAAGGCTGTGGGGAATGGTGGGAATTAGAGCCACTTCCAAAAACTCAAAGGATGCAGGAGGCTGTTAGCAGTGAGTGGCAGCCCCTTGCAGGTTGAGCCCTGTGCATCACCAGGGAACAGAGTGCCGAGCAGCGCAGCCAGTTGGCCACATGAAGGTGCCTGAGGGGGTGTCTAACCTGGAAATCTCACCCCAGGACTCGCCCTGCGGAGCTGGGGACACCACGTGCCAGGATGTCCCATGCACTGGTGCCACTGCAGCCCTGGTTACCATTCTTGTAGCAGGTGAAACCGGTCACCGCAGTGAATTCCACACACAGAAAGCCATGCAGTCACCGTCATACTGCCAGGGCTGTTGTGGGCCCTGGGAGGCAGGAGTCCACAGAAGCGATTTCATGTTGGGATGTGCCCTGTGCCCTCTCTGGCTCAGCCTGGCTCTCAGGCAGTGGGGAGAGGTCCCCAAAGGCTCAGAAGCCCTGCTCCTGCCCACCAGACTGAGCCCAAGCCATGGCTCAGGGACCTCTTGACAGAGCTGATTGGCAGGCACAGACAGAGCCCCTGGGACTGAGGCTTTTCTCTGGAGCCTCCCACATTCTGGGGGCAAGGACCCCAGCTGTGGCTGCATCCACAGGCACCAGGGGAAGGGACTGGCACCAAGGGACCTGTGCAGAAAGTATGGGGCCTCCCACCGAGCAGGGCTGCCTCCAGCTGGGATTGCGTGGCACTTCCCCAGCAGGAACCTCTCTCATGTACCAGGTCAAGGCTGGTTGAGAAACATAGAGCCAGGGCTTGGGATGAGCCTAGAACCAGGAAGGGCTGACAGCGCTCCTCCACAAGGCTTTGCCTGGGTGTTCCCTCCCTGTGCAGGAATGCGCTGCTTCCTGGTCTCCCATGGCATCCTCCACCTGCCCACCCCGTTTAACTCACCCTCAGCTCAGTCTGTCTCCCGATCTTTTCATTTTCTTCATGGGGCATATCCCACTTCAGCACTGTCTTGTTTTGAATTTGCTGACACCTGCCTCACCCCACCCCCTGGCCCCTGCTCTCGACTGCAAGCCAATGATGTGGGGGGTGTCCTGACCTCATCCCCAGCATCTCAGAGCCTGCACGGAGACTCAGACACACCAGGTATGGTGTCCAGTGGTGGGATGGTAGCTCAAACCTGGGATGGAGGATGGAAGAGCAGGTGGGGAAAGAGCTATGAGGGTGCAGGGGCACCTGGGACAAGGTGGGGACCTTGGCCTCATCCATACTAAATCATTTAAGCAGCATCCTCAAAGATTCAGCCACTGGAGGAAACAGCCAGGGAAGGGGATTTTGTGCTTCATCTCCTGTTTTTCTGGGCAAATGAGAACCACTGCTCTCCCCGCAGCATAGCAGACCCCTGCTCCAGGGCCTGCACCTTCCTTCCCCCTGCGCTGGGCTGTTCTGGCTAAATGATCTCACTGATACCTTGGGAACTGGGTGATAAGGCTCGTGCCTGAGTAATTTCTACCTCCAGGCTCTCCTGAGAATCACAGTAAAATGTGGATATTGCCAGGTTCTGCCAATACGTTTTCCAGTCAGCCCTCTCTTGGGAGTCTGGGCAGGCAGGGCAGGGGAGGGGAGTGAGAGAAGGAGTCAGCCTCCATTTTTAGGTTGAATTCCCTTTTGGAAGGCGCCCTCTCTGTCTTTGGCAAGGATGCAGAGAGGGGTGGAGCACAACCCCCGCAGGGCAGCTCAGCCAGCATCTCCCCAAGCACTTCCTTGAGTATTTCCTTCAACCCTGGGCAGGTAGGGGCAGCCACAACTCCATTCAGATTAGTTTGATCAAATGTTTCTCTGTATTTAAAGACCCATATTTGGAAAACTCCAACTCTGTGCATACCAATCACTGTATACTTAAGAGATAGCAATTTACCAGTGGAAGTCTGGCCACATAGGTAGGGTGGACAAGCTGAGCAATACTGGCTGCCCAGTGATATAGTTTGAATGCATGTCCCTGCCCAAATCTCATGTTGAAATGTAATCCTCAATCTTAGAGGTGGGGCCTGGTGGGAGGTGTTTAGCTCATCCGGGTGGATCTTTCAAGAATAGCCTGGGCCATCCCCTGGGTGATGAATGAGCTCTTGTTCTGAGTTCACATGAGATCTGGTTGTTTAAGAGCATGTGGCACCTCTCCCCATAATACTCTGTCTCTTGCTCCTGCTCTAGTCATGTGACATGCCTACTCCCCCTTTACCTTCCACCATGACTGTAAGCTTCCTGAGGCCTCCTTAGAAGGCAAGCAGATGCCAGCATCAGGCTTCCTGTAAATCCTGCAGAACCATAAGCCAATTAAACCTCTTTTCTTTAGAAATTATCTGGTCTCAGGTATTTCTTTATAGCAATGCAAAACCTGCCTAATATAGAAAATTGATACCAGGAGTTGGGTATTGCTATAAAGATACCAGAAAATGTGGAAGCAACTTTGGAACTGAGTAATGGGGACAAGTTGAAAGAGTTTTGAGGGCTCAGAAGAAGACAGGAAGATGAAAGAAAGTTTGGAACTTCTTAGAGACTGGTAAAATGGTTGTGACCACAATGCTGATAGCAGTATGAGCACTGAAGTCTAGGCTGCTAAGGTCTCAGATGGAAATGAGAAACTTATTGGGAAATGGAGCAAAGATTACATGTTATGTCTTAGCTAAGAGCTTGGTTGCTGCCTTCTGTTCTGCCCTAGGGATCTGTAGAAGTTTGAACTTCATAGTAATGATTTAGTGGATCTGGCAGGATAAATTTCTAAGCAGCAAAGTGCTTGAGATGTAGCCTGGCTGCTTCTATCAGCCTATGCTCAGATGCAGAAGCAAAGGAGTAACTTAAAGATGGGACTTATATTTAAAAGGTAAACAGAGCATAAAAATTTGGAAAATTTTCAGCCTGACCATGTGGAAAATAAAAAAACCAAAAAAAAAAAAAAAAAGAAGCTTTTTCAACAGAAGAATTCAAGCAGGCTGCAGAGCAACCACTTGCTAGGGAAATTTGCATGAATAAAAAGGAGCCAAGTGCTAATATCCAAGACAATGGGAGAAAGGCCTCGAGGGCATTTCAGAGATCTTCCTGGTCTCTACTCCCATCACAGGCCCTGAGGCCTATGAGGACTAAATGATTTTGTGGGTCAGGCCCAGGGCCCCACTGCCCTGTGCAGCCTCAGGACACTGCTTTCTGCATCTTGGCAGCTCTGGGTACAGCCTGGGCTCAAAGGGGCCCAGGTATAGCTCAGGCTGCAGCTCCAGAGGGTGCAAGCCATAAACCTTCCACATGGTGTTAAGCCTGCAGGTGCACAGAGTGCAAGAGTTGAGGCTTGGAAGCCTAGATTTCAGAGGATGTATGGAAAAGCCTGGATGTCCATGCAGAAGCCTGCTGCAGGGGTGGAGCCCTCACAGAGAATGTCTACTAGGGCAGTGCTAAGGGGAAATCTGGGGTTGGAGCTGCCACACATAGTCTCTAATGGGGCAGTACTTAGTGGAGCTGTGAGAAGGGAACCATCCTCTTCCAGACCCTAGAGTGGTACAGCCACTGACAGCTTGCCTCCTACACCTAGAAAAGCCACAGACACTCAACGAACTGTGCAAGCAGCTGTGGGGGTTGTACCTTGCAAAGCCACAGGGGTGGAGCTCCCCAGGGCCTTACGAGCCCTCCCCTTGCACAGTGTGTCCTCAATGTGGGACATGGAGTCAAAAGAGATTATTGTGTTGTATTAAGATTTAATGACTGCCCTTCTGGGTTTCAACTTTCACGGGGACTGTAATCCCTTTCTTTTGGTCAGTTTTTCTCCTTTTTGGAATAGGAACGTTTACCCAGTGCCTCTGCCTCTATTGTATTCTGGAAGTAAATACCTTGTTTTGATTTTACACACTAATAGGTAGAAGGAAAAAACATCTCTAGATAAGAGTTTGGACTTGGGACTTGAACTTTTCAGTTAACACCAGAAATTAGAGTCAAGACTTTGGGGGCCTGTTTGTAAGGCATGATTATATTTTGCAATGTGAGAAGGGCATGAGATTGTGGAGGGGTCAGGGGTGGACTTACATAGTTTAAATTTAAGGCCCCACCCAAATCTCATGTTGAAATGTAATCCCCAGTCTTGGAGGTGGGGCCTGATGGGTGGTGATTGGGTCATGGAGGAGGATCCCTCATGAATGCCTTGGGCCATCCCTTTGGTGATGAGTGAGCTCTTGCTTTGAGTTCACATGAGATCTGGTCATTTAAGAGTGTGTGGCACCCCTCCAGCCCCTCACTTTCTCCTGCTTTCACCATGTGCCTTTCCTGCTCCCCCTTTGCCCTCTGCCATGATTGTAAGCTTCCTGAGGTCTTCCCAGAAACTGAGAAGATGCCAGCACCATGCTTCCTGTAAAGTCTGCAGAACCATGAATGAGTTAAACCTCTTTTCTTTATAAATTACCCAGTCTTGAGTATTTCTTTATAGCAATGCAAGAATGGCCTAAGACACCCAGTTAAATTTGAATTTCAGATGAACAGGGAGAAATATGCTGTATAGACATGTCCCACGGAATCAGGCAAGCCCATTTGGGGCAGGCTCAGGACTGTGCACCAGGCTGGCTCTCTGCTCGCCCACACTTCCTGGTTTCTATGCAGGTGGGTTTGGCCGTGTGACTCGTCCTGATGAGGTGTGAGCAGAAGTGACATGTGTCACTTAAGCAGAGGCAGGATCCTCCCACATCTGTCTCATGGACAACACAATGGTACCCATCCCCTGGACTCCGAGTGACTGCGTGGAGCCGAGTGTGCAGACTCAGAAGGAGGAGGTATGTCCTGGCCCAGCCTTCCATGCCCACCTCCTGTGGGAGGATGGAGCTGGACCAGCTGCTCCACAGCTGTTATTGGCAGAATCCCTCAAGAGAAAGGTAATTATTGACTGCTCACATAGGAGGCCCAGAGCATGGCACCCCTGGGCAAGAAGTTAGGGGATGATGCAAAGCTCCAACAGGCAATGCCGGCTCCTTGGAGTGGCTCAGCTTGGCTCACATGTGGCTCTTCCTCGGAACAGTGTTCTTCCATCCCCTCCAACAGAATGGCCACCTCATCTGTCACAGAGTCCCCACATGTGGCCCTGCTGGAGCTGCCTCCCCCTCTAGAGGTGGAAGCATGGTCCCTGGAAATGGCAGATCCTCAGAAGCTGGGTGGGGAGCCTGAAATGTCTCCTTCTGCCACTTGATAAGGCAAATGAAGGGTTTGTTTCTAGAGAAATCTTATCCCCATCTCCTAAAATCTTAAATCTGTTGCCGGGTACCCAGAACCTGAAAATACAAGCCTGACATGGATGGGCTTTCCACTGAGATGTCTCTGGGGGAGAGATAATGAGCTGCAATGTGAGGCTGAGATCTGCTTATGTGGGGAGCCCACCTTCTCAGCTGCCCAGTGCCCCCAAACCCCCAGCCTCCACTTCTCCCCAGAGTCTCTCCAAGGCCTCCATCATTCAAGCTGGGAGTGAAGTCTGAGACTAGCAGTTGCCTTTGTGGTATCTTCCACTCAGATGCCCTGCAGGTCCTCTTAAAAAGAATAACAGCCAGCAAGAGGGAAAGTGGATAATTTCTAAAAGGCGAGTTGGCAAGTGTGGTTTTCTCTCTGTGGACAGTGGACAGTGGGGGGTCACAGGGAAAGCTGGTTGAAGAAGGGGATCTGTGGGGCTCAGAGCACCCAAGGGCCACCTCAGAGCAGAACTGTGGAAAGGTAGTGCATTTGTCTGTTTTCATGCTGCTATTAAAGACATACCTGAGACTGGGTGATTTATAAAGAAAAGGGGCTGGGCACGGTGGCTCATGCCTGTAATCCCAGCACTTTGGGAGGCAGAGGCGGGCAGATCACCTGAGCTCAGGAGTTCAAGACCAGCCTGGCCAACATGGTGAAACCCCATCTCTACTAAAAACACAAAAATTAAGGGCTGGGCACGGGGGCTCATGCCTGTAATCCCAGCACTTTGGGAGGCCAAGGCGGGCGGATCACAAGGTCAGGAGATCGAGACCATCCTGGCTAACACAGTGAAACCCTGTCTCTACTAAAAATACAAAAAATTAGCTGGGCATAGTGGCGGGCACCTGTAGTCCCAGCTACTTGGGAGGCTGAGGCAGGAGAATGGCGTGAACCCAGGAGGCAGAGCCTGCAGTGAGCCGAGATTGCGCCACTGCACTCCAGCCTGGGCGACAGAGCAAGACTCCGTCTCAAAAAAAACCACAAAAATTAGCTGGGCTTGGTGGCACATGCCTGTAATCCCAGCCACTCAGGAGGCTGAGGCAGGAGAATCGCTTGAACCCAGGAGGTGGAGGCTGCAGGGAGCTGAGATCACGCCACTGCACCTCAGCCTGGGCAACAGAGAGAGACTCTTTCAAAAAAAAAAGAAAGAAAAGAAAAGGAGGTTTAATGGACTCACAGTTCCACATGGCTGGGGAGGCCTCACAATCATGGCAGAAGGCAAAGGAGGAGAAAGCCACGTCTTACATGGTGGCAGGCAAGAGAGAGTGTGCTCAGGGGAACTCCCCTTTATAAAACCTTCAGATCTCGTGAGACTTATTCACTATCACGAGAACAGCACAGGGAAGACCCACCCCCATGATTCAATTACCTTCCACCAGTTCCCTCCCATGACATGAGGGAATTATGGGAACTACAATTCAAAATGAGATTTGGGTGGGGACACAGCCAAACCATGTCAAGTAAGGATACAGCAGAGAGGTGGAACATGTTGAAGCTTCACAGCCTAAGAAAAGTTCTGACAATCAATCTGTGGCTCTGATGAACATACTTCATTCATTTTCTGTGGATGTTTAAAACAGGATCTGGAAAATGCTAGCCTGACACGGATGGGCTTTCTGTGTCACTATGCTCTCATGGTCTGGAAACCAGACGTCCCAAACTGAGGTGTGGTCAGGGCCCTGCTCCCTCTGAGACTCTGGGCAGAATCGGTCCTTGCCTCCTCCCCGCTTGTGGCCAGCCATCCCTGGAGTTCCTGGGCTTGCCGGCACCTCACTGCCATCTCTGCCTCCTTGTCACGTGGCATTCTCTCCGTGTGTCTCTTCTGGGACAGAAGTCGTTGGGTGTGGGGCCTACCGTAATCCGGTATGGCCACATTCCAACCTACCTTGTTACATCTGCAAAGACCCTATTTCCAGATAAAGTAATTCCTAAGGTTCTGGGTGGACATTGTTCAACCTGGTACACCCAGGTGCGCAGATCCTTCAAAACTGAACGTGGATTCGCAGGCCCGAAGGAGCCGCGATTCCAGTATTTTGGGGCCCAACCAGGGTCCTGATTTCTGGAATGAGGGGAAGCAGCAGGCGGGAAGGGGGCAGTTCGGCCGGGAGCCCCCTCCTCAGATGGCCTTGGCTGTGTGGGGCGTGTTGGGCCGGCCATCCAGCCCCTGATGTGCCCCACCCGTGAGAGACCAGGCGGCCCCGGGCCGGCAGCACGTGCACGGTCATCCAGGACACAGCGCAGGGCCTGCAGCGGGCAACGGCTTCTGCTGGGAGCACTTCCGTCTGGAAACCAGAGAGGTGTCCACAGAGAAGGGGCAGGACCTTCCCTCCCCGTCAGGGCTGGCTAGGCGGCAACCTCGCCGTGGAGGCAAATCCTTCCACCTGGAGCCGAAACTCCGCGGAGATGATAAATCTCTCCTCGTGTCGGCTTCCAGAAACGACGCCTGCCATTTGCAGATGAAAAATGTCGGCGAGCCGGCTGGAAGCGGCAGGCACATGGCAGAAAGGTTAGCTCTCCTGCCTCTCCCCCGAACACAAAGCCTTTTCTTTCTCCAGCTGGAAGTGAGCACGCCTCATGAATGCAAAGCGCTCTTTCAACATTCGATTTTAAATTCTTTGAATTAAATCTGGATCCTTCCGGGCCCTGCGTTCTCCCGGTTATTTATCACTGGCTAAGTGTAGAAGTCTGTTCGGCGTCTCCTGGGACTGCTGACTTAGAAGCTGCATCTGAAATGTTATAAACTATTTAAAACCAAAAGCTCAGCTGTGTCCGGTCGGAGGGAGCGCATTTGTAGGCCGCGCTGGGAGCGCTGGCCTCCTGCACACACACTCATTCTGCCTGGCCTTCCTCCGGGTAATCACTTTAATACACTTGAAAGCAAACCTTTTCCCCACCGAGGCAGGGCGATTTTTCCCCCTTATTTAGCAAACATTGATTTTTATTCCCTCCCCCATGGTCCTGCCTCTCTGTGAAATTAACAAGCCAGCTTTGTCCCCGCATCCCCACCGCCCCCACCCCGCCGCCTCCCCAGGCCCGTGGCAGTCCCACCACGCGCCGGCAGGGGGCGAGAAAGCCTCTCTTTTGAGGGCCCCACGCGGCGCTCCCGCGGGACCCCGCCTGGGTCTGGGCTCCTGGGACAGGGAAGCCGGGCTTCTCCCCGGATGCGGGGGCAGAGAAAGACCCAGTTCCTTCCGGACGTCGCACATCAGGACCTGCGATGCTGAAGAATGAGGAACTGGGTGGAAATCGTGGTTTGAAGCAGGGAGAGCGCCCCCCGCTCAATCTCTCAGGAGCCCTGCCGGGTGCCCCTGCCACCTGTCCCGTGCCACCAGGGCCCACTCCCCAAAAGGCTGTGCGTGGAGGGCTCAGTCCCCAGCCCTGCCTGGACACTGGCTGACAGCACTGTCCCTGCTGACAGCCGAGGAAACTGGGCCGGAGTGGCTGGAATTGGGTGGGAGCTCCCACGGGGTGACTCTGCACCTCAGTCCTGGGGACCTGGCCTATGCCCTGTCCAGGGGAGCTCCAAGATGGCCCTCGATGTGCCATCTCGTTTGGGTGACTTCTGCCCCTCAGCTGGGCTGACCAGCGTGCTTCTGATGGGTGGAGAGCAGCACGGGTGACGCTGCTTCCCAGAGAGGGTTCTGGCGAGGCCCTGGCCTCTGCGTTGGCTGGCTGTCTCCTCCTTCTGTCTCTCTCCCCACCTTCTGCTCTAGCTTTCTGTTTCCCTCTTCCTTTCTGTCTCTGTCTCTGTCTCTTTTGCTGTCTCTGTCTCTCTCTCCCTTCTCCTCTGTCTCTGTGTCTTTCTCTGTCTCTGTCTCTCACCCCCTCCTCCTCTCTCTGTTTGTGTCTGTCTGTCTGTCTCTGTCTCTCTCTCGGTCTAGTCCCCCCAAGGGAAGCTGATGCCATGTGTGAAGCTACCTGGAGAGGCCGATGTGGCAAGACACCAAGGCCAGACAATGGCTAGATGAGAGCTTGGAGGCCAAACTCCCCTCTCACTCCCCATTGAATCTTCAGATGAGACGGCAGGCCCTGCCCACAGTTCAGCTGCAGCCTCATCAGGACCTGAGACTCAAAGGCACCCACACAAGCTGTACCGAGATTCCTGGCCCTCAGAAACGTGAGATGAGAAACACTTGTCTTAAGCTGCTGAAGCGTGGAATAACTCCCTACCCGGCCGGAGAGGCCTGGAGAGTAACTCCCAATGTGGCTGGAGAGGGCCATGGCCCCTCCTTCTCTGCTCCACATGCAGCAGCCTCTCCTGAAATGCCCACCAGGCTCCCGCCTCTCACTGGGTGCTACGCTGTCACCTGGATCCCCAAGGCGGGGAGTGCCGCTGCTTGCTGCGCACAAACACAGCCGGTTCCCAGCGGGCAGGCAGCACCTGCTGAACTCCGGCCCCCTCTAAAATGCACATATTCATGTCCTAGCCCCCAGTACCTGGGAATAGGACCAAATAGGGTGTTTGCAGATGATCAAGGCAAGATGAGGTCATTGAGGTGGGCCCTAACCCAAAAGGACTGGTGTCCTTGGGAGAAGGAGAACCCAGATGCAGAGGCATAGACAGGGCCGACTAGAGCGATGCCACCACAGCCCAGGAGCCCCAGACACCAGGAGCCGGGCCTGGAGCAGGGACCTGCCCAGTGCCCTCAGAGGCTGGCGGCCCCATCCACACCCTGATGTTGGACTTCTGGTCTCCAGAACTGTGGGAGGATGAATTTCTGTTGTTTCCACTGCTGAGTTTGCAGCACGTGCTTCCGGCAGCCCCAGGACATGGGTGCATCGGCTGCCAGAATCCACCCCTCCATTAGCCCTTGAGTTTTCATGTGGAGATTTTAGAAGACCTTGGGAGGAAAGTGACCCTTTGAGGAATTGTCCCATGGTTCTTCACATATGGGGTGTTGGACCCTGGGAAGGGGAAGGAGGAAGCTGGGAACATTTTTCTGCCAGTTTCTGTCCATGTTGTGAGCACGTGCACCCCTGAATGGACCAGCCCTGAGTTCAGGTGCAGCCCCAAAGTACACGGCAAGCATACGCAGGTGGGCGCGCAATGCGATTGATGGCGCTTCGCTTGTAACAGAAAAAAGAAAGAACAGAAAAACCTCAATAATTGAACAATTATTAAATGGAAATGCCTCAATAGGGGTTGGCCTAATAAAGTGGGCAAAGCAGACAACAGGTCACGGAGCAGCTGTTCAGAAGAGCAGCACTGCACTCCACATGCTCGCTCGGAGGAGGAGGGGCAGGGACACGTGGGGGATGCACCTGACCCAGGGTAACCGCAGTGACACTGGAGCAGCAAGCGGGGCCGGGAGGGGGCTTCCCGGCCCCTCACACCGTGCTCAGCGCCAATGCTCCAGGTCAAAGCCCAGTTCCCCTTGAAAGTCAATACAAATGCGAGCAGTGCTCTCCGGAGGGAGATGGGCATGGGCAGAGGCTGTTCTCATCCCTCAGCCCCCGTATGCCTGTGGCCTTGCCCGGCCAGCCTGAAGCCTGCTCCAGCTTCACCTGCTATGGACGGGACACAGGAGGGGCCTGGCTCCCACACCCCCCAGCACATGTGTGCACAGAGCAAGAGAATTCCAAGTCCGGAGGAGTGAGGCTGCCCTGTGCGCTGACGCCACCCTGTCCCTGGCAGGCGAGCAAAGGCATTGCCCAGCCTCCAGACTTAGTGTCCCTGCAGCCTGGTCCTCCCACCACCCTCCTGCCTGTGTTCCTCCAGGGCAGAGGTGCCTGGTAGCTTGGCAGTGTCTGGGCTTACTCTCCTCCTCCCCTACTCCAGGGTTGGATGCTCCCCCGGCCCTGCAGCGAGGCAGAGTCCTGGCCAGGGGAAGCGCCGAGCCCCTGCATTGGAAAATAACAACAGTACTCATAATGCTGATGACTGAGCAGAGCTCACCTGAGGATGTGCACGCTCGTGAGTGCTTTGGGGCTGCACTGGCACTCGAGCCTCGGCCACCTTGCCCATGAGCCTCTCACTCCAGGCCCCTGCACGGAGAGCTGAAGAGGGCCAGTCCCATGTGGACTGAATGTTCCCCTGCAGTGTCCTCTGTGAAGCCGTTTAACACCCAGTGTGGTGGGGTCAGGAGATGGGGCCTTTGGGAGGTGATTAGGGTCCTTGTGAGAAGAGAATGAGACCAGAGCCCCTTCCCTCTCTGCCACTGGGGACACAGTCAGAGATGACCCTCACAGACCCCGCGGTGTTGGGCCTGATCTCAGACTCCCACGGTCTCAGCCCAGTCCATGGTCCCAGGCTCAGAACTGTGAGAGGTCAGCGGCTGCTGCCGAAGTCCCCAGGCTGTGTGATTTTGTGAGGATGCCCTCAATGGCAGCAGCCCATCTCTGGGCACCATGCAGAGCAGTCCACCAGCATCTGGCTGCATGTGGATAATGCCACTGAGATGTGGTCTTGGGCCCCAGGGCTTAGCCCACCCTCATGGGTGGCACCTACTTGACACCCCACAAGGGAGACCGTCCTGGGGTCTGCATTTTCTAGCCCAGCCTGCAGTCGGGGAGCAAGTCACAGAGCCCTGAAAGCTGCTGCAGGGAGGGCCCTTGTCTTTTTAGCATCCAGAACCCAATATTCCCAAACCTCCATCTCAGGTTCCTGCCACACCTGTCCCAGGTGAGAGGCCACCTCTGCAGCCTTTGTGTGCCTAGGTGGGGCTCATCCCCTGGCCAGGGAAGCTGGAGCCGCCACTCTCCTGAGACCATCCCTGCTGGCCACTAATTGGTTGAGGCTCTGGGCACCACGGAAGGAAAGAAGAGAGGGAGGGAGGAGACAGGAAAGGAAGGAGGGAGGGAGGGAGGAGAGAGGAAGGGAGAGAGGGAGAGAGGGAGGAGAGAGGAAGGGAAGGAGGGGGGAGAGAGGAAAGGAAGGAGGGAGGAGAGAGGAAGGGAATGAGGGAGTAGGGGAGAGGAAGAGAAAGAGGGAGGGATGGAGGAAGGGGAGAGGAAGGGAAAGAGGGAGGGAGGGGAGAGGAAGGGAATGAGGGAGGGAGAAAGGAGAGAGGAAGGGAAGGAGGGATGGAGGAGGGAGGAAGGGAAGGAGGGAGGGAGGAGAGAGGAAGGGAAGGAGAGAGGGAGGGAGGGAGGAGGGAGGAAGGGAAGGAGGGAGGGAGGGAGGAGGGAGGAAGGGAAGGAGGGAGGGAGGAAGGAAGGAGAGAGGGAGGGCAGGAGGAAGGGAGGGAGGGAGGAAGGGAAGAAGGGAGGGGAGAGGAAGGGCAGGAGGAAGGTAAGGAGGGAAGGAGATACGTAGGAAGGAAGGAGGGAAAAAGGAGGAAGAGAGAAAGGGAAAGAAGGAGGGAGGAAGGGAGGAAGGAAGGAGAGAGGGAGGGCAGGAGGAAGGGAGGGAGGGAGGAAGGGAAGAAGGGAGGAGGAGAGGGAGGGAGGTGGGTGGGAGGGAGGAGGGATGGAGAAGGGAGGGAGGGAGGAAGCGAGGAGGAGAGGGAGGGAGGTGGGAGGGAGGGAGGGGGGAAGCGGGGAGCCAGGGGAGGGAGGAAGGCTGGATACATGAAGTATGGCTGGAAAGATGGATACTGGGTGGGTGGATGCGTGGGTAGATGGATGGAGGGGACTCGGATTCCATCTTAGGGACTCACAAGGGCTGAGCTGCGGGGGAGAATGCTGGGGCTTCGGCCCTTCTGGGGTGACAGGCAGAGAGGTGGAGGAGCAGCCGTACTGGATCCTCCTGTGGCCGCTCTTGGGCCCTGTGCTCCCCACACCCTCCTCACTCTTTTGAGGACAGCGCACCTCCTGCCATCCAAGAGTCGCCCTGTTCCTTCACTACTGACACTGGCGTGGAACCCTCAGCCAGAGGGATCTGGCCACCAGATGTAGGGCCGGCACTAATGAGCCCAGTCCACTGGTCAATAATTGGCTGAGGCTCTGTCCACCACTGACAGATGGAACCAGGGACAATGGGGCCGACAGAGAGGCCCCTCGCCCAGGTTTTCGGTGACCCGGGCACCCTGAGCCAGGCTGGTGGGGGCAGGGAGTGCCCAGCAGATACAGGGCTGCCCACTCCAAGCTCAAATGCCTGACAGCTTCCCAGGGACACCCACGTCCATCCACCTCCAGCTGCAGTCTCAGGGCCCCTCCCCGGGGATGGGAGGTGGGTGGGGGGTGCTGGGGGAGTGGGAGGCGGCTGTGCTGGGCACGACTACTCCAGCAGAAGGAAGAATGAGGCTTTCTGTGTAGGACGAAATGATGACCCCAGAATCATCTCAGGGTGAGCCCTGCCCTGGAGGGGGTTGGCGGTGCAGCCAGCTCACCCATAAACTTGTTCAAGTGATTTATGAGGCTGGGTCAGCGCGGGTGGGGGTGGGCCAAGGTGGAACTGTGGCCTCTAATTGGAGCAGGGAAAGGAGAACGTCCTTGTGTTAATAACAGCCTTCGCTACCAGCGCTCCCCATGAGCTCCAAGACCGCTCAGCTACTGGGGTTTCTGTCCAGTTGGACATCAAATCCCCCCAGGTGACAGGGACCCCTGTGGGTCTCACACGGGTACCTCCAGGAGGTGCAGACACAAGTAGTCAGAGGGTCGAAGGTGTTTCCTCATGGATGGTGAGCACGGTGTCTCCCACCGCTGATGGGGAGAGGCCGAGGTTCCCAGGCACCTGAGAACCGGGAACTGGCGAGCACAGTGTCTCCCACCGCTGATGGGAAGAGGCCGAGGTTCCCAGGCACCTGAGAACCGGGAACTGGCGAGCACAGTGTCTCCCACCGCTGATGGGGAGAGGCCGAGGTTCCCAGGCACCTGAGAACCGGGAACTGGCGAGCACAGTGTCTCCCACCGCTGATGGGAAGAGGCCGAGGTTCCCAGGCACCTGAGAACCGGGAACCGCAGGGAGGAACTTCTGCCCTGGGGACAGCTGGAAACCAGTAGAATGTCACGTAGGCTGTGGCTCTTAAACCCTCTGGATCTTCTCAGTGGCCACGTGGTGCCAGCCCCAGACAGTGGCCAGGCCTCCTTGGTGGTGGGGTCTTCAGGGTCCTTCCTGCTTCTTCTGGCTCTGCCCACATGGCAGACAATTCTTCAGCCCAGTGAGACACGGAGCAGCCAGGACAGAAGCGTCTACCGAGCCAGCGGCAGGGCCCTGAGCCAGGCCTTGCCCCTGAGGTTCTCAGCTCCAACAGCAAACCCAGATATGACGGTGACGGAGCCACCGTCACCCTGGGTGTCCAGGCGTCCCGATGGTAAATAGGGCAAGACCACCCTGCCTGCGAATTGCTTCTCCCAAATAGACAAACAGCAATGTGGTGGGCTTCGAAGGGCCTGCTCTGCCGGGCATGTGGCATCTCGGCCACGACTCTCTTGAGTTACCAGGATGGGTCAGGGCACCAGACCCAAGGCCAAGGGCACCACTTCTCCCAGGCTCAGCAGGAACAGTGAAAACATTTAGGGAAAAAAGGACCTGGCCCAGGGCCACTGTGCTGCCAGTGCCCCAGCTTTCCCAGCTGTGTACTTGGGGGTATGCCCTTGTCTTCTCCAAAACGGGGACTGGCAGGGGTCATGGAGGGACCGAGAAGAGCTGAAAATAGGTGGAAAGTCCCAGACCTAATGTGGAGGTGGGGGAAGCAGCCGGGCCGGGGAGGGCGGGGGCGGGGGCCTGTGTGTTTTTGCAGGACGTGCACAAGGGCAAGAGGCTGTGCCTGGGGTGCTGTGACTGTGCCTTGTGACAGCAACAGGGGATGGAGGAACCTCAGAAGCCCCACAACACCCCGCCAGGAGCTCAGCAGCCCAGGCTTAGCAGCATCCGCCTCCTCCTCTGTCCTGCCTGCAAATGCCCAAGACCCCAGCCCGCCCAGGGCCACCGCAAAGCGTCTGTGTGCCTGACCCAAGAGCCCTCCCCACCAGCATTGCCACTGCCTCCCACTGTGGCCACCGGCAGAGCCAAAATCTAGAAAGCATCGGAGCACGTTCCTCTCAGCTCAGCCCCGAGTATTGGGCGACACTGACGCACTTCCAGCCACACCTGAGAACCAAGGATGCAGACCCTCTGTGATGGCTGCAGGCTGGAACCCCAAGGCGCAGCAGCCAGCCAGGGAATGCTCTCCCCAAAACGTGAGACTCGAAACCTTAGCAATCCCCACAGTTGGTGGTGGACCTGGACTGTGCAGAGCCGGGGTCTGGGAGACAACACAGCAGGCTTAGTCGTCCCAGCCTTGGGGGCCCTTCCCAGGCCAAGGCTATCTCTACAAGGTAGACAGGGCTTAGC
This sequence comes from Pan troglodytes, assembly GCF_028858775.2. Taxonomy (NCBI): domain Eukaryota; kingdom Metazoa; phylum Chordata; class Mammalia; order Primates; family Hominidae; genus Pan; species Pan troglodytes. Next base: position 229,075,430 of record NC_072398.2, on the reverse strand, counting down.
CGGGGGCTGTGGGCAGAGAGGGCTCAGCCGGGGGGGCACGTACCATCCCTGAGCGGCACTCTCTCGCCCTCCTGGGTAAACCTGGTGCCCATCTGGGGCCATCTCTGGTAGCATCGGCTGACGTTGAGCCAGTGCTCAGCAGGGCATGTGACTGAGAGGGAACTTGCCCCTCTGCAGAGCCAGGAGAGAGCCTCCCAGATCCTGTCCCAGGGCTTCAAAGGGCCAGCCTTGTGGACAGCCACACCTCTGCCAGGACCCCAGGTTGTGCAGGTCAGCAGGGATGGGCCCACTTGTATTTCCCAGGACTGGCGCTTGTGGTCTCCTAGTTCAGCGAGGAGGGAACCCTTCCCGCGCAGGGTGGTCCTTCTGTTGTGAATGTGGCTGCATGGGACAGCCAGAAAGGCATTGGAGGATGAGTCACCTCGCAGCCTGGGACCTGCCTGGAAGATGACCTTCGAGGGGGGCACCCTTTGCCCGTGCACGCTATCGAACAGGAGCAGGGTTGGGATGGCGCCTGCCCCTGGAAGATGGTGTTCAAGGGGGGCACCCTCTGCCCGTGCCTGCTATCGAACAGGAGCAGGGTCGGGATGGTGCCTGCCCCTGCCCCAGGACACTCTCTGTGTCCCCCAGCACAGGCCTCAGGTGACCTTCAGCAGGACCTGCGGGGTGACCTTGATGTGGGCAGGGAGGAGCTCCAGGGCCTGGGTCAACAGGTTTCGAAGGAGGCCTCAGGGCCCTAGGCCATGCCCATGGGTCAGTGCCTCCGTCCACACCTACTGCCTCAGGGAGCCCGGGGTCTCTGAGACAACTGCAAGCAAGCTGTGTGGTGGCTGCCACAGTTTCCAGAGAAATGGAGATTTAAAAGCCACACCTGCCCTGGCACGCATTTGACTCAGTTTCCCTCTGGGGGGGTTCCCTCTAGGAAAATCCTTCAATAATCAAGTTTTTGTTGACTACCACCCAGGGATTAGTGGTGCCCACAAAACCATGTGTCAACAAGACACATCTACACCACACATCAACAACGAGTGTACAGCGCGTGTCTACACCACCCATCTATCCCATGCATCTATACGGCACATCCATATGTGTCTGTACCTTGTGTCTACACCACATGTCTGTACCACGTGTCTAGACTGCCCATCTACAACATGTGTCTACACCACCATCGGATTAATGCCTGCTGGTGGGTCAGCAGGGCAGGCAGGACACACAGAGGGGGCCACCAGCAGGAGCTGAGGGGCTCCAGGAGGGGAGTGACCCCGGGAGGCGTCCTCTGGGAGAACTCTGGGGGGCCAAGCTGGGCTGGAGCATGATTGTGGATATGATAGGAGAGGGAGAATAAACCTCATATTCTCCAAGGCCACCTCCAACCTCCTTAGGAAAAAAGTGAAGCTGGTTCCCAGGTTGGATCCCCTCCCACTTTTTCCCCAAGTGGAAGACAAAGCAGGGGTCTGAGTGCCGGGCGTGCACTGTTGTGGGTCCTCTGATAGTCCAGAGCTGGTGCCCTTGGCCTGGCCCAGTGCCTCCTTCCTGGTCATGCTCAGGCCTTGACCCTTAATGGCCCGGTCACCTCTGAGCATTGTTCTGTGGTTGTGGCCTGACTGTGTGGCAGCTCGTAGACACAGAGAGGTGTCACAGGCTGCAATCCAGGCTACCCATGTGAAACCAGCTGGCCATATCTTCAGGGCTGTTGGGTTCCCAACTCTATGGCTGCTGGACTTTGTTGTGTGCTGGCACTTCAGAGTCTGCAGAGAGGAATGAGGGGTTCTGGCCTCAAGCCAGAGCAGAGATGTATTCCTGGACAAAGGGCCAGCAGCCCAGAGGGCTTTGAATAGGGTCTACCCAGTGGGACAGACAGCCAGGACTAATGGGATGGAGGGAGGAGAAATCCCTGAGAGCTTCCTGGGGGAATCACTATTCAAAAGCACATTCTAAGTGCCTGTTGGGACAGAACTGCTTACAACACCCCTCCAACCTGGTGCTTGGTTTTCCCCTTTAGCAAAGGGAAGTGTTGTCACCCCAGAAGTTGCAGCTCAGGGGCCAGAGAAGCTGGTTTTCTAGGGTGCACCCAGGCTGGGCTGCTTCTCTCCACTCTAAAGCTAAGTCTCTGCCTCAGCCCACAGGCTTGTCCAGCACCGCCCTAGGATGCACTTGCCTCTCTCTCTCTCTCTCTCTCTCTCTCTCTCTCTCTCTCTCTCTCTCTCTCTCGCACCTCACCCTGTGGGGGATGGGGGACTCAGAGCCCCGCCCCCAGGGCCTCTGAGGCTCAGGACAATCGTTGCCTTGGCTGGATTGTTACCTAGGAGACAATCCCCTGGCCCCCTGGAAGAGGCCTCAGCAGGCCCAGGCCACCTGGAGGGAGAGCAGACCTGCGGCTGAGGATGCAGGGCTCCCGGGCACGGTGCTAGCCCTGCCTTGAGACACCCCGAGAGCTGTGGGAAGAGCTGTGGGATCCCCTATTGCATCACAAAGCGGCCCTGGAGGGCTGGTCTTTATTTTGATGAGGCTGAGAAGGGAAGGCTGCGGGCATGTTTAATCCGCACGCTTTAGACTCCCCGGCTGTGATTTTTGACAATGGCTCGGGGTTCTGCAAAGCGGGCCTGTCTGGGGAGTTTGGACCCCGGCACATGGTCAGCTCCATCGTGGGGCACCTGAAATTCCAGGCTCCCTCAGCAGGGGCCAACCAGAAGAAGTACTTTGTGGGGGAGGAGGCCCTGTACCAGCAGGAGGCCCTGCAGCTGCACTCCCCTTTCGAGCGTGGCCTGATCACAGGGTGGGATGACGTGGAGAGACTCTGGAAGCACCTCTTTGAGTGGGAGCTGGGCGTGAAACCCAGCGACCAGCCCCTGCTTGCAACGGAGCCCTCCCTGAACCCCAGGGAGAACCGTGAGAAGATGGCAGAAGTCATGTTCGAGAACTTCGGCGTGCCCGCTTTCTACCTGTCGGACCAGGCGGTGCTGGCTCTCTACGCCTCGGCCTGTGTCACGGGCCTGGTGGTGGACAGCGGGGATGGGGTCACCTGCACTGTCCCCATCTTTGAGGGTTACTCCCTGCCCCACGCAGTCACCAAGCTCCACGTGGCGGGCAGGGACATCACGGAGCTCCTCATGCAGCTGCTCCTGGCCAGCGGCCACACCTTCCCCTGCCAGCTGGACAAGGATCTCGTGGACGACATCAAAAAGAAGCTGTGCTACGTGGCCTTGGAGCCCGAGAAGGAGCTTTCCCGGAGGCCGGAGGAGGTCCTGAGGGAGTACAAGCTGCCCGACGGGAACATCATCAGCCTCGGGGACCCGCTGCACCAGGCGCCCGAGGCCCTGTTCGTGCCCCAGCAGCTGGGCAGCCAGAGCCCCGGGCTCTCGAATATGGTCTCCAGCAGCATCACCAAGTGTGATACCGACATCCAGAAGATCCTCTTTGGGGAGATCGTGCTGTCGGGGGGCACTACGCTGTTCCACGGGCTGGATGACCGGCTTCTCAAGGAGCTGGAGCAGCTGGCCTCCAAGGACACCCCCATCAAGATCACGGCTCCCCCCGACCGGTGGTTCTCCACCTGGATTGGAGCCTCCATCGTCACCTCTCTGAGTAGCTTCAAGCAGATGTGGGTCACCGCCGCAGACTTCAAGGAGTTTGGGACCTCCGTGGTGCAGAGAAGATGCTTCTGAAGGCCGCTTCTCGTTGGGTACGGTGGGGGGTGAACCGTAGCCCCAGCTTTGGGGGGATGTTCAATAAATGACCAATGCCAGAACACCCGGCCGCCTCGGCTCAGTTCCTTCTTGGGGGCGGCAGAGCCATTTCTGGCCCTGACAGTGAATCTGTGAAGTGTCTTGGTCCACACCCGCTCCCCTTCGCTTCCTCCCAAGAAAGCCTGGGCTGAGGCCAGGCTGTGTCCATCTGCAGTTTGTATGAAAGTAGGGCCCTGGGCCTCAGGTGAATAGGGCGCTGGAGTCCGCACTCTAAACAAGGGTCTTAGGTGAGCTGAGAGAGTCGGCAGGGATGGTGGGGACTAGCGCGTGCACCTGGTTCTGACGGCTCAGCAAGAAAACCCTCCCTGTGTGGGCCCTACCTAGCATGCCAGGGCCGGGGCTCTGCTTGTGTGAGGCCGGGCACCTGAACAGGGTGGAGCTGCCGCTCTCAGCAGATAGGAACAGACGGGAACAGAAGTCACCATTTGTTTAGGGCCCTCTAAACTCAGGGGTCCTGCTCCCAAAGGAAGTACAAAGAATCAACACTTCTGCTTAGCGAGTGTGATTCTTCTGTTTGTTTTTACTTTCAAGGATGTTTATAGCATCGTTGTTTGGGGGCAGAATGCTGGAAACAAAGTTAATGGCCATCACCAAGGTTAACGGTTGAGTAAATTATGCATGGAGGGAATTTTTCCACATTGATGTGGTGGAATTAACCCAAAATATTATTGGGAGAGAAGTGGAAAATACAGATAACTCTTCACGCCATGGTCCTTCCCTTGGTTTTTTGGAAAAGAAAACAGCGCCCCTTCCCCATGTCTTTGCCTATGTCCGCTGCTTTGTGGGGACCCATGCCTGTGTTCTATGTCGTTACCAAGTGCATGCACTGTGGGTTCCAGCATGTCGCCAAGGGAAGAGGGAGGGAGACGCAATGCAGGCGGAAAGAAGAAAGAAAAAAGGACTCAGGAAATTCAGCCTGAATGAAATAAACCCATTTACCTGAAATGCGTGTGTCTTTCAATCTTTACAAGGTGCATCTTTTTCCACCATTTCACTTTCAACCAACCTACGCTGTTGGAAGTGAGCATGGGGCTGGTGTGAAGACGGCGTATAGCTGGGTCGTTTTCTCATCTACCCTACCAATCTCTGCCTTTCAGTTGGTGTATTTAGTCCATTTACCTGGTAACTCATGGATACGCGGAATCTCAAGTCTGCCATCTGATCACTCTCTGCTGTGTCTTCTGCTTCTCATTCCTGTTTCTCTTTTCTTACCTCCCTCTGGGTTACTGGAACATGTTTCAGGATTGTGTCTTGATTTATTTAGCGTGTTTAGAGTACCTTGTTTTTGTAGGTTTCTTAGTGGTCACCCTGGGTATTACGCCGTATATGCCGGGATGTATATGACGTCACAAGCTACGGGCACTGACATGGTACCATTAGAGGGAAACGTGAAACCTTCTTCTGTCCGGGACCCTTCCCCCTTCACCTCTAAAACACAGTTGTCTTGTCTGCTGTGCGTGCACTGAATGCAACATCAGAGGGGGCTGAGATTTTTCCTTCAACCATCAAATATGATTTAAGAAGCTCGTCAAGTCGAATCTATTGACCCCTATTTTTACCCAATCTGGTGTTCTTTTGTCCTGTCTGAAGCCCAAGACTCATTGTGCTGTTATTCCTCCTGTGTTTAGAGAGCTTCCTGCAGCCATTCTGCAAAGATAGGACACTGGCAACAGAATCTTTGCCTTCCTTCATCTGAGGTGACTTAATTTCTCCCTCATCCCTGAAGGCTGTGTCCACTGCAGTGGAATCTGCAGGTCACCGTTTCCTTTCAGCTCTCGGGCTCTCCAGCCGCCTGGTTTCGATCAGGCATCCTCTGTTATTCGCTGGTTTCAGATCAGGCATCTTCTGTTACTCGCTGGGCTCCCCAGGTCATGGGTCAGGTCTCTGTGGCTGCTTCAGAGTTTTTACTGTCTCTAGATTTCAGAAGTTTAATTTTGATGCGTCTCGGAGTGGATTTCTTTGGGCTTATCCCATCACCTTTTCCCACCGCGTGAATGCTGGGGGTTCACATCCCTGCAGGGAGCCCACTGACCCTAAGGGTCAGGCTGAAGTGGTGGTGATGAGACTGGCTCACACCACCTGGCTCAGCCTCACTGCTGCTGCTGGGGGTGGTGGGGTGGGGTGGGGGGTGGAGGGAGGTGGGGATAGGATGGGGGTGAGATGGGGAGGGAAGGGGATGGAGTGGGGTGAGCTGTAGGGGTAATGTGGGGGTGGGAAGGGGCGGGAGTGAGGTGGAGGTAGGGTGTTAGATCAATTCCCCACTTTCCCACTGAAACCCAAAGGTGGGGTGTGGTGTTTTCATCGGTGTTGAGCTGGAGTAAGGAAGGTGTTTCCAAAAAGCTATTCTGCTGGGTCACCCTGTTCCCAGGGGGAACAGGCTTTTCTGGGAGCTTTTTGTGTCTGTGCCTGTTGGAGATTTGGGTCGGAGGCTTCTGAGCACCCTGCTAGACACGTGTGGGAGACAGTCAGGAAGCCTAGGAGCCCCAGTCCCGAGGTCCCTGGGCGGCCTTCCATCTCCCAGTCTTTCTATGTGTGTTTGCTGTGTTACATCCAGCCTTTTAAGGGAGTACCTGGTAGGAATGGGGTCTTTGAATGAGGTTTTTATTTCTTTCCATGGTACCTGAAAGTTACAAGGAAATGTAGTGAGGGCTCCTGGCCTCCACCATCAAAGCCCTTCCTGTCAGGGTCACTCCAGTCTACAGGTGAGAATGTCCAAGGCCACACAGGGAGTTGAGAGCAGAGCTCAGCCCAGAGTCCCAGACCATGGCTCCTTCTCCTTTGTATACTCCTCCTAGACCCTTCTCCACTCCAGATGATCCCCATGTTACTAAACTACACCACAAATAAAATAGAGCTAAAAGAAAACTCCCTTTTTCTATTGAAGACACCCTGCTTCTCTTCTTATGATGGTTTCCGCTACTGCTGCTATTGCTATGGTGGTAGGAATGTGATGGTTGTGGTGATGATGGCAGTGATGGTGGTGGTGGTGGTGATAATGGTGATGGTGGCAATGATGGTAATGAAGATGATGGTGATGGTGATGATGATGGTAATGACATGGTGGTGTGATCATGATGATGGTGAGGATGGTGGTGGTGATGATGGTAACAGTGATGATGATGGTGATGGTGGTGATGATGGTGATGGAGGTGATGATGGTGATGGTGATGATGGTGATGGTGGTGATGATGATGGTGATGATGGTGATGGAGGTGATGATGGTGATGGTGGTGGTGATGGTGGTGATGGTGGTGATGATGATGGTGATGATGGTGATGGTGATGATGGTGATGGTGGTGATGATGGTGGTGATGGTGGTGGTGGTGATGATGGTGATGATGGTGATGGTGATGATGATGGTGATGATGGTGGTGATGGTGATGATGATGGTGATGGTGATGGTGATGATGATGGTGGTGATAATGATGGTGATGATGGTAATGACAATGATGGTGATGATGATGGTAATGACATGGTGGTGGTGATCATGATGATGGTGAGGATGGTGATGGTGATGATGGTGCTGGTGACGATAATGATAGTGGTGGTGATGATGGTGATGACATGGTGGTGATGATGGTGATGATGACAATGATGGTGATCATGATGGTGATGATGATGGTGATGGCGATGGTGATGATGGTGGTAATAACATAGTGGTGATGATCATGATGATGGGGAAGATGGTGGCGGTGATGGTGACAGTGATGATGATGATGATGGTGATGGTGTTGATGGTGATGGTGATGATGACAGTGATGGTGGTGATGATGGTGAGGATGATGATGATGGTGGTGATGATGGTGGTGATGATGATGGTGGTGATGATGACAGTGATGGTGGTGGTGATGATGAGGATGATGATGGTGATGGTGATAGTGATGATGATGGTGATTATGTGATGGTGATGGTGATGATGATGGTGATGATGTGATGGTGATGGTGATGATGACAGTGATGGTGGTGATGATGGTGAGGATGATGATGGTGATGGTGATGATGGTAATAACATGATGGTAGTGGTGATCATGATGATGGTGAGGATGGTGGTGGTGATGGTGATAGTGATGATGATGGTGATTATGTGATAGTGATGGTGATGGTGATGATGATGGTGATGATGTGATGGTGATGGTGGTGATGATGACAGTGATGGTGGTGATGATGGTGAGGATGATGATGGTGATGGTGATGATGGTAATAACATGATGGTAGTGGTGATCATGATGATGGTGAGGATGGTGGTGGTGATGATGGTAGTGATGAGGATGATGGTGGTGGTGTTGATGGTGCTGATGACAGTGATGGTGACAATAGTAATGATGATGATGATGGTGGTAATGATGGTGATGATGACGACAACTAAGATGACTGTGGTGATGATGGTGATGAACATGGTGATGGTGGTTTTCTGACCTCTAGTTCTTCAGAACTATGTTCTTCCTGGGGCACTGCGGTGAATAGATGGTAAGCAGTCCCCCAAGGCCCTGATAGAGTTTCTAGAAAGAGCATTGTAACCCAGCTGGCTTTTAACTGTGGCTTCCTTGAGAGGGGTGGAAGGTCCAGAGCATGTCAAGCAGATGAGGCTGCTGCTAGTGAGGGAGGAGAATTGGGAGGAGATGTGAGGTCAGCCTTTGCATCCGAGGCTTGACCCTACTTCAGCCTGGAGGTGTCCAAAGTGAAGGGCCAAGGCCAGGGGATGGGTTGGGCTAAGCCCTGGAGGAGGAGAGAGAAGCCTCCCTCTGGCTTTGAACTGTTTGACCTTGCCTAGCAGGCATCCACAGGAACTGGCTTGAGCCTGTTTCCCTATTGGGAGCATATGCATTCCCATGTCCAGACTCTGTCAGAGGACTCCACGAGCCCCAGCCAGCTCTTTGCTTTGGTCCTAAACAAGATCTTTCTGTGAAGTGCCATTTGGATGCTGCCATCTGGGGGCTCTGCTGGAGGGGTTTCTTGTTCAAAACTCACGGGCGGAAGAGAGGACATGGAGCAGAGCCCAGAGAGCATGAGGCCTGGTTCTTCCTGAGACCGGCCCTGCAGTGACACTGGTGGGGACCAGTAGCTGTCAGCTCCTGCCTCTTGTCCCGGGGACCTCTCAGAAGTGACTGCTTTGTCTGCAGGTGGAGGGTGCTCAGGGCTACCCCATGCTCAGTGCCCCTGCCTCCATCATCTCCTCCACTGACCTCCAGTCCTGGCTTCCATTATGGACCCTCAGGAGCAGTTTCCACGAGAGCCCAGAAGCTCCATCTATGGCAGTGATTAGACACAAAAACTGCCACACTGGGGGAGGATCAGGCCAGGAGGGCATCCCCACACTCAAGCACCCCATGCCTCATGGCATGGTCACCCCCTGGGACATCAGGGAGGCTATCTCAGGGCACTGCTGCACCAGGGGATCCAGATGCCTGTGCCCCGATGGAGGCGCCATGATCCCTTGCTGAATGGCACCACTATGATGATGTTTTCTGGAGGACCTGGTGCTCCAGGGTGCTACACCCCTGCAGACTCATCTCAACCAGGGGCAGGCAGGGGGGGCCATGGCGCACAGTCCTGAGAGCGGCTGCCTGCCCCATGGCATGGCTCCAGCCAGAGGGCAAGACATTGCCTGACACCCAGGCCAGCTCCTGTGACAGCAGGACCCTCTGTGATCTGGGCTGAGGGTGAGGTGGGCAGGACACCGGGAAGAGGCTCCCAACAGACCTTGGCAGAGGATGCGGGAGAGTCTGAGGAAGACAGGCATGACTCTGTCTTCTCCAGTGGCCATGCCATCGGGGGCAGAGTCCGGCCCTTCTAAGCCCTAGAGCTACTCCGTATGGTGAGGGCCCAGGTCAAGGTTCCAGGAATCTACAGCTGGTCCTAGTGGAGGGGCCAAGTGCAGCCAAGAATCCACACAGGAGGAGACTAACCCTCAAACCCTCAAAAGTCCGCTGAGGAATGGGAGCCTCACAGGCAGCTCCACACTTGGCCCCAGAGGTACCATGGGGCTGCCCCTACTCGGAGTGGTGGGAAGCTGCTCTGCTGAGCTGCGTTCCGCCTTCCCGGGTGGCGGGGGTCACCCGTCCCACCTACAGGGAGCTCGGTACAAACGCTCCTCCCAGGCAGGCACCAGCCCTCGCAGGTGGGGCAAAGCTTGGTAAAGTTCCAGCCTCTGCCGCAGCTGCCGCTCTCCACCTGGAGCAGCCACCGGGAGGTCCTGGGCATGGACCTCAGCTGGGTGGGCAGCACCCCAGGGAAGGAGCCCCCAGCCCTGTGCTCACACCCACTGCACCCTGGTGTCCACATTTCCACCCTGAGGGTCTCTAAGGCCCTAGCCCCCTCCACCCAGCAGCAGGTGTTGAGCACACAAGGCCCTGCCATTCCCAGGCTTTCTGGGACTCACGAAGAGCCTCTGTCACCCGGACCCCTATCCCTGGGCCTCCACCCCTCCATGTGTGTCTAGGCACACAGCTGACTTGGATAAATGCCCCGACCACTGCACTCACTCTCTCTCCTTTTGCGGGGACCCAGACCCCCGCTTGGGAGACCAGAGTTGACCCAAGGGTCACTGCTGACTCCGGGGGCCAGAGTGGGGCGGCCCACAGCAGGGCACGGAGCTCTCAGCTCCCTTTGCCTCACTCCCCTTGAGCCAGTGGTCTGGGGAGGCTTTGGGCTCTGGATCCAAAGCCCCCGACCCTCTACCTTCCTTCCCGAGTGTGGGACGGGGCTCCTCTGCCTCCGGGATGGTGAGGGCAGGACTGGGCCTCCCTGGGGGTCCCCAGGAAACCCGATGCAGGGATGTGAGTCCCCCTGAGCCAGCGCAGGAAGCTTGTAAACAAATGAGGTGTAACTGTCGACAGTTTAAATGCTGTGCGGCTTGCCAGCTTCCAGATGAGAGGGGATTTACGGGCTCTTAGGCGTTCAAGCGGGTTCCCGGTAATCCAACGCAGATAAGGAGTGTAGTGCGGCTGCCGGCGGAGCCCCTGTCACCTGGGAGGGGACCCCAGGGGCCGGCACACAAAGCCAGGACCCTTCCCGGCGGAGCCCCTGTCGCCTGGGAGGGGACCCCAGGGGCCGGCACACAAAGCCAGGACCCCGGCGGAGCCCCTGTCGCCTGGGAGGGGACCCCAGGGGCCGGCACACAAAGCCAGGACCCCGGCGGAGCCCCTGTCGCCTGGGAGGGGACCCCAGGGGCCGGCACCCAAAGCCAGGACCCTTCCCGGCGGAGCCCCTGTCGCCTGGGAGGGGACCCCAGGGGCCGGCACCCAAAGCCAGGGCCCTTCCCGGCGGAGCCCCTGTCGCCTGGGAGGGGACCCCAGGGGCCGGCACACAAAGCCAGGACCCTTCCCACAGGGTGGCTTCATCCCGGCCCCCCTTGGCCCGTCTGTCCCAATGTGGAGACAGCTCCCTTCCCTGTGGAAGGCGTGGGGGATGCTGTCCCTGAGATGGGCCAGGCTGCAGGGGGGACTCATGATCCTGGGAGCTGGGCAGGCACCTGCAGGCAGAAGAGACCAGCCGTGAAAGGAAGAAGTCTGGCTCACACACTGCTCACAGGCCCCAGGAAGAAGGGGTTGGTGGGGTTCCCCGGTGCTTCCAGCCCCTGGTATGCAGGCATGTGGGTGTGACCCTAAATGGTTGGTGATGGATGCTGTGGGGTGGGGTGGGGTGCCCCGGTGCCACGGACGGGCCATGCTACTCCCTTCCTGCCTTCTAGGTCAGGAGCCTAGAAGTGATTAGACACAAAACGTGCCACACTAGGGGAGGCTTGGGCCAGGAGGGCATCCCCACACTCGAGCACCCCATGCCTCATGGCATGGTCACCTCCTGGGACATCAGGGAGGCTATCTCAGGACACCTCTGCCACCAGGGGCTCCAGCGGCTGCTGGCGGGAACCCGCTTGAACTCCTAAGAGCCCGTAAATCCCCTCTCATCTGGAAGCTGGCAAGCCGCACCGTCGGGCTCCAGAGTGAAATTATCAGCACCCCGCAAGCTGAGGCTCCTGGGAATGCCACGAGGGCTGCACAGACCACGTTGCTCCCAGAAGGTGAAGTCCACGCCTGTGATCCCCGGGGCGGGAAAGCCCTGTGGTTCGGGCACGAGCCAGGAGCCCGAGGAGGGTCTGGCCAAGGCCAGGAGGGGCCTGGAGTCACCAACCAGGTCAGACCTCAGGTCATTCATTTGCCTGGCAGGTGCTCCCAGGAACAGTGGGTCCTCCCGCAGGCCCGGCCCTCGGGGCAGGTCTGTGCCGGGAGCTGGGCAGAGTCGGCAGTGCCCGCTCTGGGATGCGCAAGGATGTCTGAAGCTGCCGTGGGCCGAGGTTGGGGCACAAGGCCTAGGGCACAGGGCGGACCCGGTGATGACCCCAAGATGGACTCCCTGCTCTCAAGGCTCCCACCCAACGCAGAGCCCAACGCAGGGGCAAAGGGAGGCAGGGCCACGGTGGGCTAAGTTTAGCTCCCTTGGCATTCATCACCAGGACGACTCTTTAGAGAATTTCCACGAGAGTGGGGCTGCCCCAGAAAGAGCGAGGGGCACTTGGACTGGTGGGATGAGGGAATGCCGGGCTCGCCAAGAGGACCCAGTGCAGTGCCCCTCCCCGGCCCTTGTTATGGGTCAGGGAACCAGGGAAGACCAACCTTCTCATTCCTACAGGGCAGGACCCAAGCATCACGCCTGCTCTTGTCCTAAGAGCAGGCCTCCTTCGGCAGGGCCAGGCCCCGCAGCCGGCAAGATCCAGCCCCTCACCCAGGCCCCAGCGAGGAAGCCGGAGCTGCTCCAGCCTCACAGTTTTGCTAGGAGTGAAAATCTCTGCACCCCACGGCGATGCCTGCCTGTCTGCTAGGGCGCCTGCTACCCCTGCTGGCCCAGGGCTGTGTCCCCAGTGTGGGCAAAACTGTCACCAGGCCATTGTGCAAAGCCAGGAGCAGCATGCCACCACTTCCCTCCTCCACATTTACTTTCAGATCTGGCCATGGCTTTCAGCTTTCTGGTAGGTGTCCATGATCTGCCAGTACGTGCTGATGCCTGTGCGCTGTGGCCCATGTGTCCGGGGCACTGTCCTTCGGTGACAATGCCCGGCATGGGAAACAATGCAGACATTGTCATGGCTGGTCCTGGCTCAGGGTGGGGAAATGTAAGACATCCTCAGTTATCACACCCACGGGGGACAGGGCTGGGCTCCAGCTCACCAAGACATAATAATTTTCTCCCATTATTCAAATCTCTTCTTCTCTCACTCCACCTTTGGGTGTCAGCAGCAGCGGAAGGGAGAGAGTGTCCGAGCTAGAACCCAGGGCCCTGGGACCTCTTCCTATCTGGGCTGTCTGGATGGCATCCAGGGACACACGGGGGCCAGGGAGCTGGGCACCACTCCCCGGGGATCCCTTGGGGGGCCGGCCAGCCACAAGGACGCCCAGCAGGCAACTCCTGGATTCACCCCCTCCCCACCATTGTCTCTGGACCTGAGGCCCACAGTGCTCTGGCAGGGCCAACAATGACGCTGACGCTGGGAGAGATGTGATCAGAGGGTGGAGACATGCCCGCCCATCACCACCCTCGCAGGCCAACTCTGGCCAGAGGTGGCCATTCCTGGCTCCCATAGGCTGGAGGCTCCATGCACTTTTGCCAGCCAGGCCTCGGGGTCAGGGGACACGAGAGCCCCCACACCAAGCCTGGCAGGGTGGGCCGCCTCCCAGAGAGGGAGCACGGAGCCTGCTCCACCCGCCGTGGCGGGCTTCAGGCCTCACTGAGAGGCGTCGGCCAGCGTAAGAGGATACCTCACAGTTATGCAACCCGGGCCAGCGAGGATGGGCCCGCAGCCCGGCCAGCCAAAACAAGCATCGTCCGGCTCCAGAGTGTGAAATTGTCAGGCCAAATTAAAGGGAGCTCAGGGAGCTGGCTGGGGGCTGGACAGGGGAAGAGCCTTCCTGGGAAGGGCTGCAGGCTGTGAGGCCTGATCCACTCTGTGGAGGTCTGGCCCTGCTGCCACCCGGGCACCCTGGGGAGGACGGGGGGAGGCATCCGGAGCCTTCTCCTCTTTCGCCCAGTTAGACTGGGACATTTCACACACAAACGCGGTGCAAGATGGAGGGACAGCCAGAGACACTCTTGCTCCCTTTTTCTGCCTAGGGAGTCTTGGAGGCCGGTCCCCGGTGGGACATGGGCTCTCTGAGCAGCCAGGCCCTGGTGGGTCCTGAGATTCTGACAGGAGCCCAGACTTGGCTGTTACCAGGAATTCACAGTGCAGGGGTAGGAGCCAGCGTCGACTCAGGGTAGGAAGGGGCATCCCACCACCTGGTGCAGGGCCTGGGGTGGAGTGAATGCCCTCTAAATGTTGAGGAAAAGGAGGACCATGTGGGCTGTGCTGGGCTGCCCTGGGGGTGCCTCCAAGGCTTTGGGGTGACTCGATGTTGGGTATGGCCCGGGGGAGGGGAGATACACCAACGAGTCACGTTACCCTGGCATGGCACTCCGTGTCTGTAGAGGGCACAACCCCTTTTCCTGTTGGCCATCTCCAGGGCCAGCCAAATGCAGCAAGAGGCACCACCAGCCCCAAGAGGAGGTGAGGAGAACACGCTCCACTTCGTGCACCCCAGGCTGGGGCCCCACGAGCAGGACATGGCTGGCCTGGAGCCGGTCCCGGACGAGGCTGACCCTCCACAGCAGTGAAGGGGCAGCAGCTGGGCAGGAAGTGGAGCCTGGTGGAGACCACTAGGGGAGCGAGGGGCTGTGCGGCTGAGCAGGGGGCGCATCTCTTATCTCATGGAGCCCAGGAGATGGTTCCCATAAAGCCCATCCCCAGACACAGGAATGAGAAAAGCAAAACTGAGGCTGGAGGAAGGCCTGGAGGCATTGGCTGTGTCTGCAGTGGAGGGAGGGGCTCAGCAAGAAAGCCTGGGCCACGCGGGAGGCGTTTCTGGGCCGGGAGTGGCAGGAGCTGCGAGCTTCCCATGGTTTTGTCACGTGTGTAAGGCGTGGGGAGTGGGTGAGTCTGCGCGTCACCTTGGCTGGGCCACCTCCACCCAACTTCACCAGATGTTGTGATGAAGATGTGTTTAGATGTGGGCAGCCCTGACATCCGCGGGCTCTGAGTCACGCAGGTGGGCCCCTCATCGTGTGAGGGGCCTCATCCAATCAAGGGAAGGCCTTCAGAGGAAAAGACCAGCTCCCCAAGGAGGGGGTCCTGCCCTCAGATGCAAAACCGCAGCATCAACTCTTCCTAGATCTCCAGCCTGTCAAGGCTGCCAGCGCCCCCCACAATCGCTGGTTCCTTAAACTACACCCCCCCGCTTCTCACACACACATACAGAGTCTAGCACACTTCCTATTGATTCTGTTTCTCTGAAGAACCCTCGCCAACAGGAGGACAGTGATGGGAAACGTTTATGACGTTCCACGCACGTTTAATGCAACATGTGCTCTGCTCAAAAGACCCCTTGCTGTCAAGCGCTTCCTATGGTGCAGGGGTGCCACATGAGAGCCCAGGAGGGCCCTGGGGCCTGACTGGACAGAGCCAGGCAAGGGCTCGCTGGTGTTGGGATGGACACTCATGCTGCCCATCCAATCAGGGTCCCCTTGGAGAGGAAGACCTCATGTGAGGAATGCCAGCTCTGCTCTGCAGTTGAGGCTCACATTTTTGCCGTGAGCATTTTGGACGTGTTGCCCGGCTTGCTGGCTTTGGCAAAATTCCTCCCATTTGCACACAAAGCTCTGAGTGCTCTAGCCCCTGTCCCTGGATATGAAACACAGGGAAACGACATTCAGCCAGGGACACAGAGGCATCCCTGAGAGACGCTGGGCTGCAGCACAGATGGAGGATGGATGCATGTCCCAGTCCCTAAGACCAAGTTCACAGAGATGCTAGCAGCAGACACACTAAGCGGCTGCCACTTTTGTAGGATGCTAGAAAACCAGCTTGCTTTTCTGAAAACTGGTGAATGAAAGGTAGGAATCCTTTCTAGATACAAATTCTTTCTGAATGCAAATACAAATTTAAAGCCAAAACCATAGCAAAGGCCAGATCTAGGAGAAAAAAAAAAAAGATTCCAAAGTTGTTGAAAGCAATCCACACAGTGTAAGTTGCTGTGCACCCCCTAACCAGTTAGACAGAAGCTTGTGATTCCTCTGAAGACGAATCCTGGGCGAGCTGCGATACTGGCCCTTGGGGCTGTGAGGTGTCAGGCAGTCTCCTGACCCTGAGTCTTGGTCCTACCCCAGGTCAGCCACCTGCAGTGTGGGGATCCTCTGTATTGCACAGCAGGCTATAGGGTAGACACACACAGGCATGTACACACACGTGGATATATATGCTCGCCTGTGAGTAGACACACGTGTACACACATGTATATGTGTGCCACCATGCACACACAAACATGGAGGGAGGAGAAACAGCAATCAGCTCCATGTCCGAGTCAGCCTCTGACTCTACTCAGGCCTCCAGACAGCCATTCCTTGCTGTGCAAATTACATGCCAGAGGTTTGCAGGAAAGACTCATGCGTGACCTTCCAGGGATGGTAAATACATGAAATCCTCGATCTGATCCAGTCCTGCAGAAGCAGGATTTCCTGGAGAAGCCTGGAGTGGAGAGGGTCCCTGGAGGGGAGGAAGCACTGTGTCCTGCCCTTTGCTGGGTTTGTTGACCAGGGTGGGGGGACCCTCCTTTGTCCCCTGCACCTCCAGAGTAGTCACCTACAGAAGAATGATGAAGCAGTCAGTGTGCGGACCGACTGCGTGTCCCCACCCAGGTGTCTGCCCCAGGCCTGGAGATCCTGGGAGGGGAGGTGTTGGGAGGAGGTGCACGTGGACAGCTGTGTCCATGACCCAGGCGGGTGCAGGAGATGCTCAGGGAAACCAGGACCCCAGGTATCTTCTGGAGCAGCAAACTCCAGGGCTTCATCCTCAGGATGGTGACTTGCTGTGAGGGTGGAGGTGGGCATGGGGTTGGGAGGACCTAGGGGTCAGGGCCTACCCCATCAGGAGCTTGGGCTCCTTGAGTAGGGAGCAGCATCCATGGGCCCAGCCAGGCCACAGAGCGGTGGGAAGAGAAGTGAGCTGCATGCTTGGCTTTGAGTAAACCCAGATTTTCCAGGGCAGCGGTGCTTGGAGCATAATGTTGAAGCCCATGACAAGTACTGGGGACATTGAGCCTCAGGATGGATATCCTTTCTGACCCCGGGGATCCTGGGGCACCCCGTCTGGCTTCCCCGCCAACGATCTGAAAAGGTACGTACCTCCCTCTCTCCTTCTCTCCCTTCCAAAGAGGTCCTTCCTGAATGGCGCCTGCTCATGGTCAGCAGTTTGGGCAGGGGCCAGGTGTCAGGCAATAGGGGCTCTGGAGCCCAGCCTCCTTCCTGAGGTCTGACTCATGCTAGGAGCTGAGTGGCTATGACTGAGCTGTCCTGGGGGGCCTGAGAGACCCCCCCCCTTCTAGAAGCCACGTGTGTAGATGGAAAGAAAGGCAGCTCAGCTCCACAAAATGGCTTTGTAGCTCAGCTTCTTCTGCAGGGTCTGGGGGATTCCTGCACTCGCAGCTCCGTCCAGCTGGCCCCCTCACCAGCGAAGCTCTTACACAGCCAGAGTCTGAAATGGCTCCAGCTTTTCTGCTGGGGATTACATGGAACCAAAATCATTCTTTCCACGAGGATTACACAATAGCATTTATTTTAGATGTTTCTTTCTCTGTTCTGGGGATAAGGATTGAGACCTTCTGCCCCAAGCCCTTGGCTAGCAGGGACAGAGCCTGTTTCATGGAATACAGCCAAGGGGGACAGTTGAAGACTGACCCGATTTCTACAGGAGGTGGGGACCCTGAGCGCTGGCCTCCATATGAGGGTCCTCACCACCCCCACACAGCCTGGCCCCTGCACATCTCCACTCGGCCTTAGAAACGGTGTGGGGCCCCCTGCCCACTGATGAGCTGTGAGAGTTGGATGCCATCTACCCTACCCCACGCAGGACGCATCCTAGCTGCCAAAGTGTGCTTTGGGGATGGTGCGGCCACGTCCAGGAGGCAGAAGCACAGAGAATGTTTGGAAAACGTGAAGTGAGCAAAAGCGTCCAGGCCCTTAACAACCAGGAGCTCTCACTGTCAGGCTGTAGAAGTGGCTGGTCCTCAAGGCCTGGGAACTTTGCGAGGCATCGTCGGCCCTCCTGACTCCAGGCTGTGCTTGAGCCCAGCAGCCTGGCTGGGCACATGGAGTGAGGGAGGGGCAGAGTGAGGTTCAGGCTCTTGGGGAGGGATGTGAAACCCATCCCAGTGCTCACCTTGGGGGCTATGTGGCTGGGCACGGGGGGTGAGGGTTGCCTGTGGGGATGGCGGGGAAAGTCACTGCAGCCAGCCCAGCCACTCCAGGTCTCAGCACATGGGGAGGATGCATGAGGGGGATCCTGAGCCTGGCTTCTATGAGTGTCCCAAGCCCATGGACAGGAAGGAAGCCCCACCCCCTGAGAAGGGCTCCTTCCTCAACCTCGGGGGGGCTCCTTCCTCGACCTCGGAGGCTCCTCTGAGCCCTCCTCTGATGAAGCCTTGACCTTGGTTTGGCCTTGGTCAGTTCTCTTTGGCATGCCGAGCACAGTTTTAGCAAGAACCCTGCTGAGACTGTTTACAAGAACCCCCACCCTTGACACCAGATCAATTTCTTGCAGAAGCTGTGCCCTGCCTGCCGGCTGCCCGTAGGGTCCAGAGGCCTTGCTGTGTTCTGAGCAGTGCTCAGCTCTGCGTAGCACTTCTCTCGCCTCTGCAGCTGCTCAGTGATATCTGCCTGGCTCCTCCTGATGGGCTCTTTCTCTATGACACTGCCCAGAACCAGGACACGACAGTGCCTTCCCTGACTCTCCCTGTGGGCCACGGTCTGCCTCCCACTCCCCTGAGCACAGCGGGGTATGTGGAGCAGTGGGCTCTCCCGGGAGGTCTTTACCCTACTGGGAGGAAGCTCCTTACACAGCCCTTTCCAGGGTCCCTGCCATTCACTCGGCCCCTCCTTCGCCTCACAGGAGGCTATTGAGTGGGGAGGTAGGAGCCCCGACTCCGAGGCCAGCCTGCGGGCCTCAGATCCCACCCACCCCTCCCCAGCACAGGAGGACGGTGGTGATGGAGAAGCTGGTTGGAGCTTCTCCTTCAGCACAGTGTGGGCAACACTAATGCCTCTGACCCTGGCCCGAGGGGAGCACTGCCCGAGGAGTGCTCGCTGGGGTGGCTGCCGTGGTTATGGCTATCCCAGGCCCAAGTAAGGGTGAAATGGTAAGGAACGCAGGTCCCCACCCTCCCGGGGCTCACCTTCCGCTGGGGAAGGAGACCACGACCAACGGGTACCAAGGGTAGCGGCTGAGGTGACAGGTGTGCAGGGGAGAGGCAGAGGCAGCATTTGGCCCCATCGGGCAAAAGCCAACATTGAAACGGGCAAACACTCACCGGCCGTCATTCCAGCGAGGCTGCCCGGCAGACAGCCCCTGCCGGCTCATCTGAATGACAGGCTCCGTGCCTCTCCTTTTCGCTGGGCTGTTCTAGAGCCCTGTGCCCGGGAGAACAAGGAGGGTAACGCAGAGGACCCATTCCCAGAGGGAAGTAAGGGGATGCCACATGGAGCAGGTGCCACCCGTCCCGCCCAGAGCAAGGTGCAGATGCCAGGGACCCTCTCCCTGGGTCTCGTCTGCCGTGGATTGCTCTCTGTGCTCCCCAGAGCGAGGTGCAGATGCCAGGGACCCTCTCCCTGGGTCTCGTCTGCCGCGGATTGCTCTTTGTGCTCCCCAGAGCGAGGTGCAGATGCCAGGGACCCTCTCCCTGGGTCTCGTCTGCTGCGGATTGCTCTCCGTGCTCCCGGCCGCCTGTGCAGCTGGGGCTGGACTCTGGATCGTCCTTTAATCATTTTTTATATCTGATTGGTGCCTCATAAATTAACGAACTAAGTGGAATTGTTAACATTGTTATTTTGTGTTTGTCTCAAAGTCATGATTTTACTCCTGAAAAGATTACACTTTAACTCCCCTCAGAGAGTGACCAGCTGAGGCTCCCCCAGGGTCCACGGAGCTGGCATCTGCAGAACGAGCAGTGGTGACTTGGAGAAAGGGGAGGGAGAGCAGGGGCAGAGGTTCCGAGGCCAGGAGGTGGGAGCAGTCCCAGAGTCTTAGCCAGCCCCCTTCCTGCCCAGCAGCCTGGCCTGGAGTCTGACTGGGGGCTCCCTACCTCCGTCTGCACATCAGTACACCTGCCCCGACGCCTGTCACATGACCTTACTCCTGGAGCTCCCGCGTCTCCTCACCCATTTTCTCTGCCTGTGCCAGGCAGCCAAGGACAGTGGTTGGGAAACACACATGGGGGCAGCCAGCTTCGGATCCAGACTCGGCTTGGACACTGCCCAGCTCTAGGCCTCGGGCGGTAACCTGGGCTCTGTGACTCTGCTTCCTCACATAATACATAGGGAAAGTGAAAATCCATATACCGTAGGAAGCCTGCCAGAGGCCCACGAAGGGGTCAGGCAGATGGGGTGAAAGAGAAGCTTACCGCCCATCAAAATGGGCGCTCGTCCCGCCCCACCTGGGCTCCTTCACAGTCCCACTGCCCCAAGTTCACCTGCTGGAACCACCCCCGGGAGGGTGAGTGGGGCCCCACCTTATACCTACACCATCCAGGAGTGGGGGTGCTGTGCAGTCCCCGCACCCCAGGCCAGCATCAATGAGACCATGGTGGTCGGGAGCTGTGACCCCGGGCCCTCAGGGGGTTGCGGCAGGGGCAGGGGCTGGAGGCTGAAGGAGGCCCTTCTCACGATCTGTGTCCTGGGCTGAGCCTGCTGAGCCACAGCTGGGACCAGCTGGTGCTTTTGGCACCGCACCTGCTGCTGAGCTCTGCCCCCAGAGACGTGCCCACCACAGCCGTGCTTGGGTCCCCAGATCCCGCAGCCTGGGGCTGGGAATGGAGCCACATTCAGGGCTCCAGGAGCAGGGCTGGGGGGCTGCCCGCCCTTCGCTGACAGCCACCTGGATGGCCACACTCAGTGGAGGACATCTAGCTGCTCCAGGTGGTGCCGACAGGGGCCTTGTGGACCACCCAGAAGGCCACGTCTGCCCGATTAAGATTCTGGGAGTGAAAGAAGAGGCAGCACCACCGTGCCCTGCAGCCAGGACCCCCTGCGGCCCCAGCAGCTCTCTCCTCTCCCTCCTCCCGCCTGTCCTTCCTCATTCCTAAGCAGTCCTGGCCAGAGGATGGGACAGGTGCAAAGACAGAGGCCACTGGCCAGTCAGGGAAGGGGCAGTGCAGACAGGCACCGTGGTCATGGCACCCCTGGCTCTCACGGCTGGTTGGGCAGGCTGGGCCAAGGCCTGGGCACTCTTCCCTCCCTTCCCCTTCCTGCTCCCTCCCCCTACTCCCCCTCCTCCCCCCTCCCCCTTCTTATTTCCTGGGTTCACAGCACCTTTGAAGATTGCATTTTTATTATTTTCTACTCGCATTCCTCTTCCCTTCTCTAGAACATGAGCACACTTGTCCTTGGGGCCAACACAACTGAAACAAGGGGCGACTGCTGGTGTTGGAGGTCGTGGTGGGGTGTGTGCACTTATGTGTGTGTTGTGTGTATATGTCTCATGCTTATGCTACGTGTATATATGTGTTGTGTGTATGTGTGCTGTGCGTATATGTCCCATACATGTGTGTTGTGTGTATACATCTCATACATATTCTATGTGTATATATGCTGTGTATATATGTGTTGCTGCATATGTGTTCTGTGTATGGGTGTTGCATGTTGCATGTATGGGTGTTGTGTGTTGTGTGTATGGGTGTTACGTGTTCTGTGTATAGGTGTTATGTATTCTGTGTATGGGGGTTGTGTGGTGTGTGTATCATGGTGTGTGTATATGTACTCTGTGCATACGGGCTGTGTATATATATGCTGTGTGTATATGTTGCATATGTGTTGTGTGTATGGGCATTGCATGTTGTATGTATGGGGGTTACATGTTCTGTGTGTGGGGGTTGCATTGCGTATGTATAATGGTGTGTCTGCACGTGTCTGGTTTGCTCCCATGGTGCTGGTTTCACCGCGTTGCATGTGTGTTTCACTGAACGGCATGTTTGTGCAGATCCATCCACCCAGCAGTGCTGGTGCTGAGGCCATGGCTCCTCAGTGCTGCACGCGACCCACTCTCTCCTTCCCGCCTCCCCTCAGGCTGACCCCAGCTCTGCACCTGCACAAACAGGGCTGAGCCTGCCCCAAGCCTGCCCTGGGCAGCAAATCTCCAGAACTTCCCTAAGCTCTGCCAGGTCCCCTTAGAGGAGGGATTCCATTTCCCCACACACTCCACACACTCACCAACACTTGGAATTATTTGACTTTCAAATTTTTGCAAATTGGTTGGGTGTGAGGTGGAAAATCAATTCTCAAATTTGCATTTCTTCAATGATGATTGAGGCTGAAAATCTCCGTGTGTGTGCTGGCCACCAAGGCCTCCCCTTCTCTAAGTGCTTGTAGTTGTAGGGTTTCCTTTTATCTCCTACACTGATCACTCAGTAGCTTCAGCAAATATCCTCCCCTCAGCTGATTTTCTCTACTGTGCTCTTCCCTGACCAGACATCTTTATCCAGATGACAAAGATATTTCCTCACATGTTCTTTTCTTGGTAAAATTGGGGTAGTTTTAAGGGTCACACCTAGGACTGCACCCATCTGAGTTCACTTGGGTCTGGAATTGACTTTTTGTCATACAGCGAGCCGTTCTTCCAAACACAGCCACTGAACCATCCATCCTTTTTCCAGAGATAAAACCTCCACAGCTCACAGGGTTTCATTCTCAGCTTGCCCTGCCCTGTGTGGCTCTGCACCTGCCCCCACAGCTGTATTACACGGGTTCATTTTCTTGCCATGGCAAGATGTCTCAGCCTGACTCTTCTTGTTCAAAAATATCTTAGCTATTTGTTAACCTTAGTTCAGCCCTGCAAATGTTAGAATAAGTTCATTTCTGTCCTTTAAAAGCTCCGATGAAATTTTGATTGAAGTGGAATGGACTCTATGATAGGAAGAACTGCTGTCTTTAAAATGACTACAGTTGACAATAATACATGGTAGATTTCAACTCAGCTAAAAGAGAAGCTTTGAAATGCTTCCAACACAGAGAAATGATAACTATTTGAGATGTTGTATATGCTCACTACCCTGGTTTGATCGTGGCACATTCTATACATGTATCAAAACATCATGTGCCCCCTAAATATGTTGAAATATTATGTAGAAATAAAATCGCATGAAGTTTTCACCCCTCAGCATGTTTCGGCTCCTCTACTCATCTTGTTTTATCTTCTTTAATGGAGGTTAAGCACTTCCTGGGAAGGCTGCATTCATTCTTTATTAGATTAATTTCTAGGTACTTTATAGACGTTGCTGCAAATGTGAATAGCAGCTTTTTAAAAAATTGTTTTTCTAATTGATGATTGTCAACGCAGATGAATTCTAGCATTTTTGTGAGTTTTCTCTTTATCTACAATCTCACCGACCTCTCCTCCTATTTTGCTGGTGTTGTTTGTCTACATTTAGGATTTTTATACAGGTGATCACTCTCCATCTGCAAAAAATGGTAGGTTCATTCCTTCCCTTCAGCTCTTTGCACCCTTATTTCTTGCTTGTGTCTGGCTGAGGGGACAAGACGAGCCGTCTTTGTGGAATGATTGTGTGAGTGGCGGGAGCCTGGCCTTCTAAGCACCTCACAGAGAACGCTTCAAAGCGCTGCTGAGTGTGATACCTGTCATAGGTGTTCTGAGATCACCTTTATCAGGTTAAGAAAGATTCTTATTCCTATTTTTCTGAGAAACTGTAGAGAGAGAGTTTCTCAACTGGGCTGAGGACTGAGCTCTGTCAAGTTATTTTTTGCGTGTATTAATCACCTTTGTAGTCTACAAATGTGAATTCTCCTTTTTCTTTTCTTTTCTTTTTTCTTTCTTTCTTTTCTTTTCTTTTTTTTTTTTTTTTCAGACAGAGTTTCGCTCTCTCACCCAGGCTGTTGCAGTGGTGTGATCTCGGCTCACTGCAGCCTCCTTCTCCTGGGTTCAAGTGATTCTCCTGCCTCAGCCTCCCGAGTAGCTGGGACTACACGCACCCGCCACCACACCTGGCTAACTTTTTTGTATTTTTAGCAGAAACAGGGTTTCACCATGTTGGTCAGGCTGGTCTTGAACTCCTGACCTCAAATGATCCACCGTCCTAGGCTTCCCAAAGTTCTGGGATTACAGGTGTAAGCCACCATACCCGGTCTCCAATTTTCTGAATTTAAGCCATCTTTGCATTCCTGGTATGAAATGTATTTGATTATTATGTGTTTTTTCCCAACAGTTTATTATGAAAATGTTCAATATTCATTTTACAGTGAGCAGTCATACATATACTCACTATTCAGACTAACATATTACTAATAAAATTTACTAATATTTTATACTGTTACAGTAATATTTTACCAAAATGCTTGATCACATATTCATCTATTCATCCATCTTCCTATTCATCCATCCATTCATCTTCTTAAATGTGTTTCCAGGTAAGTGGGGGACCTCGGCTCCCTCGGCTGGGACCACAGGCAT
Organism: Pan troglodytes; assembly: GCF_028858775.2. Classification (NCBI taxonomy): domain Eukaryota; kingdom Metazoa; phylum Chordata; class Mammalia; order Primates; family Hominidae; genus Pan; species Pan troglodytes. Next base: position 229,051,151 of record NC_072398.2, on the reverse strand, counting down.
GCACCACCACACCCGGCACGCACCACCGCACCTGGCATGCACCACCGCACCTGACACGCACCACCGCACCCGCAGGCACCACGGCACCCGCAGGCACCACGGCACCCAGCACGCACCACCGCACCCGCACGCACCACCGCACCCGCACGCACCACCGCACCCGCACGCACCACCGCACCCGGCACGCACCACCGCACCCGCATGCACCACTGCACCCGCATGCACCACCGCTCCCACAGGCACCACCGCACCCGGCACGCACCACCGCACCTGCATGCACCACCGCACCCGCAGGCACCACGGCACCCGGCATGCACCACCGCACCCGGCACGCACCACCGCACCCGCATGCACCACCGCACCCACAGGCACCACCACACCCAGCACACACCACCACACCCGGCACGCACCACCGCACCCGGCACGCACCACCACACCCGCATGCACCACCGCACCCGACACGCACCACTGCACCCGCATGCACCACCGCACCCGCAGGAACCATGGCACCCGGCACGCACCACCACACCCGGCATGCACCACCGCAACTGCAGGCACCACGGCACCCGGCACGCACCACCGCACCTGGCACGCACCACCGCACCTGCACGCACCACCGCACCTGGCACGCACCACCACACCCAGCTAATTTTTGTTTTTTTTGCAGGGACAGGGAGTTGCTATGTTGCCCAGGCTGGTCTGGAACTCCTGGGCTCCAGTGACCCACTTACCTCAGACTCCCTAAGTGCTGGGATTACAGGCGTGAGCCACCACACCCAGGCTGGAGTTAACTTTAGCTGTTTTGGTGAGTGTGTGTTTTAAAATACACTGTTGGATGCCAGCATTTAATATTTTATTTGAGATGTTCATAAGAAAGATAGGCCTGTGCTTTCTTTTCTTTCTTTCATTTGGTTGCCCTAATCCAGATATGAAACCAAACTGACACCAGTCTGTTAAAATGAAACAAGCTGCTTTACCTATATTATTATTTTCTAGAAAAACGTATATAAGATATACACTTTTTTGATAAGACAGATATATCTGTCCCTCGAAAGAACGCACCTGTAAAACGTCTTGCCATACAGCTCTTTTTTGAGAAGGGCAGGGTCTTTGATTCCCACTTTTGACCTACGTAAGCTTCCCACAGGCATACCTTGGAGATATTGTGGGTTCTGTTCCACACTGCCACAACCAAGTGAGTCACAGAAACGGTGTTGTATTAAACATGCCATAGCATTATGTCTGAAAAGGCAACATACATATCCTAATTTAAAAATACTTTACTGCGGGCTGGGCCCGGTGGTTCACACCTGTAATCCCAGCTCTTTGGGAGGCTGAGGTGGGCAGATCACCTGAGGTCAGGAGTTTGAGACCAGCCTGGCCAACATGATGAAACCCCGTCTCTACTAAAAATATAAAATTAGCCGGGCGTGGTGGTGCATGCCTGTAATCCCAGCTACTCAGGAGGCTGAGGCAGGAGAATCACTTGAACCTGAGAAGTGGAGTTTGCAGTGAGCCGAGATCGTGCCATTGCACTCCAGCCTAGGGAAAAAGAGCTAAACACTGTCAAACAAACAAACAAACAAACAGAACAAAACAAAAAAAACTTTACTGCTAAACAATGCTAATGCTCCCTGGGCCGTCAGTGAGTGGTAATCTTTTTGCTGGTGAGGCTCTCGACTCCATGTTGGCACTGCTAACTGATCAGGGCAGTCAGTGGTTGCTGAAGGCCGGGGTGGCCGTGGCAAGTTCTTAAAATAAGACAACAGTGAGGTTCGCTGCATCCATGGACCTTCTTTCATGAAAGATTTCTGTGTAGCATGCAATACTGTTTGATAGTATGTCATCCACAAAAGAACTTCTTTCAAAATTGGAGTCAATCCTTTCCCACCCTGCTGCTGCTTTATTAACTAAGTTTATGGAATATGGCCAGGAGTGGTAGCTCACACCTGTAATCCCAACACTGTGGGAGGCTAAGGTAGGTGGATGGCTTGAGCCCAGGAGCTCAAGACCAGCTTGAACAACATAGTGAGACCCTGTCTCAACAAAAAGTACGAACATTAGCTGGGTGTGGTGGTGCATGCCTGTAGTCCCAGCTACTCAGGAGAATGAGGTGGGAGGTTGGCTTGAGCCCAGCAGGTGGAGGTTGCAGTGAGCTGAGATTGTGCCACAGCACTCCACTCCCAGTGACAGAGCAAGACCTTTATCAAAAAAAGAAAAAAAAGTGTATGAAGGCCAGGTGTGGTGGCTCACATGTATAATCCCAGCACTTTGGGAGGCTGAGGTGGGTGGATCACGAGGTCAGGAGTTCAAGATCAGCCTGGCCAACATGGTAAAACCCTGTCTATACTAAAAATACAAAAATTAGTCATGTGGTGGCGGACACTTGTGATCCCAGCTACTGGGGAGACTGAGGTGGGAGAATTGCTTGAACCCGGGAGGTGGAGCTTGCAGTGAGCTGAGATCACACCACTGCACTCCAGCGTGGGCCACAGAGCAAGACTCTGTCTCAAAAAAAAAAAATGGGTACGGAATATTCTAAATGTTTTATTGTCATTTCAACATGGTCCACAGCATCTTCACCAGCAGGAGAGTCTGTCTCAAGAAACCACTTTCTTTGGTCATCCATAAAAAGCAAGTCCTCCTCGTTTCCAGTTTTCTCACAAGGTTGCACCAGTTCCGTCCCATCTTCAGGCTCCACCTCGAATCTAGTTCTCTTGCTGTCTCCACCCCATCTTCAGTCACTGCCTGTGTCAGAGTCTTCAACTCCTCCAAGTCACCCCTCAGGGCTGGAATCCACCTCTCCCAGACTCCTGTTCATCTTAATATTTTGACCTCCTCCCATGAATCCCCTGGGTTCTTCACGGCATCTAGAAGGGTGACTTCTTTCCAGGACATTCTCAGTTGACACTTCCCAGACCCATCAGAAGAGCCGCTATCTTTGGCAGCTATAGTCTTCTGAAATGTATTTTATTTTTTACTTTTATCTTAGGTTCAGGGATACACGTACAGGTTTGTTATATAAGTAAATTGTGTGTCTCAGATTATTTCATCACTCAGGTAATAAGCATAGCACCTGATGGGCAGTTTTTCCATCCTCTCCCTCCTTCCACTCTCTACCTTCAAGTAGGCCCTGGTGTCTAGTGTTCCCTTCTCTGTGTCCACGTGTACTCAATATTTAGCTCCCACTTATAACCAAGAACAAGTGGTATTTGGTTTTCTGTTCCCGTGTTACTTCACTCAGGATTATGGCCTCCAGCCCCATCCATGTTGCTAGAAAAGACATAATCTCATTCTTTTGTATGGCTGTGTAGTATTCCATGGTGTATATGGGCTACAGTGAAATGTATTTCTTAAATAATGAGATTTGAAAGTTGAAATGACTCCTTGATCCATGGGTTGCAGAATGGATGTTGTGTTAGCAGGCATGAAAACCACGTCCTTGTACATCTCCATCACAGCTCTTGCGCAAACAGGTGCACTGCCTGTGAACAGTAATATTTCGAAAGGAATATTTTCTGAGCAGCAGCTCTCAACAGTGGGCTTAAAATATTCAGTAAACCGTGCTGTCAACACTTGTTCTGTCGTCCAGGCTTTGTTGCATTTCTAGAGCACAGGGCCAGTCAATTGAGAACAATTCCTAAGAGCCCTAGGGTTTTCAGAATGGTAAATGTGCATCGGCTTTAACTTCAAGTCACCAGCTGCATTTGCCACGAAAAAGAGAGTCCGCTTATTCTGTGCAGTTTTGAAATCAGGCATTGACTTCTCTCTAGCTGTGAAAGTCCTAGATGGCATCTTCTTCAAATAGAAGGCTGTTTTGCCTACACTGAATATCCATTGTCTAGTGTAACCACCTTCATCAATGATCTGTGAAGTACAATAAAGTGAAGTGCGCCTGCATTTCTTCTTGGGCCAGGCATGGCACTTTGCATTTTTCCAGAAATGTACCCATTATATCCAAATTCTTCCATAAATATCTGTACCTGACAATATCTAGTGGGCATTAAGGAAAGACTCTGGGCTGGGCGCAGTGGCTCACGCCTGTAATCCCAGCAACTCAGGAGGCTGAGCAGGGAGGATTGCTGGAGGCCAAGAATTTGAAACCAGCCTGGGCAAAAAAGCAAGACCCTGGCTCTGAAATTTTTTAATTAAAAAAAAAAAAAATAAACGAATAGAAGGAAAGAAAGGCCTGGGCTTAAGGCAGCAACAGAAATGATCTAAAATGATATACGAAGAGAGAATTACTGAAAACATGAAGAGAACAGCAGCGATCAGTGAAGTCATATAAGTCAGTCTAATATACATGTATTGGGCTTTGTGAAGGGCAGGAAAGAGATGCAGGACAGTAAAATAGCTCAATAAATACTTGCTGAAAGTTTTCAAAATGTGATTAAAAACCCGTAAACTCACAGATTAAGAATCTCCATGAACCCCAAGCAGGTAAAAACAATTCCATGAGAGAAAACTATCTCAAAGCATATCATAATCAAATCATTAAGACGATAAAAGAAAAGTCTTACCAGTAACCAGAGAATAAAAGTCATACTGTGTACAATGAACAAAAATAAGTACGTAAGTAGATTTCTCACAGAAACTATGCAAGCCAGAAGACAGTGCAAACTTCTTTAAAGCACTGAAAGAAAAACAAAAAGGTCAACTTAGAATTCTATACCTAATAAAAAATATGTTTCAAAAATGAAAGAAAATAAAGAATTTTTCAGTCAAATAAAAACTGAGAGAATTCATGGTCAACAGATCAGCACTACAATAAATGTTAAATAAGATTCTTCATAAAGATATTATACAAGGTGGAAATATAAACCTACACAGAGAAGTGAAGAAAACTGGAAATGACAAATATGTGGGTAAATATAAAAGCATTTAATTTTTTAAACGTAAAACATAACTTCTCTAAAGAAAAATAGTAATATATTAAAATTTATAATATACGAAGAAGTAAAAATGTATGACAGTAGCATGAAGAACAGAAGAGGGGAGGTGGAAGCTGCTACACTATTCCAAGGCTTTTACACTTTCTGTAAAGTGGTTTAACATTATTTGCAGGCACACTGTTACAGTAAGATGTATTCTATAAATTCTAGAACAACCACTGAAGAGAAAAGGTATAGCTCATAAGCCCAAAGCTCAACCATATCTATAATCACATTAAATGTAAATGGCCAAAACATTACAATTAAAAGGCAGAAATTGTCAGATGGAGTTTAAATATTCAAGACCCAGCTAAATGCTGTCTACAGGACACTCAATTTAAAGACAAAAACAAATCAGATTAAAAGTTAAAAGATGGGAAAAGATATACCATGTAAACACCAATAGAAGAAATCTGGAACTGCTATGTTAACATCAATAAAGGTTTGATTTGAGAGTAGGATATATTAGCATGGATAAAGAAGGACATCTTGTAATAATAAAAGGGTCAATTATTCAAGAGAACACAGTGATCCCAAATGTATAGAGACCTAACAACAGCAAAATACACATCTCTTCCAAGTATACATAGAACCATCACCAAGAGAGACCATATCCTGGACCATAAAATAAGTCCCAATGCATTTAGAAGGATTGAAATCATTCAAAAGACTAGAAATCAATAACAGAATGATACATGAAAATCCCCAATTATTTGGAAACTAACCAATACACTCCTAAATAACTAATGGGTCAAAAAATAAATCACAAAAGGAATTTTAAAATATTTTTACCTGAATAAAAATGAAAACATAATATTTTGAAACTTGTGGAATGCAGTTAAGAAGTGCTTAGAGAAAAACTTATAACATGAAATTCTTATGTTGGAAAAAATGAAAAATTTCCAAGTAGTAATCTATGCTCCCTTCTTTGAAAACTATAGAATGAAGAATAATTTAAGCCCAAAGTAAGCACCAGGAAATATGAAAGAAAATAACAATAATAAATGAAATAGAAAATAGAAAAACAATAGAGAAAAATTCATAAACCCAAAATCTAGCTCTTAAAAGGCTTATTGAGAAACCTCTAGCTAGACTGATCTGTAAGAAAAGAGAGGAGACACAAATGGCCAATGTCAGAAATGAAAGAAGGAACATCACTAATAAACCTATAGGCAGTGAAAGGATAATAAAAAAGTATTATGAACAATTTTATGTCAATAAATTCAAAAACTAAGATGAAGGAGGTAAATTTCCTAAAGGCACAAACTACTAATGCTCATTCCAGGAGAAATAGGTGCAGATAACATATTCGTGTATGTAGAAAATCCAAAGAAAACTACAAAAATGCTACAAGAACTAGTAAGTGAGTTTAGCAAGGTCACAAGATAGAAGGTCAATGTATCAAAATTAATTGGACTTCTACATGCTAGCAATGAACAACTGGAAATTAAAATTTTAAAAAAAATCATAGAATAAAAATATTACATACTTAGTGATCAATTTAACAAAAAATGTATAAGGCTCATGTCATACACTTTAAACTATGAAATATTGCTGAGGCAAATTAAAGATTACTTACATGGAGAGATATAACATGTTCATGGATTGGAATGCTCAGTATGCTTAGAATGTCATTTCTCCTGAAATTGATCTATAGATTCAAGGCAATACCAATAAAAATATCCCAGAATGCTTCCTTTTAGAAATGGACAAGTTAGTTTTAATGTTTATGTGGAGATGCAACGGACCTAAAATAGCCTAAAACGTTTTTGAAAAACAAGACAAAAGTTGGAAGACTTACACCTTACACTATATCTTATGGCTATAATAAAGTTGTAGTGATCGAGTCAGTGTGGAATTGGCAGAAGGAGAGACACACAGATCAACAGAACAGAGTCCACAAATAGGCCCACACATATATGGCCAATTACCTTTTGACAAGGTTGTCAAGGCAATTCAATGGGAAAGTCATAGACTTCTCAACATAGACAACTCAATACAGACTGCTGCAACAATTGGATACTTAAATGCAAAGAATTTAACTCCAACCCTTACCTCACACCACATAAAAATCTAACTCAAAATAGATCCTAGATCTAAATATAAATATAAGAACTAAAACTATAAATCTACAAAACGATAAAGGAAACATAGCAGAAAATCTTGGTGACCTTGAGTGAGGCAACGGTTTTTTAAACAGGACAAAAACTAAAGCACAAATCATAAATCAAATGAAAAAATAGGATGTTGCTAAAATTAAAATGTTGGTTCTTCAAAAGACATTGTTAAGAAAATGACAAGGCAAATCAAATACTAGTAGAACATATTCACAAATGATCAATCAGGGGAAGGAGACGCTGGATGGTACCATGCCTGGGAATGTGAAGGAGAGTCCTGCCTGAGGTCCCCACTCCCTCAGGCCTCCTGCCTCAGCACGGCCCCACATTCTGATGTTACACTGAGAACCATTTAATCTTTAAATACAGTCCCTTTCTCCAAGCTCCTAAGCATCTCACAGGCATACTCAGTGGCCGAGGGGCCTGGCCAGCCGGATGGGATGCCCCCTCTCTGGACCACAACCATCCCAACAGGCACGGTTCTGGCCATCACTGGGACAAAGCAGGCAAGCGAACCTTGGTTCCCCTCCTTGCTCCCAACCTGAGGAGCAGCTGGCTCCTCTGCCAGCACGTGGACCCCCACCATGCACAGATCCTGGTCCTCCTGGACTCCCAATGCCACCCACCAGGCATACCACTAGGATGGGCGTGGCTCCCCACTGCTGGTCAGGGTTAGGCTGAGAGGCAGCTGGACCAATGCTTAGGGCATCTTCTGGAAGAAATCCACCTTCCAAGAAAGAGGGTAAATGATCACAGTGTGGTAACGCTGGCAGAAATGGGAGAAAAAAATAATGTCGCCTTTATAAGGGAGTCAGCTGAACATTTTACAATTCTTCCCCAAATCAACTAAGCCATTTTCACAACATAAAACGAGCAAAAAATGTAATTATTTCAAGGTGTCCTTCACCTCGAACTCACTCGAGGCCCACAGCTTAGGGGTTTTAAAAAATACATATATTTAAAGCAAATATTATTGCAAATGACTACTCTGTAATTTGGATTAATTGCTTTCGGTTTTTTCTGGAAATAAAATCTTTAAGGCAAACTCATAAAAACTCTGGAGCACAGGGCAGCTGTTCCTCAGTGCCTCACTTCAGAGAGTCCAGTGCCTCCTCACAGGGGACCATGTTCCACAAAGTTGCCTGTTTGGCCAAAGACCCTGGGGGTACCTGTGACACCCTCATCAGAGGCCACAGCCAAGAACAGCCCAGGCCCCCACCACAGTGCCCATTAAACCCTGCTGGCATGGCAGCCTGTAAGCCTCAGGGGTGGCCCCAAGATACCTACGCAGGGAGAGTCCAGGAAGGACCCAGCCAGGTTCATCACTGCTCCCTCTGGGGGGTGAAGTCAGGGGCTTAGCTGGGCCCCGCTGTGTGGCTTCAGAGACTCAGCCAAGAGAGATGGGCAGGACTGGGGAGAATTGGCTCTGGCTGTTCCTGAACTTACATGAAGTGTGTGGCTGTCTGCGTGCTGGAGCAGCGGGAGGGTGGTGCACAAAAGGGGGTTAAAGGAAAGACCCTCCCATTCCAAGCAGCTTCCGGGGTTTCCAATCCTCCTTAGAACAACTGGACTCAAGCCTTTTCCTGACATAGGATCCTGGCAAGACCCTGTTGCAGGGAGGGACCTCAGGAAAGCCATGAGGTGTGTGTCCATCTTCAGGAATGAGTTGCACAAACATGTTGCAGGGGGCCCAGGAGAATGAAGATGGGGCAGGGCCGTTCAGACATCTCTGGGGACCCTGGCGAGCAGTTTCAGCAGAATGAGGGACAATGGGCAGAGTGTCTGGTGGGGCAAGGGCATGGATGTCATCTGCCTGCCACTTATCTGTTTCCATAAAGCCCATCACTTTATTTGTTCTGTGCAGCAACCCTGAGAGGTGGGCATCACCTCTCTTTCTTGGGTCCCATGCCCAGGGTCACATGCCAAGGAGTGACAGACTGGGGACTGTACTTGTACCTACAGGTGCAATAAATGGAGGTGAGGAAGATCAGGTTTCTGCCCCTGGAGAGCTCCATCCTGGGTCAACAGCAGACATGGATCAGACCTGCTTGTCAAGGTGGAACTTACCACTACACACAGCTGGGCACAAGAACAGAGATCTGGGGTCTCAGGGCAGCTCTGTGGCCAGAGTGCCCTGTGACTTGGAGCAGAAGCTATTCTTCTACTAGTCATCAGTTTTACAATCAGTTCATTAAGTGGAGGGATTCATCCATCCATCTATCCACCCACCCACCTATTCACCCATCCATTCATCCAACCACCCATTCATCCATCCACCCCCCAACCAGTAGACACCCATCCACCCACTCATCCCTCCACCCACCCACCCAGCCACCCATCCACTCATCCATCCACCCAATGCCCACCCACCATCCACTCACCCATCCACCAACCCACTCATCCACCAACCCACCCATCCAACCCATCCACCCAGCACCTGCCCACCCATCCATTCACCCACTCACACACTCATCCACACATCCACCTCTCCATTCACCCATCCTCCCACTCATCCATCCATCCAACACCCACCCACCCACCATCCAACCATTCATCCACCAACTCACACATCGAACCCATCCACTCAACACCCACCCACCTAACCATTCACCAACTCACCCACACATCCACCCACTCAGCTATCATCCATCCACTCATCCAACCATCCACCCACCCATCAACCTGACACCCACCCATCATCCATCCATCCATCCATTTACCCACACACCCATCCATCCATTCACCCAACACTCACTGACTCACACACCTACACATCCACCCACCCATCCATCCATCCATCACCCATGTACCCACCCACTCACCTACACGTTCACCCACTCATCCACCCAACACCTGCCCATCCATCCATCCATCCACCCAACCCACTCACCCCGCCCACTCATCCATGCATCTACCCACCCATCCATCCATTCATCCATCCATCCACCAAGTCACCCATCCATCCATCCTCCATACACTCACCCACCCATCCACCCACCCATCCACCCAACACCCACCCACTCATCCATCCATCCACTCACCCATCCATCCACCCACCCACCCATCCATCCCTCCATCCATCCATCCACTCATCCATCTATCCACACACAAATCCATCATCTATCCATCTTCCATCCACTCACCCACCCATCTATCCACCCAATACTCATCCATCCATCCATTCATTATCCACCTATCCACACACACACCCATCATCCATCCATTCTCTATCCACGCAACACCTACCCACCCATCCATTCATTCATCCATCCACTTACTCACCCACCCATCCATCCACCCATCCATCCATTCCTCCATGCACACACCCATCATCCATCCCTTCGTTCATCCACCAATCCATACTCCATTCTTCATCCTTCCAACCTCTATCCATCCATCCATTTTTCACTCATCTTCCATCCATCTGTCCAACAGCCATTTATTGATCATCTCATGTGTGCCACACTCTCCTTTATACACTGGGGAACAAAGAAAAACAAAACAGACAAGAAGCCCCCCTCTCATGACACCCTCAGAGTTGTGTTGGGCGGGGAGGTTTCGGGACCATTCAGGAAGCCTTTGAGGTGACAAATGTGGGAAGAGGTGGTGGCAGTGGACACAGAAGGCAGCAACTGCCCTTGACGGAGGAGCTGCCCCTCCTGTGGGGATTAAGGCCTGTGTCCTGGGCCCCTCCAGGCCACTCCTTGCAAGGAGGCAGAGGGGCATGGGGTGTGGGAGCAGAGCCAGCTCAGCCCAGGGTGTGTGGGAGAAGGAGTCTGTGCTGGCTGCCCTGCCCTGAAAGGAATCGGGAAGCATTCAGGCCCTTGTGGATTCTGGGGACTGTGGAGCTGCCACAACCCTGCCCTGGAAAAGATGGGGAATCTGCGTGTCCAGGTCAGGGAGGACACCAAAGGTCCACCCCAGGCTGAGTCTGCAGGGAAGTGGCCAGAGTGCCCCTGATCCTCGCCACAGATGGGGAAGGCCATAGGAAAGTGATTCAGCCCCTCAGGCCACCAGGCACCCCCACCCCACCTCGAGGGAGGCTTAACTTCAGGACACCAAGAACTGCCTCAGTTTACTTCTCTGTGTGGGTCTCTTTCACCACACAGCCCCACACAGGGGCATCTGCTGCTGCTGGTGTCCCTTCTCTGTGCTGGGGGCAGGGGTGCCTGGGCTGTGATCCCCTCCTATGGGAACCCAGTTGTGTCTGGGCTCATAACTGCTGTCCACATGAGTACTGTGACACAGAGAGCAAGAGGCAAGACCCACTGGACTGGAGGGATGAGGGCTTTGGGAGAAGGTGGTTGCATTTGTCCATTCTTGCACTACTGTAAAGAAATACCTGAGACTGGGTAAAGTATAAAGCAAAGAGATTTAATTGGCTCACAGTTCTGTAGGCTGTACAGGAAGCATGATGCTGGCATCTGCTCAGCTTCTAGGGAGGCCTCAGGAAACTTACAATCATGGCAGAAGGCTAAGGGGGAGCATGAGGCATCTCACAAGGTGGGAGCAGGAGCAAGAGAGAGAGCGGGGAGGTGCCACATGCTTTTAGGCAACCAGATCTTAGGAGAACTCACTATGGTGATGCCAACATCAGGAGGGGATGGTGTTAAACCACGAGAAACTGCTCCCATGATTCAATCACCTCCCACCAGGAGAAGCCATCCCTGTGATCCAATCACCTCCCGTCAGGCCCCACCTCCAGCATTGGAGATTACATTTCAATATGAGATTTGGGTGGGACACAGATCCAAAGCATATCAATGGCCTTTCAGCTCTAGGAAACTGCCCCCTGCAGTACCTGAGGGGCTGCACTCTCCTTGTCCGTGTGCAGAGGGGCTCCCCTGGGCAGCAAGAGGGATAGCCCTCTCTGGGTGGGTTTGTGCAGAGCCCAACCCAGCCTCAGACTCCCAGTGGCTAAGCAATGCCCCTCAAGCCTGGGCGGCTTCCACACACAAGAGCCCCTCATCCAGTGCCCTCCAGCCCGGTGTACAAAATCCCTCTTTATGGCATAGGGTGTGCGAGTGGCGCCGTGGCTCTGTGCATGTAATTCCTGCACCACAAATGTCAGATGGCTAGATCTCCCTAACAAGGGGGCAGAAACTCCTCCAGCCATCCTCTCATTTCCAAACACTGCCACCATTTGTTTTGAGAAGAGGCCTTGTTTTGCGGATATTTCCAAGGATCCGTTCTTTCTTGGGAGCTCTGGGGTCCGGGGTGTAGCCATCCTCCCCTTGAGGCTGCCTGGAGGCTGAGGGTCAGGAGCTAGTGGGGCTGGGGCCTAGGTTGCTGCCCCTCAGCGTGTCTCCCCAGGATCTGCAGGAGCCATGTCCCTGGCTCTCTCAGGGGACATACCCAATTTTAGGGGTGTGAGTGGAGGCCAGTCACTGTCCTCAAGTACTCAGCAAAGAGCCCCCAATCCCGCTGGTGAAGTTCTCACCCCACCCCCTGCTTCCTCATCCAATCAGGGACAAGGTGGGGGCAGTGACCCAGGAATTGCTGCAGCCCTGGAAATCCCTTGGGGCTTAAGCCTCAAATGAAAAGTGAGTAAAATCTAACAAAAAGGCAACATTGTCCATTAGTGACTCACGTGGATCTTCGAAGAAGGCACCCAGCGCACATCTGCTGGAGAACAGGGAAGAAATCAGATCAGACCCCACACAGCCCTGCCGGGAGCCCCGCAGCAGGAGGGGACAGAGAAGACAGGTCAAAGAGGGTGTCCTGAACCCCCAAAGAGGCCCATAGCCCCTGGGCAGATGAGTCACAGGCAGCACAGAAGCAAGGCTCAGAGGGAGGGCACTGCTGGAGACAGCGTGGCAGAGGCAGAAGCAGCTGGGACTGTCCACGGAGGAACAGACAAGGGAGACGTGGGCCAGCCATGCAACGCAGGATGACTCAGTCTTTAAAAGGCGGGAAACTCTGACATGTGTGACAACACGGCTGAACCTTGAGGACATGAGCCAAGTGAGATCAGCCGGTCACAAAAGGACAAATCCTGTGTGACTACACTTCTACAAAGTCCCTGGAGTTGCCACGTCCATAGAGACTGAAAGCAGAAAGGGGGGTGCCAGGGGCTGGGGAGGGGCTACGGGCAGCGACTGGAAATGAGGATGATGACGGCTGCACAACTTTGTGAATGTACCCAATGCCACTGAACTCTACACTTAAAAATGGTTTCAGGACGTGAAATTGTATGTGGCTTATATTTGATTTCATTTACAAAGACCCAGTCTGGCAGCAGTTGGGCTCTGCACTCTGCACGGAGCATGGTCCTCAGCCCTACATGCAGTCAATGACCCTCTCCCTCACACTAGTCACATCTACAGAGGGGGAGGCTGAGGCCAAAACAGCTGTGACCAGCTCCAGCCCAGAGCGAGGGCATGATGGATCCAGGGTCACTCCAGAGCCTGCATACCCACCCACCCGCCCACGCCTCCGGGCTGGGAGCCTGGGGCCAGACACCCGTGCTTCTCCCGTCCAAACATGCGATGTGCTCAGACCACATCTCCAGCTGTCCACACCCCAGGAGAAGAGAGACAAACTCAGAAATCAAATTGATATTTAGAAAATGCAGTTTATTTAATGTGGTGCAGGAAGCATTCCCAACAGTGGGAATACGGGAGACTCCCGGGAGGTAGCAGTGGCTGAGCTGGTTATTGAAGGGCAGATAGGATTTTCTTCTCATTTTTATTTTTATTTTTTGAGACAGGATCTCACTCTGTCACCCAGGCTGGGGTGCAGTGGTGAGATCTTGGCTCACTGCAACCTCTACCTCCTCTGCTCAGGAGATCCTCCTGCCTCAGCCTCCTGAGTAGCTGGGACCACAGGAACATGCCACCACCACCCTGGGCTAATTTTTTGATGTTCTTATTTTTAAACATTGTAACACTTCCACCACTAATATACAGTCAGTGGAGAAAAATTAAATGCAGAGAAACATAACAGAGAAAAAAGTTTTAATATTATCAGATCTAATCACCCAGGGAAAACCGCTGTTAATATTTCAGCTGACATTCTTAAAGGTCGCCCCCATGTCTCAGGGGCATGTCAGCATGGTGATAAGCATGCACTCTTGTCACTATGTTCACTGCCGATGCAACGCTCCATTGTAGGAAACTAACAAATTTCATTTATCAGCTGTTTCTGTGGCCAGAAGCAGGTCAAGGGGGAGGCTCTAGAAAGATCATTGATCAGGACCCAAAGAACCCTGTGGGGTCAGAGCCCCTGTGTGTGGACACTGTGTGTGGTATCGGGCCTAGACCTAAGAATGGACACAGTCTTTCTAAAATAGCCACAAAAGCCTCGGGTTAAGATGGCAAACTAAACACACACCCATTCAATAGCGTCCCCTCTGTAAGCCCCACTTCAACCACAATAAAGAGATTTCAAAAGGCATCTACCCATAAGGGTGGGCCTCCCTTCTGAAAGCTGAATTGCTGATGGACCTGTGGCAATTGGATCAGAGACAAGAGAAAATCCTGAATAGAGAGCAGGAAGGTGAGATTTTACCAGATTTATAACCAAGGGGAATCCTAACACTCAAGACTGAGTATAAGATTACCTCTAGGGGCCAGGCGTGGTGGCTCACGCCTATAATCCCAGCATTTTGGGAGGCCAAGGTGGGCAGATCACCTGAGGTCAGGAGTTCAAGACCAGCCTGACCAACATGGTGAAACCCTGTCTCTACTAAAAATACAAAAAAAATTAGCCAGGCGTGGTGGTGGGCACCCGTAATTGCATCTACTCCAGAGGCTGAGGCAGGAGAATTTTTGAACCCAGGAGGCAGAGGCTGCAGTGAGTCAAGATCGCACCATTGCACTCCAGCCTGGGCAATAAGAGTGAAACTCCGTCAAAAAAAAAAAAAGGGTACCTCTAGGACTTGGGGTGCAAGAGTGGCTACGATCAGGAAGGCTTAGTAAAGGGGGATTCCTATCCCCTCCTTATCCTCCCTGAGCGACCACCCCTCCCCGACACCAGCAAAAGTCCAGAGGTTTATTTCCCAGAATTCAGGCAGCTGACTGCAAAGACCCTTGCCTTCAACTCCAAGTTGACTCCAAGAAGACTGGCAGCGAGACCCCTCCCTTGCTCCCTGGGTAACTTCTCTGGGAATCAGGTCAGTTCCTAAAGATACTGACATCCAAGGATCAAGGATCACTCCCATTCATGGGTCTCAAGGGCAATGAACCCCTCCTCTCTTACTGTCAGAACTTCCAGTCAGCTCCTCATCATGGGCAGAAAGCCAAGAATCAGCAGATGCCTCAGGAAAGACAGATTGAAACAAACAGAGCAAAGCCATTTGGAGGACACACAGATTATATGTGCAGAAGAAAGCTCATATAAATATCAAGTTTCAAAAATGAAGAAGAAACAAAACAGAGAGTAGAAATCACTAACAAAGTATTTCAAGAAAATTTCCCAGAGCTAATGGACACAAGTTTTCAGTTTGAAAGAACTCACAGTGGATAAAAACAGACACATTCTAGGGCACATCATTGTGGAATATGGGACCACTTGGGACAAAGAAGATTCTATAAAATTCCAAAAAGGAAAAATCACACTGCACACAAAGTCCGAGGAAACAGAATCTTCCTAGACTTCTCAATAGCTGCCTGGTAGCAAGAAGACAATGGGGCAATATTCTCTAAAATTCTGAACAAAAAAATCATCTCCAATCTAGAATTCTATACCCAGCCCATCCATCATTCTGGTACTGTGGAAGTCCTAAAATAGTTATCTCCTATGCATCTTTTATCAGAAGTTACTAGAAGATATGCTTCATGAAAATGAGAAAGTAATCCAACAAAATATGTAGTCTGTAAAGGTAGCAGGAGATGCAAGGGAATTTCCCTACAGAATGGCCATGGACAAGACGTAGAAGGCAGTCAGTCCATATTGGCATGGGTGGCTAAGGAGCCAGATGTGAGGATGGCCATCACCACTATTCTGTGGTCATTACTCTGTCATTCTCATCTAGGTGAGATGGGCTCAGATTCTTATCACCCCCGGCATGTCTTTACTATGGACAGATGAAATCCCTATTTCCTCCCCATATTAATTTCTGGTGGCTGCTGTAACAAATTACTACAAACTTAGCAGCTTCAAATAGCACACACTTACTAGATTTTGGTTTTGTGGGTCAGAAGTCCGAAATGGATCTCAGTGTCCTAAAGTCAAGGCATGCATAGGGCTGCCTTCCTTGGGGAGGCTCTAGAATCCATTTCCTTGCCGTTTTTAGCTTCTAGAGTCTGTCCGTATTCACGTAACTTGGTTCGTGGGCCCTTCCTCTGTCTTCAGAGCCAGCACAGCCAGGGGAATCTTCCTCATATTCTCACATATCTCCACTTCATCCTAATCCTGACTCTCCTGCCTCCCTCTTCCACTTTTAAAGATCCTCATGATGACATTAAGGCCACCCAGATAATCCGGAATCGTCTCCCTACTTTAAAATCGCTGAAAGAGCAACTTTAATTCCACCTGCAGCCTTAATTTGTCCTCCCACTGCCACTCTACACGGTTTTCCCCTCCTCCCCTCCCCGTCCTTCTGCAGCAGCCACACTGGTCACTGGAGCCTCAGGGCCTTTGCACTGACTGTTCCATCTGCCCCAGTGCTGTTCTCCCAGACACTTGGGTGGCTCCCTCATCCCTCCCTCACGTCTCTGCCCAAATGTCACCACTTCAGTGAGGCCTTTCTTGAACAACCAGTTGAAGACTGTGCCTTCACCTCTCTCCTCTTTCATGTCCATTGCACTAGAATCGTCTAGCCTGGCACCCCAGACCCATATGTATTTGGCTTATTGCTGCTTTCCCCATCAAAACATGACCTTGATGGGAGCAGCGTCTGTCTCCATCACTGCTGTAGTCTCAGGGCCTATGGCTGTCCCTGGCACACGGTAAGAGTGCAGTGAATGTGTGTTGCTTGAACAAATGAAAGCCTCACACTGCAGCCTCCTGGACACCTGCCCCTATTAGTCAGCCCGACTTCCCACTGGCTTCCAGCTAATGGTCTCCTTTCAATGCCTGGAGGGCTGAAGCTGGACTCTGGTGTGGCCCATCTGTTCCCAGTGCCTTCATTGGCCCAGAGTACTACTGCCTCTACTTCTACAGCCAGGCAACCACTAATATGTCTTCAGTCTCTATGGATTGGCCCATCCTGGACATCTCATATAAATGGAATCACACAAAGTGTGACCTTTTATGACTGACTTCTTTCATGGAGCATCATGTTTTCCAGGTTCATTCATGTTGTAGCAAGTGTCAGCTCTTCATTCCTTTTCATGGCGACATAGTATTCCATTGCGTGGATATGCCACACCTTATTTATCCACGTGTGCTGATTTTAATGCTCCTCACTCATTTCAATTTGGTGAAGCTTCTGCAGATGCGTTACTCTGCAGCGAGATTCATTCTAGGCTCTGGGAGACCTGGGAGGACCATAAACTTCTGCTGAGGCCTGCACACAGTCTTAGGGAAGGTTTAACAGTCTTTTAATCTCAGACTTAATGGTTCCAAAGCAAAGGCTTTAAAAGCAGTCTGTGGAGTTAAAACCATTTTCACCATTTGGCTCTGTGGACTGGCCCAGGGAGAAACCTTTCTGATGTTCTGGGCCAAACCGAGAAAAGACAGCAGCAAGGATGACCGAACGGGTTTTTCCTATTTAGCAAAAAGCACACCCACTAAAGAAAAATCACTAAACACGGCTTTGATTGGGAAGGCAGCCTTCAATGAATGACATCATTCCAAGAACATAAATCTTAGTTTGTATGATTTATTTATGTTAAAAAATCCACATATGATGCTGGGGTTTCAATGGCTTTGTTTAAGTGATAGTTTTTCCTTTTTAGTGAAAGTTGGAGCGATGATAAACAGCTCCAGCTGTAAAAATGAAAGGCGGAGGTGAAGCTGAGGTGATTATTACAGAAAAATGCTGAGTGGGGAGGGGTATTTGGCCCTTCCATCCTCTAAAATGAAAATTACCCTCCGCCACAATGTGCCATGAACAATTACCTGCTGTTTATTAATTAACCTCTTTTAAAAGCACCGCATTTCTGCAAGAAACTGGTATTTCTCTAATGTGAAAACTGGCTTATTCGTGTTTATTGGAACCACTATGTCCCATGTGGTCCAGGCTTAGTGCACACTTAACTGACATGCATTTTTTTTTAATGGCACATTTGATGATTGGAAATACCTTCCTAGAAGAAGCCCAGACACTCAGCACGACTTGCTTGGCGTATTAGTTCTAAACTGAGCCCCCAAAGACCCTGGCTGGAGCATGCGACCTCTCCCTGACCGCAGCAGCCACAGCACAGCCCTGGATAGCTGCTCCAAGAGTGGGTGCTGGGAAGGAACGGGGCTCAGGACTTACCAGTGAGAGGCGGACTCAGGAAATACAGACTCCAGTGGCTGAGTCTTTCTGGACCCTGGCAAAAAAGTGTGTTGGTCATTGTCAGAAGGACACGGGTGACCAAGAGGCCAGAGCGCCCTCTGGGTGGCATGACTGTAGTGGGGCTTTCGTGGTGCTCACACTCCCAGCACCAGAAGAGCCCCAGGAAAGGGTCCCAGGCAGGGATCTCTCTGCAGAGGCACCTCTGCCACCCTGCACACCCCGGAGAGTGCCATCCCTGCAGTGTAAGTCACCTGGGGCTTTGTGGTCAGGGTGCTCTTCCTCTGAGTCCTGCTTCTGCCTCTAAGGACAGGTCCTGGCCTAGGTTGCTCAAGCCTCTGAGCATCAGTTTTCCCATCTGTAAGGTGGGCACAATCACAGCACCCACAACAGGACTGGGAAGGCCACACAGCCCCCAGGTGCAACCGAGGGGTGGGAAGTGAGCAGCACAACGCCCAGCACCCTGCCTGGTACAGCACCCAGGCCAGGGAGCCTGTGGGTGGACCAGCTTCTCTCCTAGAACTCTCGCTCTGCCATGGTCCCTGCCCCCGCCCCCCATCCTGCTGGGGACCCCTGAACAAGCCAGCTTCCTTTTCTAAACACAGTGCAAGGGGCCTGGGCAGCTGCTCACTGCTGTGTCCTCGTCACATGGTGCTAGCATTGGCTTACTGAACATAGGACGGCCCTCTGAGACCTGATGGATTATGGAGGTTACAGAGGGGTGGCTCGGCCTCAGGCACTCAGCACAGTCCCTGCCCCAGGCTGCTGCCTCCACACCACAGCGTCCTGCAAGGTGACCCTCATCTCCCTGGGTCTTCCCCTGGGCTGAAACTGCCTGTGGAAACCCCAGGGAAACCTACTGGTTCAGCTCTTCAGTCATTCAGTTGTGACTCATCCATTCTTTCACTGAGGACACAGCACAGCCCAGCCTTGGGCCAGGTGCTGGAGCTTCGGGTAAAATGCCTTGGAAGCTCCAGGTCTGATGGAGGAGACACCCTCCTGTAGATCTGATGGAGGAGATACCCTTCTGTTTAACTCATACCATAGACTCGAAGCTCCAGGAGCACGGAGCCTTGCAGCGCCTCCTGCGTGAGGAAAGGAAGGAATGAGTGAATGGAAGGGAAGCGCGGACTTCAGTTGCCAGGAGACCAGCTGGCCCCGAGACACCTCCACCCGACTGGCAGCACCAGGGCAGGACAAGGTCAGGAGGGCAGGGCTTGACTGGGAGCTCGAGGCCCCTGAGCCAGTTAAGGCCTTTGTGGATGAGTGGAGCAGGTGGCTCCTGGGGCACCTGTCCTCACGCCTGGCCCCAACTTGCCCTGTGTCCAGCCAGGAGGTGGTTACCTTCTAGGGCTCCAGCTCAGAGCCTCTGGGAGTAGCGCTGGGTTCTGGGAGAGGAAGTGCAAGAGGGCAGGCGGGAGAGAGAATGGCTCCCTGCCTCTCCAACAACCTGCAGGGCTCCAGGAACTGCAAGCCACTCATCGGGGTGCAGCTGCCCCACCACAGGGCCAGGCTCTGCCGCCACCGTTCTACCTTGGGAAATTGGACTCCCAGGAAGCTGGAGGGGCTGCCCGAGGGTCCCAGAAGACAGGAGGCAGAAGCTGAGCTTGAGTTCCTCCTGTCTCCCCACTCCCCCAGCTGTCTATGGGCCCTGGGGTCCCAGCACTGAAGGGTGGAGAGGGGAGGGAGGCTGACGGTGTGGGAGGGGTGGGTCACTGTTTCACCTCAGTAGAAGCCCTCCCCTCTTCCCTTGTGCAGCCTATGGGAGCTGCCCTGGGTGTTCCCCTTGTAATTCCACTGAAGTCATGGGGGAGGGGCTGCTGAAGGCTGGACCTGCCCTCTTCACCCCAGTCCCCAGGGCAGGCCCCACCTAGGTCCTCAAAGAGGTGACCTGTGGGGGCTGCAGGGGGCACTATTCTGCACACAGGGGTGTTCCTGCCACTCAGGGCCCCTGCTTTGATGAGGAGGCCCAGGGACCCAAAGTGTGGGGGTGAGGGCGCCCCACAGCACGGCACCCGTGAGGGGACTGGAGTTCTTGAGTTACCTGTGCCTGGCTGCTCTCTCCAGCCCCCGGGGCATGGGCGCCGGTGTACTGGCGGCGGCGGGGGAGCAGGCAGCTCTTTCCCAGGAGGACGCCCGAGTGATTCCATCACCTTCGGGTCACTCTACAGAACTGGTCATTTTTTCCCTGCCTGGGGCGATCCTGGTCTCTGCTCTATTCTTGCCGGCTCTTTGAGCCGTGTCTCGACTGCCACCACCACTGCGATTATTGGTTTAGTAGAAAGCAAAGCTCGCAGGCATAGACCCTTGGGTGTCCCTCTGGACACCCCACTCCCCTCGGGTCCTTCCCCGTAAGTCCTGCCCCAGGAGGTGGGAGGCCCAGAGGTGAGAAGGTCTGCTCAGACCATGGCCCCCTGCTTCCCACACCCCACCTCCTCCGTCTACACCCAGAGGGGTAGTTTGTGCCGGATCCCGAAGCCTCAGCTCCCCAGGCCATGCTGCGGGGCCCCGCCCAGATGTGTGGGAACGCGGCTGCCGCCGGTGCCAAAAGACCTACGTCCTCGGAAGTGGGTAAGGGGATGGCGTATTCCCTCCCGCGAGGTTCGTTGTACCTAGGGGAGCCTGGGTCTCCAGTCCTCCCCCGACCCGCTTCCCCGGCAGGCCCTGTCCCCCACCCCCAGCAGCCAGAGCGCCCGGGCAGCCCCTGCCTTCTCCCCAAATCCCCTCCACACTCTGCAGGATTTGGGGTGCTGGGTGGTGTCATCTCAGGTTCGAGTCTGCGCGAAACCTCCGGGCTTCTGGAGACCCAAAGGGACCTGAGAGGAAAGCCCAGGGCGGGCCAGACTCTGCGGTGGGGGTGGGAGGAGGGAGACCCCAGGGGCGGCGGAGTCGGCCCTCGCCCCTCCTCCATCCAGCGGGCGAGGAGAGTTCCGGGAAGGCCGGGGGAGGGGGAGCGAGGGGAGGAGACAGGGACGGGCCGGGCCGCCTCCAGAGCCGCCGTGGGGCGCGCCCTGTCCCGCACGCCTTTGACCCCCGCTCAGCAAACGAGGCCCACGGGGTGGGCGGCCTTGGGCCTCCGCCTGGCAGCTTCCACCCAGCCATTCTCTCCAGCCAGCCCTGCAATAAACTCCCGGAGAAGCACAGGCGCGCTTGGCCCCATTTCACAGACGGGGAAACTGAGGCGTGGAAAAGAAACCCACCGCAGCTCCGTCTCCAAGGTTTCACCTGCGGGGTATTAATCTCTCAGGATGAAAGGCAAAATTTGGTTTGGAAGCTAAGAGGGCCGGCAGTGTGGGGCAGGGCGCGCTGCGGAGAGACGGCAGGAGCGGGCTTTGCAAGCCGAATATGGATTCCGGCGCGAGCCGATTCCGGGAACTGGCTTGGTGACCCGGCCGCCGGCCCGTGTCCCGGGCTCTGGGCGTTTGGGGACACGGAAGGCGGGACCCACCTGGCGACTCCCGGAATGCGGCCGCCGGGCCCGGAAGGCTACGAGGCTCGCCATTTTCGTTGCTGCCAGGGCCCCGCCCGCGCGCGGCCGAATTGGGATCTGAAGGCAGCGGCAGCGTCTACGCAAGCAGCGTTCTGGAGCGTCGCTCTGCCACCTTCCCGCGCGCAGTTCCGCGCGAGCCGCAGGACGCGGGCGCTGTGGGTAACGAAGTTGCTCCCGGTGTGCGCAGACCGGAGGCCCCGGGGTTGCGGGCGGCAGGAGGGACCGTCACTCCACGGCTGCGGGCGCGCGTGAACACACGGCTGAAGGTCATACGCAGCGCATCCAGGCAACAGCATTCGTTGGCGGATTTTTAAAGGTTCTTAGATCAAGAGGGAAAGCGTGTGAAACCGATTCCGTTTATTGCCCCCAGCGGCGGGGGCGCTCCCCGTTGCAGACACCCAGCGGCTCGGCCACTGCAGCGTCCTGGCCCAGTATGGGCCGCACAGGAGTAGGAGTCGTTGGGGGCTTCCTGCAGCTTCTCAGTGAGCCCGGTTGGGCCTGGATTCGGCTCCCTCCTGGGCCCAACGGGAGGAGATCAAGGGAGTTCAGGTTCACAGTCTCAATCTCTTAAAACAAAACAAAACAAAAAACTCCGGATTGGGCCCTCGAAGTGCCCATGGGGCATTCAGATACTCCCGACATCTGCGCAGGAGAGCTGGGCACCCTGGTGGAGACGCCAGGACACAAAGCCGGGCAGAGGGTCTCCACTGGGGTGGCCACGGCATCGTGCAAGCCGGTCCCCGGAAGCTGCCCATCTGCAAGGGACAAGGACCCTCTTGCAATCAAAATAAGTCAGTTTCCAGACATCTGGGGTTTGTTCGAAATCAGCGACATGGCTCACATTCCTAGGAAGTCCACTCCTCCCAGCTACCCACTCTGGGACCAGGAATCGGGTATCGGCTTTGGGAGGCCCCCACCTTTGAGCAGTGCAGGGAACGGAACCTTGCCGCCACTGGGCCACAACTGGGACCTGTGTCCTGTCCTCTCCAAGTATTCTGGGGCACAGGAAGGTTTCCTAGGCCTCGGGTGAGAAGAAGGTTCAAAGGGGCCCCGAAATATTGACCCCAGGGTCTGGGGGGATTCCTGTAGCCCCAGTGTGCGGCTGAGGCATGATGCTGGAGGAAGCACCCACTTCGGGTCATTTCAGAGGTCTCAATAGGGAAGAAATGGCCTTTTCCATGACTTGTGTCTCCCACCCACCCCCACCATTCTAGACCAAACGCAGGCTCCTTCCAGCATTCAGCCCCCATCGAGTCCCCTTCGAGGTATAGGGTCCAAGCAGCCCGCCTCCATGTTCCCCTCTGTCTAGTGGGAGCCAAGTCAGCCATCCCCAAGGGCCCCTGTGGTCTCCTGGCTCCTGCTGCTCAAGTCTGGGAGACATTCTCACCAAGTGTGGGGCAGGAGAACATGCCCAGGGAGCAAGAGCCTCATCCTGGCCTGACTCAGTGGCCCACGTATTGGGGGTGGGGTGAGCGCTGGCGGTCTGGATCCCACCTGGGGCATTTCCAATCTCCCAGGAAAGCCTGTTGGTAAACCAGAGGCTGTGTGCTTCTTTGCTACCCGGAGGAACAAGGTGGGGGTGTGGAGTCAGTAAAACCTTGACCTGGAATTCAATAGAGCCTGAGGCCAAGTATCTGAAAACCCATGGCTAAGTTCAAAAAGCACAGAGGAGTGGGAGAGAAAGGGGTGAGGTGAAGGGAGAGAAAGTGGGAGAGAAAGAACCTGGTGAGGTGAGTCCATCTTGCCAGGTGCCATGCCTACCTCCTGTCCTGCACACACGGCCCGAAGCAGGGCTCCCTGGGGCCTGAGGGGCTGGGGGTAGGGGCAGCTGGGGCTGCTCTGACCCTGCCAGTTGGCATGGGGCACAAGGCCTGGCCAAGCGAAGGGGCCCTCTAGCCCTTGAATGCATTTGTAGATTCCGGGAGTGGAGGGCAGGCCGGCATGGTAGTTCTGCTACTCAATGGGCTTCTGGGGAACCCCTGGGGCTTGGGGGCCTCCTACTCGCTAATAAGATGCTTCCTCCAGCACTGCAGGACCAGCATTTCTGGCTCTCAAACCCGGCCTTTTCCCTAAGGAATTAACCTGGTCATGGGTCTCCAGCCGTTAGAAACACTGGGAGTCTGCAGGGCTCATGGAGAAATCGAGTTTCCATGGACTCCCTCTCTGCCCAGACCCCAGCAGAAGTTGGTGGTTAAAGCCCCTCTCTAGCCTCCAAGACCCCAGCTATGAAATTGGTTTTGGAACTCGACAGCAGCGTGCAGTTGTCCAGTGTAGGAGCCTCTATGTGGCCAACCCACACTCACTGTCCTTGGACGACCCAAGGAGGTCAGTAGGAATGAGCTCACAGCACTTACAATCCCAGCGCAGGGGCCCCAGGGCCTGGCATCAGCCCCAAGGCTCTGCAGAGCTAGACTTGGTTTGAAAATTGCCCTTAGACCTTTTAGTATCAACCTTTTCCCCACTGGGCCTACATTTGCCCTATCTGTTCTCCAAGCCCCCCAAAGCCCTTGCCAGGCAGGGACACAGAACTGGGCCCCAGGGAGGACTTGCATCTGATCTTCCCTGCTTCACCCTTTTTCCCCACGGGACTCCTCAATGCCTGACCTGCTCTCCGCTTCTAAGTCTGGCCACGCGGGGGCAGGGCCTGGCCAGGCCAGGATGCAACCTCGGCCAGGGCCATGGCCTTGGGGACAGCCTGCCTGGGCTCCTCAAGCAGGCTGGGGAGACACTGCCCCACTGGAGCCAGGGCTGCGTCAGTGCCTTGCAGGTAGGCAGCCCGGCTGTCTCCCTGGCGAGGCTTGACCGGCAGCTACCCCTTCCCAGGCAGATCCATGACCCCATCCCTACCCAACAGCCTGGTGGAGGGCAAGGACCAGATGGCACAGACCAGCTTGCTCCCATACCTCCTGCCCTTCTTCCCTAGGGGCTGGCAACAGGCCAGGGATGGCTGTCCTGTCCTAGCCTGACCAGGGTTCTGAGAACCACCTCCTGAGCTGGAGGAGGAGGCAGGGAGAGGGCCTGAGAGAGTTGGGGCACCCGTAGAAGAAGGCCAGGACTGCACAACCTTGGCATCTGTTGGCTACCTCCAGGCCAGGGGCAAAGGAGGTCTTTGCTGGGCTGCAGGGTGAGGGTGGGGAAGGGACCCTCTCTGCAGGTGGGAGTGGTTCGCAGGCACCATAGTAACTTCCCCAGGCCTCCTCCCAAACCTGCGGAGGCTTCAGGCAGGAGCAAGGGGGACCTGGGTGCAGAGATATGGGAGTGACCTTGAGTCCTTTCTAGCCAGCAGCTCCAGCCAGGTTGGGCCCACCGTTGGGAACCTGCCCTTGGTGGGGTTTAGGCAAGACAGCGCCCGTGTTCCTGGGCTCCAGCACCTCCCACCCACTGGGGTGAGCAGGTTCAGAACTGGCCTTGGCCGTGCAAAGCTGCAGCGGTGCCCTAGTTGGCTAGGCAGATCAAGACCTCCAGAGCCGGGCCTGTAAACTGAGCTGTTCTCTGCCCCAACCCCTGTAGAAAGATGGTCAGGGTGTGGGGAGGGTGGGTAAAGGGGTCGACAGACCCTCGAAAGGACGGCAGGGAATGGGGCTGTGCCATTGCTCATGGCCCTTCTCTAGGCGACACTCACCTGGTGCCAGAAACAGCGGAGGTAGCGGCCAGTGAGCGCTTCCTCCATCCGGGGCTCGGGCGGCGAGCTGGCTGCAAGACTGGGCACCCTGGAGTCGTGGGAGCCTTGGGAGCCGAATCTGGGTTCGAATCTGAGCAGGGAAGCGGTGCCGACCGCGGAGGATCCAAGGCAGAAGGCCCAGCGCACCGCCGCCGCCAGCTCCTGCCCAACCCGGCTCCGCTGGGCTTTTCCTCTGGGGTGGCGCCGGCCCCGCGCCCCTCCCCATCCGGGGCGCCTCTGCTAGGACACCGGGGTCTCGGGGTTTCTCAGGGCTGCTGCGTTTCACCTCCTTTAACGCGGAGGCGCGGAGTTGCACGTGTGGGTCTCAGTGGAGCCGCCACAGGTCTCATTACACAACAAAGGGCAGGGAGGGCACGGCCAGGAGCCTCGCGGGGCGGCGCAGAGACCCCGCATCGCGGGCGCGACCCCTGCCTCGGGCTCAGGCTGACTCTGCGGCAGCTCCAAGTCCCGTTGCCGGGCAGGACTTCGGTGCTCCGGAAGGGTGCGGGGCAGCAACCTGGCCAGGGCAGCGCCTCGGTTTTCTTCCAATTCATTCTCGATTCCCAGATACTCAGATGAGAAATCCGCACTCAGGCCGTCAGGCTCCTGGGCCCGGGCCACCCTGCCTGCGCTCAGCCCGGCCCCTCCACCGCAGCGCCTCGGAGTTTGGGGACTACAGGGGAAGAGGAAGCGTCTGGTCGGCTCCCGTCCGAGCTGCTCCACCTGCGCCGCCGGCCTTTCCGCCCGCTACGCACCTGGGCCCCGAGAGGCCAGAGGGGAGTGTCCCCAGAGGCTCGGGTCCCCGAAGGTGGCCCAGCTCGGGCGCTCGCGCAGCCGGGTACTCACCTTGGGGGCGCGGCGGCAGGAGAGCGCGGGCGGAGAGGTGCGGGCGCCCTGGGACGACCAGCCGAGGACGCCTGGTGTTTGGACGGCTGCCCCCGCGCTGTCCCCCCGTGCGAGGCGTGTTGGCCTCCGTGGCCTCGCGAGGGACCGAGGGCGGCGGGTCCGAGTGCCGCCCGCCGGCCTGGGCAGTGGCGGAGCGCGGAGCTGGCGGCGCCTCCGCTGTTGTTTTTGAGCCGCGAAGCCCGAAGCAGCAGCCGTTGGGTGGGGGCGAAGGGGAGGAGGCGGGGGCCGGGAGGCCCGAGGGGGGCGGTGGGGCCCGGAGGGGGCTTCGGAGGAGCCGGGTTCTGGCGCGCGAGCCCCGACGCCCCCTCCAGCGATCGCAGGGCGGGGACGGGGGCCGAGGGGAGAATGCAGGAGAAAAGCGGGCCGGGGCGACGGGGAACGCAAAGCTTTTAAATTAGTAATCAAACGCAGTAAAACGGAGCAAAACCAGCCCGGACTCGCGTCCGAACTATCGGCGCGTGTGCCCCGAGATCCAAGGAAGTCGTGTGGAAAACCGCAGCCGCCGCCCCATCTTCGGCCCCGGCTGGGGCGGGAGCAGCAGCGCGACGCGCCGCGACGCAGGGGCAGGGTGGGGGGATAGTCACCTCGCCTCCGGGGCCACCTGGGTCCTTTTAAAGTGTCCGGGGTGCGGGCCCCGGGCGGGAGCGCCGAACACGGAATGTTTTCTTAAAGGGCCAGTTCCGAGCTGCGCTGAAAAGGGGGGGGGAGAGGGGGGAGAGATAAGTGAGACGAAGACCGAGAAGGCCGAGGAGAGCCCCCCAATCCCGCGCCGAGGCGGCGGCGGCGGCGGCGGCGGCGCGACGATGAGGATGATGAATACATTGCAAAGTTTTTTTGGCCCCGGCGAGGGGTGTCAGATTGAGTGCTCTGTGCGCATGTGCGAAGGTGTCCAAACTGACAATGCTGGGGAGATGAAGATAGTGTGTGGCTGCTTCTGGACTCAAGGAGGAGGAGAGAGATTCCGCGAGCCGACACCATGCGATCCAAGGCGAGGGCGAGGAAGCTAGCCAAAAGTAAGTCTCCCGCGCTCGGCCGCGCCGCGCCGCCGGGGCCGGGGCCGCCGGGCCGGGGCGCCCGGGCCAGGGGTGCGCGTCGGGGCGCGGCCGGCGCGCCTGCGGCTCCGGGCCCCCGGCTCGGCCGCGCGGCCCGGGGGGCTGCTCCGCCTCCCGCGCTCCGGGGCGACCGGGCTCGGCGCGGAGGCTCGGGGCGCCCGGGCCGCGCGCTCCCCGAAGGCGCCGGCCCCCTCCCCGCGGAACCCCCTCCCCCCCCACCAGTGTCAGGCGCTCGGGCCCGGGAACCCGAGGCGCGCGGTGGGGGCCGGGGAGGGGGGCGGAGGGGGAGGGCCGGGGGTGGAGGGGAGCGAAAAGTGAAAGTTAGCGAAAAGTTGACGAAAGGGGAGAGCAACTTTTTCCTCCCCGCTCGCTCTCTCCCTCTCTCTCTCCGAGTGGCTCTCAGTCCTGGTCAAATCATATTCCGGGCTTTTGAAATAGTGGGCGCTAGAGCACCGCCTTTGGCGTCCGCCAGCCGGGCGCAGAGGAGGGAGACCCCGAGCCGGGGAGGGGCGGAGGAGGGGGCGCGGGCCGGCGCCCACCCGGCTCCGCGGGCGCAGGGGCAGGGGTGGCGACGGCGGGACAGCCGCAGCCACTTGGGGAGCAAAATGGAGACTTTTGCCCGGGCTAGGAACTGTGGTCGTGAAGTTTATCCCCGGCTGTGCCCCGCGTGGTGGAGGGCGCTCCTCTGGGACGCCGGCAGCCTGCGCGGGCCGCCGGGGCGACCGTGCCTCCGACAGGAGGGACCCACCCGGCCACCTCCCGACCCGCCGCTGCCGCCCTCGGGCCCGCGTGGACCCCTCTGTACCCGCTTGCCTGGCACAGCCGGGCCCGGCGGGGACAGAGCTGCCCCGGCCAGACTGCCCGGTCCCCGGTCTTACTTTCTCTTTCGCTCCGTCTCGGCCGAGCCCCGGGCTCCGCGCGCCCCGCCTGCCGCCAGCCGGTCCTTGCCGCGGGCCGGGTGCTCCAGCCACCCGCGCCCTCGCCCGCCACAGCGCCTCCGAGCAGCCCGCGCGCACCCCGCAGCCCCTGTCGCCGGCGCCATCCGCGGTGAGGCGGGCGGGCAGGTGAGGACAGGCGGCGCCGCGGCCCGGCCAGCGCGGCTCCCGCAGCCCCGCCGAAGCCCCGGGTGCAGCGAAGCGGCCAGCGCCGCGCGGAGCGGAATCGGCGCCGCCTGCTCCCGCCGCCCCCTCCTCTGCAGGCCGCCCGCCCGCCCACCCGCAGAAGAGGCGCCCGGGCCGCTCCCCTCGAGGTCCCCGCCCGACCCACGCCGTTCCGTCCGCGCCTCCGGGGCCGGGTCCCTCCAGTCCGGCCTCGCAGCTCCCGGGGCCGAGCCCCCAAACGTGAGCCGGGTGCGCGCGGGACTCGCGGCGGTTTTCCGAAGCTCCGCTCCCTCGGCTCGGGGCCCGCCCGGCTCGTCCCAACAGCTGCCCCGCGGCCGTAGGCCCCGCGCTCTGTGCACCAGGGAAAAGCAGCTCCCGAGTTTGTGCCGGACGCTCCTGCGCCCCGCCATCGGCCGTTCCCGGCCCCTGGGTGAGGCGCCCCCTTCCCGCCGCGCTCCGCTGCCGGGTGCCCTCGGCCTCGGCCTCCCGTGACCTCTGACCCCTCTTGGTGCGAACAAGACCGGGCGTTTCGCCGCCGACGCGAAGGGGCTGTCTGTGCGCGGCGTTGCGGGCCCTCCGCGCGTGGGGTGTGCGTGTGCGTGTTCGGGTTCGGTTCTGTGTGTGCACCGCGGGCCTGCTCAGAGTCGGGACCACGGGGCTGCGTGTGGGCCGCCAGGTCAGGCCCTCGCCCAGGATGGGCCCTAAGCTGGAGCGAGAAAGGGGAAACCGGCCGCGCTGACGCCGGGGCCTTCGCTGCAAGCGAGAGGCGGACTCGGCGCACCCGCGCGGCCCTGGAAACTTCCGAGAGGCCCCAGCTCTCCGCCGGCTCCACCTCTGCCAGGTGGGGAAGGTGGCCCGGGACCGGGTCCGCTCAGGACCAGAACTGGTGCCTGGCAGCCATCTGGCCAGGAGGCCGGAGAGCCGGGCCCAGCGGGAGCGCCGAGCGCTGGCTTCCTTTTCCCGAGAGTCTTTAGTGAGGAAAAACCCCATGAGAGGTGACTGCCAGGCCTCGGCCCTCTGTCCACACTTGGCCGAGCGCTGGGAACCCCTCCTTCCAGGCTCCACAGCTGGGACCGCTTGTCCCAGGCCCCCCAAGGTGGCTGAGGCAGGTTCAGGATCACACTGCCTGCCCTGAGCAAGGCAGGATCCGCTGAAGAATTGCACTTCATCAGGCGATATTTTAAGCAGATGTGAACTTCCCCGGGGACCATAGTCCATTACCCGAGTCAGAGGCGGTAGGGCCAGCACTCCAGCCAGCAGGTCCTCCCCTCCCCACAATGCTGACCAGGTCAGGGGACTGTGGGGTGGGGCAGGGGCAAGGTCATGGTTACCAGGTTGGTATTCAGGCTGGGCACAGAACAGCAACCAGGCCAGTGGAGGTGACCCCATGACCCAGCATTTCGGGGGCCACCGCCGAGTGTGCATCTGGAGGTGTAATTTCGTTTGTGTTTCCCTGGAGACCCCACTCCAAGCCTCAGTTCAGGTGGGTTACTCCTCTGGGTTGGGTCTTGTGAAGGGCCGAATGGTGGCGGCTCCGGGGGTGACCCGGGCTTCCAGCTGAGCTTTCCAAGGACAGAGGTGGCCACTGGGGCACCCAAGCCGGGGCTGTGGCTCAGCTGATGGGAAACCTACAGCCTCCTCCACCTGAGCCTGGGGGCCAGGAACAGAGTGAGGACAGTTCAGGGACAGGGTCCCCCCTACTGAAGCCAGGGCGGTAGGGCCGGTGGGGTAGGGGCTGCTGCAGCCCCACATTTACAAACTCAATGCTTAACAAAAGCTTATTGTTTCCAGGGCTGTTGTGAGCCAGGTGGGCAAGTGGGGGGTTAGCACCACCAAGGTGCCCTCTGGATCACCATCGCCCTCATAGCACAGCTGGGGGCCTCTGTGCAGGAGGAGGATGTGCCAGTCGGCACCCCCATCAGAGCTGCTCCTTGAGGCCTGATCCCCACCTAGGTGGCAGACCCCATGTCCTAGATGCCACATACCCCAGGGCTGGGGGAGTGTCCTCTCCACAAGTCCCATCTAGCCCCTGGGGTGGGGGAGCTGCAGCCCCCACTAGATGGGGACTGTGTGTGTCTTGCTCGTGTTTGAGGGTGATGCGTGTGGAAGGTGTGCTGGAGACAGGGTAGAGGTAAGCGGGGCTGGAGGCCCAGTTCACAGCCTCCTTCCTTCTTCGTAGAAACAGGCCAGGCTGGCTGGGCCCTCCCTTCTCCCACCCTCCCTGGGGAAGTTGGCCCCTTCCACCAGTCCCCTCCCCAGAGCCAGGACGGCAGCCTTCCCTCTGAAGGCCGGTTAGGGCAGCAGCGCCAGGACGTCCGGCGGGAATCCAGCGTCTTGCCCCGCTTCGGACGAAAACACAGAGGCTGCGGTGGAGGGGTGGAGTGCGGGGCTGGCCGCCAGGGCTTGGTGCCCCACGGCAGTGGACTGTGTGTCACCCACAGGCCCCCTCCCTCTGCCCCTGGCTGCACAGGTGTGCCATGGCTCGGAAGCTGGCAGGAGGGGCTTGCCAAGCTGGCTTGTGGAGCAACTGCTGGGTGGGCTCCTTGGGGACAGGCACCGGCCATGCCTGGCTCGCCAACCACCAGACGCCCACTCGGGGGGTCCTCCTTGTCCTGTGAGCGGCTCTTCCAGAGCAGGTGCCGGCCCGACATCCTGGCCCCTCCTGGCCCCGAGGCTTCCTCGGCTCCCAAGTCCTCCTGTAGGCAGTGCGCAGGGCAGGGGACCAGGTCTGCCATTTCTGCCGGGAGGCTGGGTGAAGGGGACCCGGCAGCCAGGGGCTCCCCCCACCAGGCCCCTCAGGGGAGGTGAGGCTGGTGGCAGCTCGCTGGGCCGCTGTGGGCCCGATTAGCCCCCTGTTTTATTCAATTAGGAGGCAATTAGGGATCCTTGGGGGGCTTGGGCTGGTAATTAAGGTGATGTATAATTAGAGTTTCAACAAAAATTATCCGGGATTAAAAATCTTTTGAATAATTTCGTTTAAAATTTTCAAATAGCGTTAAATACAATTTATCAGGTTTTGAATCAAACCCGTGTAACGAGTCTTGGAAGCTGCAGCTCCCGTCGCCGGCGCGGGAGGACCAGGAGCAGCTCCGGCGACTTCCCCGTGCGGGAAGGAAACTTCGCGAGCGAAGCCAGCTGGCTGGGGCCTCGCCGCGGTGCAGCGGCGGCCGCGGGCTCAGAATCGAGCCGCCGAGGGCTGCAGACGCCGTGGGCCGGGTCGGGGAGCGGGGCCTGGGGGACCCCGGGCCGGCCGGTGGTCTCGGCCGACTTCCCACTCCCCGCGCACAAAGTCGCGGCCAACTACCCCGGAGCAGCGCCCGCGTCCACACCGCGCAGCCTGGCGCCCCGACCCTGGCCCAGCGGGAGCGGCGCTCTCCCCTTCTAGAGCCCCAGCTTGGACCCCGGGGTCCCCTCCTCCTAGTCTCCCTTGCGGAGGAGGGCGGCCTCCGCGTCCCCAACCGCCGACCCTCGACCTCGTGCGGGACACCGTGGGCGCCAGGCCCCCCGCTTGCCTGGGTTCCCTGCGACATCCCGACCCGCGCCCCGAGAGACGCGGGAGCGCGCGCCGCCTGGGTTTAAGTAGGGGCTGTAGGGGGAGGGAAGACGGTGCAGAGAAACCGAGGCAGAGGGTGGGGGTCCGGCTTTCGAGGGTAGACCCGCCTGCCCAGTCTGATCCGCAGCCCCGGCCCCTGCCGGCAACCTCGGGAGACGGGCCGGGCTCCCTAGTGCACTTGGGGGACAGGACACCTCCTCCCTTCACTGACCCTGGAAAGACAGAGTGCAGACGAGCAGGCACCACTTTTGGGAGTGAGAAACCCCAGACGCAGAGAGGTGGAGGAACTCTTGGGAGGGCACACAGCAGATTGAGGCTCCAGTGAAATGCAGTGGAGTGAAGACCTCCAGGGCTTCTTATGTAGCATTCCCCTCCCCCACAGAGCACCACAGGCTGCCGTTAATTCCATAGGGTTTTTTCTGTGTGTGTGTGTGTGTGTGTGTGTGCGCGCGTGTCAGGGTTTAAGCATTTTCTCAAGGCCAATGCTCAACTTGTAGCAGGTCTGTTCTTAAAAAGCAGGCAGGACGTCACGTGCGTCCAGCGTGTAAGTGACCTCACACCTGCAGGCTGGATTCCTGCTTTGCCGGGTCTGGACTCCCGCTGGGCTCCGTCCCCCACAGCTCCTGCCCCTTCTGTGGGTGTTCTGTCCCCAAGGGCAGGCACAGAGGAGCAGAAGCCTTGGTCGGGTGGCCTGGCCTGCACCCTCCACACTCCCTCGCTCACTGCCTTCGTCGGGAGCAAATGCAGGAGGCTCAGGTTGGCCCGGGAGGTGTAGGACCTGCCCTTTGCCACCCTTCAGATCTGGAGGGGAATAACCACCACCCCCCGCCTCCACCCACCGCCCAGCAGTCAGGGGGAGGTGGAGCTGCTGCTGTCCTGTTGGTCTGAGCTGCAGGGTGGAAGGGGCCGGCTGCTGACATCCCTGGTCCAGCCTGGCGTGGGCCACGGCTCCTGAAGTCTGGGTGTCTCCTAGGCTGCAGCCAGGGCCACAGTGGTCATCCTGGGCCAGGAGTGCTCCCAAGCTTCGGTGGGCCCAGAGCAGGGGAGGAGTGGCCTCTCCCTGGTCTGACCACTTCACTCTTGGGCTTTTGCCATCAAATCCTCCACGGTCTGGAGGTGCCTGGGCTGGCCCGCCTGGCCGGCCTAGCCTGAGACGCGGGAACAATGCCCCGAGGCCTGAAGATAGGAGTGCTGGCCGCTCCAAGATCATATTTGTTTAATAGTTAACATTTTGGGCAGAAAAGGAGGGAAGTCAGATTCTGGTGAAGGTTTTGCTTATTTTATATCCACTATAACTATTTCTGTCCACGAAAATTGGCTTAATTATATCAATGGAATGTTTCTTTTTCAATTCTGTATGCAATTAGTCCATCTTGCCGGCTGCAATTTATTTTAATAAAAAAATAAACCAGTGGTGTGTTCAGTTCCTCGTCCCCTGGGGACAAATGCGATTGGTGTGTTTAATTTCATTAACTACAATGCGGCCTACTGGAAAAATGTATAAAATCAGCTTTATACAGCTTAAACACTGGCATTTGAAACAAATCATTATTGCATTAGCTGTCACACTGGTAATTCTAGAATCTAAGGAAAAAAATATATTATGGCTGTTTTTATAACCCTTTGCAAATGCACTGTTAAAATAATTTATAATCATTTTAAAACATGGCTGGGTCCTAGTGACTATTTCATCTCCTCTGAATAAGGCTCCGCGCCGTCCCATGCGCGTTTTCCGCGCCGATGGCGGTGCCGTTTCCAAGCCTGCACACGCACCTCTCAGAGTGGAGGCCGTGGAGCCTGTGTTGAAACGAACCCGGTGAGGAGGGGTCCCTTTTTCATCCTGGCCTGAACCCCACTCGTCAGGCGGAGCAGTGAGTGCGGCGACAGGCTCATCTGCGATCCACCTCGGGCCAGAGGGGACCCCAGAGGCCAGGGCTGCAGAACCTCAGCAGCTGCTGCCCACCATCCTCCTGGGGGAGGAGGAGTCACGCACTAGGCTTGACCAGGAGTGAGCCAAGCCCCCCACGCGTGGGGTGCCCACTTCAAATGTGCAGAACCAGGAGCAGCCTCTGCTCTGCCCACCTCGAGGCCCTGCTTGGCAAAGCGGCTTTCTGAGCCTGCTGTGAGGAAACCCACCGGCCCCGCGCTCCTCTCAGGATAACAGGCTTCCCAGCACACTGTGCAGCTCCAGCCCGTGCTCTGTCAAGCGTGGGTGTGTGAAGGGGTGTGTCCAAGCACGTGTGTGTGTCCAGGTGTGCGTGTGTGTTGCGATCCACGTCTTTGCCGCAGCCCTGGCCACATCTGCACTGACTCTGCTGGATGAAGGGAGGGTGTGGGATACGTGCTCCCTGTCCGGCTGATGTGGACCTGGGGCTCTCAGAGGATCTGTTGGGGCGGGGAGACGAGGGAAGAGTTTGCTTTTCCTGCTTCTGAGATGTGTTCTGAGGAGGCTGAGTTGTGCCACGGAAGCCCTTGCTAGTGGCCGCCGGCTGGTCCCCCGCGTGGAGTGGCTCAGGGAAAGTGTCAGGGCATGCAGGAGCAGGGACACATGGGCTCAGCCTCTGTCTGCTCTCAGTATCCCCGGGCAGAAGCACTGGAGCCTGGGGCTTCTCCGAGGGTGTCTGTCTCCTTCCTCGCCCACAGGTAGTGCCAGGGGGCATTAACAGGAAGGAAAGGGCTCAGGCGGCTTAGCTGGAGGCCAGGGGCCAGGGCTGCCTTTGCATGGGTGTGCGAGGAGAGGTTTTCCAGGCTTTACCGGGGCTTCTTAGTTTATTCCCAGAAACCGGCTCGGCTTCCTTGGGCACACTAAGGACTATTCCCTGTCCCTCCTTAGCCTTCCAACTTACCTGGATGGATTTACTTAGGTTTGGTTTTCTCCTCTGACACCAAATGTATATTCTATAAGGAATTTAAACATGGGGTGATGGTGGGTGTTTTTGGGGGGGACACAGGAAACTCCACAGAGCACACATCTCAGGGTATGAAGCCCCTTCTTGCTTCTCAGAGGGGCTGGTCTGCATCTTGGCTGGCTCTCCCCAAACCTCTGGCTCTGGGGCCAGTCCCCATTGAAGTGACCCCCACAGGGCAGGTCTCCAGGCCTGCAGTTTGCTTTCTGTGTGGTGTGCTGTGGAGTTGGGAAATCAGTAGCTTTGTCTCCTTTCCCACTTTAGAAGAATAACAAAGCTGAATGTTTGGGGCGAATATGAAGTCCTGGTCCATGGGCCTCCTGGAGGCTGCTGGCGAGGTCTCCCGTGGGCCCGGGCCCTGCCCTGTGACACAAGCTCAGGAGTGTCCCACATCAGCCCCAGAAACCCAGGCTCTGTTCACCCCAACTCTGCATCGTGTGTGTGTCCCACTCTCCC
Source organism: Pan troglodytes (assembly GCF_028858775.2). NCBI lineage: Eukaryota > Metazoa > Chordata > Mammalia > Primates > Hominidae > Pan > Pan troglodytes. The sequence continues at coordinate 229,015,596 of NC_072398.2, read as the reverse complement.
AGGGTCCCCAGCCCCACGCTGGCCTGGGCTGGCCCCCTCCCTCACTGCTGCTGGACTCTCCCCTTTGTGAAACCGGGTAAAGGTGAGGACGCTTTGGAGAATAAAAGTGAGTTTGAACTTGGTTGAAGTGCTGCGATGTGTGCACTCGTGTGAACCTGTTCCTCCAGCAGGGGTGTCTGCACAGAAGGACCTGGAAGGTCCACCAGGGTGTTTAGTAGGTGCTTTTTCCTGGAATTTGGGGTCCTGGAGCCAGGCTGGGGTGCTTTACAATGTCTCCTCCAATCAGCCAGGCAGTCAGATGGGGAGTTTTGTTTTTATCTCCTTGGCCTGTTTGGAAAGCTGATTGGTCAGTCCTCAGCCTCAGCCTTTGTGGGTGTTGTGTGGGGTGGGTGTGCAGGCCGCAGGTCACAGGCCAGGCCCCGTGCGTGGACCACCAGCACTGTATCGTTGCTGTAGGCAGGGCCCGGGCCACATCATAAAGCCAAACCACACGGGGGTCTCCCCTAGCCTGCAGCAGGAGAACCACTTTGACCCCTGCCTTAGAGCTCAGCCCTGAAATAAAACATGCAATGATTATTAGCTGCTCATTTCAAACTAGGAGGCACAGGTGCCAGAATCTGTTCTGGCCCCTGCCACATGCAGTGGATGCCTCCCCTACTGCCTCCCCACACTCAGCCTCCCTGGGTCTCCTCCGTACTTGCCTCTGTCCTGGGGTGGAAACAGCTGTTGGCACGTGCCACTTTTTTTCTTATCAGAGGCCTCCTAGTTCTTGCAGGGGGCTGGGGGCTTCTGCAAGTTCCATTCCCATCCGTCCGCTCATCTTCCCCTGTGTCAATCATGGTGTGGTGGGATTCCCGTGTGCCGGGCTCCGAGACCTGCATGTCAGGGGGCAGAGGACCTCTCCAGCTGCAGGATGCATGCTAGGGGCCCACCTGGAGGGAGACAGGGTCCCCGAGCTCTGGGTGGTACAGGCTGCCTCCCGCTGTGGCGAGTCGGGGCTCAGCAGCTCCACACAGACTCTGTGTCCTCACTGGGGAGTGGTCCCTCGCTTGGGGGTCTGGACCATGGTGTCTAAGATGGCAGGAAAGCCAAAATCCGACCAACAGCTCACCCCAACCCCTGCCGCCCTAGACACGAGGCTCAGGGCCTCCTCTCTGCACTGGCGCAGAGGTGCCTGTTCCCAGCCCTGTTTCACATTCGAAAGGCCCAGAAGAGAGGGAGGGAGGCTGCCAGAGAGGAGGGTTATGTAATTTTCTTTGCTGCTGTGAGCCTCTGTCTCTCTCTTTTTAATTCGGTAGTTCAAATAAAATTCGTTTCTCTAGTACCTGTGGCAGGCAGGACACTGCCAACGTTTTAGCGGAGGGAGGAAATGACGGGGTGCATACGTGAGGAACGGGCTCTGAATGTGACCGGGAGCTCTTGCCCGTGACATGGTTGAATCCCTGTATCTGATCCAGACCTGGCAGCCGGTATTACAGCAACTATGGATTTCCATAATAGACTCCACCATGGCTCCCGTAGCTGGGTCTCCCAGGGAAAGGGGAACGCATTGAAAAATGCCCAGACATTTCTCTCTGCCCAATGGGCTGTAACAGCCTCGTCAGAGAGGCTGGTCATATCAGTCCGTAAAACATTTAAACAAAGACCAAAAATGACGCTCGCCGGAGGAGCCCAAACGGTGACCGCAGGGTGGCTGCGGTGCTCCCCCGGGCAAACAGGAAGTTGGCGTGACTGTCTCCGACGGCTCCGGGCATTAATCCTCATTTTACTCCCTGCTGCCCACCGCCTCCCTGGTGGAGCCGCGTCCCGGAATCTCCGCCGCTGCCCGGGCCTGTTTGGCCTCAGACTGTGCTCCCGAGTGAAGGCCGTGATGGGGAGGAGAGGTCTCGGCTATGTCAGCATCTCTCGGCAGTGGTGGCCTGAGAGCCCCTTCCAGCCCCTTCCAGCCCCACATCAGAGGGGCTACTGTCATCCCTGTCCCACGCGCTGCCCGGCTGGCCCAGCCCCTGTGTGTGCACAGGGCTCCTTCGTGCCGCCCTGCTGGCCCAGCCCCTGTGTGTGCACAGGGTTCCTTCGGGGTGCGGTTGCAGGGCTGTCAGGGGGACTGTCCCAAGGTCCCTGGGTCCCTTTCGGAGGCAAGCCTGTAATGCAGACAGTGTCTATTGACTTGGTGAAAATACTGCTGCCTTAGGCAGCAGCAAGCCGCATGGAGCGGCCTGGCCCCAGGGACGTGCCACAGGAGCTGGCTTCCTGGGAGATTTCTGGCCTTCCTTGCAAATCACCCGCAGGCTCTTATTCCTGGAAAAGCCGATGCGTTTCTGAACTACTTGAAAACCAGAGGGTGTTTTCTTGGCCAGAGCTGAGACTGCTCCAGGGAGAAGTGGCCCCTCACATACCCCTTCATCTGGCTGGCATGTTGAGATTGTCTCCAGGGAGTGTGCGGACGTGTGTGTGCTCTGTGTCTGTGTACAACACACACACCTGCAGGCAAGCGTGCTTCTGAGGTTGGCCTGAGAGGGCCCGCCAAGCTACTCTGTTTTTGTTGATCAGCAACATCACACACTTCTCTGCCCTCTTGTGCCTTGAAAGAGCCACTTGCCTTGGCTGCACCCCGGTCCTTAGCCCTCCGTGGCGCCAGAGTTGGTTGCCTCAGTAGCGCGTGCCCACCCGGCCCAAAGCCGTTCTGCAGCTGGTCACTGTGGGAGAAGAGACCGGAAAAGTTCAAAGGTGGAGAGGCGGCAGCGATCTGGAGCACTTTTCCGCACGCTGTAACCCCTGAGAAGAAACAAAGAGGAAACGAGGCTGTTTAGATAATCCCGGGCCCTGGTGCTTGCATTTAGAAAAATTAGGCCCTCTTGAAAAATTACAGAATTATGCTGCCAGTGTCAGGTTCCCAGATAATGATGTGTCTGTGTGTGAAAATATTAAATTGCAATAACACGCCGTGCGAGTGCCTCTCTGAATGGGGTATTCAGTTCCCAGCCCAGGCTGAGCGTACAGCGAGTGACTGACAGAATACAAATGGTGCCACGAAGCACCGGGGATTTACGGCCGACCCGTGCTTTCTGATCGGTTTCTCTACCCCGGCCCATCCAGCCATCCTTTTCTTTAATGAAACAGCCCGACAATGTGGCTAATTATTTATTTATCACATTGGCAGGAGGAAAAGCTATCAGAGACAGATCAATTCTTCCCTGGAAGTGATTTGGCATGACTTTAAAAATAAGATCTACTAAGATATGCTGGGTGGTGTCCTCTGAAACCCCAAATTTTGTTTCATCAACTCGGCTGACAATCCATTTTGCAAAAACAGGAGGCCCGGGCCCCTAAGCCTGCAGCCTGAGAAAAAGCAAACTTGAGCAAAGCCAGCTTGCTCTCCCCCTCGGACCGGGCAACTGCTCCTGGATTTCTGTTCCGAGGAACATGTTGGGCGGCTTCTTCCGGGCCGGGGAAATCTGAGCAGCCACAGGCGAATCTGGGACGATGGCAGATTGTTAATATCTCAGAGCCCCAGAGACTCGGCGTCTCCGACCGTGAGCCCACATGAGCAGCAGAACCGCGGCCCGAGCACCCAACGCTTCCCGGAGAGCTTGTGTGCCTGAGAGTGTGTGTGTGTAGAGGGGGTGGCGGGGCGGGTGGGGGGGTCTGCACATTCCGCCGAGTGTCCTCATGAACAAAAGGCCTAAAAAAGAGCAGAGAGTAAGGGAGCTCAGAGAATCGGGGGGCAGATAGCGTAGCCACGAGGGGCTCTCTGGTTTCATGGCTGGGAATCCGAACCGCAGGGCAGAGGCCCCGGAGTCTTAACTTTCCCTCCGTCGAAGGTGTTAGTCTTACCTTCCCGAGGTTAGATAAAGCCGCTAAAAGCTGCTGTTTGTTATTGAATCTCATCTGCTAATTACGGCGGCGGGACTTGGGTTCGAGGCCCCTCGCGGCTGCACCCCGAGTCCCCCGTGCTGGCACCTGATAAGGGGTCATTCTGTGCTCTTTCCAGAGGGTTTTAGGTTGCGTCCGCTCCTGACAGGTGACCCTTGTTCAAAGGGAACGGGGGGCTGGTGGCCACGGTGGGCGTGAGAGGCCCATTCCTGCAGCCTGGCCCGGCCGGCCCCTGGAGAGCCCCCTCCTTGTCCCACCAGACCGAGCTGTGGCCGTGTGAGGAGCAGGGCTGAGGTGGGGAGAACGCCGACTTGCATTTTCTGACAGTCCCCAGCTCTCTCTCTGCAGAGTATAGGCTACTGCTTGGCATGACCTACAGGGATGGCGGCGGCCAGGGTTGGTCTTCCTTCTGTGAGCACGGGGGGTGAGCAGTGGGCAGCTCCAGGAAGCCTTGCTGTGGACTGGGCAGGACAGCTGGACCTCCTGGCCACACAGCCGCTTCCCACCCCTGGGTGTCGGTCACTAGAGAGTGGGTAGAGCCTGGCCACAGGGCATGTGGGAGGCCCCCATGGAAGGCCCGTGTTGGGGGACCTTCCATGGGCAGCAGGGCAGCAAGGGAGACCACCTCCTTGCTGCCCTGACTAAACACCAGCTTTGCAAAAGCAAGACCCTGCCATCCCTAGCTCCCCTCACAGACCCAGAGGCAGAGGCCTTCAGGGCCAGCAGGCAGGATGGGCAGATGAAGCCACGGTGCGCCAAGGCAGCGGCGAAGCCCCCGTGAGCACCAACCCAAGCCTTGCACCCCTGACATGTGGAGGCTTCTGAAATTCCCTTGACGCCTCAAATCGAACACCGCCAGCCTCCAGCCTCAGAGATGGCACCTGGCTTTCACTTCCCAAATGAACTGAAGCTCCACCACGTTAGATGACCTTGGACCAAACCACGGGAACTTGATGGGCAGGAGGCTGGCCCGGGGGCCCTGGTGTGACCAGGAAGGTGGGAGGCCCCCGCGGCCAGGCCTTCTGCGGTCAGGTCCTGTGCAGTCAGGCCCTGTGTGGTCTTCCTTGAGGGGAAGTTTTCTGTTCCTTGGGTTCTGCAGGAGCAGGCAGGAGGCCCTGTGGGTCCAGGAGGGCGCCTCGGGGTCTGCCTGGCCAATGTCAGAGGGGTAACGGCCCACCTGCAACTGGACTCAGCTGTGGCCACAGGATGGGGACAGGAGAGTGGCCACACGTAGGAAACCCGGGGTGAGGGACCTCAGCCTGCAGGGTCTGGGGACCTATCCAAGGAGACCCTGAGCTGGGCTGAGTGGGGTTCAGAGATGGGGTTCCGGGGAAACCTCCCTCACCCCAGTCAGAGCTGAGGCTGGGGGTGCAGCTCCGAGGGTCACTCCTGGACTCCCTTGCTGGCATCCATGCCTCGGCTGGGTCAGGACAGAGCCGGGGTCGGGGGCCAATGCCCAGCAACCCCCTCCCCCAGGATCTGGAGCTGGACCTGGGGGGCTGGAGGCACCCTCTTGCCGCAGCAAGGAGATGTGGGGGTGCACTTCATCTCAGCTGCCCCAGGGCTGAGCTCAGCTTTGCCCGCTTTGTGCGGAGTCCAGCGAGGGGGCCTGGGGGACAGGCGAGATTGGAAAGCGATGGGGCCGGCACCTGGGTGCTGCGTGGGAGCAAGTGCCTGTGGCCCCTGGGTCTGTGGCCGCTGCCTTCGCTTTCCCCTCATCTAGGACAGGATGCTCGGCCCTCCTGACACTTCTGGGACAGATGAAACACAGAGGAAGAGGTGGGGGCGCTGGAGATCGAGCCCCCCTGCTGGGACAGTGCACCCGGAACGCTCGCCTGTGGCTCTGATTATTGCTATTGTTGTCCTTAGGATCCAGGCAGTCAGGAGCTATTTTGGGGTTTCTGGAACTTTCATTGGCCAAAGACAGGCTTGTGTGTGTGAGAGCAGAGCCGGGCAGGCTCCTCTGGATGAGGCCTCCAGATTAAACGTCTCGTCCGAGATCACTGGATGAACGCAGTGGCAATGGCTGGGAGACGCAGGGGTCGGGTCTCCTGGCTGCGCCCCACCAAGCAGCAACCTGGCGGCTGGGTCCCGGAACTGCACATCCCTCCCCATCACAGCCCTGTCCTGGAGTGGGTGGCGCGCTCATTTCAAGGCAGTGCGGCCATCTGGGCTGGGCCTGGCGCTGGCGGGGCCTGCTGTGTGCCGGGCGGGCAGATCGTCCTGGGGCTGACCTGGAAGCTGTGCTGCGTTTATGGCCCAGGGAGACACCTTTCTAGGGTTGGGGGTTTCACCCACAGCCTGGGCTTCTTCATCATTTCTGTGAAGAGGCGAACCAAGGAATGTCACCAGCCTGCTGCAGAGGGGTGCCCTGCAGGTCAGGACACACAGCGCCTGCTCCGGAGGGGAGGCGGGTGTCAGCTCCATGCTGGGTGGGGAGGGTGGGTGCCGGAGCTGGATCCTGCCCTCGGGGGTTTCCTGTTAGTTTTGTTCCAGGGGGTTGGGGGTGTTGTTTATCAGAGGGGCAGTTTCCACAGCTGAGAGGGGAAGAGCTGTTCCTCCTCACCCCACCATTATCCACCTGACCTTCCGACTGCTGGGATTGTATCTGTGATGTCATTGAGGGGACACCCTTTGGACTTGCCCAGGGAACTGCAGGAGAGAGGGGCTTCACCGTAATCAGCGCATGGTGCCCACACACGCATGGAGCACGTGGTTGACACAAATGTGACTCCATGAGCCGGACTGGCTTTACCGTGGAGACTTATGCAGAGATCAGATCAGGAGACCCTGTTCGCGAGAGAAGAGAACAGGACCCTTGTTTGGAGAGATGTCCCTGGGTCTTGGCAGCCCCACACGCTTGTGGAGAGAGCGAGAGGAGAGGTGGCTGGGGACGACCCAATCCCAGCGCTGCTGTGGGCTCCCTGGAGGAGAAAGGGCCTTGGTGTCTGCTGGGCCAGAATGCAGGCCTTTCACTCCTCTCCTTGCCTGGGACTGCGGTCCTGGCGGGCCCTGGGGCGTCTGGGGGCCTGTACCCCTCGGGTGGGGCAGGTTGGGCTGGAGACCCCTGGATCTGGTGTCAGGCAGACCCAGAGGCAGGGCACAGGGGCCGCCTCTGGCCCTTTCAAAGGGACATTCGATCTGAAGCATGGGGCCCAGTAAGAAGACTCCAGGGAACACAGTGCTGATGGGGCCGAAAGCGCTCAGCGGCCGGAGAGAGCCTCTCCACAGTCCGTGCTCTGGCACGAGGCCCTTTGTGGGATTATCTGCCCCCCTGGGAGGCACGGAATGCTGGGGGTGAGGGGCCACAGCAATATTGAGCTCGCATGGGCCCCCGATAAAGCGGCTGCTTGCTGCAGTTGCTCTGTCGCCGAAATTCGAGGTGCAGCCCCAGAATGGAGGCCGCTGTCCCTGGACACTTGAGCCAGGGAGGCACCGTCCATTCTGCACTTGTCCTTGAGAATTTGAGTCGAGGCCACATCTGCCAGCGCTTATACCTAGGGCTCCCACCCGCTTCAAAAAACAAAGTGGGGCAGAAAAACGTCCAGAGAGGCCCAGGCAGCATCTTCCCTTCCAGCCTCACTGTTCTCGGGCGTCCCCCTTGGATCACAAACGCTGAGCCCTGCAGGCTGTCGGGGGGCAGGCCAGGGAAGTGATTCTTTGGGCCAGTAGCTCCCGGGTGCACACCTGGGGCTGGAGTTGCACAGCCTGTGGGTCCAGGGCGGCTGCCAGGTGGAGAGGAGCTCAGCGGCGCACCCTGCGGCAGGTGTTGCAGGCGGGCGGGTGCTGGGGGTTTGTTTCCAGCAGCTGGGATGGTTTCTGCCCAGCATCCAGCCCCTTTTCCTGCACCCCTTGGTCCCCAGCCGCACCTCTCTGTGTCAATGGACAGCCTAGGCAGCAGAATAGTTACTTCTCACTGCCCCAGGCTGGTGCCCAGGACCTACCCCGACCTAGAACGTTCGTGCAGGTGGAATCTGGACACCACCATGAGCAGAGGCAGCGCAGCCTTGGGAAGACCCGCCTGGCCAAGGCCTCTGAAGCCTGGGTGGGTGCTGGGAGGGTCTCAGAGTTTCCTAGAGCCACGGCTATGGGGGCTTCGCGTGCTGGGCTGGGATCATCCTACAGCCAAGAACCAAGGTGCGGCTGGATACCCAGCAGGACCTGGGGGACTACAGGGGCTCCGAGTCCCCTCACTGAACAAGCTGCCAACTGCTGGGACCTGACCCTGGGCAGCAGGGCCCCCAGGGCTCCCCATTCTGGCAGCGTCTGCTCTCTTGGTCTGGCTGGTAGTGGACAAGGGAAGGCTTTGGCTCAGGCCGACTTGGATTGAATCCTGGCACCCACTGTTCAAAAGCTGAGTGACCCCGGCTCCTCCTGGGCCTCTCTGAGCCCAGTGTGCCCATCTGCTGAGTGGGGTAATCCATCCTTGTGGGGCTGTGGTGTCATCAAGAACGGGTGGTCCCTTTAGGACGCCCAGCATCCTGCCCGTGTGTGTGTCCTCCTGGAGGCCACGGAAGGGCTGCACTCAGGGTGGCCGTGCCAGGTCTCTTTCTGCGGCCTGGGTTGACCTTCTGGGTCACAGGTCGGGTGGGCAGCAGGTGGCCCTCGGCCAGGACTGCCTCCTACCAGGCCTACAGGGCCCCAGATGGGCACAGCTGTGGGAGCCCCACCCAGGCCTTGTCTCCCCAGAGCTGCTTGGCGTCCAGCAGGGCGCCCAGCCCTGAGAGTTGGTGCCCCACTCACGTGGGTTCACGTTGACAGAGGGGAGGGACAGGGGCTGCACCTGACCCCATGCCCTGGTCTGGGCCATAGGCTGGGCACCTTCCTTTGGCCTAAGTCAGTCTCAGAATGCGTACACAGCTGCAGGCACACAGACCTCTGATGAAGGTCACCATGGCCTGAGGCGGCTGGATGCTGGTCTCCTGCAAGGTCCCTGTTTGTCTACACACTCCAGGTCCCCTCCTCTCAGGGCAGGACAGATGGGCAACCTGAGGTTGCTCAGGGCGAGCTCGTGAGCGCGTGAGGCCTTAAAAACCATAAGGTGCTTGCCTGGCTGTGACAGCCAGGGCGGCTGAGCCTGGCTCTGCCCTGGGCTCACCTGCTGCGACCCCCAGGCTCAGAGTCCTCTCGGCCTGCAGTTTCTGTTGCAGGCCAAGGTTCCCTGCCCCGGTCAAGTGATGCAGGGATGGGCTCTGAGTTTCTTGGTCAGGAAAGCTGCCACGGGGCTGCTACCTTCATGCCCACCCTCAGAGCCTGTGCTGGAAAACGCCCGAGGTGTCAGTGCAGTGTCCTCCCTTTGCTTCTGGCCTCCTCCCTCCGCTACTGGCCTCCTCCCTCCACTTCTGGCCTCCTCCCTCCACTTCTGGCCTTGTCATCTGGATGCTTCCTGGTCCTGTCTGGAAGCACAAGGGCTGGGAAGGGAGGCTGGGGCTCCCTTCCCCCAGCTGCAGCAGCCAGACCCAGGCCCGGCCACTGACGCCCTCCACCGGAGAGTTTTTGGGTGGAGATTTTCCCAAGTTACTCCGCTGCTTCCTTTCGGAGCTAACGAGTGGTTCTTGGCGTCGTCTGCCAGGGCTTGCTGTCTTCGTTTCTTTATTTTTTTTATGGAGCATGCCGTTAATTAGGCAAAAGATCTGCAGAAATGCGCTCGCGCCTGGAGATTTCAGTGAAAAATGAGAAGTCTCCTGAAATTTCCAGTAGTGAAGCAATTAAGCGATGGAATTCCGCAATCTAAACATGGTATCACTCACCTCCAATGAAAGTTAGAAAAAGAAAAGAAAGAGTGAAAAGGAAAAAATGGAAACAGAAAGGCTGAAGTCCAAGTGAGGGAAGTTCTCAGGCCAACAGCGACATGCTCGTAGTTCATATGGAAACGCTGCACGTGCTGCCGGCACTGTCTTCTTGGGAGCACCTGTTCCTTTGGAGGTGAAGGGTTAACGTGAGGATTCTTTCAGAAGAGGCAGCCTCACCACGTGCTGGTCAGCCCCACCCGAGACCAGCCCCACCTGAGACCAGCCCCACCTGAGACCAGCCCCACCCGAGACCAGCCCCACCGGAGACCAGCCCCACCTGAGACCAGCCCCACCTGTGACCAGCCCCACCTGAGATCAGCCCCACCTGTGACCAGCCCCACCTGAGACCAGCCCCACCTGAGACCAGCCAGGGCCTCCCACCTTCACATCCCTCTACAGCAGCAAGAGGCCTGGTAATCTTAGCACCCAGTGCACCGCAGAGCACGGGCTGAGGAACGCGAGAGCAGGTGGACAGGAGTCCTGGACGTCCCACTCTGGATCGGCCGGCAGGAAGTTGCTCCTGCCTTGGGGTCAGGTTAGGTTAGGGTCCTTCCTTGTCTGTGGCGGGCTACTCAGCCCCAAAAGAGGAAATTCACATTTTTCTCGGTCTGTTGGGGGGAGTTTTTAGATCATAGGAGGAGATTGAAACCAACTTTGATTTCCTTATCTGCAGATGCACTCTTAGTCAAAAATGCCCAACGCACCCTGTTTCCTCGGACGTGACCAAGGAATGCCGTGTCCAGATGATCAATCCAGGGATGGCCGGTGGCCTTCGCGATGGCTGGAATCACTCTTTTCAAAAATCACGTCTTGGTTGTGTCTGCCAGTACCATATCGTTTCCATTTTTACTCTTCTTTTTTTCACCACCTTGAGATGCCTTTGGACAACAAGTCTCTGGTTATTGACAAATCAATTTTCCAGGGAGGGAGGTGCGTTTCTGTTTGTGCTCTGGGGTCTGGCCTCCTGTTTGTGGTTGAGCAAAGATTACACTGCATTTCTCAGTGAGCTGTTTCCCTCCGTCCCCCGAGACACCCCTGCTCTTTGGCCTTGGTGCCGCCTTCTTCTTGCCCTCCTCATTTCACTGCTGTTTCTCTCACCTTCTAAAGTCAGCCAGCAGCCTGGTGGAGATTTATGAGGCCTAAACTTCCAACAGGATTGTCTATTTTCTACATTCTCCCTGTGCTGCTCCTTCGCCTGACCTCCGCCGCTGCTGCCGGTGCAGCTTGCACACACAGGAGTTTTGTCTGGCTGAGAAATCTCCTCGCCGAGGACGTAGGCAGGACTCTGGAGCTGTAGTTGCATTCAATCAGGGAGCTGGGGACCGGAGTCACTGGGCACAGTCTAGAAAGCAATAAAAATAATAATAATAAAAAAAACCCTCAAACCGCCTTTCCTTTCTGTTGCATTCAATCAGGGAGCTGGGGCTCAAGTCACTGAGAACAATCCAGAAACCAATAACAACCCCCCCAGCAGGCTTTCCCCCGAATACTCTTGGGAGATGCAGGGATTCTTTTATTATTATTTATTTATTTATTTATTTATTTATTTATTTATTTATTTTGAGATGGAGTCTCGCTCTGTCACTCAGGCTGGAGTGCAGTGGCGCGATCTCAGCTCACTGCAAGCTCCGCCTCCTGGGTTCAAGCCATTCTCCTGCCTCACCCTCCCGAGTAGCTGGGACTACAAGCAACTGCCACCACGCCTGGCTAATTTTTTGTATTTTTTAGTAGAGACAGGGTTTCACCGTGTTAGCCAGGATGGTCTCTATCTCCTGATCTCAGCCTCTCAGAGTGTTGGGATTACAGGCGTGAGTCACGGCGCCCAGCCATATTATTATTATTATTATATTATTTATTATTATTTATTATTTATTTATTTATTTTTTGGAGATGGGGTCTCACTCTGTCACCCAGGCTGGAGTGGAATGGCGCAATCTCACTGCAATCTCTGCCTCCCGGGTGCAAGCGATTCTTTTGCCTCAGCCTCCTGAGTAGCTGGGGTTACAGGCACATGCCACCGCACCCAGCTAATTTTTGTATTTTTAGTAGAGATGGGGTTTCACCATGTTGGCCAGGCTGGTCTTGAACTTCTGACCTCAGGTGATCCACCCACCTTGGCCTCCCAAAGTGCTGGGATTACAGGCGTGAGCCACCGTGCCAGTCCGAGATGCAGGGATTCTAATAGCTGCCTGGTACCTGGCCCCTTGTCGCCCCACCTGTCCTCAGCGGTGAGGGTGTTTTGCAGGCCTGGGCCCCTCCCACTCGACGTATGAATGGAGGTGGTGTCTGCACCAGCCCTGGCCCCTACCTGGAGAAGGGGTGTGGACCCCAAAACTCCTTGCACCCAGCTCCCTCACAATAGGGACTGCTGGTAGCCCAGACTGAGCCTCGTTTCTAAGAGATGTTGGGACCCCTGGGACCCACCCCCCACCGGGGCTGTGGCCCCGTGCAACACAGCACCATAGCTGCCTCCACCTGGCTGCACCCTCCATGGTTTGGGAACTCGGAGCTGAGGGAGGCTGTGAGAGCTGGTTCGCAGGAGACGGAAGCGGGTGGAAACTTTTCAGAGCACAGTAGCCTGTCAGCCTTCCCATGTGGGAAAAATAAACCCCCGCCAAGCATCTCCAGGCCAGAAAACCAATATTGTTTATTCGGGCCTTTCTACAATAGTGTTTCTAATTTAAACAGAAATGCCCCTGCCGGTGAGGGGCTCCCCGTGTGACTCGCTCTGGGGCAGCAGCCACTGCCGAGGAAGCACAGGGAGCCTCTGGTCTGGCATTGTCGAATTTCCCTGGTCATTGCGTCTCCTCCGGGCCGAGCCTGATCCAGGACATGCATCCCGAGGCCGGGTCTCCCACCCCCACCAGGGATGTTCCATTTGATTTAATGAAAATAGGAACACCAAGCTGGTGACTTGCTCCAACTTCCTCCGGCCGACCGACACCAGCTGCAGAGAAAGCTGCTCAGAACCACTGTGACCCAGCATCTAAAATCCACTCATTCATTCATTCATCCATTCATTCCTGCCACAGTTCCATGACTTTTTACCGGTGGCCCCCACTCTGTATCTCCCAAATTTCTAAGAAGCCCTGTTCCAGCCTCGTACTTGTTCACAGCTTCACCGGACAAATAAGATATAACCCCCACAAAGTAAACTGCCATACAAAGGCAAACAAACCCCCCAGCCAGGATGGCCCTGTGTGCTCATTCATGACATGGGGACTGGAGAAGAGAATGCCAGCAAGCTTCTTGATGCCCAGATGCACCCCGAATGCCACCACGGGGCTGGTGCCCCACAGGACATGGAGCGTCCAGACCTGGCCTGGGACTGCCCAGCAGACGGGGCTTGACACTGAGGGCTGTGACTGCTGCTTTCCCGAAGCGCTTCCATCCACTTCCAAGGGAGTCCAGCTGGGAGACTCAGGCACTGGAGCTGGTCTCCTGAGAAGCTCCACACGGCCCTGAGGCTGGGTGGGGATTGGTGGCCGCCGTTCGGCAGGCCTGGTGGAGCTCCTCTGAGCCTGTGCACACAGGCCGGGTGCCTGGCTCCCCTGAGGCCACCCATGAAACGTGGACATTCCTCAGGCAGCCAGTGGCTGTTTTCACCCAAATGGAAGCAAAGGCTGGGCTCCCTGTGCTCTCTCCAGGTGTGGGTCCCTGCTAAGAGGCAGATTGGGTGCCCACGCCCAAGGGCTTCTCACCTGACTCTGTCCCTGGGCAGACTCGGCCACACAGCCTGGCTACTCCCCAGTCTGACACCAACAGGTCACGTCAGAACCCCAAAGCCTCTGACTTTGAACTTGGCTGCACCACGGCCTGACCCCAGATTGAAAGGGGCCAGGTCTTTGCCTGGGCATTGGCCCCTGAAGCCCATGCCAGGCATCTGATTTAGGTTCCCAGAAGTAGCAGCTGACACTCCTGCAGGGTGGGGAGGCAGGACCCTCAGGCTCCGAGCCGAAAGCAGAATCTCCAGGACCTGCTTCAGAGGCACACAGGCCTGGATGCCCTTGTGTGTGATCTACGGGGAGCCACGAACGAGAAGCAGACAGCCCCCAGGGCTCCAGGGTCTGGCTCAGGAAAGTCACGTTTCTCCCCGCAGGTCTGCCCGGAGACCTCAGCTGCAAACTCTCCCTAACCCCGAGCTCTAGCTCCGGACGGGGCTTCTTCTCTAAATGCCAAGGCGCCGTGAAGAGACACAAGTGGAAAGACAGGAATGACCGCTAACAGGGAGACCAAATCCTGTCCCAAGGAGCCACCGACCAATAGCAGCTTAAACCACACAGAGCGCTTCCATCAGACGTGGCCTGGCCAAGCCAGACAGGCTCTCTGAAACCCAGGGTGTGTGGATGGGGAAACTGAGGCCTAGGGAGAGGCTGGTTTGGAGTGGAGGTCACTTGGGACGTTACCAGCACTGGACTTCACTTAAGCGGGTGCAGCCAGGCCCGCACCGAGACGACAGCATCTCTTTCATCTTCCAAGGCCCATCTTCCTGGCAAGGCCCAGGTTGGCAATGCTCAGCTTTTCAGCAGGACTCAGATCCAGGGGGAGTTCCTGAGAAGGGCGGGGGTTGGGCCGAATCCACTCCTCGTGCCGGCTCCTCTCCACGCCTGCCCCGTGCCACACTTCTCCGTGCACCCCTCATTCCCTTGGGAGAGTCTGAGGGAGGCTGGGGTCCTTGCTGCGGAGGGCACCTCTGCCCAGGCACCTCTGCTGGGCAGGGCTGCAGCTGCCTTCACTGGGCACCCATCCTTCCAGCAGCTGTGCTGTGCTCCTTCCATGATCACCCCACAGCCCTGGGGGGAGGGGATGGAGCTGTCCCTCCATAGATATACGGGTCGTGAGCTCGGGGTGTAGCCAGCTGCTCCAAGTGTACTCAGGCTGATGGAGGGGCCCCCACTTGCCCCGACTCTGTGAACCTGGAGAGAAAGGGCCTGTCCCCAGAGGGCCTCCCTCTAACGGGGGTGATGGACACTTGGCAGGTGGTCAGATGCGAGAGAATTCACATCGCAGAACCTGCCAGGAAAATCAATGGGACCGTGAGGACTGCTGGGTTTGGGAGGCCCGTGTTAGCCCCAGGACGGCTTCATGGGGAGGGGACGCAGGTCCCCATGTAGAGGATAAGATGGAGCCAGCCGTGGATAAGGGTGGACCACGCAGGATCGCAGGATGCTCCCTGGGCCCCCATGTCACGGCACTGCTGCATGGTGCTGGTGTTACCTGCTTGTAGACATGGACACCAGGCTCAGAGAGCACCACGACTGTGCCCGGGGCCCCAGGTGGTGGGTGACGTGGTATGGCTCTGCAGCAGGGCCCAACCCCAGGGGCTCAGAGAGGTGGTCCTGCAGGTAGGTGCCAGGCACAAGGGCTGCTCTTCGTGAGTCCCGAGGCAGAGGCTACTGTGTGCTCCTGAGGGTATCAGCCCCCAGGGGCAAAGGCACCCGGTCCTGCCCCACTGCTCATCCTTAAAGCCTTTTCCTCACACGTGCCCATACCCTGCAGGCACCGAGTGCCACCAGCACTTGGGTCCATGAATGGAGCAGGTCTCAGGATCGGGGCATTGTGACCATGGACATGCTGGGAGCTGTCTTTTTATTTCCGTGGCAAAATGTACTGTTTAGTTAGAAAACATCCAGCACTCACCATTTCTGGTCAGTGAGTGGGAAATGAGTGGGAGGCACACACTGCATCCCCCTCAGGCCGGCCAGGCATCCTCAGGGCTCTGGAGGGGTCTGCACAACTTCGTGCTGGATGGCGCCTGGGTGCGGGGAGCCTCCTTCCTCTGGCTGGGCACCCCCGGTCTGGGCTCTGAGCCACGAGCTGGGGGCTGATGCTCTTTGGGGTCTCCCGGCAGCTCTAGGGTGGCAACCTGGGCTGGGGTTGGGGTCAGGGGCTGTCTCAGGGAGGACATGAAGTCTCAAGGCAACATCTTAAACCCAGGGGCAAAGGGGAAGATTTGCAGCTGTGGCCCCTTTCCACGACTTTGACATAGACAGAAGTGAGAGGCAGTCAGGGCTGCTACCTCGGGCCCCTGGGTCCCCTCGGGCCCAGTGCTTCCTGCTGCAGGGACAGAGGCGGCGTCTCACCTCTGGAATCACTGTCCAACTCCTGTAAAGCCAGGAACATGGGGCCAGCCTTGGCTGACCGCCCTCAACAGTAACTTCCCTGAGCTGACCGCTTCTCCTGACCTGGCTGAGAAGTGAGAAGTGGTGAGAAGAGGAATTCTCACCCCTTCATACTGTTTTCCTCACCCAAATCTCTTGAAGGGCCCAGGCTGGCTGATGTCAGGAGAGCCCAGGCTACCCCTATTTCAGAGGTAAAGCCCAGGCTAGCCCGATGTCAGAGCAGAGCCCAGGCTAGCTCCATGCTGGGGCCTGAGCCTGGTACTGTCCAACGTTGGGATGTTTGGTAGCACTGGGGCAGTCTGCCCTCCACATTTCTGTACAGCCAGGGTGCAACATGGTCAGACTGGGGTGCAGCTGGGGCTCGGTCAGAAACCATCTGCCCATGAAGAGTCCTCTTCCAGAATTGATTGACTGTTTCTCCAGACTTTGGGGGCCCTGGAATCAAGTGGGGAACGAGAGCCCAAATGCCACAGGTTGTGTGCTCTCTGCCTCTGGGCGCCCTGGAACCCCCGGCATCTCCACTGTGTGTCTGGTCGTGAAGGCTGAGGTCGCAGTGCCTGTGGGCCTCTTAGATTGTGGGGTTCACATGAGTTCTCGGAGGCTGCATGCTGTGGTCGAGGTGAGAGGGAGGGGCAGACCCTAGGAAAGGGGTGAAAGCCGGGCAGGGAGGGACCCCTGCAGCGGAGAGTGGACAGCATGAGGCTAGCCTGCTGGAGCTCAGGGCAAACGCCCACTCCCACCTGGCTTTGGCTGAGGAATGCCCAATGTAGCCCAGCTCTGAAGCGCAGGGAAGGAGGGGGAACGTGCGGGGGTCTGTGGGGCCAGGCCTGCGCACCCCATCCCACCCGGGCGGAGAGCAGGCGAGACAAGGAAGGAGTTCCTGACAAATTTCCCTGAGCCCCGAGAATTTTTTAGAAGTTGCCACGAGTGTGTGGGCTTCTGCGATTCTGTGGTGAGGCTGCTGTGTTTCAGGAAGTGCCGAGCAGAAGTGGTGGCACCAGCCAGCAACGTGGTCTGGGGAAAGTGGTGGCTGCAGCCAGTGTGGTCTGTGGCTGCTGGTGACCCAGAAACGAACACCTGAGTGTGCAGGGCAAGAGGCGGGTGGGGCACGCAGGGCAGAGCTGGGGAGGAAAAGGGGAACTCTCGCCGCCCAGGCCTGGAGCCGCGGAGGAGACAGGTGGCTGGTGGCACGGGGGCGCACAGGCAGCAGGCACCCGCCATCCCCACCCTGCCTCCACAGCTCCCGGGTGGCTCCTAAGCACCCCTTGGGCAGCCACGGAATTGTCAGAGCAGAACGACTTAGAAGTAAATTCGAGTTAAGTGCAGCCACATCACCCTGCAGAGACGTGGGCTCCCAAGGTCAATGCTGGCCCGTGGCCCCAGCCCGTCTCAGGCCTGCTCATGCCGGACTGGCAGCTGTTAGCTTGGCATCAGGATCCGGTCATTCAGAGGGCAGTTTGGGGCACAGGAGTGCAGACATGGCTGCCCTTCTAAGCTCCCAGCAGGTTCAGAGCCAGGGCCGGGACGCTATAAAGCTTGGCTGTCACTTCCACTGGGCCCTGGAGAGCTGCGATGAGGAGGTGACTTTCATGCTGATGACCAGGAATATGTTTTGCTTATTGGTGTGAACAGACTCCTTTCACAGAACACGCAGACATTCCCTGAGCACCGGCCCAGCAAGGAGTGTCAGTGGCTGCGCCGTTCCTGCTTAAATGAGCAAGGCCCTCGGGTGCTTCCCGGCCTCCCTGGACTCCCTGCAGCCAGGGAGGTGGGGCCTTGTCCCTGCTGCGGTTGCCGAGGGACTCCGGGTGGGAAGGAGGGGGTCTGCATGAGTGCCAGGTGTGTCTTCCTTCCTGGTCTTTTCCGACGTGGATGGAGCCACACAGCCCGGAACCCTGGTGCTCGTGACCGAGACCTTCTCACAGCTGCATGGGGGAATTGCCCGTGCTGGGCGAGATGAAGCCAGCAGGAGGGGACGGCTCTGTTGCCCTGGCCTACTCCCCGGTTGGGGAGACGATGAGCCAGGCTTGTTCTGACGGGGCACTGGCCCAGGCGAGCAGCCAGGGGTCTCCCAGGGCCCTGCCCACCTGCCTGTGATGAGAAGGCCCCTCTTCAGCTCAGTGCGTGAAAAGCCAGGCTGGAGCTCCACCTCCCCAACTGCCAGTCCAAACCATGCTGGCACTTGGTGACCAGGCCTCAGCCAGCAGCCCTGCAGCGGGGTTGAGGTGGCCCAGGGCTGTCCAGGGAGGTAGCCGAGAAGAGGGCTGCGGAGAAAGTGGAGTAGCGAACAACTCAGTGTGTCTCCAGGGGTGCTGGGTGCCGCTGGGGTGCCGGATGTCATGGGCTCAGACCTACCCTCATGGGTCAGATGGACAGTGGTATCCCCCTCCTGGGGTGGGGGGCACTCCTAAGGCAGAAAACCCACAGGACCTGGAGCACAGCCCTGTGCGGCTGTGTCCCGGGGCAGCCCAAGCACTGCGTGGTGCCTCATGGGGGGCCGGGCTCGGCTGCTGGTCCTCCCTAGTGCCCCCTGGACTCAGCTTCCACATCCACAGGATTGACAGGACGGTCTCCTCCTCCAGACGCCCTAGGGACCCCTGTGCTGCCCTGAGACACAGCCACCCCAAGACGCAGCCTCACGGTGTGTGCCGTGGGCAGCCTCTGGCCTCGGCCAGGAGGGTAGGATTTGAGGGGGGCAGGGGTCAGTGTGGGAGATGACTCTGTGGAGTTGGGGGTGATGTATGGGGGTCCATCTGCCCCTTGGAATGCCCTGGGGGCTGCTTGGGGTGCCCCAGGGGAGCCTCATATCACAGCTCACTGTGTGGGTTCTCATGCTCAGTGGGTGGCCTTTGCCTGCAGCATGGACTCGAGGTCCGCTCAGCATCTGACAGGGGTCTGGGGCCAGTGGAACGTCACACTCCCTCCCTCCCTGTCTCCCCTCCTCCAAGCGGCTCAGTGGGCCCTGGCTGGGACACCCCACTTTCCTGCAAAGCCCTCGGGACCTGCCCCCCAACAGTCCTGGCTGCCTGTCACCCCTGGGGCCCTGGTGCCTGTCTATTTGGGGTGCAGGGTACGCACCCCATGCTTAGAATGTCCTGGACCCCAGGAAGGCCCCGGTGCTTTGAACCCCCATGTGGGCAGGAACCTCGGCTTTCCTGCTCTTCTTCCTCCTTATCTGCCTTCTTTCCTGCCTCTCCCTGAGTTCTCAAACCTCCCTGCTCACGGCAGTTCCCCACAAGGCAGCCTCCTCGCTGTCCTGTCCTCTCTAGCCCCAGAACCCCGCGGGCCCCTTCCTCACGTCTCCTGCCCGCAGGACCCCCAGGAGGCTCTGTGCACCATCCCTTGTCCACGCTCTCCCCTGGCCAAGTCGGAGCCATAGGGGAAGGAATGAGGTCATGGGAGGGGAGGCGACTGGGCCTGAATGCAGAGGGAGAGGGTCTGTGTTTCGAATCCACACCTTGTGGCTGATGCTGGAAACCACTGGCAAAGCCCGAGCTTCCCCTCTGCACCTGCCTCTTCCTCTTTTGCCGGCTGGGGCACCTTCCCTCCCTCAGTGCCTTGCCGCCTGTGTGTTGAAAGGTCGTGAGGGAGGGACGCCAGGGACTCCCTCTCCTGCCCCTGGACCAGCGAGGAAGACGGCCCCGTCCCAGGGCTGCTGAGCCCTCCAAGGCTTCCGGAGCAGGGGTGGATGGTGAGTGGGCCCTCTCCCTACGAGAGCCGAGCAGGGTGGGTGTGCTGTGGCCCTCATTTTCCTCAGTTTTCCCAGTGCATGTCTTTCCTTGTGCCAAGGACGGGAGTCTGGGCGGCTTCTGCCCACCACCAGGTGAGACAGCGCCATAGTTTCTAGGAAGAAGCCACCCGTGGAACCATGTAGGTGATTTCGTGCCCATTTAAAACTACGCCGAGGCTGCTCTCTGCGCCCCTTCTCTCCCAGGCTTTCCAGTAGAGTCTCGGCTCCCTCTGGGAGCCACCTCCTGCAGCCATGGGTGCATCGGGTGCGTGTGCTCCTGGGGGACCCTTTGGCTGGGGCTGGGGTGCATGGGGTGCTTGTGCTCCTGGGGGACCCTTTGGCTGGGGCTGGGGTCAGACAGCGCTTCACCCAGGCTGGGATTCTAGGGAGAGCAGTGCTGAGAAGCTGCCCTCGTAGCCAAGGTCATGGGCAAGGTTAAGGGCAGAGCTCAGGAGCCTCTCTCTGTACCCACAGCTGGGAGGGGTTCAGCTGTGTCCAAAAAGTTTTGGTCTCTGACGGGTCATCTGTTGTCCGTGTGACCTGCCTCGGACAAATTTCCCAATTCCTCTGAGTACAGAAAGGACGTGACGGTGTCTGCCTGGCTGGGCTGCCGAGGGCTGCACCTCCAAAGGGCCTGGTGGTGCCCAGCGCACTCTGGGCTTCCAGTAAGCAGAGTCATTGTGCATAACAACAGTGGCCAGGCTGCCGCCCCGTGCCCTGACCTGGCGTCTCCCCGCAGGTGAATGGTGGTAGGTGCTGGTCAGGGTCCCCTCATTCCATACAGGCCAGAAGCCAGCACCAGCCGACATCACACGGTGATGAACTTAAAAATGCATTCTTCTCCACTCACACCTCCAAAAGCTCAGCCTCCAGTGACCCCTCCTGGCCCTGCCCTCTCATCTCCAGCCTGGAGATTCCCGCCCCACAGCCCCTCTGGGGGTCCTGGCCTCAGCAGCTGCTCTTCCTACCGTGGAGGGAGGCAGAGACAGGGGCAGCCACAGGGTCTCCCCGAGGCCTGGGAAGGTTCTTCAGGAAGCCAGGTGTGAGGGGGCGGGAGGCAGCGCCTTCTGTTTGGCCTCGTGTAGAGAGATCCCAGGGGGGCCCAAGCGTGCAGGGATGGGAGGCAGGTGCAGCAGATGCCCCTCGAGCTGGAGGAGGCACAGGGTGCAGGAAAGACCCAGGAGGCAGAATTCTGCCATGCCTGCTGTCCCCACCCGTCCCCTCTTCTTGTCCTGTCCCTGTGACCTCAGGCATAGTCCCTGTCTGCAACAGGGCAGGTGTCCAGTGGTGCTCCTCCAGCAGGAC
This sequence comes from Pan troglodytes, assembly GCF_028858775.2. Taxonomy (NCBI): domain Eukaryota; kingdom Metazoa; phylum Chordata; class Mammalia; order Primates; family Hominidae; genus Pan; species Pan troglodytes. Next base: position 228,994,774 of record NC_072398.2, on the reverse strand, counting down.
CGGAAACTGCCCCCGCCCCTCTCCCTCCTTTGCCCGCCCTTGTGCGGCTCCTTCCCAGTCTGTAAAGGGCACTGAGGCCTCCTGTCAGTGTGCTGGGGGCTGGGCCTTCACTGAGCCGTGTGGAATCCTCTGCAGGTGAGAAGCTCCCAGTCAAGGGCCCTGAGAGTCCCTCCAGGCTCATGGGGCTGGATCCAGTTCCCCACCCTGGGTCTGGAAAATCCTTCTCCCGGGCTGCACCCTGCCCCAGCCTCAGCCCAGTGTGTTTTCTTGGGGCCGGCTCCCTGCTCCCTGCTCCTGGGTGTCAACTCTTGGGCGAGGTCACCCTCACTGCCCACTGGGGGGCTGCGGAGTGGCGAGCTGGCAAGGGGCTTAATGGTCAGAAAGACCAGCTGTGTCTGGCCCAGGGTCCCACTTGTCTCCCCCACTCACCGCTCCACCCAGGTGCTTCCCCCAGACTCCCATCCAGCTGGGGAGAGGGACATCCCTGCAGCCAGAGAGGTTCCCCCATGGGTGAAGGTCCGACCCAGAGCCTGGCCTCCCTGGGCTTCGAGACCCCAGGCAAAGCCACAGAAAGGAGGTGCCCCAGGGAGCCTGGCCACTGCACTGGACCCCCGCCTTCTAAAATGCCTCAGTTTCTCTGGGGGATAAAACTGCTTCTCCTGAGGTCTACACGGGGGTGCTGTTAGTTCAAAGGAACAAGGGGGTTTTCAGTCTCCTGGACAGGCCCTGGGGCTTCCCTCTGATGCCCTTGCTGCTCCAGCCCTGCAGAGCTGGCTGCCTCCTTGGGCTCCTGGGCGCTGCATACCCACTGTCCTTAGCTGCCTGCTGCATGGTCCTGCAGGCGAGGCTGTGTCCCAGCCATGGTGCTGCCTCCACCTCCCCACCAAGGACCCGGCAAATGCTGCTTCTCAGTGCCCGTTGAGTGGCTGAGCGGCCTCACTGAGGAGGGCGAGAAAAGGAGCTGGTCCATCCCTGGCTGAGTAGGAGGGTCGGGCCACCCACTCCATCAAGCCTCGTCGAGGGGACCCAGAGTGGTGGGGGCCGTGTGGGAGCGCTGAGAAGCAAGCTCCTCTGGGAATCCAGGTCGCCTGCAATGAGGGTTCTCAAATGGGCTTCCTGGGGGCTCCACACATGGCCCCTGGGGTGCTGGACCCAGGTTGAGGGCAGCTCGGTCAGCCCTTCAGCTGTGGACTGCACGTCTGACCAACCCAGTTCTAGCCTTGGCTCCGCCACCTCCCACTGAAGGACCCCGAATGAGTCCTCAAACTGCCTAGAACTCCTATTCCTGTAACATACAGACAGTGACGACCACCTGGCAGGGCTGCCAAGGGGCCGGGAGAGACGTGTGCCCACTATGTGGCTTCAGCTACACCAATAACCAGCCTCACGGAGGCCCCGGAGCCCCGGATGCTCAGCACGGGGTCCCCAACGCCATTGGTAAACGACTAGCTGAGCAATAAACAAGGCCGGTGGGGGGCAAGGGTCCTGGCATCCTGCGGGCGGCTCCTGGGGACTGGCTGGTGCTGGGCTGTGAATGTTTTGGGGTGCTCAGAAATATTCCAGGCACATCACAGAGAGAGGTGCTCCCTGATCCCAGGCCTGCCAGCACATGCCGAGTGCAGTGGGTCACAGAGACAAGCATGAGCTCATTAGGAACTTGGGGAGCAGGCTCACCGCTGTAGGCTGGGGCCACCCACCAGGCCGCCATGGCAGGTATGTTGGAAGATGAGCATCAGAGACCGTTTAAGAGAAAACACTCCCAGCGTCCCTTATATGAGAGGAAATGCAGGTGCTGAAGAGTGAACCGCCGTGGGAGTGGGTGAGATGGCGCCCCCTCCTTCTCCACCTCCTTCCAGTGCAGCTACAGAGGACCTGAAGGCTCTCATGGACAAAGATGGGCACAGGAATCGGGGGTCGGTGGCAAGCAAGGGCTGCCCTCAGGAGGCACCTATGAGATGGAGGCCACTGGGCTCGGCATCCCTGGGTGAGGGAGCCGTAGAGGAGCCTGCTCCTCTAAGCCCTGTCCTCTGAGGGGCGTGGAGAGGCCGGGCACTGCCCTGTAGGTCTCTGACAGGTGGCTGTCCCCTGGCATCTGTGGGAAGGAAGGGCCCTGCCCTCCCCTGAGGCCTTTGGTCTTCCTCCCTGGCTGGAGAGGTGGGGACCAGCGTAGAGCTTGCCCCCTGCCCGCTCTGTGACGTGGCCCCTGTGCCCACTCTCTGGGAAAGAGGTAGATGGATGCCTGTAGCAGCAACGCCACATCACAGACCCGTTCGGTCTTCATAAAACGCAGAGTGACTTTCGGCTGCTTTAGCTCCTGTCTTTAAGTCCTCTACTGGGTCCTCTCTTCCAGTGAGTCCCCAGGCTGAGCCGCTTCCCCATCCTTGGCCGTGGGTGGAGGCCTGGGACATGGATGGGTCTTTAGGACATGATGGCTGGGGTGTGGGGCAGGTGAGCTGCTCTCTATGGAGCCCCTGCAGAACCTCCACGCCCTGCCCACAGTGGACGGGGCCTCTGCTGGGGCCTCCCGAGGCATCCCACAGGCCTGGAGGAGCGAGCTCCAGGCACGGCCCATGGTCCTCCCAAGCACCCCCAGTTCCCGAGGGGCATCTGACGCTGCCGCCTGGAGCCCCCCATGTAACCCGTTTGCCCAGGGAGGAGCTTTCCCCGAGTGAGGTTTCCGTGAGGAAGATAGATACGCCCACACACGCCCTATAGGGCTGGTGGGTCCTGTGGGGTGGAATGTGGGGCAGGAGGACCTGGGCTGACTCAGCACAGCTGGATCCAGCTGTGGGGCCGTGAGAGTGGAAGGTGAGAGATAAATGTGGCCTGGAAAGGGAGGTGCCACAAGTACCCACGACGGCTGTGTCGAAGCCCCCGGGGAGGAGCTTGTTCAAGGTGACGGGTGGCACTTGGTCATGTGGGTGCTGGCTGACATTCTGCCCGGGAGGCCTGGAGGATGGGGCATTGGAGGGGGTGGGTGTCTGGCTGAGGACAGGGGCTGCTCCCTAATGGGGGATGCCCTCGGCGGGAGTGGATGCTGCTGGGCCCCAGGTATGTCCCCATCTCACCCGGCTGGCACACCAGGATGCCGCGGGAAGCCTCCTCGCTGTGCCCCTTCGGTCTGGGGAACAGAGACTGTGCCACGATGAGCTCAGCTCTCCTCCTGCTCCTCCTCCCTCTGGCCCCGGCGGACGAGCAAACACTCTTCCCGAGAGATAGTGGCTCCCATCCAACGCACCTCGGCTAATCACCAGCCATCGTGGGAAAAGCCTGAGATGAGGGCCGCGAGGCAGTGCATTGTCTAGGGGAGATTAAAGCCCCAGGGCCGTATTGTCTGGCCAGGGGATAAATCTTCGCGCTGTCACTCAGGCACTGAATTAAATTCCCCCTCGTTTTCTAAAGGGGCTTATCTGTCCTGAATGGGCAGCCGCACCACCAGCGTGAGCGGTCGTCCCAGCACCTTCGGGACAGGCTGGGGGAGCGGCGGCCATCGGGGAAGGGGACGCGGGGCCTGGAGAGGCCACAGAATCCTGGCACAGGAGGGCAGGCTTGGCCTGAGCTCTGTCTGTCTGCTTCCTTGACACTGTGCAAGGAGGAGCCAGGGCACCCGTGGGGGTCTCTGCTCCGGGCCAGGCAGAGCCGGAAGCCACCAAGTGAGGGAACAGAACTTGGCAAGGTCAGAGGACCAGCCAGGGTGGGGAAAAATGGCATATGTCCTCAGGGCAGCTTGAGGCTGAGAAGGAATGCCAGCCCAGCTCAGCAGGAGTGATCTGGAGCTTTCTATGTATGGTGACATCCGTGTTAGGGCAAGACTGGGAAGACCACCCGTTCTTGTCTCCCCCACCCGGAGACCCCCAGTCCCAGCTGGACCTAGTGCTAGAGTCCTGGGCTGGGGCACAGTCTTTGCTGTCTGGGGGCCAGCCGAAAAGCACAGCCCCTCCAAGGAAGGAGAGTTAACACGGGTGGTTTTTCAACATTCTCAGCAACAGGACTCCTTTCTAACCCCAACCTTGTGTGGGGTCCTGATTTACAAAACCAAGGAAGGCAGAGTTGGGGAGGATGCCCCGGCCACAGCTAAGTCTCAGGCTGAACAGCCTCATTCAACGCTCCCAGGAGCCCCATTTCACAGTGGAGAACCCAGAGCTCAGAGAGGGTGGGCAGTGAGTCCAGGCCGCACAGGGAGCCAGGTAGAGGTGGCGCCACCACCCAGGCCTCCCCAGCGGGACTGGGAGGGGACTCAGGGAAGGGAGGACCTGCCAGCACCCAGCTACCTCCTAGCTGTCCCCTCTGGTTTCCCTGGGGCCTCTTGGCTCAGGCCAGACTCCTACAGCAGTCTTCCAGGATGGAGTCCTGGAATAAAAGCTGTCATGGGAAGCCACCTCTGGGGTCCTCGTGGGCTGGGGCCCACTGGTGGGATCTTAGCTGAGAGCTTCAGCTATGAATCCTCAAAACCGCATCCCCAGCCCTGAGCTGCAGGTGGGCCCCCTCTGGCATCCCGGCCTAGACTGAACGGCTGGATCTGAAGTGTCCTGCATTTCCATCTCTGGGCATTTGGGGAAGTGCTCATGGGGTTTTCTGCACTGTGCATGGAGTTTGCCCTCGGAGACAGGCTTTAATATGCTTTTATGGCCCTTTCTGGCTTTGCAGTTATCTCCAGCTGCTCTGCTGAAGGACCAAAACCATTGCCTGAACAAGGAGACCTGTACCTGTTACCAGATTCTCAGTGAGCAAAACAGCCTGCCCACTGGGGCCCCTGCGGAAGGGACTCTGGAAGGGCTGGGACCATCTGCTTCCTACCCCATATGTGGCTGCTCTCCTTCCTGCTCCAGAGCAGATGCTCAGGTGGGAGGTGGCCCCGCTGCTCTGGAGGTCAGAGTAGCCCAACCTTAGGGCCACCTGACAACCCCGGTGATGTGAGTCTGAATGTATCATTTCCTTCAAATCTTCCTCTCCCTAAAACTAGAAGATGTGATCCTGTGTGCACAGAGGCATTCACAGGAACTCAGGTTCCTCCCAGTCTGGGGTGCGAATACGTTCAATGGGTCCTCCTCTACTACTGCTGGACCTGGGGCCACCGCAGAAGCAAAGTCAGGAGAGATGGGCAGCTCCATCTCCGACCACCACGCCTGTCCTGGTGAGCTGGGGCGGCTGTAACCAAGTACCTCGGACCACAGACTAGGCAGCTTGGACAGCAGGAGTTTGTTTTTTCAAAACAAAGGGTCCCCGTGGTGCTGTTTGCTCCTGAGGCCCCTCTTGGGCCCTGTCTTCTGCCTGTGTCTTCACATGGTCATCCCTTTGCATCTGCATCCTCACCTTCTAAGGGCACCCGTCCTATTGGATTAGGGCCCGTCCTAATGACCTCCCTTTAGCTTAGTCGTCTCTTTAGAGACCCTCTCACCAAACACATTCTGAGCTCCTGGGTTTAGGGCTTCGCCTGTGAATTTGAGGGGACCCAGTGCCCTTCCTCGAAATGCCGTGTTGACTGGCAGCGGCTCTTTGTTCCGGGTCTCTGAGCATGACTGTTAGTGATAACCTCGCATACCGCCAAAAACACCAGCCCCTGAGGGGTGGTGCAGAAACACCTGTGGAGGGTGCCCAGGCCACTGGGCATCGCCTTAAGCAGGTGTGCAGGGCAGGAGGGGACGAGAGTTCTGTAACTGGCATGCACGCACCATTCTGAGAAGCCACATGAGCTTAAAGAGAGGCCTCAAACCTGAGAGGCGTCCCTGGAAACCAGGGCTGCTCTGGAGTGCACAATTTTTCCCATTTTTGTGGGGTTGAGCCTTTTCAATAAGATTTCAAGAGAATAAAATCCACAGGCCCCAGGGAATTTGCATACGGCTACTTAACATCAATTCTGTATGTTTTTTAAAAAATAAAGAAATAAACACATCCACAAACGTCCCCATCCACAGGGCGGGACTACCCTGGGAGTTAACGGTTCAAACCTATACAATTTTTTAAAACCCAGCAGCTTTCCATGACAAAGGGCAAAATTCACAAACAAATTGCCTTCCTCCGCCGAAGTCACTGCTCCTTGGCCGGGTAAAGGCGTGTTGATAACACACAGCTCCTTGGGCCACCACTGAATGGCGGATTCCCATGGAGACAGGGTCCCCCGAGGTCTGATGAGAACAGCATGGCTCAGGAGCCTGCATGCTTGCTCCCCGCGTCCAGCCTTTTCAGAACTCCAGCTCCCAGGCGGCACTGTGGGGACCCAGGAGGCGGCCTCCCAGAGGGAAGTCAGGGCTATGCAGAGGCAGCCCGAGACCTGCTGTCCTTGCTGGAAGGTGCTAGAAGGAGCTGGGAGGGGTGGGGCTGGAAGGTGCTGGCGGGAGCTGGGAGGGGCTGGAAGGCAAGCGCCTCCGTGCACAGGGCCTTGCTGTTCTAGAAGCTCCAGTGAACAGGCAGAGGCTGCCTGGGGAGGGACAGTGCTAGAGAGGACAGGGTGCTGAGTCAGCTGGCATCTCCAGTGGGCGGGAGACCACAGCAGTTGTCTGCCCCAGTGTTCACAAGGGTGGGCGCCGCAGCCAGCCCTCAAGAAGCCCTCAGTCCAGCCAGGGACGGGGGCTCTGAGATAAGCAGGCCCCCACCAGGTGAGACCGGCGGAGCTGTGGCCACTGAGGTCCCGGGAGCTGGTGCTGCTGGCCCCGCCTACACATCCGGGAGCACGTGCCAGCGGCCCTCTCCCCAGATCCCTTCTGCCCCCTTCATTCAGAGCTGCAGCCACTTTGTCACCCTGGCAGGCCCCTCTGGGCTACAAACCCCTAGTGAAGTCTTCCTTGGAGCCCCCCCCTCCCCACGTCACCCGGCCCTCGCTGTGCATTACTGGGCCGTGGCCACCCCGCCCACAGACATGGACCCTGAAGGGCAGGGGTGCTTCTGCTCCTCCCGGCTCCTGGCAGCATCTGGTACCCAGTGGCCACTTCATGAACGCTCACTGAACACATGCATGAGAGGTGAACACCCACCCGGAGGTAGGGTGGCCTCCAAGGACAGGGCTCTTGCAGAGTGAGTCCCTCAGTGCATGGGAGGAGGCAGGATGGACTGTTCTGGAGCAGGTGTCATGGGAGAATCTACTGTCCTCTCTGGAAGGTGCTGGAGAGGAGCGGGGGGTGGGGGCGGGTGGAAGTTGCTGGAAGGAGCTGTCAGGAGTGCCTGGGCAGGAGGAGAAGCAGGGCCATCCCCCCAAGTAGTGAGCCCTCCCCACGATGGCCACAGGCTCCTCACTGGGGAGCAGGAGCTTCCACTGCCCGCCTGGTGTCCTGAGGGCTTAGACCTGGAGGTACCACTGTCCTGCCCACCAGCCTCCCTGGGCCCAAACTTGAGGGCCCAGCCCGGCCTGGTCACAGCTTTGACACCCCGCATCCTCCAGGCACCTGGCCCAGAGCAGAGGCTTCGGTCTGCACTGCAGCACCCCGTGGGTCCAGAGATGGAAGGCACTGTGCATGGGCGCATGGTCTGGTCAGGGCCTCTGGGCCAGGGGCTGGTCAGCAGGCTCTTCTGGAGCGTGGCCTTGCACCTGAGGCCTGGGCCTGGCTGCAGGAAGGGGAACCCTTGGACGGTCACCAGTCTGGACCCCAAAGGGTTAAGGAGCAAGTGTGCACTTTGTTCCCGGCATCCCCTCAGATGTGAGCCTAGTGCTGTCCCCAATCCCTTCCTCATGACTGTGATTAGTATTGCGGGATGAATAGGCCAGCGCAGATTCCTATGGTAACCTTCAAAATGCATTCCTCGGGCAGGCTCTGCCTCCCGCAGTAATTACATTCCTAACTCGGCCCACAAGCAGCATGCTAATTAGCGCTCCGCTGGCCTCGCCTCCCGCCCTGAGAACGGGGCTAGCAGAGGCCACTGCTGTGTGCAGCCCCTTCCCCCTGCGGCGCCCCAGACAGGACAGGAAACAGGCGAGAGGCCAGGGCAGCTAGGCCAGGCCGGCCATGGAGAGTCTTCAGGGAGGAGCAGCCCAAAGCCCCTCTGCCACGGCCATCCTCAGTGTGCCCCGGGGTCCACCTGTGCTCCTTAGTTGGGTGGGGGCAGGACATGTCCCGAAAGCTCTGCCCTGTCCTCCAGCCCCAGCTTCCTGTTGAAGCTTCCTGGGTGCAGGGCTCAGGGCTGAGAAGGGGGCAGGCTAGGGCCCGTCTCACCCTCGGCCTCAAAGGATGCCAGCCCAGCTCCCCACCTAGCACATGTGGATGGAGTCCTGGCAGGGTGGGCAGGGTACGGGGGGAAGCCCCTGGGGGAGCCTGTCTTCCAAGGAGAGCAGCCCTGGTGAGCAGGTGGCCATGTCTGCAGAGAACACCTGGCAGGCAGTTCTTTGGATGCAATGGGGGTGTCCAACCTGGAAGCTGAAGGAGAGACACAGGCTAGGAGGGAGGGGATCTCCCTGGGCAGAGGGGCCGGGGCACTGGGCCTGAGGCTTTTGAGAGCCTGGTGCTTCTGAGGAGGACTGGGTGGTGGCCCCACTGGGGCCCAAGGGGGCTGGAGGGCCAGAAGCGGCTCAGGGGCCCGTGGGCTGGTGCGAGATGGATAGCTTTGCCTGGCTCACACACAGCGGGTACCTGAGCAGAGGCAGGGAGGGGGATCCTGCAAGGGCTGGGGGAGTGGTCACAGGGCAAAGGCTGGACAAGGTGGGGGTTGGGGAGTTGTGGTGTGGGTGCGTTGGGTGGCAGAGCTGGCAGGAACTGGCGATGGATTACACATGGGGTTTGGGAAAGGGAAGGCACCCCCAGGTTTCTGTCCCGAGCACCTGGGCCAGTGGAGGCATTTGGCCAGGCCAGCGTGGGGAAGAGCAGCTCCCGGCGGGCTGCCTGAGGGTCCACTGGTATCAGCGAGGCAGTGCTGGCCATTGCTGGGCTGGCATTGGAAGGTAAGGGCAGAGGGCTGTGCCCACAGAGCTGATAGTGCTGGCCCTGTCACTGAATAGTGGGCACCTGTTCTCTAGTGGGCAGGTGTGGCTCCATGACAACAGCGCCTGGGGCCAACAGAGCCCTGCCACCCAGACGACCAGAAGGAGAGGGGGCCAGCCTTTCTCTCCCCTGCCCCACCAGAGGCCAGGATGGCAGCATGGCCAGGGGGCAGGCCCTAGGGCCAGGTGTCATGGGCTTAAGCCTGGCAAGGGCAGCTCACACCTCATAAGGGTGGGGCCAGTAGGTGCCCCAGGAATTTTGGTGTCTGCTGCTGCCCTGGCCTCAGGGAAGGAAGCCGAGGGCCCAGGAAGCAGGGCTGCCATTTCCCAGGGTCAAGTGTCTGCAAGAGCAAAGCTGCTCACCTTGAACCTCACCCTGCCTACGTCCCCACCCTGTTGGTCTTGGGGGACCAGTCTGGTGGATTCCAGAATGCTGTGGCTCCAGCTAGGCTTTTGGGCTTGAGCAAAGAGCTGGGAGCAGGTGGTTCCACAGTGCTGGCTGGGCCGGGGGAGCCACTGATTTTGTGCCCAGGTGGTTTACAGTGTGAGGCTTAGGGAGGGATTACCGGGCTCGGGATTTGGAAGCCAGCAGTTCCTTGGTGTCAGTCTGCACAACTAATTCTAATGTAAATAGAGCAATCCTTTAAGTATATATCATTTAATGCCCGACAGGGAGCCTGCGGATCTCCTTACCGCCATCCTCATCTCAGAGTAGCTGCTGGTTGACTTCTCTGTCTCAGCCCATTTCTCTGATGGTGGGTGTTTGTGGTAAACCCCGTGAAGGTGTCACAATCATCATGGAAGGCATCCTGGATGGATTTCTGTTCCCTTTTGTCCTCCTCACTGGACCAGTGCCTCAAAACCACCTTTCCTTGTAAGAGACACACACGATCCCTGGGAACTCTGCTAGCCAAACCCCAGCTGCCTCCTGGTTGTGCTGGCTGTGGCCCCGGGCCCCACTCTCTCCCTGACCTGGGCCTTGCTCAAGCCACTACTGGCCAAGCTCTGGGCCTCAATGACCATGCCATGTGTCTAGCCTGGGGCTGGGCTTTCCTGGGAGGTCCTAAGCTAAATGCTGTGCAACCCCTGCTGGGGAGTGGGGCTGAATTGTCAGGGAATAGCAAGGCAGCACTGGCACTGCCACAGTGGCTGGTGTCAGGGAGTTCAGCTCCACACCAGGCCATGCCAAACTGATTCCTTTCTCCAGACAAACCTTGAGTTGGGAGCTCTTATTATCTCAGTTCCACAGCCTGGGAGATGCAGCTGCAGCACACAGAGTGTGAAATCTTACATTCGTAGGACTGGGAGAGCATGTCTAGCAAGGGGCCATTGGTCTTGCCTTTTGTCCTTAGAGCTTTGCTTCCTTTAAAAATAAATCCTTCCCTATTCCCAATCCAAATTATCCTCTAATTCTTTTTTGAAGTTTTACTTTCCATCATGAAGTCCTTCAACCCACCAATAGTGAATTTTTATGTATGGTGTGAGGTAGGGATCTAACTTTTCTTTCATGCAGTTGGTGGGTAAGCTCCATCCCAGCCTGGTCTATGTAGGGGAAGTATTCACCTCTCGGATTTAAAATGTTACCAAGTAACCTGCAAAATCACCTCTGTGACAGTCAAAGTTTTGTCCCAGTGAGGGTCTGTCTCTCAGTTTCTCATCTCTTTCTTCCCAATCATCAGTTGGTTTATGCCTGGCAATGCTACAGTGCCTGACACAGCTATTGGAGTAATCGCCATATGCTAGGGACAGGCACCCTGCCAGGTGCTGTCCTCTGCTTTTGGAGGGGTGGAGGAAACCAAGGCACAGAGAGATGGTGCCTCTGGGCAGCTGCTCCAGGTCAAAGCACTGTCAAGAAGGCCGAGTGGCCCTGAGATGGGAGCTGGTGCCAGATGTCTGTTCCCTTCCTGTCCTGCCAGGAGGGGTCCATTTGAGCAGGACCTTCAGAGGCAGTGCCCCCTTAGTGCTCAGGATGCCAACAGATTGTCCCAAAAGGTGCTGGCGAATTTTTAAAATAATGTGAAACAGCCTGACCAACATGATGAAACCCTGTCTCTACTAAAAAAAAAAAATACAAAAATACAAAAATTAGCTGGGCGTAGTGGTGGACACCTATAATCCCAGCTACTCAGGAGGCTGAGGTATGAGAATTGCTTGAACCTGGGAGGTGGAGGTTGCAGTGAGCCAAGATTGCACCACTGCACTCCAGCCTGGGTGACAGAGGAAGACTCCATCTCAAAATAATAATAATAATAATAATAATAATAATAATAATAATAATAATGTCAAACAAAATCACATATTTTGAAAAACAGGTGTGTCCCATGCAGCACCCTAAAAAGGCTGGGGTGTTTTACCTTCTTTCTGTGTCACAGGTTTTTGTCGCCTTGGGCTAAGTGTGCTGATCCGGTCCACGTTTTGCAGGTGGGTGGGCTGCCACCAGCTCCTTCGACTGGACCAAATGCCGTGGATTCTAGCTTGTATTCAGTATTATTATCGTTATGATTACTTTACCATTCACCAAGGGGCAGCACCATCCTGGGGAGGCAGCTGCATCCTCATCCGCGGAGCCCGCAGGATGCAGGCTGCGGCTCTCTCTCCTCCTGCAGATGTTCAGACTAGCTCCCTAAACAGACGCTAAAGTGATTCCTCCCCACAGATCTCAGAAGTCAACTGCACTTTAATAACTGTCTAATACTAAACGCTCCTGGGAGGCCCTAGTGAAGCATCACAGACCATTAGACCGGGGCTTCCGCCGAGGACTAATTGAGCAGCCCTTAGGGCTTTTCATCTGGGCAAGAATCCGAACTCCTCCAGGAAAGCATCAAGTCCATCCCGGGGAGTGTGGCAGGGGAATTTCCATCCCATCTGTGTGCTTGAGCAAAGGACATGAAAGCAAACGAGTATGGGAGTTACTACGGGGTCTCAAAGCCAAATTTCCCCCCAAATATCACCTGAGTGGCCCATGGAGAGAATGGATGAGTGGCCGGTGTGTTTTTCAGGGGAAGCTCATTTGTGTTGGATATGGGCTCAGCTGGCATCACCTCTTTCCAGACACAGACACAGACAGCAGCTCCTCCATGTCCTGCGTGTGGGGACACAGTGCTCGCGGGCTCCCCTATGTCCTGGGTGTGGGGACACAGTGTCTGCGCCTCCCCCATGTCCTGGATGTGGGGACACAGTGTCTGCGGCTCCCCCATGTCCTGGGTATGGGGACACAGTGCTCGGAGGCTCCCCCATGTCCTGGGTGTGGGGACACAGTGCTCGGGGGCTCCCCCATGTTCTCGGTATGGGGACACAGTGTCTGCGGCTCCCCCATGTCCTGGGTGTGGGGACACAGTGTCTGCGGCTCCCCCATGTCCTGGGTGTGGGGACACAGTGTCTGTGGCTCCCCCATGTCCTGGGTGTGGGGACACAGTGCTCGGGGGCTCCCCCATGTCCTGGGTGTGGGGACACAGTGTCTGTGGCTCCCCCATGTCCTGGGGAACGTATTTTAGTGATTAAAGTTGGACCTAACGTGGGTGTTTTCTCAAGTATTCATGCAAATCATTATCCAAAGAGAGAATGTATTTCTGTTAGGATGTCAAGATCAGCTTGGTGTGAACTTTCCTTCTCCTCAAGTGGCATCTCTGAGTTGTGGGCTTCCTGTGGTCCTGGAGAGAATGTTCCGGCTCAGCCTCTCTTTAACAGGATCGTGGGAGGGATGGAGGCCGCGTGTGAGGGGCACATGCTTGGGGCCGGGATGAGGTGCAGCTCTTGGGATAAGAACAGTTGCCGAGTCCTTGCCGCCCGATGCCCCGGGGTGGGGTGGGGAATAGGTCTAAGTCAAAGGAGGCCAGAGATTGCCCGGTTCTGGGCAAGACGGCAGGGGAGCCATTGCCAGCCTAGCTTCGTGGGCTGGTGAGGATGTGGCACCGATGTATTGAGGAATCCCTGGGCCCCATGCCTGCTGAGTGTGAGATGGGGAACCTGGAGGTGGGAGGCTCCACGCTGGCTCACGTGCAGGGGCCCGGGGATTCCCAGGGCAGGCCCCTAGGACCCTGTCCACACCTGGCCCTGGGCCCTGCTGGCCACTGCTGGGCCCCTGTGCCCACGTCACAGCCTGCCTGTGCCAAGGCCCCTGGGAGACGCGGAGAGAAGGGAAAGAGGCTTGTCCTCGGCCACAGCCTTAGTGGGGTGCGGGCAGCACCGGCCTCTGTGTGATCCTGCACTGGGCAGTGGGGGGGGCAGGATGGACAAGAGTCTCCCTCCTGAAGGCGGTGCTGGGGGGAAGTCCACACATGGAGGCAAGATTCTTGTCAAGGGGTGGAAAGCCAGGCCAGGCACCTGTGTGGACCCAGTGCCACGCGGACTCCTGTGGGGAGGAGGAGGGAGGTGGGGGGAGGAGGGGGGAGGAGGACAGGCAAGGAGGCCTCGAAGAGGGAAGACCAGAGAAGGAGGGGAAGGGGAGAGCGGAGGGAAAGAGGTGGGATAAGGAAGAGAAGGAGGAGGAAGGGGAAGAGGGAGGAGGGTGCCCAGCAAGGTTGGGGGAGCCCAGCGCACGGAAAGGAGGCGCAGGTCAGGGGCGCACGCCCCCTGGGGCGGGGGCGCAGGCCGGCTTTCAGGTACCGGCCTTTTGTCTGCTGCCTTGGGCTCGCCTGTCAGCCCCGCTGTCAGAGGCCTAATCTTTTTTTCTTCGCGGCTGAAAAGGCCCAGCGCCACATCAGGCGACACACGGCTGCCTATTCTCCTTCCCCACAGAACCCAATCACTGGACAGCGCCACGATAATTCACTCCCCAGCCCGCCCTTTGAAAAGGTGGGCCGCCTCTGCGCCGCTCCCCAGCAAGATAAATCATGTACTCGAAATTAACTTCCATTGAGAGGGAGGGCAGGAAGAAAGGCTGATGGGCCGGCGCGGCGGCGAGGGAGGACCGGCCTTGACAAATGTCAGTGCGGATAATTGGGGGGCTGTGATTAAGATCTTATCTAGGTGGGAAGTAAACAGAAAAGACTTTAATAAAACTCCTGCCCCATCCATGCTCACTAACTTGAGAAGTTCCTTTCCCCCCCTTTTTTTTGGGGGTGAATTCAGAAGAGAATACCAAAAAGGTCTTAGCGAAGGAAAAGTTGGTTTCCGGGCATCACTTAAAAGGACTAAACGGACCTCGGAGGAGCCTCGGCGTTTCACCCGTGGTGACAAAAGGCAGAGGAAACAGAAGGGAGCACGGCTTTGTCCCCAAATTCCCACTTATACGAAATGTTGAAATTTCAGGGCTGAGCGTCCATCGTGGGCCCCGGGAACCGGCCTCTCAGCCTCTCTTTTCGCTTCTCTCTAGTCATAAGCATTATCTTGGTCTGTAAACGTTCTTTTTTCAAGTAAGAGGAGCCCCGCGCTTGCACAGCCTGGGGTGCGGGAGGCAGTTTGCACACAAAGGCTCTGTGTTCCCGGGCCGGCTTCGCCCCAGGGCCCCGCTCAGTGGCCTTCGCCTGGGGATTGATGTTTGCTGCCCTGACTCCATCAGCCTGCAGCTCCAACCCACGCTGCTGGTGGAGGGAGCATCTGTGGAGCCTGTCCTCCATCGCTGGTGCCCTGGCCGGGCCGCATTCCTGCAGACAGGGCCTTCCTACTTGCGTGGACCACCCCCTGCAGCCGGGCAGCTGCTCCCTGGTGAGGGTTTCTGCCAGCTAAGGGCATAGTCACCCTTGCATTGGCAAATCCGTCTGAGGTCTGCACTCCCCTAATTGGAGTCGCCCAGGGAGGCAAAGGGGTGGGCAGCCCCGAGGGCCCGCCTGGGCTCCAGCTCCATCATCCTCCTGTGGAACAGGGTCCTGGGCCATCCTTCTTGCCGGGAGAGCCAGTGGGGACTCACTCAGGTCACATGTGCAAAGGGCTCAGCTGGCAGTTACAAGGACTGGGGTGTGCTCCCTGTGCCATGCAAGTCTTCCCGGACAGGTGCAGGGCCTGCCGTGGGGCACCCAGAGCCCCACCTGGAAGCAGACCCAGGGAACAGCCAGCCTTTGTGATACTGGGGGGCCTCTTGTGGCGGGGGCTGTGGACTGTGTGCCTCCAGCAGATCTGAGATATTACTGGGCCACAGGGACTCCACGGAGGGGGCTGGACACCCGTGCTGTGCACACTGCAATGTTCTCCCCCAAGCTCTGGTCAGCCCGTCTGCGGTGGCCTGGCTGTGGGCCACTGGAGGGAGCATCAGGTGCAGGGGAGTGGGAGGGGAAGCAGGACAGGGGCCCGGAGGAGACAGGACGGCTAGGGGATTGTGACCCTGGAA
Organism: Pan troglodytes; assembly: GCF_028858775.2. Taxonomy (NCBI): domain Eukaryota; kingdom Metazoa; phylum Chordata; class Mammalia; order Primates; family Hominidae; genus Pan; species Pan troglodytes. The sequence goes on along the minus strand of NC_072398.2, from coordinate 228,979,604 downwards.
CACAGTGGCTCCTTCACTGCAGGTCCCAGCCCGAGTGTGACTCAGTCCTCAGCTGGGCAGGGGAGGGCGTGGGGATGCCCAGGACCCGCACTTACTAGGTGCTTAGCAAAGGTGCCTAGAGAGGAAGGCTCGGAGGGAGGAGGGAGGGAGGGAGGGGAGGGGACGAGACAGACCCCTTATGACCAAGGCCAAGGCCTGAGCCAGCGGGAGGGGCCTGCGTCCATGGCTGGCCTTGGCGTCACTGACACTTTGCTCCGAATAATCCCTTGTCTTGCTGGTTGTCCTGGGCGCTGCAGGGCGCTGAGCAGCATTCCTTGCCCCCACCCACCAGACCAGGGTGGCTCCCTCTCGGAGCTGACCACCAAACACATCCCCAGACATGGCCGCGTGCCCCGGGGCAGAACCCCCGTCTGGGGGCCCTGGGCCAGAGGCAGAGGCTGCATCCTGGCAGGGAGGCCCAGACTCCCTCGAAGGTGCCCCTGCGTCTGCCTCCCTCAGGCCGGCTCTGGGCTCAGAAGCTCTGGAATCGAAGGAGTTAGATGCTTTCCCTTGAGAATATTTTCTGTTTCATTTTGAGGAAGAATTTTTTTCTTTTTTTTCTCTCCCACTCGGGATGTGAAGGACAAACACTGGAGTGGTTCCTCTGTTTTCTTTGGTTTTGTTTTTAAACCCACTAGTCATGTGCGGAGGAGTTTCAGGGACAAAGTTGCCAAGTTTTGAAGCGTAGATTTGCATTTACATGTTCATTTGTGATGGCGCCATGCTGCAGTAAGACAGCGGCATGTATCCCTGCACACGCACACACTCAGTGTAAACACGCACACGCACACACACGCACACACGCACGCACACACAGACACACGCAGTGTAAACAGAGGCACACACACGCACACACGCACACACGCAGTGTAAACACGCACACGCATGCACACACATGCACACACGCAGTGTAAACACGCACACGCATGCACACACACGCACACACAGTGTAAACACGCACGCACACACACGCACACACGCAGTGTAAACACACGCACGCACACACACGCACACGCAGTGTAAACACGCACACGCACGCGCACACACGCACACACACGCACACGCAGTGTAAACACGCACGCACACGCACGCACGCACACGCACACACACAGTGTAAACACGCACACGCATGCACACACACGCGCGCACACAGTGTAAACACGCACGCACACACGCACACGCAGTGTAAACACGCACACGCACGTGCACACACGAACACATGCACACACGCAGTGTAAACACGCACACGCACGCACACACGCACGCACGCAGTGTAAACACGCACACGCATGCACACACACGCACGCACGCAGGTGTAAACAGATGCACGCACACGCACACACACGCGCACACATGCACGCACGTGCACACACACGCACACAATGCACACACGCAGGTGTAAACACGCGCACGCATGCACACACACGCAGGTGTAAACAGACGCACACGCACACACGCACACACGCAGGTGTAAACAGATGCACATGCACACACGCACACACATGCACACACGCAGGTGTAAACAGACGCACACGCATGCACACACGCACACACACGCACACACGCAGGTGTAAACAGATGCACACGCATGCACACACACGCACACACGCAGGTGTAAACAGACGCGCATGCACACACGCACATACACGAACACACACACCCATACACACACATGAACACACGCACACACATGCACACACGCACACATGCACACATGAACACACGCGCACACATGCACACACGCACACATGCACACATGAACACACACGTGCACACACACAGAAGCACAGACACATGCACACACATGAACACACGTGCACATGCACACACATGCACACACATGAACACACATGCACACATATGCAAGCACACACACGTGCACACACAAACACACATGCACACATGCACCCGGGTGCACACACACACAGAGGGAAGGCACCCTCCTGCAGCCGGGTAGACGGTGGGGTGCAGGCCCCGGAGCTCCTGCCCTTCACCAAACAGCCACCACTCCCAGCCCTGCCCAGACCATCCCAGGTCAGCCCTGCAAGTGATCTCCAGAGTCCCAGATGTTGTGGGGAGGGGAGGAAGAGGCCCTGGCCGGGATGCAGGATTCGCACTCAGCCCTCAGGGTGAGGAGAGGCGCCTCCCTGCACACTTGGCCAAGGCCTCCTTCTCCTCTGACCTCGCCCCTGGGCCCACCCCACCCCTGGCTGGTGACATCTGGGTGTAGCCTCTGGAGTCTGGTGCACAGGGTGACACATTTGGTTTTCAGCCACAGTGTGGGCCTGGCCAGCCTCTGAGCCTGAGTGCTGCAGCCTTCTGTGCCCTGCCCCGCTCCTCCCACATCATCACATTCCTCGGTGAGTTGTTGGGGGGGCACTCGCTATGGGATGGCACCCATCACCCTGTGACCCCGCCCCTCCTGGGTCCCCCACACATTGGAGTTCACGAGACCCTCATGTGAAGGCTTCAGACCCCAGCCAGCCCCAGCTGTCCCATCAGTGGGGGCAGAGGGGCTGTGAGAATGTGGTGGCCCCATCAGCGCCCGTCAGAAAGGGAGTGCAGGGGGCCTGGAAAGTGGCAGAGAGAGCAAATACGCCAGCTCCTGAGCAAACCCAGCGGGACGGGGAGATGACAAATGATGGGATTGTGTCAGCTTGAGAGAGATTGGACTAATGGCACGCGGACTTTGCACTCTGAGGATCAATATTCCATCAGGCAGGGGAGCGCCAGCCTAGCGAGTGGCGTTTATGTGGACAAAGGCGAGATCCCGCCATAGTCTGTGCACACTGCCCCGGCGCCGGCTTCCGCCGTAAGCCTGAGTGAAGCCGAGAGGGGGCGGGGGCCACGGAGGGTCTTGGCATCCCCTGAGTGATGGGGGCAAAGGCCGGGCTGACCGGGGGCTGCCGCTGGCCTGGGCGTCTAGCCCTTGGCCCGCAGTCCTGCCTTCCACACGGCATCTCCTATGGCTACAGGTTGGCATCCTCGGGGTGCCCTCGGGCCGCTGGTGCCCAATGCCAGGTGCTGTCTTCCCAAAAGCTGTTTCTGTTCTACCTGGCTCTGCCCACCTCTTCTCTTCTCTGGCCCATGCTTTGAAGTCTCGGGTGTCAGGAGGCCAGCACTGCAGCCTCCCACCCTGTGTCCAGCATCTGGGGGGCTGCTATCTAGGCTGTCCATGCCCCAGCCTCCCGGGAGGACGCCCAGGCGGCCCCTCCCAGCGTCTGCAGCTCCCCAGGGGGCGGGGCTCGATGGCAGGTGCTAAACGCAGGCAGGTGTGGCCAGCCGGAGCCCCTCACATGGCAGGTGTCAGGTTGAGTCCTTGGGGTTCAGGGAGGTCAAGGCCAGGCCTAGCGCAGGTGGTCATCTCAGGGGCAGCACTGGTGGCCGTTGAATTGTTCCTTACCAGGGAGAACAGGTGGCAGGGAGGGATGGTTCCAGACCCCATGGCACCCGTGTCTCTGCAGTGTGTCCCTCTCGTGGGGGGACAGTAGGCAGAGCTCCCTGGCTGCCCTGCGCCGGCGTGCTCACTCCGCGGTGCATGCTTAATACCCACAGTGTGAGAACCGAGAGCCAGGGCCAATGACGGGGGAGACGCAGGTTCACGGGTGGCCTGAAGAAGGGTGGCCTGGCACCGCACCTCCCTGGTCCCTTCCTGTGGGAATTTTGCCCTCAAGATGGCAGCCCAGCCTGGATGCCCAGACTCCATTCCCAAGCCGCAGGTCCTGGTCTGGGCTCTGTCACTCGGGGACGCGCCTGCTTGTCCTTCCCTGGCTGGGGCAGTGCCTGGTCTGCTCAGCCCTTCCTCTCTCCCCGCCCAGGACAGAGGCTGCCCCAGGGGACCACAGCTCCGGCTCTGATGGCAGACACGGTGTGGCCTGTCACTGCAGGTCTATGCCCGAGCTCTGGCCAGACGATGGTCAGGCTGACCTCAGAGGTCAGAAGCCACTTCTCGCCACACCTTTGCTGTTGCAGCCCTGAAGCCCTCACCGCAGCAGGCCTAGCTGCTCCATGGCTCTGGCCCCGCTGGTGAGTTGGTGGAGGGCTTGGAGCTCCGTGTGCCCCCACCTGCCTCCAGTCAGGCCCTCCACAAACCCCCGTGACTGAGCACTCCTTGCAGCACAGCCTGGTCACAGCCCGAGCCCGACCTCCCTCCCTCCACGGCACTCACACCTGGGGTGGATCAGGACTTCTGGTCCATATCCCTCCTGGAAGTATAGAAAGTGAGTCTGAATTCTGGCCCTGAAAGTGGGGTGACAGGTGGGAACAGCTGCCCCCAGGACCCACGGGAAGGGCTAGAGCAAGGGGCTCCTATCGGGGGCTGCTTCCTCGGTGGGAGGAGACCCCTCCTGTGTGCTCTTCTGCTCCGGCTGTTTCGGCTCCCATCAGCCTGGGATCATTCATCTCTGGTTTCTTGTCTCACACCCGCCTCTATGAGAGCGTCCCCAGGCTGACCCAGGCTTACAGGCATCTTAAATACAAACATGGCAAGTGGCGACCGGGAGTGCTGGCCCCAGCATCCTGGTGGTCATGGCCCTGGCCTTCCTCAGGAGTCGGAAATTGGATTAGACCGTGCAGGGATGGGGCCAATTGAAACCAGGGGTTCGGAGGGTCTCTGCAGAGGTGGCTGGGAGCTGGCGGGTGAGAACACGGGGGGAAGGAACACCCTTCCTGCCCCTGAGAGCCTGTGAGGTGCATGTCTGGGGAGTGGTCTGGAGCCTGGGGGCATCGCCATGCCACCTCACCTCTGGCTACCACGCAGGCCTCACCTATGCTGTCCCCACCCCCGGTTTCCTTCTGCTTGATTTGCCAAGTTGTCCAGAGCAGAAAAGGACTCTGCCTCCCCAGGGCCCATCTCCAGGGTGAGGAGCAGAGCCAGGCCCTACTTCTGGAGGGGGCCCGGCAACCCAGCCTAGTCCAGGCCCAGGTCCCGTCTGGCCTCCTGTTGACCGCTGGGCTGAGCCACAGGCCCAGGCCCGCCTTGTCCTTGTGCTCCAGCAATCAGGTGCTGGCTTTCCATGGGACCACAGACCCCAGGGCTCGCTGGTCTTGGGGAGAGGCCTCCGCACATTCATGTTTCCACTTGGAATGCAGGACAAAGGCTCCAGGTGGTGCCACAGATTCACCGGCTACAAGAGGCAGGGCTTCCTGGTGCCGGAAATCCATGCAAGTTGTGCACGTGTGTGTGCATGCATGCTCATGTTGTGTGTGTGTGTGTACATGCATATGTGTGCGCGTGCATGTGTGTGTGTACATGCATGCGTGTGTGCGTGTGTACATGCATGTATGTGCATGCTCATGCTGTGTGTGTGTTTGGAAAGATTGTGTGTGCATGCATGTACACACGCACACACGCACACACAGGCACACGTGCACACACGTGCACACACACGCACAGAGCTATCCCCAGAAGGCTGATCCAGACCTGCTCAGAGTGCAGAAAATGGAGCCATCCAGAAGGAAACAGCATGGAGCCCTGGTGGCCTGGATGGCAATTCACACTCCTGCACCCCCACCTGGCCCCTCGGAAGCGTGACAGCCATGGAGAGGGGCTCCTGGGTGTGCCTGGACACTCCCTACCCAGGACCTAAGCTGGCAAGGGGGCAGCTTTGGGAGCTAGAAGTGGTTGGATTCCGGGTAGTGTAGCCAGGGGCCTTCCCCAGCATGATGGCATCTGCCCCCAGCTCATGGTCCAGGTCTCCATGAAGATGAACAAAACACCACCAGGAGAGGGGGAGGCAAAGCCGGGAAAGAACCAGGGAGTCTGTGTGGCTTTCACCACATGCTCAGGTGCTCTGTGGCATGTGATCGTGTCTCCAGGTCTGGCAGTCGGGGGTTGTCAGGGACCCCCAGAGCGGACTTGATCTCAGCCTGGGGGCCACGTGGATGGAGTCCAGGGAGACCCCGGCTGCTGGCGTGCTAGGGCGTGCGTGTACACGTTTGTGTGCAAGCGTGTGTGCATGTGCATGCTCTGTGTGTGCACTTGCAGGTGTTTGGACACAGGGCCCGAGGCACCTCTGTGCCCAAGTGGGACTGAAGACTCCCATCAAAGAAAGGCCTGGGAGAGCCCCGTGCCCGACCTTCTAAGGCATTTTGGCAAGAAAACACCCTGGCTGAGGAGCGAGACCCTGGCCCACAGGGTTGCTTGACCCCAGAGCAGACAGGGTGGGTCCTTCCTGTAGAGCTGGGGTGGCCCGGGAGGTGGGAGACGGTATAGCCATCTCTGTACCCTGTGCCCTCCTTCAGGCCAAGGGCCTTTTTGGTGGGACTGGCTGGCCTAGTGACTTCCAGCTGCACAGCTATCGACCCAGGGCTGGACGGCCCCTGCCTGGCAGAGCCTGGCCGTTTGCTTTCAGGAGCAGCCCACCCCGGCGGCCACAGTGGGACTTCCTTTCCAGGCGCTGGTGAAGGGCCGGTGCCTCGGCCGGTGCCGTGGACATTCTTTGTGCGGCCAGGCGGGTGACCCGCTGCAGGCTTGGCCCTCTGGGGTCTGGTTAATTACCTTTCTCCAGACACTGGCGTGGAAAGTCATTTCCTTGAGAGGATGCAGGGAGGAGGACTCCCCATCCAGCCCTGGCCTCCACAGCCGCCTGGGCCAGGTTGGGGGACATGGGGGCTGAGTTTTCTAGTGTGGCCTTGGGTCACTCCAAAGCCTCACCCCCAGGGATGGGGACTTGGGTGCTGTCCCGTGCCTGGCATCCAGGGCAGGGGGTGATGTTGTGTGTTTTCTCTCTGAATCAGGCTGCTGATCGTGAACTGGCTGGGGAGAGGGTTCTAGAAGCCTGGCCATGGCCCGATGAGGCAGATAGGAAATCAAGGGCCAAGGCCTGGGAACGTGGGAGAGTGGCTGGGGGTGCCGTGTTTTGTACAAAGAGATTTTTATGACTGATCCTTTTTCTTCACGTAAGCTGTGGAGTTAAGTGTTTGGAATTGCTGCAGATGCTGAGAAAGGCCTGCCCCTGTCACGCCGGATTGTCCCTTGCTCAGCAGCTGACACAGCCCATCTGCAGTGTGCGGGGGAGAGGGAAGCCTGCAGAGGGGCAGCCCCCAGGATCCCTGCGGCCCCACAGCCCCTTCCCTGCCTGGAGGCTGTTTCTTGGAGTGGGGAGAGAGGAAGCGGCACCCAGGCCGCAGCCCTGCCTGCCTGCCCTAGCTTGGGAGCCCCGCCTGGTGGCCGAGGCTGCAGGTGCCTCCCTCAGGGCTGAAGAAGCCCAGTGAGAGACTGGGGCGCTGGTGCCTCCTTGCTCAGGGGCAGGTGGAAGTGGTCAGTCTGCCCACCACCAGCCCTTATCCCACAGGTGGCCCCTGAGCTTCCGTGGGGGATGGCAGGGTCAGCCCTCACCGTCGGCGGAGTTATCAGTTCGCAGCTTGAAATCCAAGTAATTAAGGCGATGGATTAAATCTGTGGGAAGTCTCCACGCTGGCCCATATCACATCATTCCACAAAGATCGCGTGTCCTCCCTGCCCCCCTGTCTGGCAGCCTCCCCTCCCGGGGCACTGGAAGATTCCAGGGACGTGTCTGGTACACTTCAGCCTGGTTGAGGTCGTCACCGCAGAAGGGAGTATTGGGGTTTGGCCCAAGGCCCGGGGACAAACAGGAGCTGCAGAGTGGCTGGGAGGACGGGAGGGGCTTTGCTCCTGAACTCGGGGGTCGTCACACACAAAAAGACCACTTCAAGTGTGCACCAGGTCATTTCTTTTTAGCTACCCCAGAGTGTCTGCCACCATCCCCGCAAAGCTGGAGAAAGAGAAACCCAGGCAGCCAGAAAGGAACTCGGGAGACCGCCACCCCTCTGTCCCCGCCCCTGTCCCCGGCAGCCCCCCGGGAGCGGGAGGATGCCTGCCCTTGCGTCTCTGCGCTGGAGCTTCTGACACCTTTCGCAGTGAAAGGCAGGGTGGATCGTCGGTGAGGAGAGGGTCTGGAAGCGGTGGGCCTCGTGGGAGTGACCCCAGCCAGGCAGAGTCTGGGGACCCGGATGGCAGGGCCGAGCCCTGACCAAGAGTGCAAGGAGGCTGCCGGCCCCAGAAAGAACCATTAGAAGCCCCTTTCCGCTTCTGCAGGGATTTGCAGAGACTTGTTCTCTCCGGGATCTGCCATTCCAGGGGCTCCTCACCTCAGGAGCTGTGTTTGAATGTCTGAGGGACCTTCACATGTTTGGGTTTGGATTGGAAACAGGATATGATCGACTTGTGAGCGTGTTAGAATCTTGTGCTGGGACAAGGTGAGCGTGTGGTTTCTCCTCCTTTCTTTCTGTCGTGCAGGAAAATGCTTTAGTTAGGGCCCGGCTTGGAGGCAGGGCTGAGGAGGCAGCGGAGGCTGAGGCCAGAGGACAGCTTGCCCGTCACGGAGCCCGCAGGTCACAGGATCAGGCCTGGCCCCCGAGCTGCGTAAGATCAGCTGGCCTGGTCAGGACGGAGCCTGCCCCAGGAGCCCACCCTCCCAGCAGGACCCGGGGCCGCGGTGCCTCCGGTCCTAGCATCTGCCCCTGAAAATGGCACTGGTTTGGGGGCAGGGCACAAACGGGAGAATGGCATTATTTGTTTTTAAAAACAGCTTTTATTTTAAAAGCCTGTCCTGGAGGAAAGCAACCTGGAGCTGTTTTCAGGACCGGGCTCAGAAAAGATCAGCTCCTGATGAAAACAAAACACAGTGAGGACAAGCCAGGTAGCCCAGAGGCCCCCAGCTGGAGCAAACCGTTTCTGCAGAGACTGCACGTCGCCTGCCTGCTGCAAGGCCGCTAGTGTCTCCCGGCCTGGGCCTGGCCTGGAAGTGCGGGGCAAAGGGCGGTGGTGAAAAATGAATGGGCTTCCGAATGCCGAGAAACAGATGTGAGGCTGTGCCGAGGAAGGGGAGGACAGGGAACCAGCTGATTAAGGGATCCGGGGCAGGGCCAAGTGCCGCCGGCAGCCTTGGGGGACAGCGGCCCTCCACCTCGGCTGCGCGCTGCAGGCCCTTCTCTGCGGGGCCGGCCAGGCCTCCCTCCTGCCAGCACCCCCTCCCCAGGCGGCTGGGGACCCCGGAATGTGTGGCCCGGGCGGGAAGTGGAGGAAGAAGGGCTGCAGCCCCGTCAGTACCCTGGGTGATGTAGTGAGTGAAACATCTTGAAAAAGGAAAGCAAATCCCGCTCTAATCTCCCCGAACAAAGGCCTTTCAGTTGGACCAGAGTGGCAGGCGCGGGCGGTTGGTATCGCCAGATCTTTTCTATGAAATGCGCACCCGGCGGAGTATGGATCTGATTAGGGGAGCCGGCCTCACCGCGAGCCCCTTTCCTGCGCACGGTGTCTGTGGAGGTCAGGCGGACACGTCCAGCCATGGCCTGGACACAGACAGCCGGGCTGTGTGGCACAGGACTGCCTGCTGGAAGCTTCCGCCTGCGCACTCCTCCCGGCCTCCCGTGCAGTGCTGGGAAAAACCGAGTGCCCCTTCTAACAATTTCTAATCGACCCTTGAGATGCTGGGCCCTCGACGCTCTCTGCAGATCCCCTCCTCTGTCCGGTTGCTGCTCTGTCATGTCCCTCAAACATTCAAACACAGCTCCTGGGGGTGAGGAGCCCCCGGAATGGCAGATCCCGGAAACAGCAAGTCTCTGCAAATCCCAACAGAGGCTTTGAGTCTGTCACAAACCTGAAGCAATGTCTCTTCAAAGCTCTGCCCCAGAAGCAAATGGACCCCTTGAAGGTGGCCGGCCTCCCCTGGGGCCCACCTGGTGGCTGCGAGTGGCTGCGTGGAGAAGTTTAAGGCTTCAGCAGAACAAACAAAACTCAAGTGCCCGCAAAGGGAAGAAAGGATCATTATACGAGTGGAAAAAATGAACCGTCTCGACTCAGCAAATACCGCAGCCCTGCCCTCCTTCCAGACATTCCCCCCGCCGCGCTGCCCCCACACTAAAAACAGCCCAGGAAAGGAAATCAAATTTAGGGTTTCACTAACTGGCCAGAATGCTTAATTTAATAAGGGGTGGGAGATGCTGTTGTATTTTATTTTATTTTATTTTATTTCTACTTTGAACAGGTTGAATCTTCCTGTAGGGCTCTAGGGAGGCGGCGGCTGGGAATGAGAACCAGCCCCAGCTTTGCAAATTCAAACCAGGACTGGAGCGCGGGAAGGGCAAGAGGCGGAGCGCTTGCACAGGAGCCCGAGGCCTGGGGGACGGCTCAGGGGGTCTTGGTGCTCAGGGCAGCGGTGTGCAAAGGGCCGAGGTGGGTGGGAAGAAACCTCCTTGATTTCACCAGGTCCTGGATGAGAAGTCAGTGTTCTTCGGTGTAAAGTGAAGAGCCCGAGGGCTGGATGCGCGGTTGCTGTGTCGGCTGTGTGCTTGCACCTCATACATGGGACAGCAGGCCCAAGCCTTCGGCGCGCCCCTCCTCTGCCATCATGGCAAAGCCAAACCCTTGCACGGGGGACAGGGGCTGCAGGATGCCTTGGTATCAGGTTCCCAGGAACGTGTCTGTCTCCATGGCAGAGAGGCCCTCAGGAAAGCCGACAGGACCCTAACAGGTGACAGTCCTGGGCTGAGGGGTTCAAAGCAATGTATCTCCAGGCGTCTGACAAATTTATCAATCCCCAAGTGTGGCACCCGTGCAGAGGGGGGTGTGGGTGGCTGAGATCAATGCCCAGGCACGGGTGAAGGGTGTCTGCCAGCAGCTATGTGGAGCCTGCGGCCTTCCTGGAGGAGGGGGCAGCCATTTGGCTACATAAACACCTGCCCCACCTGGTTCGCCCTTTCAGCACAGATCGCAGAGTCCCACTCCCCAGTGAGGGGGGCCCAGAGTCTTCTCCAGTGCAGCAGGTGCTGCTGGAACTGGTAGGGGGGGCAGCCCATCCCATGCCCCCTTCCTTGGCATCCAAAGGCCAAGCTGGCGTGAAGCTGGACTCAGGAGATGCGGCTGTGAGGATGGCAACATCTTTTTCTTCTCATTTGCCTCCCGGTGGCCCGAGAAGCAGGGTGCTCACGGGGTGCCCCAGGGCATTGCCCCAGTGGCGAGACATCAAGTCCGAGCTCCGAGTGGATGAGCTGCGGGGTCTGGGGCAAGGCAGTTGGCCTCTCCTCAACTGGGGACAAGACAGAGACTTGTGTCCTTGTCAAGGTTAAATGAGGCCCTGTCTCTGAGCACCTGGGCTCGGGTGGGGCAGCTCAGCTGCAGTCAGCGTCCCAGATCCGCACCCCACGCCGCATGGTGGGTGTCCGAGTCGTTGCCTTCTCCCAGGCTTTGTGTGGAATGACTTCTCTCTCTGAGGCTGCCTTTGGGACCCCATGTTAGATGTGCCCCCACCCGTGAGAACCCCCAAGAACTGCTGGGACCCGGGTGCTTAGGAGGGAAGGGCCGGTGGAGGTGGACAGGGCTGTGGAGCCGGCCACAGTGGCTCCTGGAGTCCTGGGGGTCCTGTCCTCACACCCTGGCTCAGCCCATCCTGGGCCCTGAGCTGGAGGCCGGCAGAGGGGACAAGACTTAGATGTTAATTTTAAAATGAAAAGGGAAAGGCCAAGGAAAAGAGGGAGAGAGAGGCCCAGACGGTCTCCTGTTTTGCAGAGAGCTCTTCTGAACTCTGACTGGCTTCCCTGAGTGGTTCTTGGCCTGGCTGGGCTGACCTATGTCTTTCATCCAGGACCCTCTGCTCTCGTGGCCTCTAAACGTGACCGACTGTCCAGGAACTGATCATGGACAGGACAGAGGTGAGAGCCCCAGCTTGGCCCTTTGGAAGGCAGCGATGCTTACCACTATAGCACCACTGCTAGGATCAGCTTGGTCCTTTGGCCAACCCTGACCCTTCCATTTGGGAGAGAGCCACCTGCCATGTCCCAGGCCTGGTGTGTGGAGCCACATCTGTGGTCCTGCCAGGCCTTGGAGGGGAAGGAAGAATGAGGGCCGGGGGTCAGGTGTATCTGGGCTCGCATCCCTACTCAGCGTGATGACAGCCCCTCGAAGCCCCCCTCCACCTAAGGTGGGCCCCAGCAGGATGGGGGGACCTCTATGCCCTTGGTGGCTGATGTGAGGGGTCAGGGTGGGAACATGCCAGCTCCAGGGCCAGGCCTCAATCCACAGCCCCCTCCCTGCTCCCATCCGGGCAGCCCTGTGGCAAGTAGGCTGGAGAAGGGGCCCCAGGTCTCGGGGGTACTGGAAGCGAGCAACTGCAGTGTGGCCCCTGCGTGTCCTGGGTGCCAGCTCCCGCAATGTTCAGGTTCCTGTCAGCTCTGCAGGAGCCCCCCGGGGCTCTCTGGGCTCTTTGCATGTCTCTGGAAAAACCTGCTCAGCTGACCCAAACCAACCACAGTTCTGGCGAGTTTCTCTTTGCCTAAAGCTCTGACATTTCTGCCTCGCTAAGGCATAGTCACCAGCCAAAGGCTGACCATGTGTGCACCCCGCAGCTGCACCTCCTTGAGAATGCTGGGCTTCCTCAGCCAGCGCGCTTCCCGCATCCGTGAATCACTCCGGCTGAGGCTGCTTTCTTAGCGGACAGCGCAGCCCCTGGGCTCTGGGCTGGAGAGGCCTCAGAGCTGGCCAGAGGAGGCCAGCCCAGTGCCTGCCGATTGGATGGGCAAAGAGGACAGTCCTCCCGTCCTTTCTGGAAGTGGGCCTCTGTTCAGCCCAGGTCTCCTCTGACCCCCCAGAGTAGCCACTGTCATCGCCAGGGCACATGGGGAAACTGAGGCCCCCCACTCAGCGGCTGCCGGGCTGTTCGGAAGGGCAGAGTCGCCGGCTCAGCGGGACACACGCTCTGAAGCACAGGCCTCTGGGGGGACCGGCCCTGCCTGGCCCTCGCCAAGGCTCTGGAGGAGCAATGAGTTAGGGGAGCGGCTGTGCAGGTCCCTGGACCGGGCTCCGCTTTTAATTTTTTAAGGGAAGAAAGGAAAACATCCCTCAGTGGCTCTCCCAGGAGCTCAGCCGTGTTTGCTGTCGGTCACGGCAGGTTGGGCCATTTGTAACGAGTTTGGTCTGCGCGGGGGGCACTGACCCCACTACGCCTGGCCCCTCGGAGCGGAGCGCGGCACAGGCGAGGCGCGGCCGAGGGTGCAGGTCCCTGCACTGGCCCGATTCATTAAGGACCGGCTCCTTTGTGGGCCCCAGCTCCAGGCCCATTGCTGTCACGGGGCTGTTACAGGCATAATGACAGGGGCATTAGAGGCCCGAGAGCAATTAACAGGCTGCTTAATTAGCAAGAGGAATTAGCGTTTGAGTGGCGGATCTTCCTGTGAAACCTTGTAGAGAGCCCGGGCAGTTATCTGATTATGCATTGATCGGGCTGGCTCGTCCTTAGGTAATCCTCTCCCTCTTGCAATCTGTGAATATACAACTGTTTAAATATTCCAAACCGAACTGTCTCAATAAACGCGGGGAGAAAGGGGCCATTGTGGGCCCGGGCGCCGCTGGCCGCTCTTCCCGGCCCAGCTCCCCTGGGCTTGCAGAGGCACAGCCGGTCCCCGCAGCCCTCGCCGCCGCCGCACGCGGCCAGCCTGGCTGTGCCTGGGAACAGTGTCGGCCAGTCTGGCCCCAGGCCAGCCCTGGCCACAGGTGCCAATGGCATCCTCCTCCCCAGGTCTCTCCCATGCCCCCGGGGGCTCAGTCCACTGCTCAGGTGGACAGGGCGAGGCCGGAGGAGCTGGCTGCAGCTGCGCAGGAAGGGACAGGCCTGGCTACCTGCAGGCAGCACCTGGGGTCCAGACAGCCCTCAGCGAGGGACGGTCAGGTCAGATCAGGTGGACCCAGACCCTGCTGCGGTTCCTGGAATCCCTAGATGAGCTTTGAAAACCCAGGGGCCTGTACCCAATCCCAAGCAGTGGCCTACCGTGCTTGAGCTCTGTGGTGGGCAGAGGGCTGGGGACTGGACCAGGAGCCTCTAGCCCTGGGCTCTGTCAGGGACCCTGCCCTGTAGGGCTGGTGCTTCTGGAGTGAGGGAGGAGTAGACAGGAACCAGTCCTGGAGGTGGGCTCCCCACTGGGCCTGGGACAATGAGGTGCCCATCGCCAGCGATGGTCACAGCACCTCGAAAAGGCAGAGACAGGAAGATTCCAGAAGGGCTTCTGATTCTGTGCAGAAGCGTTGTAGATGGGGCATGGTTGCTCTGGTGTCAGGCCCGGGCCCGCTGTCTGTTCCGGCAAACTTTAGGGGATCGAGAGCTTACTCTGGACTCAGCTGGGAGGCTCCTCGAGCCTGGGAGCAGGGTAGGACCACCATCGGCCCCGGACACAATTGCTGGGGTCCTGTCCTCATACTCTGGCTCAGCCCAGCCTGGGCCCCGAGCTGGAGGCCTGCAGTGGGGACGAGACTTAGATGTTAGTTTTAAAATGAAAAGGGAAAGGCCAAGGAAAAGAGAGAGAGGCCCAGACGGTCTCTTGTTTTGCAAAACTCAAAATAGATTTCAGCACTGTGCTTTCTAAAGACAAATCTTTGCACTCTTCTGCGATCCTCGCTTGACCTCTCATGGTTTCTGGCAAGGACAGCCTGTTACGATTTGGCATCGAGTTATTTAAAATGCATAACGGCAGTGCGCAGGCTTTGCCAAAAGCTGATATATGTTGGTTTCTGGAACCTTGCTTTTCTTGTTTGCTACATCTGATATCATCTTACCCAGACGATGCCCTCGTGAGATAGATCCCCCACCCCTTCACTTTGTGGGTGCAGCCAACGTATTTCATTTTATTGCTTGCACGATCTGTGTGTCTGGAGAGAAAGCAAACCAGTTACCAGCGAGCCACAGCCTAGCTTCCCCGGGCACTTGGGGAATCTTTATCGAGCTCAAATGATTAGACCTGGTTTCTGGTTTCATTTTGGAAGACTGGCTGCTAAGCAGATCCATTCTGCCTGTAAACCGATACAGATGCTCAGGGCCACTGCTTTCCCCAGTGCCCGGGACAGTAGGACGAGGGTTGAGAGGGACCCCCCTGGGCCATGTCCCCCTTGCGGTGCAGAGGCCCGGCCTGAATCTCTGAGCGAGAGGCCGGTTTGCCTAGGGTGAGTGTGAAGGCCTGAGGCCTGCCCCAAAAAGGCAGAGCGTCCCCATGGTGTGGGGGGACAGTGGCAGGCGGGCAGGCCATGAGCCCTGGGTTCGGGGAGGCTGCAGGCGCTTGGCTGCCCATCAAGGGGCCTGGCTTCCTGGAACAGAAGCCTGGGTGCTGCGGCCATGGAGGAGGGGCTCCCGCCTCTGGTCAGCCTCCTGGCATCTGGGAACATGTCCTCCAGCTTTTCTCCTTAGTGGCCAATTCCTGAGAAAAGGGCCAACGCGCTTCCATCCACTTCAGAGGGCACTTGTATGACAATCTCCTCCCCTCCCCCGTCAGCCCCGCTGTGGAGGGATCAACTCCACCTCTCACTGGAGAGAGACAGTCATTCTGAGTGTTCGGAAATTGAAGACTAGATCTGGGTCTGGTTCCGTACCCATGCCCTGTGATGACAGACCCGTGATCTCTCTTCTGAGAGGGAAACAAAGACCTCACGTTTGACGGGGCCAAGAGGCAGCCGTGGGAATCTGCTGCTTACTTTCAACACTGGGTGCCTTGTCCTAGAAAGTCTGGGGTCGTCAGATCAACTTTGATTTCCTATTTTATCCCAGTTAAAGTGGCATTTATAGTATTCGGGGGTTGCTTCTGTCCTGCCTTTTTCTGATCACGACATCCCATGCACGGCTTTGGGAAACGCAGGTCACAGTAGCAGGGCATTGAAAACCCTCCCTCCGCATGGCTCCGCACCCAGGACCCTGGGGTGGCTCCACAGTGGCTCCATTTTCTCCCACAATGGTGACCTGCAGGCTCAGGGCATGAGGGCCGAGGACTCTCACTCAGGAACCCAGAGGGTGATCGGCCACGGTGACCGGCCGGTGAGCTGTGGAAGGAAGCGTCCAGCTCTCTGTGGACTGCCCTGTTCCTCCCACCATGCTACTGGAGACCATCCCACCATGCTACTGGAGACCATCCCACCCGGGTCGGTGGCTGTTTTCCGGTGGTGGCAACGCTCCAATGGCTCTGGTTCCCTTACTGGAATCCTTGGGCGTAGCCTGGAGAGTGGACAGCTATCCACAGCCCAGTGAGTGCCCTGCTGGGAGCTGGAACTGTTCGGCCCTCACTAACACCAGTCCTGGGGAGCCTGCCCTGGCCCCAGGTGGGGGTGCGCAGCCGTGGCCGGCAGCCTTGGTTTCTTCATCTGGGAAGTGGGAGCGACTGTGCAGATGAGATGAGGAGGGTGGCCCTGGGGAGGCTGGGGTGTGGTCGCTGCTCCCCTAGCAGGAAACCAAGAGGGAGTCTGGTGCACGTGTGTGTGGGGGGTTGCGTGTGCATGTGTGTGCGTTTCCTGGCTGGTGTGCGTGCATGGGTGAGTGTGCACGTGCGTGTGTGCGTGTCCTGCCTGGCGTGCGTGTGTGGGTGGGTGTGGATCCTGCCTAGTGTGTGTGGGTGTGTGGATATGTGTACATGTATGTGTGTGTCTTGGCTGGTATGTGCATGTGGGTGCGTGTGTGTGGGTGTGTGCATGTGTGTGTGTGTCCTGCCTGGTGTGTGCGTGTCAGTGTCCTGCCTGGTGTGTGTGTGGGTGTGTCCTGCCTGGTGTGTGTGTGTGCGCGCGCACGTGGGTGAGTGGGTGCATGTGCACGTGTGTGTGTCCTGCCTGGTGTGTGTGTGTGCACGTGGGTGAGTGTGGGGGTGCATGTGCACGTGTGTGTGTCCTGCCTGGTGTGTGCTTGTGAGTGTGTGTATCCTTCCTGGTGTGCGTGTGTCTGTGTGTGCGTGTGTGTGTGTGTGTGGTCTGTACACTCACAACACTGGCTGAACCACAGGGGTGTCGTCCAGGGCTGCTGAGGGCACCTGGGAAACGAGCCGGGGCAGACCCTCCCTGCTGGGTGCTTGAAGCTGAGGGTCAGGACGGGACGGGGACCCGGGGCCCTTGAAGCAGGTTCTCCCAGGTCCTCCGCAGTTACGTGGGAGAGCCCAAGGGCTCTCAGTGCCACAGGTAGGGGGATGGTCCTCCTCCAGCACTGCCCAGACCCTGTACGGAGCAGAAATCCCTGGAAGAGAAAAGAGAATTGGGGTTTCAGAACCCCTTTTTCCAAGGAAAGAATTTCTCTGCTCCCAACAGGAGCCTGTCTGATTCTCTCTCCCCGTCTCTGTCTCTCTCTGTCTGATTCTCTCTCCCCCTCTCTGTCTCTCTCTCTCCTACTTCCTGCCTTTGCTTTCCCTCTTCCCAGGGCCCCAGGAGGGTCTCAGCCATTTGTATCCACTGAGGGCATCCAAAAGGGTTGATGGGCCAAGGCGACCAGCTGGGCTGGGAGGGCAGTGCAGGGGGCTTGCTCCGGGACAGTGGGGCCCAAGCACCCCAGAGGGAGGTGGAGACCCCCTGGGCAGACTCCTGCTCCCCCAACAGGTCCTGGGCTGTGTGCTCAGTGCCCAGGGTCAGGGGCTTGGGGACAGCTAGTGAGGAAGTCTTGGGTCTTGGTGAGAAGCCAGCAGAGCCCTCTGTCCCTGTCCTGTGCAGGACCAGCCAGACCTGGAGGCCGGCTGCCAGAGGGGTTCCTAGGACCCCCGGGCAGGGGATGTGGACCGTGGGGTTCTGGGGAGAAGCTGGGGGCTCCAGGGCTGTGGTCTAAGCACATCACTGTGCCCCATATCCCAGTGTGTCCTTTGCAAACTACAAACCCAAACCAAACACAACACCAGCCCTGGGGAGGCCAGGATAAGGAGCGAAGGCAGCCGAGAGGTGGGCCCTTCCTGCGGCCATGGGGCTTTGGAAACATGTGGAGACCTAGTTGGCCCCAGAGGCCGTCTCCAGGGCCCGCCCAGCAGCCCGGGGCTGCCCCCTGTCTATAGGTTTCCTCGCTGAAACATCAGTGCAATTTCAATTCACACTGCTGGACTTCAGGGAAGGGCTGATGCTTCGCGCGCCCCACGCACAGCTCTGCACTTTCTGTAACTCGCCGCCTTCTCTTTGGGGACGTTTGTCTTCAGTTTCTTAATTTCCAAGAGCCCATTACAGACGGATGTCGCCTCCATTCCCTCAAATACTGTCGCCCTTTTCCCCGTGAGCTGCATGCCCTTTTCCTTGGTGCGGGGGCGGTGGGGGCTGTTTTTTTTTTGTTTTTTTTTTAATCTTTTCCGCTGCCGGCACACGGTTCTGGGTTCCACAGCGTCAGACCCGCCAGCCCTTGCTCTACGCTCGGGCCTAGAACGCAGCCGCTTCCTTCTGCAGGTTGTGCCCTGTTCAGGTTAGGTGTGTTCCAGCACCTTCTGAGTTTGTGGGGTGGAGGAGAACCTGACCCGTCCGTGTTTATCCTGACGTGCAGACCGCGGGAGGGACGCTTGAACTGGGTCCTGCAGGGAGGCCCCTGCCCTTGTCTTCTGGCCACGCCATGGTGTGTGGCTGGCTCTGCCCTTGGCTTCCTCTGAGCTGTGCCGCAGCCACAGTTTTTGGTTGTTTTCGTTTTTTTCATCATCCTGAGGATCCATATCAAATACTTAAACTCACAGAAAAGCAAGACTCCCTCTCTCTCTCAGACATTTCTCGTCATTGTCCAGTTGTCTGCATTTATTTTGCCTTTGAGAAAAACTTTGGAGCTGTTTTCTTCAAGTTAGGAAAAGGTTTATTTTGTAAAATTGTTATGTTTCTGTGTTTGAGTTAGGGGGACTGGACGCTTTATAACCTTTAATTTTTCCTGTGAAGGAATGTGAGGCGGCTCTCCATTTCTCAAGGTTCCTATCAAAATGGCTTTCGCTCACATTTTGTAGTTCCATTCACAGAGCTGGGACCCATTTCTTGCTGGGTTTTACTTCAAAGGATTTTTTAGCCAGAAAGTTAAAAAAAAATCAAGTGGACATAATTAAAACTCTTATACTTCTTTATGCCTGTACTGCAGAAAAAATAATAATAAAAATAATGACAGTTCTAGCAACCATGAGCAAAATTTGCATGCCATTGGAAAAGCGAGGGTTGGTCACGCCTCTGGTCTATGCACTGCATGGTGATAAGCTGAGGCATCCCCATTTGAGGCTGAGGTGATGGTGCGGTGCAGGCCGCAGCTCCAGGCCCCACAAACCTCACAGGGGAGGCCGTGGCCCAGGCTGCGTCCTGCAGTGACGCTGCCCTGGGGTCTCCAGGCAGCTCTCCTGGGACCTGCCTGCTTCCCTTCCACTGTGCCTTCCTCCTCCTCCCTCCTGGGCCTATGTCCTAGATAAGCCTGTTAAATTAGCCCCATAATACTTAAAATGCTAGTCCGTTTAATATGTAAACAATGACAATTTTTTTTCAAAGGGTTTAGGATTTAAATTAGTTTTTTTAAAAAACCCAATTACTGCCGTTTAATTCGGAGGAGAGAGTTCTTTATGTGCTAATTATATAGCTGGGAAATGAGCGATCAGGGGCTCAATGGGGCATTAGGGGCACTTTTTAAAGGTTTAGACGTATTTATCTGAGTTTGGGGTTTGCAGTCTGCATTCAGGGCTGCACAGGCAAATTTGGAACCAGGATGAAGGGTTACTCGGCGTTGCCGCGGAGAGGAAAACTCTGCCATTCCAGCATATTATTATCTGGATGATGTTTACGAAGTGTCAGGACCTGGATGTGGTCCCTGCCCAACTGATTCTGTGTCCGGTGAGCAGAGGAGCAGAGCCTGCTGGGTGGAGGGTGGATGGGACAGGGGACCTGGGCCTGGTCAGAGCACTACCTTGGGCCCTTGGGAGGCCTGAGCCTTCCAGAACTTTCTAGAACCTTCTAGAGGGGCACACATGGCCGGCCAGGCAGATGGGCTGCAGGGAGTGGTCTCACCATGGGCAGTTCCTCACCCTGAGTCCCTGGAATGCAGAGGGAGCTCTTCAACTGCTCCAAATGGCTCTCCCCTCCACCCCCCATTACCTTCCTTCCTCCTTACCGAGGGGTCTCTCTGACAGATCTGGAGCCCCCATGAGGTCCAGAATGTTCTAGAGCCACCCTGTTCATACTGTTGCCCGAGAAGTCAACACCTCTGCCTCCCAAGAGAGAGTAGACGATTCATTTAAAATAGAAATTATGTTGGAAGTAAAGTGACCCTTATTTGGTTCAGCAGTTTTTGAACACATCTGATTAGGAATTCCCCAGGGACTGGGTGGGGCAGGGTTAGATAAAAAGCCCTCGTCAGGGTGGCTGGGCAGGGCCATCGAGCCGGTCCACTCACCCGGAACCCCAGCCTCGTGCAAACACAGATACTGTGAATCTGTCCCAGACTTACGGAAGATGGACCTGTAATTGACACTGTGCTGTATTTAACTGCCAAGGATGGTAAATGTCTTCAGGAAACACTGTACCACATTTTGAAGAAGTTCAAACAGCGTCCGTGCAGCAGGTGCGTTCTGCCGTGCCTCTGACTGGGTGGTGGTCACTGCCAGACTGAGTGGTCCACACCAGCCCCGCACCCTCCAGGACAAAGCCCGAAGGATGGTGGTAACCGGCTTCTGGTGGTGGAGTGCAGCTGGTCAGATGCCCGGGAGACTCAGGTTCCAGGGCAGGAGCTGCAGGAAGACCAGGGAGGTCTCTGCCCATGTCCCTTCTGGAGGCTCCTACAGGAAAATCCAGGGGCTGCTTTTCCCACCGCAAACCATGCCAGACTCTCCCAGGGCGAGGGAGGCACCTCGGGGCTGTGGGCCTGGGGGAGGTCCCTGTAAGACTGTGTTCAGAGGGCATCTTCTCAGCAGAGGGCAGAGCCGTGGGGCTCGGCCTCCCGAAGCCACAGCCCTGGAACCACCTGGAGATGATACCCAGGCTCTTGTCTGTCCTGCACGATGGGGAGAGGAGGGCAGGGTCTGTCCAGAACTGCTCCCCAGTCGGCCGCCCCTGACGGAAACGATGCCCAGCGACCTTCCCTCCTCCTTACCAAGATCCACCTTGGCAGGGGCCGTGCCATTGCTTGCAGTCCCATCTGATTTCTACAGAAAGCCACGTGGAAGTTGTCCACTCCGTTTTGCAGAGGTTAATGGCTCTCTGAAGTGGTTCAGCTGGGGCTGGCAAGGCTGGGCCCGAGCCAGCTCCTCCATCTCCCCTTCATGTGAGGGAGAAAGCCCCGTGAAGCGGCCCGTGCTGCCTGCTGGGAGCCAAGGGTGTGCAGGCAAGGGGCCTTTCGCTGCGGGAATTTGTGCACAATTTTTGGACATAAGTCAGTTCCTCCCTTCCCCCAGGAGAAATGATCGGCCTCCAGGAAGTTGGACCTCGCCTTGCTCAAAACAAACATAGGGCCGTCTGAGAGCAGCCCCAAAGCACACACGTGTGAGAAGGAGGCTAGAGTTTTACTTTCCTCCCCCAAGACTGCAAAGCACTGGGGAAAAAAGGTCAGGGAGTGCGTCCAGTTCAGGGAGCGTGTCCAGTTGTGTCACGAGTGGGAGACCTGGGTTCAGGACCGTCCAGCTGTGTCGGGAGCGGGAGGCCTGGGCTCAGGACCACCCCTGGGCTCCTGCTGGGACCTTGGAGATCAGCACCTCCCGGCGCTGATGTCCAGTGGGAAGGGGAAGCCTCTACACAGAGGCTCCCACAGAGAGGGGATTGTGTGGAGCTGTCCAGAGCGCCATTCAGCTGGGGGACGGAGCTTCCCTGGAACGTAGTGCCCAGCTTGATTCTTGAAGAGAGGACGTGGACAGCAGAGGAGACGCAGGCCTGGGGACGGACAGTTGGGCAGCAGGCATGGCACGGGCATGGGGTGGGCGGGGGCCAATGCCCCCAAAGTCAGGAAGATGCCCCCAAAGTTGGGGCCGAGGGGCCACGCTCATGCCCATCACCCCCTCCTCCCCTCCCCTCCCGCACAGCCTCTGGCATCAGAACTCGCACCCTTGTGCACTCCTGGGAAGCCCCGTCCTGCTTAGACCAACTCTGAGGGCGCGTGGAGCCCGCCTCCCCCTGGAAGGGGAAATAGGAAAAAGAACCGTGAAAAGCTCCGGAGTTAACCGTGGCGGCTTGAAGGACCTTGACCTAATTGGTCCAGAAAAGTCAACATCGGCACCTAGAGTGTTCAGAAAAAGTGAAGATTAAACTTAAAGCGATTAGACAACTTATTTTTCTTTTCCAAGACATTAGCTGGTCAAAAATGACAAAAATGTCCTTAAGCCTAGCTGAGGCAGAGGCGGCAAACAGGCGGCCTTTTGTTTGGCAGAGGGGCCTGACCACCCGAACCCGCGTGGGACACCCGGGAGCCCACCTCCTGAGAGCCCGGCGAGGGGATCGGGCCGGGTATTAGCCGGGGATTAGACGGCCGAGCTGCTGGCCTGGTAGGGGAGCTGCCGGGGAGCTGCCGGCCACCCGCAGGCCGGGCCTGGGAGGCCCTCCTGGTCCACGTGCTGCTGTCCCCGGGTCAGGGGCTTCTGGAAGGTGCCGCCCCCGGGTCAGGGGCTTCTGGAAGGAAGGGCACTTTCCTCAGGAGCTCGCTCTTTATTTTGGGGGGCTGCGGAGCACCCCAGGAAGCAGCAAGGCAGCTCCAAGAGTCCAGCCTGGTCCCCACCAGCGAACCCGAGTCAGCCCAGTCGGCCCCAGGGTCCGCCACCACCCCTTGGCTTCGGGCTGGACTGGCCATGGTGGCCCCATGGGCAGGGTAGGGGGCCTCAGGGAGGTCTGCGGTGGGGGCAGGGCGGGCCA
Source organism: Pan troglodytes (assembly GCF_028858775.2). NCBI lineage: Eukaryota > Metazoa > Chordata > Mammalia > Primates > Hominidae > Pan > Pan troglodytes. The sequence goes on along the minus strand of NC_072398.2, from coordinate 228,956,998 downwards.
CGTGAGGCCCTTCATCGTACCCAGCTCTTCCTGCCTTGCAGACACCGACCACGGGCCCGACATTTTCTCAAGAAAAGAAAACACAAGAGCCCACATTTCTTATCTGAGTTAAACAATGAGCTCCGGGCGTCCTGGGAAGGGGTTTCACAGTGAGTTCAACGTGCCAGGAGCTCTTAGCAGCCGCTGCCAAGGCCAGTAGGGGCTGCAGGCTTGTGCTGGTTCTATGTCCCAGCCCGACCGAGCCCTCCCCCTCCGTGGCCCGCAGGTGACACACCAGCTGTGAGCCTGGGTAACCCGAGCCCGCCTGACGCGACACCCCTGGCAGTGACAATTAAGGGGTCTCCTCACCCAGCTTCCGGGCACTGGCATTGTGGGTCCCGCACACCCTGCTGGGGCTTAGGCGTAATTATAGGGTCGGGTTACCCCAAGAAACAGGTATTCACACTGTTTAGGACAAACCTCCTCGGAGCTGGACCCCAGCCGTCCCCAGACCGTCCGTCCCTTCCCCGTGACTCCCTGGGCCGGGTCTCCCTGCGCCCTCCCCTGAGACTCCTCTTCAATGCTCCTTGTTGTCGCCGCCTACAGAGCCTGGGGCTGCAGAGCGGGGCAGGGGCCTCTTGGTGGCCTGGGCGCCCGGCTGGGGAGAGCCTGGGCGTCTCCCTTTGTTTTTCCAGCAGTTGAAAGTAGAGTCCAGGTGTGAGGAGATTGTTTGGCTCGCTTTGTCCGGGAGCCACAGGACACCAGGCCGGGACGGGGCTGGGGGCAGAACGCTCCTCCAGCAGCCTAGGAGCCACCCCCAGGAAGAAAGGGGGTCTCGGGCAGCCTCGCCACAGGACCACTGGCTTTGGGCCTTCGTTACAGGGGTGATGCTGCCCCACTGATGGGGTTGGGGGCCCGGGGCTGCAGCGTAGCTGAAGTGGAACCTGCCCAGCCTGCACTTCCCAGCTGGCCAGCCCCACGCGATGCTCCGGGGTCTCAGCGAGGCACGCCAGGCACTGAGTCCTCAGACCCGCTGTCCGGGGACCTCTGGTGTCGTCCATTTTACAGACGAGGCAGTGGAGGCCCAGAAAGATGGACCAACAGTCCCCGCCTTAGAGTGGCTGAGCTAGGGCTGGGACCCAGGCCTGACCCTCTCCAGGGCTTCCCGTGTCACGGTGTCACTGTTTCCCTGAATTACAGAGCGGGGAGAAGCCGGTTTCTAGTTTGGGGGTGCAATAATCCCCCAAGTCCCTGGGTCCACAGGGGCTCTGGGCCAGCTCCAAGGACTCTAAGGGAGTGGAGCCGCCCTTGTTTTCTGGGGCCACAAAGGTCGTTTCTCTTGCCCTCAGCTCTGGCTGCTGGGTGTGGACAGAGGAGTGGGCTTATCAGGCATCTCCTGGCCCCACCGCCCCCTGCTTCTCCCCTCCTGGTAAACACACACTTTGCTCTCTAATGGCTGCAGGCACCCCCACTCCATACAAACCCTTCCTTCAGACAGCTGTAATCAATATTTCATCCTGTCCCATGCTGGGTGACTGGGTCAGTTGGGGGTCCGGGATGCTGGGAACTGACCTGGTTTACAGCCCCCACTGGCCAAGATGCCAGCTGGAACTTGGAGTTATAAACAGTGGACGCTTCTCCTGCTGCCCCTGGCTCTGGGCTGGAGAGAGGCTGGTGCAGGGAGAGGGCTTGGCCCTGGGGTTCTCACCCCCAGGGTCCCATCACCGGACAGATGGGATGGGTGAAAGGACCTCGGAAGGAGTCATCCCATTTCACAGGTGAGGAAAGAGAGTCAGAGATACACAGTGCAGTGGGTGGGAGTCCAGGCCCAGCCTGGAGCCACTCCCACCAGAACAGGGTGACCCTGGCTGCCTCCGGCATCCCCTCCGCAGCCCAAGCTTCCAGGGACCAAGGGCAGGGCCTTTCCTGCAACAGCAACCTGGGCAGCTGAGCTCTTCTCCCCACGCTGACCTGGCCGCCGCCGGCCCGGGTGCAGGCATGTGAGGTGGGTCACACGGTACAGATTTAGACGCGAGCCTGTCACTCGGAGCAAGGAATGTGGCGTCTCCCTCCTTCCTGCAAAGCCTCATCATGTGTGAGAGAGAGAGGCTAGGGAGAGTGGTGGCTGCCAGGGGACACGATGTCCTTTGCATGTTTCTTCCTAGGGTCCCAGAACATTCCAGCAGCAGCACCCCTCCCTGGACACTCAGGGTCTGCTGCAGGGGAGGCACTGGGGGTCAGATTGGATGTGGCAAGGTCCCGAAGAACCGTCCAGGAGGACTGCCTGGAGGAGGTGGCTTTGTGTGGATGGAGGAGGGTGGTGGCTCCCAGAAGCAGCACTGGCAGGCTTCCTTCTCTGCGGCAAACCCCATCCCACGAAGGTGGGAGTCAGGTTTCCTACCAGCAGGTTGATGAAATATTCCTGACAGTGGAGGAGCATGCCTGCTCTTTGCAGAGTGCCTTTCTAATCCTCCTGCACAGGAGCGCACTGCAAGCTGGAGGGGCCGCAGCACCTGCGGCTGGGACCTCGCTTGTCCGGAGGTCCCTGACCTCACGAGACAGGCCCCGCCATCCTCCCTCGCCGATGCTTGCCAGTTTCCAGGGCCAGGCACCCATTTGTGCTAAATGTCCCACGATGCATTTGAGGCCAGTAGCTCTTGGACTGTAGCTGGAGGGTCCGTCCCTGGGCCAAGGGGCTCGGAGGGGCCTGTGTGCAGAGCTGGCCAGGCAGGGGCGTCCTGCTGGGAGTTGGAATCCCGTGTAAGTTCCCCCTGTGAAGGGCTCCAGCCTGGCAAGCCCAACTTGTCGTTCTTGAGACACGAAAGCAGGGGGACCCCAGCCCTCTTCCAGAGAACTTCCTGCTTCCCTCGCCATTTCCTTCTGTCCCCCTCCTATAATCCTGGGGAGAGGCCGCATCCCTCCCAGCGCAACCACGGGGTGTGGCTTTGTGCAGAAAGGAAAGGATCTTCTTCAAGTTCAACAATGGCTGGCACAAGCCTTTTTGCATCCACTGCTAAGAGAGCTGAAGGCAGCACCCATCCAGTAAATATAAAAGCTGAGACTGGGGGAGCCCATCAGCGGGGAGGCATCTGGGCTGTCCCTGAGCAACCCTGGGCCCCCTGTGGTGTCATGGCTGTGCCCCCGGAGCCGGCGTTGGGGTCTCCGTCCAGTCTCTGAGGTTTAACTTTCCTGTGCTTATGAGTGAAGTCTTCACGCCGGGGTGGCACCCTCACCTTCTGCTGCCGGTGACATACCTGCCCTCACCTGGTACTTGGAGGTGTTTGGAAGAGGTGGGCAAAGTTTGGCTGGAAGGCAACTGAGGGAGCCTGCCATCTTGTCAGAGCCCCTTCCTTTCTGAATACCGTACCAGCACCTTGGGAGTGGGGCAAGACAGCGTTCCAGAAAGTTCCAGAAGGCTTTCCTGCTCAGACCAGTGGGTGCCAACACTCAGGTATTCCCGCCATGTTCAGGGTCACGTTGGTCATCGTGTGAGGAGGGGGCCTTGGAGGGAGCCAGGCGCCCCTGCATGCGGGCACACAGCCGGCTTTCCCTGGGCTTGGTGCAGCTGCCATCTTGTGAGGTACTGGGTGTGTTGCTGTTTTCTGGATACTTCAGTAAGAGGGAGGCGGGATGAGGCCGTTCCTTGCGCTGGCCTCTCACCTCCCCCTCGGCCAGTTTTCCTGTGTGCTGTGGGCGTTCAACTTTGACCTTTGGGATAAGATAATGGGACTTCTGTTCTTGGGAGAGGCTTCAGTGGGGGCTCGGGGCCGGGTCTGCAGGGATCCAGTTTGTCTCCATGACTTACGCTTGTTGATCAATCTAAACGCAGACACATGTGGAGTTTTCAGGTTCTCGTTTCATCGGGGAGAGGGGGACCCACATTTTAGCTCCACTTGGTGCCACCGGGCCTCCCCTATGTGGAACTGGGGGTATTGGAACACGGCACGCAGAGATTCTTCTGCACCTGCCTTCCTTCCTCCTGGAGCCGAGCCGTGTGGATGAGACCCATGGAAAGAGCAGGGCTGGGGCTGCCCTTTAGGACCCTGGGGTGCAGAGACTGAGGCTTAATAACGAATCACATGCCCCTTGGCCCCAGATTGATAGCAGGCGACTTGCTTTTGTGGGTGCTGAGCACCCTTGGGAGAGCAAACGACAGAGCTGCTGGCAGGGGCGGGGTCCCTCGGGGGCTGCAGACCCAGGAGCTCAGCCCAGCAGTGCCGCATCCGGGGGTGCTCGGGCACTGCCTGCTCTCTGTCACCATGAATGCCATCACGAATAATGCCAAGCATTGTTACAATATCTGTGGGTTGCTGTGGTTCCTGTTCTCCGGGGCCCGGCTGTGATTTTTTTCTCATCTCTGTGCAGAGAACTTTGTGAGAGCTGTGGCCTGCTGGCCAGGAGAGCGTCACCTCGGAAGCCCATGCACCTGACCCCGGTCCTGTTAGCAGGAAAGGGAGCTGCTCCCGTCAAAGGGAAGGAGCTCCAGGCTGAGAGTGGTTTGGTGGGGGTAGCAGTAGGTGAAAGACGGTCCTAAGACGCCCAGCCACCTCTTTTCCTCCTCCCTGGTTCAGAGCTGTCCCCTCGCCGGGCTCTGGCTGGGGGCCATGTGCCGTGACCTTGAGCCCTGACAGCCCACTCTTAATCATGCCTGCCAGACAAACATGGCAGGCTGGAGTTCCCGCAGTCAGCCCCGGCGATGCGTCTCCCTCGGAGAATGGACCGCGGGCTCTGGATTTTGACAAAGTCACGAGCGAGACTGGCGTTTTAAAGCAGCATGTTAGAAAAGCGGCTTTGGGAGACGATCATTTCTTTCACTTTTAATCCAACATCGGCAGCACCCGAAGTGGTCCCCGCTCCCCCGGCGGATGCAGCCCCCGGATGGCCGTTGCCACGCATTTTTGTTTAGGAACCTGGTTTTTATTAAATGTAATTGCTTCCCTTTCTGGCCTTAAATCAAGGGTGGCCTCAGCCCAGGGACAGCATCAATTTGATTTAATTACTCTGCACTGTAGCCTTCTGAGCCGAGATGTGGCTACGGGGGTCTCACATAGGGCCCCCAACTCAGGATGAGCACAGAGGTCTTGACGGGGCTGGGAGGTGTTTGCCTCCGAGAAGGGACAGGTGAGGAGCTCAAGCTCTCTGACCCCCACCCCTCGCCTGTCTCTGCAGAGAACCGGCCCCGACCATGGTTTCCACTCCCTCGCTGATGTGTTTATTTTTCATTTGCCATTAAAACCACGTTGGCTCTCTAACTCAGGGGCAATTCATTAAGGGCTATTTATCTTTTGCAGCGATATTTTACCCGCAGAGCTGAGCTCAGGGCTGTAAAAACCGGGACAGCGTCGCCGCCAGGCAGCTCCTAGAAGGCGTATGGGGGGTACATGGGCTGCCTGGCCTCCCAGGTGTGAGGGTGGGGCCACAGTCACGCGTCCCTCTCTGCATCCCAGACCCCCACAGCCCATGAGGGGTCCCGCCTCCATTTCCGCATCCTGCGTTCCACAGTACGACGGATGGGCTTCCCTCGGCAAAACCGTCATCCACATTGATCCCGCAGAAGAAAAGCCAGAGCTGGCGTGGGTGCCCCTGGAGAAGCAGGCGGTCGGAGAGGGGGCGCGACATGGCTTTTACTCCCGATACGGATCCCTTTTCCCCAGCATGGAAACCCAGAGCCAGAGGAGGCCCCATGTCCCTGGGTTTTATCAACATCACCAATGGCAAGAGGGCACAGGCAAGGTGGGTCCTTGCTCCCTTGGCTCCCAGAACTCTGGGGGAAAACACTGGACATTATTAAGATGATTTGTTAAATAATAGAAAATGTTTTTCATTCCCCAATTTCCAGCTCTCGGTAAAACCATCCTCCGTCCGCCCGCTTCTCATCCCTGATATTTAGACTTATGGGCCAATTTGGGGGTATTTTCTCCTTCTGCCGTGATGAATGCTTCTATGAAACAATGTCATCACAAGTCACCTACCTGCCCTGTCAGCTCGGCATCAATCTCGCTGGGCTGGGCGGTAATTTATGACTGGTGCCTGCAATTTGCAAACCTAATGGGGAGGAGGGACGGGGGAGCCGGCTTGAGCGCTGTCTGCAGCCTCCTCGGTCTCCCCCCATTAGCAGAACAAATGGCGCAGAGATCAGACATCATCTCCAAGGCTCAATAAATATTTTATCAGCCATAATGGAAATTGTCAAATTGATCTAATTGTACAATACGTTATCAGTGAGATATCAAAGCCCGGCCAGGCCTCTGCCCGGACCCTTCTGGGCCGCCCCACCTGCGAGGATGGGAGTCAGAAAGCCCAGGGTGGGCCACAACGTGGTGGCATTAATCATATGTGGCCACAGTGGCCCGTTAAGGAGATGATACATTTTGTGGAAATGGCCTTCTGTTGTGCTTTGCCAGTCTTGATATTTGAAGCAGAGAGGGAAACAGACATAGACAGAGGAGGTGGGACAAATTCGGAACTTTCAGGAAGCAGAGATGCATTCTCACTGTCTCAGTTGGGGTGGGGGCGGCCTTCAGTCGGTCAGGTGGACCCCAAGAGAGAATGCCACCTGACCCGTTCTGTGCGGAAGCATGTGCTGCCCACGGTAGGGGATTTTTACCTTTTCTGGCCCTCAGGCCTGCCTGGAACGAGAACACTCATGGTGCACCGCGTTTCTGAAAACGTGGGGCCGCACTGTGCATTCGTCAGCCATGGGGTCGCACTCTGGCCTGTGCCAAGCACACCCATCCACCCTGCAGGAGCTGGGAGCACTTCTGAAAACCAAGCTCGTGAGAAACTGAGCTGCCCCAGCCTCCATCGGCTCCCCGCATCCAGGGCCTTTTCCGGGGTCTGGTCTTCCAGGAAGAGGTTGGGGCCAGGGCTGGGGGCAGCTGTCAGTCAAGCATCTTTCACAGCCAGCCAAGACCTTTTGATTTCTAGAACAAACAGCGATGTCTTAGACCTGGAGCAGATTTGCAAAATCGAGTGAAAACATCTGGCTGTGCTAACAAGCAGCAGCTGAACACGGGGAGCCCTGTCCCGGGGGTGCGGTGGGGACCGGCCCTCCCTGGCTCCCACCAGAGACCTGAGCTGGGCCCTCCTGCACATGGCCCGACAGTGTGGTCCTCAGCTGCTCCATCAAAGCCTTCATTGACCTTTTGGCATTGCTCCTTGGTCTCGGGGCAGGCGCCGTCGAAGGGGATGCACAAAAGCACAGGGATCCTCCTCACCTGCGGCGTCATCCAAAGGTGTGTGGCACCCAGACGTTGAGCAGAGTCTGAGGCTTCAGGGAAGACAGCCTGCCACTGCCGTGTATGTTCCCAGTGTGCGGGCCCCAGGGCGCACACAGGCAACGGAACGCCTGGGATTCCCAAGCCTCGTGCTCCCCCGAGAGCGGGTAATTACCTGGATGTGGACCATATTAACTGGAAGCCCAGATGTTTATAGAATTCCCTGCCCGCCAAGCTGTGAGGGGAGGCATCTGGAAGGGGCAAAGGGGTCCAGGAGGGGAAACTGATGGATGGCCTTGGCTGGGGCCCTGGTGTTACAGGCTGCAGAGGGTAGCCCAGGCAAGGGACCGGCATGGCTGGCCAGACCCTGAGCTGCCACCACATCACCTGCCCCCTGGCCGGGGCACCCAGGTGCGATGCTGGTCTCTCGGCAACAGCTTTTCCATAAGGGAATCCAGTGCATTTGCTGGGATGCAGGATTCGGGCTGTGTTGCTGATGAGATCACACAGGGGCTGGAGAATTCGCACCCGCGGGCACCCATGGAAGCCTGAGCTCTGTCTTTTCAGTCGCCTGTCATTTAAAATGAAAGAAGGGAGACCTTGTGGCAACGGCAGTGCTGGGCGGCGGGGAGTCGCTGGTTTGCAGCCCCTCGGGGGCCGAGTGTTCCGGGCTCTGATTTTTGCTGGCTGAGACACAGGGACCCCTGGGTGTGCGGGACCGTGCCGGGAAGTGTGGACATGGGTCCGGACTGAGGACTTCGTCAGGTGTCAGGACTCGGGACAGCAGGACCCTCAGGCAGTAGGGCTCCAAGCACCAGCCCCTCGCCCCAGTCCCAGCAGGTGGCCTCCCCAGCTTGAGCTGGGTTCATTTCCTCTCTCCACCCCTTCTTTCTTCTCAGCAAAGCAAATGACATTTGAAACTTTATTATTAGTATTATCATTATCATTTTTGTGAGATGGAGTCTTGCTCTGTCACCCAGGCTGGAGTGCAGTGGCGCAATCTCCGCTCACTGCAGTCTCTACCTCCCGGGTTCAAGGATTCTCCTGCCTCAGCCTCCTGAGTAGCTGGGATTACAGGTGTGCACCACCACGCCCAGCTAATTTTTGTATTTTTAGTAGAGACGGGGTTTCATCACTGTGGTCAGGCCAGTCTCGAACTCCTGACCTCAGGTGATCCTCCTGCCTCGGCCTCCAAAAGTGCTGGGATCACAGGCTTGAGCCACCGCGTCCGGCTTATTCTTTTTTTCTAAATAGTGAGGCCCAGAGTGCAGGCGTGTGTCACACACCTCTGGTCTGCAGCCCCTGGGAGCTGAGGCCCTGTCTGTGGATGGAGGAGGAGGGACTGGCAAGCTTGGGGTTCCTGGGGCATCTTTTCATGTGTTAGTCGTAGTGAAGGCTCCACAAGCACTTTTGAGGTCAGGGGAAGATGCTAAAGGGTCCTCTTTGCCGCCTGTGAAGACAGCTGCGTGGCCACCTGGCCTCTCGCTGCCCACTTCATTTCTTTGATTTCCTCTCTGGCCCCCTCCCATGACTCTACAGGCCTCTGCAGACCCCAGCTTGGGCCGGAGGGACCTATCTGCCACCTGGGCGCAGCACTATGGGAGGGAGAACTCGTGACCAGCCCCAGCCACCACTGCCCTGAGGAAGGCTCTGAGCCTGTGGGCACCATCACTGCCCTGGATGGCGGCCCGGCCCCACAGGGACCCAGCCCCGGTACATGGGCAACCTGGGTCCCTGGGAGGGAGAGACGCGCCGGCCATCCCTCGGGTTGGATGCAGACAGGCCCGTGTGGCTTTGGGAAAGGCTCCTCCCCATCCCAGCTGCCCTGTCTGCAGAGAGGGGCTGACAGTCCCTGACTCACAGATCCCACAGTTCCCTCCAAATGGTCAGGGTCATTCCCACTCGGCCAGGTCCCAGGCAGGGCATATCCAGGTGTCCAGGGCTGACCCAGCCTCTGCCTTCCCAGCTCCACTCTGAGGTGGATGACCTTGGGGTGGGTGGGGGAGGGGGTGGCCATGAGCTGTGTGAAGCCCTCACTCTCTGTACCTGCCAGTCGTAGACCCCACAGCACCCTGGGAGATGGTGCTCTGTGTGCCCACGTTCAGGAGAGGAAACCAAGGCGCGGGGGCTTTGCATCATTGCTTAGGCTATAGATGGGCTGTGCACCCAGCCGCCCAGCTCAGCCCCTGCACAGGGTCACCCCCAGTAAAGGGCCCTTTCTTTCCCCTAAATTTGAAGGTCTCAAGAATGCCCTGAGACCAGAAAGCAGAGATACGCACATGTCACCTTGGGTCAGGGGGCCCTTCTGCTCTTGGCCACCAGGTAAGGGTGGGGCTGGCAGTCAGGTAAACCCAGAGGTCCTCACTCTCTCCTCCCACCTCCCAGTGAACCCCCAGGGCCTCAGGAACCCCTGTGCGGCTTCAGGTGAAGTCACCTGAGCGAGAAATGCCGGGAGCAGCCTCAGCCCCTCTGCCCACTCGTCTTGGAAGGAACACCCTAGATGTCCCTGCACTTGGATGTCTGTGGAGCCAACCCAAGTGGGCCCCACGCAGGGGCTGACCTGGCAGGTGATCGTCCATGCCACCCAGCCAGGCTTCCTAGGAGCCGTGTGCCTGGTGTCAGCAGGAAACCGCCCCCACCCCTCTTTGGGTTTGAGATCCTGGTTGCTATCTAGGATCGTCCACGTGCAGATGGAGAGGGTGCATGCGGCACGGTGTCAGTTCCTCAAAGCACCTGTCAGCCCGTAAACCATTGCCATGGGATACGGGGTGGCTCTTCAGGGGCCTGCAGCTGGTGACCTGGGCCCTGAGCCCACTGGCCAGTGACCTCTGACACTCCAGGGCCAGGTGGCCACACTGTGCTTTTGGGTGTTCCCCAGCCCTGCCTCTGCAGCCCTGGAAGGAGGAACGGGGCCTTGGACGGCAGCCTGGACTGGAGAGTCCCCAGGGGAAGTTCCCAGGCCACCCCAGGGGGCTTCTCCCGAGAGTCCCCTGACCCAGCTGCATCCAGGGCTCTGGTCCCTCTCCACGTGGTGCAGCAGTGAAATTCCACAGCAGAACAGAGCCATGAGCCTCCCGCACAGATGTGTGTCCTGCGTGGTCCATACAGTCAGGACGTGCTTCACTCACCCGCCCCACCCGCTCCCGGTCTCTCACTTCCACCCCTGTAGAAAGCGCTCTGGCTGGGCTATCGGCTATGCAGACAGTGAGGTCATTCCTGCCCACCGAGGCTCCCGATAACCTCATTAAGAAAGTGCAATTTATCTAGTCGGGGTCCATTTAATTATCTAATTTTTCTGAGTGAGGTCTGGCTCCGTTTCGCCCCAGCAGGTGGGCAGCCCAGTCAGCCCGGGGTCAGGCTGACGTCCTGGAGAGGTCCCCCGGCGCCCCCCGGGGTCACAGAAATTCGCAAGGTGTGAGCAGCGCCTCGGGACTCACACGCCTCACCGCGGGCATCGGGCCTCCTGGGCCCCGTTAGGGACGCAATGAGGACCTGTTTTCTGCGGGACAGAGGGTTTGGCCGAGCAGGAAAACATTTAGACACACCCCCACACACAGCACACGTGGGCATCAGGGCTCTGCTGCACTGCAGACTCTCCAGCCCCCGCACATTTGGGATATTCTGCCGCCTTCTGCACCGCCCACCCCAACTCCTTACCCTCGGAGGGTGGAAACAGGGGGCCCACTAACCAATGAACGTTCGCTGACTTCATCTGGGGTGGGGAGGGCCTCTCCACTAACAGCCACATTCTCTTTGAAAAAGATAAACAACTGCGCATGGGGATAATCGTATAAATCGTTCACAAATCCAACCAGAAGCAATTCATAAAAATGATCTGCTTAAAACCATTGTGCTGCCTTACCATCCGTTGTCAAAGGTGTGAGGGGTGTGTGTGCACGTGTGTGCTCGGTGTGTGCGCTCATGTGTTCAGTGTGGGGTGTGCGCACATGTGTGCTTGGTGTGGGGTGTATATGTGTGCAAGTGTGTGTGCTCGGTGTGGGGTGTGTGTGCACGTGTGTTTGGTGTGGGGTGTGTGTACACGTGTGCTTGGTGTGGGGCGTATGTGTGCACGTGTGTGCTCAGTGTGGGGGGTGTGTGTGCATGTGCTCGGTATGGGGTGTGTGTGTGCACGTGTGTGCTCGGTGTGTGGTGTGTGTGCACGTGTGTTTGGTGTGGGGTGTGTCTGCACATGTGTGCTTGGTGTGGGTTGTGTGAGTGCACATGTGTGCTCGGTGTGGGGTGTGTGTACGTGTGTGCTCAGTATGGAGTGTGTGTGCACGTGTGTGCTGGGTGTGGGGTGTGTGCATGCACGTGTGTGCTCAGTGTGGGATGTGTGTGCACGTGTGTTTGGTGTGGGGTGTGTGCACACGTGTGTGCTCGGTGTGGGGGGTGTGTGCACACGTGTGTGCTCGGTGTGGGGTGTGTGTGCACGTGTGTGCTCAGTGTGGGGTGTGTGTGCACGTGTGTGCTCGGTGTGGGCTGTGTGTGCACATGTGTGCTCAGTGTGGGGTGTGTGTATGTGTGCGCTCGGTGTGGGGTGTGTGTACGCGTGTGCTCGGTATGAAGTGTGTGTGTTCATGTGTGTGCTCGGTGTGAGGTGTGTGTGCACGCACGTGTGTGCTCGGTGTGGGTGTGGGTATGGACGTGTGTGTTCAGTGTGGGGTGTGTGTGCACACGTGTGCATTCACTTCTAAGTTGGGGCGTGAGGAGGCATCATCAGTGCTGGATAATTCTGGACTTAGAAGGAAAAGAAAGCCTTGAGGTCTGGGGTGTGTGACGTGGGTGCACCCGGGCCTGTTTGCCGTCCCTGTCCCTTTCACCAGCAAATCATCCTCAGGCAGAGCTCAGACATCCACAGGGAGACTGGGGCCTCCGACCAGGTGCCCTGGGCAGTGTATCTGTGCTGTCCGCCTGTGCTGAGATGTCCAGCTGTGGACTCCTTCGCCCTGAGGCTATTTCTGCTGTCTTCTCTTTGAGAAATGGGATCTCCAGTGTCTGGAAACTATCATCATTGCCCTGCATGGTCTTTGTGAAGAATGAGACCCCAAATCTTGACCTTGGACTCTTTGGGGAGGCCAAGGCACATCTCGGTTCTGCGTCGCACACAGCACCGGTCCCAAGCAAGGATCTGGGCACCCAGGACTTGGCTCCTGTCCAACAGGCCATCCATGCCCTGGGCGGCCTCAGTCAGGCCACCTCCCCCAGGGTTCTTGGGTCCTCATCTGTAAGCCTGGGGCTTGGGCCAGGAGAGGAAGCAGCCAGAGGTGAATCTGAGGTTCCTCCAGGCCATGGGGCAGGCTGAGGGCTGATACTGGCCCCTCTCGCCCCAGCCAGAGCAGAGGGGTTCAGATGCACTGGGCCAGGCTATGTGGAAAACCCCTCACTGCGCTGACAGTCTCTGATTCTGCATTGACCTCAAACCCCATTCTCTGAACCCCATCCTGCAGCAAACCCCATCCTGCTGCTCACCTTTTGAGGGCAACTTGGGAATACCGAGATGCATTCAGATTCAAGTTCGGCCTTTGGCGTCTTCTCTCGGGGGCCCTCTGTCCGCCTCAATTGCAGGTGGTGGGGTGTGGTTGGGCATCAGGACGGTTTTGTGGGAGGGGCTGGGCTGAGAGGTGGGAAGGAGCCCCCAGGGGAGTGAGGAAGCTGGGTGCAATCTCATGCCCTGGGTGCAATCTCATGTCCTGGGTGCAATCTCATGCCCTGGTGGCCCTGGTGAGGGCAGGTCGGGTGCCAGGACAGAGCAGCCACAGGTGGCCGCCCAGGGGTTTACTCTAGGGGTGTCCCTCACCAGGCAGCCCTGCAAACCCAGGAGCCAGGAGCTGCAGGAGGGCCAGTGGCCAGAGGTGAGGAAGGAGCTGTCCGGCAGGGCTGGGCTGGGCTGGGTGTCAGGCATTGGGTGCATCCAACCACTCACCCGCAGCAGGTGGAACCCCTGCCTCACCTTCCCTGCTTCTGAGGGGGCAGCTCCCCATAGTGGTGGCCCAGCCCTGGGGAGCAGCATCAGGATTTTACAATCCAGGAGATGTCAACTCCTTGCTGGGACCTCCTTGACGCTCACGGGGCTCAGATCCCATCTCAGGTGGGTGGTGACTTGTCCTGGCCGAGCCAGCCCAGTCCTTCTGGAAGTCCAGTTTGCGTCAGAGCAGCGGCTCAAAGCCAAAGGGTGGTGAATCTGGGCACTGCCTGGGACCATGGGGGGACCACAATATCTCTCTAAAATCCCCAAATCCATCCCCACTTACTTAGCACATGTTGAAAGTCCTTCTGGAAAGCCAGGATGTTTGTTAATTTATTTTTAAGATTTAGTGTGTTGTGGGGGTTCATCGTTCCAAAAAAGGAGGATCCCAGTTGCGGAGGAAATGTTGGAGGAGGGGCAGTGGGGAAGGGCTGGAGCCCAGCTCTGCTGGTATCAGGGGGGTCATGGGAGCCCCCCATCCCAGGGGCCCTCCGGCTTTGGCCACCCCGGCTTCTGTCCCCAGCTCCGCCACCACTCTTCCTTGGTTCTCTGCCTCTGTGGATTCCTTATTGCAAGGGCACTGGCAAGCTGGGAGAGATGGAAACAGTGGGGGACAGGGGTACGAGAGTCACAGCAAGCCTGGGGGTGGGGGGCATGGAGCCTGGGCAGAGAGCCTGCATGAGATATTGTCAGCCTTGTGGCAGGGGCAGCCACTGGGGGACGGAGAACACGGGTGAGAATGAAAGCCCCAAACCCACAGCTCCTTCCTCCTGAAGAAGATGAAGCAGGCAGGTCTAGGGTGGCAGGATGGCTTCCAGTGGCTCCGAGATTCCCAAAACCAGGAGGCAGGGAGCCACAGCCGGACGGGGAGAACTGAGCCCCGGGTGGGGGCAGACAGCCTGGGACCCCCACTGTGAGGTCTACCCACACGAGGTGCTGTGGGCGCCTGCAGGCCTGCCCTGCCCTGCCACTCCTGGCTGAGGACGTTAGTCTACACAAGGGTGCATACCTGTGTATCCAGACTCCGCCTGGGCCTCTGCAGGGAGCCGTGGGTGCTCCCAGCTGACGGAGGCCAGGAATCCACGCTGTCTTCCTGGGTTTACCACTCAATGAGCCAGGCTGGCATTTGTGAAGCCTCAGGCAGCCCCTGGCCCACAGTTAGGGAATGCCCTTTTATGCAAGATGGTGCTGAATTTTATTTCATCAGGAAGGAGCACCGGCCAGTTCCCTTGTTAATTACCATTTCCTCCATCCATCCACGGCTCAAGAGGGAGGGAGGCTCCTGGACTGGCTGGGGACACAGCAATCCACCCGCCCTACTCATCCAAGCTTAAGGCCAGGGACACGGGTTTTCTGAGATGCGTGTACTCCTGCTGTTACTTTTGAAGCTGCCTAGTTCCTGTTGGGCCTGGACAAGGTTCAAGGAGGCAGGAGCCCCGGGGTTATCCAGGCTCTGCCAAGATGGACCAAGAGGCCAGGACAAGTGGACACTGGCTGGGGCGTGTCCATCTCCTGTCATGGCTCCTGCCCTGAGGAGAGGACACGGGTCACCCTGGACACCAGGACAGGGCACAGACATCCCTCCCGAATCTGCTGGAATCCCCCCGAACGCACAGGCGAACTTTACAAGCCTCGCACTGCGTAGGGGGATGGCGTTGGGAGAGCCATGTAACCTTCCAGAACTTGTTTCCTTGTCTGTAAAAGGAAAGCTGTGGGTCTGACACTTGGCCCTTGGCTATCTAAAAATTGAGGTTTGGGGCCGGGCGTAGTGGGTCACGCCTGTAATCCCAGCACTTTGGGAGGCTAAGTTGGGCAGGTGACTTGTGGTCAGGAGTTCGAGACCAGCCTGGCCAACATGGTAAAACCCCATCTCAAAAAAAAAAAAAAAAATCAGCTGGGCGTGGTGGCCCGTGCCTGTAGTCCCAGCTAATTGGGAGGTAAGGTGGGAGAATCACTCGAACCCAGGAGGCGGAGATTGCAGTGAGCCGGAATTGTGCCACAGCGCTCCAGCCTGGGTGACAGAGCGAGACTCCATCTCAAAGATAAAGTAAAATAAAATAAAAAGATAAAATAAAAATGGAGGTTTTCAGTCTCTAGTCCAAACACAGACACAGTGCCACCCACTGCGGACTCCCCTTTCCCTGGCATCTCTGGTGCACACCTGCCCACCCTCCCAAGAATCTGGTCATTTAGACTCGAGCTTCAAACACACAGGGGAACTCAGAGTTTTTCCAGTCGCCAGTTGGCCGTTGGGGACGTTTGAGCTTCCTCCTTACTTTTTGGTCTCTGAAGCCCATGGGAGTGGGAGGGAAAGCACAGAGCTGCAAGAGCTATGGAGGCCGGGTGGGGGCGGGGGGGGCTGGTCCTAGAGCTATGGAAACGGGGGGGCTGGTCCTAGAGCTATGGAAACGGGGGGCTGGTCCTAGAGCTATGGAAGCCGGGGGCTGGTCCTCCAGCAGCCACCCTCGGGGAGGTGGCGGGACCCCTGGGCCTCCTGGTCCGGAGACATCTCTGTGCCTCCTGCGTAGCTTAGCTTCCCAGTTGCCTTTGTCTCTGGGTACAACAAATTGAGTCAGTGTCTGTCCCCTCGCTGGGCATGGGGGCAGGGCCCTGGGGCACACCCTGTACCCCCATCTGGTCTAGAGAAGCCTCGACCAAGGTCCAAAACTCCCCGGAGTCCAGACAGAAGTGGGGACGAGCAGGGTCCTTTTCGGGGGCTCTTCCTTGGGTTAGGGATTAGGGAACACCCTGCACTCAGTTCCTCCTGGGAATAGACTCCACTGCAAGGTGAGGGACAGGGAAGGTGGCTGTGGGGTCCACCCTGCCCAGCCAGGCCATGGGCCAACAGGCTCACTCTAGGTAGTTCCACGTGGGTACCCTTCCTCCTTTTACTAACAGGCTTCCCAGAGGGTGTGTTCTGATCAGACTTCCATCTGCCTGTGGGTAAAACAGAGGTGAGATTTACCTAATTCCTAGGCAGCACGTGTGAGCTGTGTCCAGCCAGGACCTGGGGCGGAGGCCAGCATCGACACTGCTAGCCCCGCCGCTGTTCTGGGGGGCCGCCCACAGCACTGGCTTCTGCCAGAGTGTCTGAGTGGCCGGGTGTGCATTAGACAAGAGCTCAGCTTCACCACGGCTCACTGTATTCTCCACTCCCGGAGAAGAGAGCCCAACTGTGGACCGGCAGGGTCAGCTTTCACCCTGGGACTGTGGGAAGTCATCACGGACGTTGTGTCTGGCCTGTGCCCCCTGTCTCTGGAGCACCTTCCAGCCAACTGTGGCTTTTAAATCTCAGAAATGGGAACATGCCTTTGGGCCGAGACACCCCACTCTTGGAGAGAACAGGGGTCTGGTGGGTGGGAGTCTGCTCTGTCCTCTGCGTGGTGCTTCCTGAAGCTGTGCTGGTCACCACTTGGCCCCGTGGCACATTGCTCAGAATGGCCTCATCCTCACTGAGGTTTGTACAGGATCCAAAACAACACCAGACATAGGCTGAGCATGGACATGGCTGGAGTCCCTGCTGTGGCTCTGGGAGCATCTTGCCATAGCTGCTGCTGTGATGGTGAAGGTGGGGAAGGCAGGAGTCTCTGAGAATTCCTGATTCAGAATCTGGGGCAATGCCAAGTTAGGCCCCATTTGGAACCTAGCTTTGAGGGAGTTTTTATTCATCCATCCATTTATCCCTCCTTTCATCCATCCATCCATCCATCCATCCATCCATCCATCCATCCATCCATCCATTTATCTATCCATTCATCCATCTATCCATCCATCCATTTGTCCATCCATCCATCCATCCATGGAGATATACTGGCTGTCTCAACCTGCCAAGCAGTGGCTACTCTCTGGCTCCTGAATCCTCTGAGCAGACTCTCTAAATTAGATCCCATCTCCCAAAGAAGAAATGAAGGCTTGGAGGGGTTCTGACCTCTTTTCTAGAGATGGCACTGGTCTATGGTGCTGCCTCCTATGGCAGGGAGCACGTTTCTCAGGAAGTTACGCTTCCCCATGAGGTCTCTAAGAGCAAGGGCCAGTGGCTCTTCAGGACAAGGCTATGCTGCCGTCCGTCGTCCATCTGGTTTCTGATGCGTGGCTGGGCCAGGTCCCCTGGGGAGGGCTGCATGGACTCAGCCATAGCGTGGGTCCTTGGCTTCAGAGATGCCTGAGGCCATGGCCTGAGCCCCAGAAGGTCCCTGTCCTCAGGCAGGAGGGGTTTTGTCCAGAGGCTTGGGCCCATCCTTGGTGCCTGCTTTCCTGCCGTGCCCTCTCTCCCCTCTACCAAGCCCAGACCAGAAGACAGGCTCTGAGGACGGCTCCCAGGAGAACAAACTAACAGGGGTCATTTCTAAAGGGCCCCTAGTCAGGGAGGTGCCCAGGAATCACCAGATCAGAGGAGTGAACCAGTCGGCCTGGGGCCGGGGCCGGGGCCAGCCAGGCCAGAGCCAGCTCCAGCTCCAGCGGTGCTCAGATCTGCTCCTCTTTTCTTCTGAGTGGGAACAGGGGTTGCCCCCACCTGGCCTCCCTGTTTGGTGCACGGTGACCCCTCCCCTGCCACCTGAGGGATCTGCAGCCCTCCTCACCCCTGTAGCTCCGTGTCCTCAGGCAATAGCTCTGGAGTGGTGAGCTCTGGGCCAGGCAGGGTCTGGGCCAGGCAGGTGAGGAACGTGGGCCTGGGGAGCTAATGCAGGCCCCGGAGCCCTGGGCTGGGTGTGCACATGTGTGTGCTTGTGTGTGTCTATACATGTGTCTGAACCAGTGTTGAAGCCACATGGTTTGCACTGTGCTGGCAAAGTGGTCCATGTGCGGCTAGACAGGATGGGCGGGCGGTTCCCCAGGAAGAGACGCTCCCCACAGCGTGGTCCCCAGGCAGGACCAGAGCGGGGCTCCCCTGGAAGCAATCCATCATGTGCTGCAGGAGAAACGGGGCAAGGACAATTGCCGGGTGTCTTTTGGAGGCCGGTCCTCAACGCTGGCAACAGTTTCTCTCGCCATGAGTTGGTCCCAGAGAGCCCCGATTCACCCTTCCGGAAAAGGCAGTCCTGTTTGGATCAAAAAATAATTAGCTGAGCTTTAAGTGGGGGTTTCAAGTACACATTTAATTTACACTGATTAACAGTCATATGCTAAGTAAACACCAGCTGAATATTAAGCCCGCACCATTGAGAAGCGCGGAACGCAAAGTAATATAGAAAACGCAGTAAATACACAGTTTCTATAACCAGTAATTATATTAATAACATGCAGCACTTGTCTTACAAAATGCAAATTAATACGTGCATATCTACGTAGAGATCCAACTTTTGATTTCACATGTTACCAGGGAGGCTTCCTTTGCGAGCTCCACGTTAAAGAAAGCCACAGCTTCTGAAGCAATTAGGCTGACGCACGGAAAATACAGTAAAATCAGCCCAGGGACGGCGCTCCCCTTCCCGTGCACTCTCCCAATCTGGGGCCCTTTGTCTGTGAGTTTCTGATCTTAGAGCTGCCAGGTCCCACTGGGCCCTGCTGCTGTTTCCCGTGTGCGTCGCTGTGGCTGTCACTGGGACCTGCCACGGCCGTGCCTGTGACCAGTCGTTAGGATCTGCCATGGCGATCCACCACCATATCCCTAAGTGGACGGACTGGCGCTGTCACCACGGGCTGGCGCGCTCTCCCCGGGCGGCGTGGTGGGGGGGCAGGGGGACGCTTTTGAGGGAGCACTCCCATCCCCTCTGGGTGGGCAGTTATAGGAGGCGACGGAGCTGACTGTCGCTGTGGCAGCCTTGCACATTCTATAGGAATGACTTGAAACTTCAAGGAGAAGGATGCCAGGTGGAGGCGTTGTCAGGACGGGCAAGGGCTTCCCGGGGGCTGCAACATGGAGCTGTGGGCAGCACACTCCTCCCGCCTCCAGGAACGGCCTTCCTGCCTCATCCCCCAGACCTCCTGCCCCCATGGCCCTTCCCACTTTCCCTTGGCCCCCATGGCCCAAGCTGGGTTTCCTGGTGTTCTTGAGGTCCCTGCACGGGCACCATTCCAGCTTCACGCAGTCGGCCGGGCATCCTGCACTGGCGAGGGGACCTTGGTGCTGGTCGCGGTGGAGGAAGGCATGGAGCCCTGGTTGAGATGTGGGCTGACCGCTGCTGACCCCCAGGCCGTTCTCACTCCTCTACCAGGAACCCCGGGTCAGGGGGTAGTGGGTAGCAAGTATAAAAACTGCTAGAAAAATCCCTTTGCTTCATAAGGAGGGGGATCATCAGTCTAAGCAAATGAAAAAGAAACTCAAATTCTGTCTTAAAAAACAAAGCAAGACACCAGAGCAAGCCTTTGGTTCATGTGGGTGAACGGACTCCGCCATCCCTGGTAGAAACAGACTGTTTCTTCCCAGACCTTGAAGCCTGCCTGTGGGCCCTGAGGCCTCACATCAAACTCCAGGGGGTGCTCCATGTGGGTACCAAGCTCTAGGGGCCAGCCTGGCATCCCCCCGACCTCTCAGGGGCTCTGGAGTCTTCCTTAGGGACCCCAGATTGGAGAGAGGCTGCCGTCCTGCTGACCTCTCCAGGAAGGGCCCCGGGAGAGGCGTCTCTCCGGAGGCGTCCAGAGCTGGCTCAAACACTGGCCAAGGCAGGCGGTGGGACCCGGGGCCCATGGCTCCTTTCTTGGAGGGTTTTGAAAGAAAATAAAATAGGGGAAAGAAAATCCAGGCTGCAGGGCTTGGCCACGGCTGCCGTGTGGCTTCGCCCGATTAGCATGGTCTCCGTGAGGACTTTGGTTCGGGTTTGCGGTGTTATTGCCCTGTTATCTGCGTGGTTGGTGGTATCGCTGTACACAGATTTGCACCGTGGTGTTCTCTGAGGGAGCAGAAAAGGGGCCCCTCCATTGTTCCCGAGGCACTTGCTCCTGCGACCAGCACCTTCCATCTGTTTTCCTTTTTCCTTCCTCCCGATACAGCAGCGTTGCCGCGTCTCACCCGGAGGAGGGAGGGCCGCAGGCTCCCAGCACGGCCGCCGGCCTCGCCTTCCCCGCTCCTGAAAAATGAGATCATTTCAAACAGCGCCGTTTTCCACTTTGCAAAATGTGCTTGCGTTTGGGGGAGCAAATGTTTCACCTTTTATTTAAATAAAATCTAGGTGGTTGCAAGGCTTCGGGGATTCAGTGAGAGACCAGCCTGGCCTCAGCTCAGGGACGCAGCTCATTTTGCTTTTCCTTTCCCTGACCCTCCAGAGCAGCAGGCACCCCTGCGTTACCCTTGTCTTCCTCTTCAGAGCTGCTCGGTATAGTGGATTTCTTTAAATTAATAATGCGTAGAAGGAGATTTACAACACATTGCTAAAATATTGTCTTTGCCTTTTATTCGTGCATTTGTCACTGTGGTCTCTAATCGAGGTGCTCAGAGAAGGGATAAATAATGAAGAGAGAAAACAGCTCTGTCATAATCCAGGACCATTTGCAAATTCATCACCGATATTCTTGGGGAAGGAAAGACAGAGGAGATGACAAATATCCCACCTCGCTAATATATCTCGTTGATTTCCTCTCCCATTTATTTAGATAACCTACTTTGAGCTGTGATAGAATGAGGGTCCCGGGCTGCTCTGAGCAACAGATGGGGCTGTCTGCAGGGCTCCCGGGCAGCAGGACAGTTTCCACGTGTTTGATGGTGGCCACTTTGAGTGTTAATTGTGATCGGTTTGATTTTAGGTGACTTTGGGGGAAATGGTTCTTGGAGGGAATGGTCAAAGATGCTTTTTCTACAGCAAATCCTCTCTCTGTCTGCGGAGGAAACAGTAGCCATTGCTTCTATTTTTATGGCTGGATTTCAGTCAATGCCTATCCTTAAGAAGAAGGATGGACCCAAAGCCAAATATATACCCCCAAAAGAAGGACAAAATGGTTTTCTAGTTTGGAGGGATTTTGTTTGCTGTCACCCCTCCTCCTGGTAGAGGCAGGAGCTATGCATTTGGAGGTCTCCCTCTCTCTCTCTAGATGATTTTTAACGGACAGGAACTGGGAAGGAGGGAAATAAATCTGCTTTGGGAATTTTTTCTCCAGACCAGAGAAGGTTGGACCCGTTCAGAGAAGCCTCCGTCCTTCAGCTCCAGGTCAGGCTCACCACCCAGCCCCTGCCCGGCTCAAGCAGTGGCCACAGCTCAAAGCCAGAGTCCCAGGGCCCACATGGGCTTTTGCTTTTAGCTCTTCGAGGGGGGAAGCAGAGGAAGTGGCTTCTGTCTGAGCCTCTGCACCAACCGTGTGGCCTGAGAGAAGCAGGTGGGGGCGTCAGCTCTGGGGCGGCCTCCAGCTGCCTCGGTGGGGACACGGGGTCTCCCAGCGTGTCAGGACGGAGGGTGCTGTAGGACTATGGAGTTAGCGTGTGGCGCAAGCTGTAAGCCAGTGAGTGTCTGGTTAGAGGCTGGGCTGGGGCTAAGCACGAGGGCCAAGAGGTGACCACCGGCCAGAACCAGCCGTGGCTGCCCAGTCACCCAGATGGTGGTCCCAGGGCAGGGAGTGTTAGCACCTGCCGGGCTCAGCCTGGGCGGCTCACTGGGCAGGACCTGGAGAAGGAGGGCCGCTCGGCAACCGCTGAGCCGGCGCAAGAGCTCAGGCCCTCAGGGAGCGTGGCCAGATCCGGCAGATGAAATCCAGGACACCCAGTTCAATTTGAATTTCAGATACACAGCACACAAGTACGTCCCAAACACAGCCTGCATTTTGTTGTGTTTACCGCATTTATTCTATTGATTGACTGAATTTACAGCATTTGATCTGGGGACCTGCCCCCAGGCTCCCAGGCCTTTTGCGATCCCATTTAAAAAAAAAAAAAAACACCTTTGTGGGGGCTGGGGGTTGATTGTGTCTTGAAAACAGACATGGGCCAGATCCAGTTGTTTGGTAGGATAAGGTCTTTATGGGCAGAAAAGAGATGATAGATGAGAAAGAAAAGAGACTGTAGGTTACAGAGAAGTCCTGGGTGGGGAATTACAGGGAAAGTGGACCTGTCAGGCCTGTTCATGGACAGTATGGTGGGGCCTGAACAGACTTCCCCAGAAAGTTCCCAGATTCGCACCTGCTGGACCGGGAGGCATCTCAGCAAATACCCACAGGAGGCTGTGTTTGGCCACTAGCGGAGATGGCCCCAGAGGCAACACCCAGATGGACAGAGCTCGTCGGTTGGCTGAGGCTGGGGATGTGTCCAGGGTCACCGAGGCCATCTGGCCTCCCCCAGCACCCCCGGGCTGGATGCTTTAGCCTCAGCACCAACAATGCCATCTTCCTCCCACTTAAACCTCTCTTTTGACAGAGGACAGATATATTACGAAAATTACAGAATAATTACAAATGATAAAAACAATGACTGCTCATTGCAGAAAATACAGAAACAGATTTTGAAATGGAAAACCTTGCCTCTCCTCATCTCGAGATAATATCTGGTATACTTTTTCAGTCCTGTGCATGCATCATATAGATAGACACACATAAATGATTTCTGGTGTGGAATACCTGATACATGGTTGTGCCCGTTCTGTATTGGCAAACACACCCGCTTGCCACCATCCCCGTAACGGGATAGTGATCCTCTCTCATTTGGCCGAGTCACGCTCTCCATCAACAGACCTCTGGGCATTCTAGAGGCACACTGCGAAGGGGAAAAGGGCCTGACCTCAAGGGGGTTGCTTTCCCAAAAGGGAAGCCAGGCTCAGCTGAATTTTAAAACTTGTCTTCTGCTGAAAATGTACTGTGAGCATTTACATCTGAGGTATTTAAATTTTCATTTAAAATTTAAATGTAATTAAATTTAAAATAATTTTAAAACAAAATAATTTTAAAACAAAATAAAAATCTAATTAAAACATTTTTAAAACCTATTTTCTCGCCTATACTTAAGTCACTGATATTTCAATATTTTTGCTGAGTCATTTGAATCTTAAAATTCAATTTTGTTCTCATGGCGAGAAGGCACGATGACTTTACAATCTCATCGCCATGGGCTCAACCAGCTGTTATGGGGGGAAAAGAGGAGACTGAGCTGATGGGTTTGTTGGAGATTTTTCTTTTTCTTTTTTCTCTCTTTCTTTCTCTTTCTCTTTCTTTCTTTTTTTCTCTGTCTTTCTTCCTTTTCTTTCTTCCCTTTCTTTCTTTCTTTTCTTTCCTTCTTTTTTTTTTTTTTTGAGACAGAGTCTTGCTCTGTTGCCCAGGCTGGAGTACAGTGGCCTGATCTCAGCTCACTGCAACCCCCGCCTCCTGGGTTCAAGCAATTCTCCCTGCCCCAGCCTCCCGAGTAGCTGGAACTACAGGCGCCTGCCACCACATCTGGCTAAGTTTTGTAGTTTTTAGTAGAGACGGGGTTTCCCCCATGTTGGCCAGGCTGGTCTCGAACTCCTGACCTCAGGTGATCCACCCGCCTTGGCCTCCCAAATGCTGGGATTGCAGGTGTGGCCACCATGCCAGGCCAAGATTTTTCTTTAGGAAGTATGGAAAGTGAGCCCCTGATTGGTATTCCGCCAGGGACAGCCTTGAGACCTTGGGCTGGGGGACCCTGAAGCAGACAGGGAGGCTGGAGGTACACAGGGCGGCATGAGAACCGAAGCCAGATGCCTGTCCTGGCACCTGAGCTGTGTGTTACCGGCGCAGCACCAGGCCACTTGCAGAAGCACTGCTGCATTCGCCAGCAAGGGCCGCCATCACGATGCGCCTCGCAGACCGCAGGGCTTAAGCAACAGGAACTTACCTCCACCATCTGGAGGTGGGAGGCCCAAAGGCACGGTGTCAGCAGGCTGGCTTCTCCGGAGGCCTCTCTCCTTGGCTCGTAGATGGCATCTCCTTCTGGTGTCCTCACAGGGCCTTCCCGCTGTGTGTCTGTGTCCTCATCTCCTCTTCATACAAGGACACCAGTCAGATTGGATCAGGGCCCACCCTAGTGACCTCACTTTTCCTTATGACCCCTTTAAAGACCTCATCTCCAAATACGGTCCCATTCTGATATCCTGGGGATTGAGACTTCAAGGTGTGAATTTGGGAGGACACAGTCTGCCCACATGGGTGGGTGGTGGGCCAGTGTGTGGGAGGAACAAGTTGAGTTGGAGTCCAGGTGGCCTGATCCGGACACTGTCCTGGGACAGGTTTTGTCAAGGTCTAACACTTGCTAAGAGGTTAGTAGGGGTACCTGGTACTGCCCAGAGGGACCACGAGAGGCACCTACCCCATTGAAGTGGGCTCAGGCGAAAGGAGTGTCCAGACTCAGAGTGCCAGAGAAAATACAGGACACCCAGTAAACTTTACCTTTCAGATCAACCACAAATACTTTTATAGTATAAGCATGTCCCAAATATTTCATGGGACATACTTACGCTAAAAAAATCATCCACCGCGTATCTGAAATGCAAAACTAACTTGGTGTTCTGTATTTTTATTTCCTAACCCAGCTGTGTTGGGCTGAGATTCACACACTCAGTGTCAGGCAGGAGTTCATGGGGGGCACCAGCCATGGGCAGCCGGGCGTTTCTGAGCTCCTGCAGCCAGAGGCCTTGCCCTTGGCACACAGAGCTGGGTGGGCCCTGTGGGGACCAGCCCCTGGGGATCCCCGGTGAGGCCGCGGTTCCTGCCCTGGTGTCGATTGAATGGGCTGGGCAGGCAGGATGTGTTGGAGGGAGGATGTGCCGTTGGCTGGTGTGGGAGCATTTGCGCATCCAGTATGACCACCTGAGACCCCACACCTGGTGTGCTGGGTCCCTGGTGCTCAGCAAGTCTCAGTCCCTGGCTGGGGGAGGGGGCTTTGGCCTGAGCTGCCACATCATCCTCATTGATGAACTCACCAGGCATTCCTGGGTGCCACCGTGACATTGTGGAGCACAGGAAGGACAAGGACCCTCACAGAGTGTCCTCCTGCCTTGTCCAGGGTAAGGGCGACACAAGGGGATGGGACAGGGAATGGCTTGGGTCACAGAGAACAAAACAGTCTCCTCTTTACTGCCCACGAGGTGCAGGGGAGGCCTCTGGACATGGTCTGGGTGAGAAGGGCCATCTGGGTCCCTGCCCTAGAGCCCCGTCTGGGGCTGACATCAAGACCCTGATGATGATGGTGACCCTTGGCTCAAGACAGCTTTGCCTCAGGTGCTGTGCAGTGGGCATTGCAAGAATGGGCCCATTTACTTCTCCCGGCTTCATGGGCGGGGCACTGTTGCCACCTGCACTTCCAGACGGGGTAGCTGGGCTCAGAGAGGTCAAGCACCTTGTCCAAGGCCACACAGCCAGCAAGAGGCTGAGCCTGGGTGTGAGCCCTGAGCTGTTTTTCGGGCAGGATGCAGCCGGTGACTTTTGTTTCTTTATTTTCCCCTACTCCCTTGACAATGCTGCCCGTCTATTCGGAGACCCTGAAATGGGGGGAAAAGGCAGAGACTGGTAACCCCCACCTCCACCAAACCCGCAGGCAGGAGCCGAGAGGGGACGTTTTGCCGCCCCCACTCCCTGCCCCAGCCCTTTCCTCTCCCGAGAAAGATGGGGCTCGGCCGAGGACAGCTGACAGGTGAGGGAGGCGAGCAGGAAGGAGCCAGCGCGGAAAGTTCCGGCAGAACAGGCAGTTTTCAAAGTTTCTCAAAAGACGGCGAAGGAGCGCTTCGGCTCTCACCAGCAAACACACACACACAACACGCTCGAAAGTGCTCAGGGAAAAGTTTATTGGAAACTTGGCCCCAGAGCCGGGGAGGGTTCTTTGTTTGCCGGTCACAGCCACACCAAGTACAAACCGAGGTGGTTTCCCACATCTTGTCAAAGGACGGCATTTCCTCTCTCCTTTCTCCTCAAGCTGATTAGCGGGTCGGGCAATGGCGTGAGGAGATGCTGGGGGTAGGAAAATGGGGGTCATTTTGGAAAACCTCTTTGTGGATGGGTCGGGAATGGGGAGAAAATGAATAGTTATAAGCTCATTTCCATAGAAACTGTCTCATTATCATGCTGGCTGCCCGCTGGACCAGGCAGGGCTTCTTGCCAGCACCAGCTCCACAATTAAATGTCCCCTGCCCGCCCGGCGCGGAGAGGCCGGTCAGCAGAGAGGGCTCCAGCCCCAGCAGGCCCGGCCGCGGGAGCCTCGAGATTCTTTTTCTTGAAATACCAGAGATTGGTGGAGGGATTTTTGCGGCACCTGAACAGTCCTAAGCAGGCCCATGCCAGCGGCGTCCCAGCTCCTGGGTGCAGGATCTGGTGCGCCTGTCTCCATGAGGATTTGGACCACGTTCGGCGGAGCAGGTCTCCCAGGCTTCCCTAAAGATGTTTAACAAAAGCAGTGGAGATGATTGGGTTTGGAGTCGCTTCCTGGGCAGAGCTGCTCGTGTTCGGGCAGCGCTCAGGGCACTCGGTTGGACGTCGCCAGGGCGGCTCGGCCCCTCCACGTGGGGCCTCCACACCACCTCTCAGGGGCTGCCACCCCTTCCCGTCCCCATAGACCCCAAGAACCCAAAACCACACATGGGCTAATTGTGGTAAAATATACAAATGTAATCTTTGTCATTTTAACCACCCGTGAGTGTGGCATTAGGTGGCATTCAATATGCCTGGGCCACTGTGGAACCATCACCCCTCTCTGTGCCCAGGATTTTCCCATCACCCCCCAGGAAAACCCCGTGCCCGGTAAATAGTGACTCTGCGTCCCTCCTCCTGAGTCCCGGGACTTTCTCATCACCCGCCACAGAAACTCCGTGCCCGGTAAACAGTGACTCTGCCTCCCTCCTCCCGCAGCCGCAAAGCCTCGGTTCCACTTTCTTTCCCTGTGGATAGGCCGGCTTGTGTGTTGAAGATGGAAAAGCTCATCCCAGGGAAGCAAGCATACTCCCAACTCCCGAGAGAGCTGCAGCAGGCCCAGCAGAGCCCACTCCTGCCCCTTCCCCCCGGCCGAGGTCGCAGGCCCATGAAGGTCGTCATTACGGATTTATTAACCCCCTTTCCCTGGCTTTGTGAGAGGCCTGGTCTGGAAAATGACCATGCTCCCAGGAAGTGAATCATTTAGGATTGACAGCGGCGAGCCCGTGCGCCGATGGAGGTGAATCAGGGAGCAGATGAGTGGTGTGGAAAACGCGGAGCCAGGCTCGGTCGGCAGCCACGCCCCCTCCTTCACCCTCCAGTCCTCCTGTGTGGCAGCGACCTGATGACGCCTGTGTGACCATCGAAGCCACACAGGCAGCCGGAGAGGTCAAGGGTCCAGGGTCAAAGCGGCACCGCCGCAGGAGTGGTGTCAGAGCCCCCAGGTCTAGAGGGCTTTGGGAGAGGGGATGTGCGCAGAAGCCCCTGGCATGGCCCCCTTCTAGCGGGTCAGTCAGCACAACCATCAAGTTCCAAGCTCAGATTCAGGTGCAGGACACAGATCTCCAAGGCGTGCACAGCCGGAGGCCTGAGTGAGCACCTCTGACTGTCCAGCCCAGAGTAGGTGTTGAGTAAGAGCGGTCAAGCAGTGCCAGCTGGTAAAACCCACGCGGCGTTAGCTCCCTGGGGAGGTCCTAACCGGGTACCCCAGCCTGAGTGGCTGAAACAACAGATACTTCTCCTCCCACGGTCCTCAGGGCCAGAAGTCTGGGATCAGCTGTGGGTGGGGCGGTCCTTTGGAGGCTCTGAGAACCCTTGTCCCGGCCTCCTTCTGGCTCCCTGGGGCTGCCGGCATCTTTGGCGTTCCCTAGTTTGTAGGAGCATCGCCCAGCCTCTGCCTCTGTGTGCATGTCATATTCTACCCCGTGCGTGTTCACGTCCAGAGCCGTGTTTTATCAGGACACGGTCATTTGGATAAGAGAGCCACCCCCAGCAAGGTGAGCTATCTTAACCCATCGCATCCGTGATGACCCTTCTTCCAAATAATGGCCGCTGGGACTGCAACCTACGAATATGGATAGCCCCACTTCATCTCCCATGGCCCCCTCTTCCCAAGGGAGCCCTAGGGCCCAGGGGACGCAGCTGCCACCAAGGCCCTGCTGGAATGTTCCCTGACCCTCATCCAGCCAGCCACCCCTTCCCTCTAAAGCAGGTTGTTCTGAATCTGGGACACTGGCCTGCTGCGCCCTGAAGCCTGTGTCGTCCATCAACTTCCAGAGGCCGCCGCTTCGTGAATTACACACCATGCAAACGTCCGGCCAGCGGCTTAAGTATAAAGCGTGAGAAACACAGGAGATCATTCCGTGTTCGTGGTTTTGTAAGGTTTGAAAAGCGATTTAAGATAATTTTAGGTTGCCCTGGGGTTGGCGAACAGTGTAATAGGCAATTTGAGAAGGGAAAGTTTTTAAACTGAAAGGTTTTGCCTCCTTGTTTCTAGTTTTTAGAAACATGATGGATGTCAGCCGTGAGGTTGGGCCGACAGCTTCTGGGAACGATTTCCCAGCTCGCTCGGACCCAGGCGGGGGACCCTGCCGGGAGGGCACCGAGGGCCATGGCCACATGCAGAAAGAGGACGGCTTCCAGTCTTCAAATTGGAAACCTGCACCCGGCCTCCCTTGGCTAACCTCAATCCCATAAGCAATCCGAAGGCATTGCTGAGCGGACAGAAAACTTTCCCGGTGTGTAGCCCGCTCGGTGTCTCTGGAAACCATGGTCGGAGGCGTGAGGGATTGCTCACTAAACGCGGACGGCAGGCGAGGGGCTAGGAGGCGGCGTGGTCGAGCGAGGTGACCTGCGAGGGAAATGAGGTCACGGTCCCGCATGATCATGGGGTCAGGCGTCCCGGCAGCAGTGCAGGGGAGGGGCTGTGTTTGCGGGGGGAGGCTGTTGGGAAATGGGGGTCGCAGTGCTCCACCCACCGCCCAGCCCGCCTCCGTTCTCTGCTGGCCCCAGCTCCTTGGGAGATGCAGGTGGGAAGGCCGTCGCCACCGTGGGGAATCAGATGTGCCCCGTGCTTGTTCCCCAGAGGTGCAAGCCCTGACCTCCGCCCTGCACAGGCCTCCTGCCACCCTGGGGATCAGCCGTGTTCCAATGGTAGGCTGGCGCCTCTCTGTGCCAAGTGACATGGTGCTTGGGGAGATGCCTGGGCATGGCCTGGTGGGCCAGTCACAGGAGCTCCGGGCCCCCCTCTGCCTGGCCCTTCATGCAGGGACTCAGCAGGCAGGCAGTCTTCTGGTGTGAGCGCCCGTGGGCTCAGGAGTGGGGCTTACCTAGGCCCAGGGACAGGGACTTACCTGGCCTCAGGGGCATGGACTCACCTGGGCTCAGGGACAGTGACTTACCTGGGCTCAGGGACAGGGATGCACTTGGCCTTAGGGGCATGGACTCACCTGGGCTCAGGGACAGGGTTGCACTTGGCCTCAGGGGCATGGACTCACCTGGGCTCAGGGACGGTGACTCACCTGGACTCAGAGACAGGGACTCACCAGGGCTTAGGGACAGTGACTCACCTGGGCTCACGACAGCGACTCACCTGGGCTCAGGGACAGGGACTCACCTGGGCTCAGGGACAGTGACTCACCTGGGCTCAGGAACGGAGGCCTCACCTTTTTTTTCTCCCAGTGACCACACCATTCCGTTGTGGACCCAACAAGGTGCATGGTGAGCAAGTGCTTGGGAAGGGGCTCCCTGGGGCATGTCGGGGGCCCGGGATGGCGGGCGAGCCCCTCCTAGCCCCTGGTCTTTCCTGTTCCTGGGTCTGAGTGGCGCATGGGAACCTCACCTTGCTTTCCGTTTGGCTGAAATTCATTAACTGCCAGGAAATCATGGATTTCCAAGCCTGGCTTTTTCCATAGCCTTTTGCTTAGCAGAGAAAATCAAATGGATGCAAGCGAATAATGAGAAACAGCTCCCGAAGAGCTTTGCTCAAACACGGGGCTGTCTGGTGGTGGGCGTTCTGCGGAGGCAACTCCGATGCCCACGAGGGGTCCCTGCCAGGTGCCACAGGCCAGGCGTCTGACCGTGGGGAACCCTCGGAGGTTTTCCACAGTGAGTGTGGACAATTCTAGCAAGGAGAGCCATGAGGCGCGTCCGGGCGAGGCTCACACGTGCTGCCAGGTGACAAACTGCTTTTGCTAAGCCCACTTGGTTTGGCGGCTCCCTTTAAATGAGGCCTTCTCAGGAATACAACCCCAGGGAACACATTTCACTGGCCTCAAAAGAGAAAGTGCTCACGAAGGGGACAGTCCCTCGCATCGCCAGTAACCGTAACCGCGGCCTCTTCTCATCTGCACACTGGCCCTGGCTCCCTGACCCACAAGGTTGAACAGAATGCCCACCTCCCATCACCCAGGGATGACGGCTGGAAAGGGAACCACAGCGCGGCCTGGGGCCCGGCCCCAGGTGGGGAGAAGCCAGAGGACTCACTCGGGTGAGGTTCTTTGCCTCCCTGAGTGGCCCCATGATTCTCACCGGTAAACTGGAGTTGCCATGAAGCTCACTGTGTCGGGCGCTGGCCGTGCACCCTGGTTCAATTGCTCTGTCCTCACGGCGGCCTACGAAGCAGGTGCTGTTGTTCTCCTGCTGCATAGATGCTGCTACAAGACCCAGAGACCTCAAGGCACTTGCTCGAGTACGCACGGTGGACACTGTCCAGTAAGGCTGAACACGCACCCTCCAACTGCCCTCTATCCCCAGAAGGACTCCCAGGGAGATGCAGGGAGCGAACACAGGGACGATCTGGATTGCACCTGGCAGGGAAGGCTCAGCTGGTGCTGGTCTACATGGCTACTACTACTACCACCAGGGAGCCCGAGAAAGCGATTTTTCCAACAATATGATCAAGAGAAAAATACAGGAGGAGGAGTCAGGGTGAAGGCCCCTGTCCCTCCCAGGCCTTCAGCCTGTACACAAAGCCCAGCAGTTGCCCTTTACGTGAGAGGAATTTCTGAAAACGACCCCGTTAAAAGCCATTCCGGAAATCCGTCATCCGCAGAACTCAAAGCTGCTCCCAGTTTTCTGGGAATTCAGGCCTGCGTGGGAGAGCCTCAGGGTTAGGGACAAGAGGGCCTGGTGGCTAGGGGCTGGAGGAGGTCCCCGTGCTTGTCACCGGGGGTCACATTCGCGCTCATGTGCAGCCGGGGCGAAGGGCCTCCCACTCATGAATCCTGCCACAGGTGAAGAAGGCGCCAACCCGGAGCCTCCTCCCAGCGCCTCTGTGGCATCACCCCCACTCCTGCCATCCTCCCGCCCCACCCCTGCCTCCCAGCGCCTCTGTGGCATCACCCCCGCTCCCGCGCAGCCATCCTCCTGCCCCACCCCTGCCTGGTTTTCTGGAACCCCTGGAACCAGCATCACACAAGTGAGCAAGTGGCTCTTTCCAATCTTACAACCCCCGCGGTGGAAGGAACAGGTGGAAAGATTGTTGAGACTTGTAAATTAGTTGCTAATGAGGAAAATCAGGAAATTTGCTGAGGCATAAAAAATGAGAAGTCCGGAGAAAGAAGACAAATGGACCCGCAGCTATTCCCGCCCCACCCCCGCCCCTCGCCCTTTCATACCCTGGTTTAGATCAGACCGAAATACAGATCTGATGCCTAAGTTAATGCAAAGAAATTGCTTTAAAATGTAAAGGTGATTAATTGGATTAATGTGCAAAAAATGGTTAAAGTATGTCAGGGAATGAGGAGGGAGTGGGGGCCCGTGTTTCCCGGGCCACCTGCCACCTGCCCGGCCCATGGAAAGTGCTCTGCCAACATCATTTCCCGGAATGCTCAGAAGGACCCTGCCAGGTGGCCACTGTCGTTCCACTTCTGCAGATGAGAAGCTCTGGCCTACCGAGCCTACTCCTGGAGCCAGGTGGTTGCTGCCCACACCCCCTCCCACCTGAGCTGACCCCTGTGGCCACGCCCAGGGTGCAGGTTCAGGACCAGTGCAAGGGGACATGGGGCTGTAACCTGTAGGCTGATGAGTCCAACAGAAGCATCCCCAGCCCTGTAAGAGGGACGTCCTGAGACCCTGTGCTGTGCCGCTGCTGCGGTCTCCAGCCTCTACTTGGAAGGCTTGTGACAAGTGTGGTGTGTGGCCCTGGACACTTTCTGAGCCTTAGCTGGCCCTGATGCTAAATGGGCCCATGGAGGTATTGTGTGGATTTTCTACTGTTTCTTTTCCACAAAACCCATGGTTTGGAACCTCGGGAAGAAACGAACCTCATAAAAATGTGATTCCTAAGGCCCCTCCGTCCGGCCCCCACCACCCTGAATCCCTAGGATTAGAAAACACTCCTGAGGCTGACCCAGAGCTCAGGGAAACACCCTACGGTTGCCATGGGAGCCCCGTCCCTAGCGACTCTCCTCAGGGCCGGGGTTGGAAGATACCACACAGGGGTGGGAGTGCAGGCCGAGGGGCTCGTTGGCCCGGGGTTTGAGCCCCACCCCTCTCCCGTGCACAGCCTGGGGCATGTCCTGGCTTCTCTGTGCCTCAGTTTCCTGATCCATAAAATGGAGATAATAACAGGCCAGGCCCCGGGGTTGTTGCTGAGGGGCAGAGTATCCCTGTCACCTCCTCAACAAAGAGGCTGACAGAGGAAAACAAACGATTAAAGAAAAAAAAACAGAGCCCGCCCCCCACGGGCCCCCCAACACCCGCAAGGGCCTGCACCACTTCCACCGTCTCTGGCTCCTGTACGCCATCAGGATCTTGAAGGGGCAGGTGGGGAAGGGCCGGGCTCCCCCGCAGCCCCTGGTTCCCCCCGACCCTCGGGCCCTCTCCCCTGGCTGCCGTGTCCACAGGCCGCGCTCGGGTCAGTGGCGAGCTAACGCCTTTGTCAGGGTGATTAATAGCGGGGGGACTGTCGTTAATTCACTGCCTAATGACCGCGGCCCGCGCACTCTGAGTAATCGGGTGATGTATGTGGACCGCGCGCACCTCGTGGCAGAGGTGAAAATCATTTCGACAAGTCAAATATTGTCACAGGGAACAAATGGCTCTCCCTGTTAATAAAAATTAATGAATTTTTTTTTCTTTCTTTCTTTTTTCCTCGCCGCTGGCCTGCTAAATGAATCTGAGGGCGGCTGAGCGTGGACGGGCTGGGAAGGGTTAAGTTCTTGATTCCGTGGTTAAAACTATGAACGTCTTCATCAGGGCGAGTACGGCCAGGGGTCCAGGGTGGCCCTGCACCTGCAGCCTGGCTGCTTCCCCCAGGAGTGCCTACAGGCCCTTCCGGGGTGGGGGTGCAGAGAACCCCCACCCCAGGCCTGAAGGGGTGAGGCTTCCAGAGAGGGGCTGCAGCTGTCCCAGGCTCTCTGGCCCTGAGGGTGATGGGGGCACCTTCAGGCTGCTCTCCCCACCCCTCCACTGCAGCCCCATCACCATGTGGGTGGGAATTAGGGAGCAGAGCCGAGTGGATTAGGACCAGGTGCTGGGCAATGAGTTTATCCAGGGAGGGTCCTCCTCGCCCCGAGAGCCGGAGCCCAAGGTGGCACCAGTTTCCCTAGGAGCATCTGGGTGGCCCCCAGACCCTGCCCTGGCTGCGAGGGGCGGGGAGTCAGGCCTCAAAGGCCTCAGCCTCCGCAGCTCCCCACCCCCACTCTGGTGGGAGGCCAGGCCAGGGCAGTGAGCCAGCCCGCCTCTGTGCCCAGAGGAGGCGGGGCCCGGGGGAGCAGGGGAAGGGAGGGCCTGCACCCACCATTGGCAACAAAGCTGTCCTGGCCGCTCCCGTCACTAGGGCTGGAGGCACACGGACATGGACACTGCCCTCCCCACCCCATGATGCAAACCCCCAGTTTTCATCCCAGCAGCCAGGGCTGTCGGGAGCCCATGGTCTTCTCTGTCTGCAGCAGCCACGGTGGAGGCAGGCCACCGGGGAAACGTGTGTTTCAGCTCCCAGAGCTCGGGCTGATGGCGCCAGCCCAAACGAGGCTGTCCTCCCCAGCCGGTCTTGGCTAGACAGCCCACACAGCCTCACTGCAGCCCCTAAGGGAAGCCTGGGACAGGGGCACCCCTGTCCCAGCAGGACCCCGCACCCCTCAGCGCCCCACGGAGACCTGCTCCTTCCAGACTGACAGTGCTCGGGGCCCTCTCTCCCTCTTGCGATTTTTATTTCGGGGCCACGTTTGTTTACTTGCGGCGTGACTTGCTCTGGCCTGTGCACGGCAGCCACAGGCCCAGTTGGTAGGAACTAAAGAGATAAATAAGTCTATAAATAGTTTGGTGGCGGTCGGCTGTTACGGCGCTTGCTCAGCATTTAACCCCTTGTTCCTCCTCCCCGCTGTCCGGGCAGAGCCAGGGAAAGGGAAGCAGAGAACAGAAATCTCCGAGTGTGTTTTCTTTTCTGAACGAGCCCTGGCTGAGTGCACTTTGTCCTCGGGTGGCCTGGCCTGCAGAGCCTCCTGCGAGGACCCTGGCCTTGATTGCAACCCCCTCCAAACCCTCAGTGCCGCAGGTGCTCTGGCAGCTGGCAGAGGCGGCCATCCCAGGGTCGCTGGCCATCCCTTCCTCTGCCCTCGGTATCCCACTTACAGCCTCCGAGTTTGCAGAAACACAGCTGTGTGTATTGGGGGGCCCTTCCCCAAATCTGCTCTGGCCACGAGCTGAGCTGGCTCCTGTCCTGCCCTCCTCGGGCTGGCAAGCCCAGGCCCCTTCTGGGTTCTGGTTGGCTCCATGGAACCTTTCCTTCCTCTTTCTGGAAGGACCCCAGGACTCCAGAACACCTAAGCACCTGGCTGAGCCTCCAGGAAGAGCCTGAGGAAGCCTCCGGGTGAGAGGTGACCCTCGTCTCTGTGGCCACCCGGGCCCTCCACCAGCCAGAACCTCTTGTCGCCCTGCTTGGATCAGGGGCCTCCCGAGCACAAAGTCCTGGAGCAGCGAGCCCAGCTCCAGGTGCAAGCCCCCCGGCCTCCGCGCCACCGGGGGAGCTGCGATCCAGTAGAACGGGGTCCCCGGTGCTGAAGGAGCATCCCTGGGCCCAGCGGGAGGCTGTGAGGTACTCAACGGCTCCACGATGTCCTTATGCTGCTGTAGGCCCTGCCGGCTGCCAAGCCAGCTGCCCTAGGTGTGGGGGCCACCTAGCAATCAGGGTGGAGAAGGAGTTGAGAACAGAATCACCCACTCACATGCAGGTGAGGGGCAGGGCATACGGCTCTGAACGTCCCCCACGGTCTTCCCGGTTGGATTCGTGCCTGTTTTACAGAGGAGGAGGCTGAGGTCCAGAAGGTGGAAGTGGCTTTACCCCAGTCCCAAGGTACAGAGGCTGGAAGGAGACCCTGTCCTTGCCTATAGGAATGAGAGTCAACCAGGGTGGTGGGGGAAGTCAACCTTACCTGCTTTCCAGAGACCCCGAGATCTGGGCAGTGGGGCTGCTGACGGGAGCCTCGTTTCACTTGGGTGGAATAGCCTGGGTTTTGTTGATGCTAAGAGCACGCCGTAGATTCAGACGGCACACGCATGTTCACACGTGCTTCCCACAGTGCTTCCCACAGTGGCGTGTGCTTCACTGTAGCTAAAATGTGGACACACCCAAGTGTCCATCCACAGATGAAGAGATAAGCCAAAGGCGGCACGCACATGCCTGGACTATTACTCAGCCCTCAAAAGGAAGGAAACGGCGACACACGCCACCACCTGGAGGAAACTTGAGGACATTGTGCTAAGCTAAGTAAGCCGGCTGTGAAAGGACAATAGTGTAGGATCCCACTTACGGGAGGTCCCTAGAGTTGTCACATGCATGGAGACGGAAAGTAGAATGGTGGGTGCCGGGGCTGGGGGAGGGGATGGAGAGTGTCTGTGGGGTAGACTTTCTCTCTGGGGAGATGCAAGAGTTCTGGAGATGGGTGGTGGTGACTGAAGGCAGCGCACAGCGTGAATGTGCTTAATGCCACTGAGCTGTGCGCTGAACAATGACTGGAATGATACATTTGATGTTACATGTATCTGCCCACAGTCTTTCTAGAAGCACGCTGTCACGATGCCAGATCTTAGCTCG
Source organism: Pan troglodytes (assembly GCF_028858775.2). Classification (NCBI taxonomy): domain Eukaryota; kingdom Metazoa; phylum Chordata; class Mammalia; order Primates; family Hominidae; genus Pan; species Pan troglodytes. The sequence continues at coordinate 228,921,030 of NC_072398.2, read as the reverse complement.
TGGAGCTAGTGCTTGGAGCCAACACCGCCTGGTATTTGAGGGGTCCAGTGCATGCACAGTGAAGGGTTAAGGAGAGGCACCCCGCTCTGCTGCCGCCCAGATGCTGCTTAGCGCAGGGCCAGGGAGCCTCGGCTGTGATTCAGGAGGGAAACAGTGAGATTTGAGCAATCCGTGGCTACCTTGCTGCCCCCGGGGCTCAGGGAAGTGGTATATTAACCAAGGAATAAAGGAGAGGAAGAAAAAAGGCCAAATCACATCTCTCTGAAACAAAGAGGCTTTTTACCAGGAACAAGGCTTGATAAAAATTACAGTGGCATCGCGAGTCATTCAGCGCCTGCCCGGGGCGATGGAGGCGGCGAGGAAATACAGGATGCGGGGTCTGAAATGGGAACGCTGCTGTCCCCGGAGCATTGCACGGATAAATAATCGTCTTAGAATAATGCATCGGCTTTAAGCAGGGCCAGGTGGCCTGAGCTGCCCGACAGAGGCCTCCGTGGCCCTGCGTGAGGGCCAGATTCAGCTCGGCTGGTCAGGGGAGATTCCAGGGGCTGGGAGGGGCGTTCGCGGGCAGTGGCTTCGTGGACCCCAGTGGGACTTTGTGGTGGTCTGTGCAGCGCAGCCAGGCCCACCCGCCTGCCCCAGAGGCGTGGGCTGCGCAGAGGCTGGGGCTGTTTGCCCTTCCCCTTGGCAGCGGATGTGCTTCTCTCTGAGCTGCAGGCTGGCCCCTGGCGGGGTGAATGGCAGTCACGCATCCTCCAGGCTGTGATGGGGCTGAGGCTCCGTGCTCAGCAATGCGGCTCCTCTGGGTGGTTTATGCTCCTGGTGCAAAGCCTTTGTTCTTCCTCTGAGAGAAGGGGGCCAACAACCTGCTTCAGGGCACCAGGAGCACGTTACGGCCAGAGGGGCAGGCAAGGAGGGTCATGTGTTCTCGGCCGGGCCCGTGCTTTGGTCGCTTTGGTCTTTGTGTGAGTGTCTTGGGTCTGCTTTAACAAAAGAGCACAAACTGGATGGACTGAAACAACCAAAGGGTGTGCTCCTACTCCGGAGGCCAGAGACACAAAGCCAGGCTGTGGACAGGGTCTTGTTCCCTCGGGCGGTCCTAGGGGAAGAGTCCCTACTCACCTCTCCCAGCTTCTGGTGGCTCCAGGCATTCCTTGGCTCGGGGCAAATCCCTGCCTCTGTCGTCATATGGGTGTCACCTGGGCATGTCTCTGTGTCCTTCTCCTTGTCCTATAAGGACATCAGTCCCATTGAATTAGGGCCCTCCCTAGTGACCTCACCTGAACTTGATTACCACTATAAAGACCTTATTTCCGAATCAGGTCACATTCTGAGGCCTGGGGGTTAGGGCTTGAACGCACCTTTTGGGGTGACATCATTCAACTGGTTACAGTCTTGGGAGCCGCCGGCCAGCCTGGGTGACAGTGGGGGCTGGTGGAGACTCCCTGAGTCAGAAGGACAGGGTCTGTGCTTGCCCGCTGTGTGACCTGGACCAGCCCTGGAGTGGGTCTCAATCTGCTTCCTTCATCTCTAAAGTGAAGGCAGCACTGTGGACTGTCCCTGCCTCCCTCCGTGTCTGCGACAAAGGCGAGTGTGTGTGAAGGTAGCCAGGCTGGGGGTTTGCATCTGGTCAGGATTGGGGAGACAAGGCAGGAAGCCCCACCTCTTTGCTGAGAAAAATTTCTGTGCTTCGGTGGCTCCAAGAGGGCTGGGAGCCTGTCTCTGAGGTCAGGGCTCCGTCTTCCCAGGCTCTCCTGGGCCCTAATGACAATTCGGCTTCATCAGCCCTGCAGCTGGGGTTCAACGTTCCCCAGTCCCTGTGGGCCAGGTCCCGGGTGCAGGTTTGAGATAGAAACAGCGATTGATCATATTAATATTTAGCATGTTTGCAGAAATGGCTTTCTCAGTGCTATCAATCTGCTGTGTTAATAGCGGCCGCTTGGTTCTGGGCACAGACGCTCAGAAGGGGAATGCCAATGAGTCCCAGTGCCGCAGGGCAGCCGCGGCCCCGGGCTGGTCAGAAGGTGGGACCAGCGGCCAAGGCTCCTCCTAGCACCATTTCCTGGAGTTACGACAGCTTTGTTCTTGTCTCAAAGCCAAGATCCAGGGCGAGGGGAGAAGCTATTGCCTTTACCGCACAGTTTTAAAGACAGAAGAACAAGATAGAACTCCAGCAGTTCCCAAGTTTCTCTTTCTAGCAAACTGTTTTTGGGAAGGGGCCTTCAGGATGACCCTGCCGCTCCAGGAGCCCTCCCACTGAAGAGGGGCCTTCTGTTCACCAGGGTATACTCGGCAGAGATGTAGGTGTACAGAATCCTCTGTGAGGAATGGGAACACCCTATTTTTTCTCTAGAAGTTGCCTCCGTGCGTGCCTGCTCTCCCCAATCAGCTCTCCCACAACCACAGCCTGCCTGATGCGCCCGCCTCTCCCTCTCCCTGTTTTGTTCAGGGGGCAGGATGGCCCTTCACAGCTCATGGGGACTCATAGGCACCCAGTTGGGGGAACATTCTCCAGGTCTCTGACCCACTACACAGCACTCCTCCCTGCTTGGTTCTGAGAAGGAAAACAGGAGCCAGAGGATGGGGCCCCAACAAGCCTCAGGTGGAAGCTGCAGTCCTGTGGAGCCAGGCACAGCTCCGGCCAAGTCCCAGAACTCAGACCTGCCCACCCGCCACATGGGTGCAGGGAGGGTGACAGCCGGTCAGCCTGGAAGAAGCAGCAGAGAAACCAGCCCTTTCTCCGAGGCGGGGCCTGGCTGAGAAAGCCCAGATGTTCCTCTCAGATGAGCCGATCAGGGTCAAGGGCAGAGAGGAGCCAGGGTTGTGTTAATGGAGCTTCACAGCTAGGGAAGGAAAGTCAGAAGTGGGAGTGAGGCTCCTGCCTTCTACCTCTTCTGTTGGAAACTGCCCTGGAAGTTGCCCTTACCCCATCCATCCATCCACTCACTCACCCATCCATCCATGCAGCCAGCCAGCCAGCCAGCCAGCCAGCCAGCCATCCCCTTATAAATCTATCCACCCATCCATCCCCTCATCCATCCATCCAACCATCCATCCATCCATCCACCCATTGATTCACCTACCCATCCATTCATCCATTCCTTCATTAACCCATCCATGCACTCATTCATCTATCCATCCATCCATCCATCCATCCATCCATCTATCCATCCATCCATTTACCCATCTATCCCCTCATCTATCCACCAAGCCATTCATCCACCTATCTATGCATTCATCCACCATCTGTCCATCCATCCATCCATCCATCCATCCATCCACCCATTGATTCACCTACCCATCCATTCATCCATTCCTTCATTAACCCATCCATGCACTCATTCATCTATCCATCCATCCATCCATCCATCCATCCATCTATCCATCCATCCATTTGCCCATCTATCCCCTCATCTATCCACCAAGCCATTCATCCACCTATCTATGCATTCATCCACCATCTGTCCATCCATCCATCCATCCATCCATCTGTCCATCTGTCCATACATCCATCTATTCTTCCATCCATCCCTGCATCCATTCATCCCCTTTTCTCCTGGAGGCATTCACACCTTGAGGTGGCCTTTGGGGAAGAGCTGCCTCATGCTGGGTCCTGCCTCTTTCAGAGCAGGGCAGCACAGCTCCTCAGAGCAGGAAGACCCTTCCAGCAGACACCAGGCTGCATCCATCCATCCATCCACCCACCCATTGATTCACCCACCCATCCATTCATCCATTCACTCATTAACCCATCCATGCACTCATTCATTTATCCATTCTTCCTTCCTTCTGTCCATCCATCCATCATCCATTCATCTATCCATCCATCCATGTACCCATCTATCCCCTCATCTATCCATCCAGCCATTCATCCACCTATCTATGCATTCATCCACCATCTGTCCATCTATCATCCATCTATCCATCCATCCATCCATCCATCCGTCCATCTATTCTTCCATCCATCCCTCCATCCATCCCCTTATAAATCCATCCATCCATCCACCCCTTGATTCACCCACCCATCCATTCATCCATTCATTCATTAACACATCCATGCACTCATTCATCTATCCATTCTTCCTTCCTTCCGTCTAACCATCCATCCACCCATCTATCCACTCATCCATCCACCCATTCATTCACATACCCATTCATTCATTCATCCATCCATTAACCCATCCAGCACTCATCCATCCATTTTTCCTTCCATCCACTAATCCATCCATCCCCTCATCCATCCGTTAACTCATCCATCCACTCATGTATCTATACACTTATCCATTCATCCACTTATCTATGTATTCATCCACCATCTTCCATTCATTCACCCATCCACCAACCCATCCATTCACTCATCCATCTATTCATCTATTCACCCATCCATCAATCTTTCCATCCATTCATAAATTCATCCACCCATCCACCCATCCATTCAGCTATTTATCTCTCCATCCATCTATCAAGCATCTATTCACACTCCCACCCACACCTCTTACTGACTGCCAGGAAACTGTTTCAGGTGTTTTGTCATTGTAGGGAGAACACGGGGTCGTTAGAGTGGCGTTTGAGAAGCTTCGAAATCAAGACTGTTTGAACATCTCCCAGCTCGTTCCTGACTAGCTGTGTGGCATTGAGCAAGTTGCTCACTCTCTGAGCTTCACTTCTTTGATGTATAAACTGGGTGAGGTCACAACTCCACCTTCCCTCCAGGGCTGCTGCAAGAATGAGCTGGACCACAGTGCCGGCTGCATGCTCCGCGGCCCAGTCAATATCAGCAGCCGGCCAGTCCCCAGGAGAGCGAGCCAACGTCAGTGCTCTATTGTCTGATTAGAGGCTGATTGCTCCAAAGTTGCTCCTGGAATCATTCTAGAATCGAACAGCTGTGTGGTCAACCAGGGACCATGTTTCCTCACAGTCTTGGAGTTGTGATGGAGGCGTTCTCTGTCCTGAAGTTTTGCCTCCCTTTGTAATTGCATTTATATGTTGGCCTGAACTGATCAGTAAGTTTAGATACTGTTTTGGATGGGCCAGGTGAGACTGAATGCAACCTCAGGTGTTCACATCTCGAGGTGGCCTTTGGGGAAGAGCTGCCTCGTGCTGGGTCCTGCCTCTTTCAGAGCAGGCCAGCACAGCTCCTTGGAGCAGGAAGACCCTTCTGGCAGACACCAGGCCGTGGTGTCTTGCTGCCTCTGGGCAGGAGACTGAAGCTAAAAACAGACTTGCAAGGCTCGGCCAAGGCTGGGTTTTAGAAGAATGACGGCCCGGTGTTTGGCGAGCTGGGGAGTGGATCCTCCCCCTGCCAGCAATATTAGGGGAGAAGATGAGGAGCACGTGGCAATAAGACGGCAAGGGTTTGGTCCCCTCACACCCAATAAAAAACGCCTTTCATGAGAGAAAGCAGTTGCAGGGGCAGCTTTAGACTTGAAGCTTTTGGAGGCCAGATCTACACAGACAGGCAAGGGGCATCTCGAACACAGTCCTTCTGAAATTCTTGGCGAATCTCCCCTCCCTCCTGCAGGCCTCCGTCTGCCTCCCTCACCTCCGCGCAGCCCCAAACCCAGAACCGAGCTCTGCGGAGAGGTGGTTCTTTAACAGCCACGTCTTCCTGGGAAGGCTTTGGATGGGAAAAGTGCTTTGCAGCCCAGCTGCTGTTCTCCCGGAGGCCGGGGCTCCTGGAGGCTGCCGCTTGCTTTTCTCCGCCTGGGTGGCACATGTGTGTACTTAACTTGAAAAACCTCAGGGTCAATAAGGGTTTCAGTCCAGATTTTCAGGGTGATCTTCTCGACATTTTAGAAAAGCCTAGTTCCCTCTGTTAAACCCTGTTTCCCCCAGGATGCACCCTTGTCACTCAGCACTTCCCCATCTGTCCCCACCACCCACTTCCCAAACTCGAGGGCCCTGCTCCTTGAGGGCACCCCTCCTGGAGGCTTTGCTGAAGCACCGATTGCCTGCACACACCAGCCCCGCCCCAGGTCAGTGGTCCTGGGTGGACCCGTGAATTACAGCTCTAGCAAGTCCCCAGGGGATGCAGAGGCTGCTGTCGGGGACTCCACTCAGACTCCTGAGCCACAGGGGCTGAAACCCACAGCCGGGTCCGCCCGACCTCTAAAACCTTCCGGTCCCACCTTGCTCTGAACACCTTGCCCAGCCCTTCCCCTGGGCTGGCCCTAGCCCTGTGGGTTTAGAGAAGGGGGTGACCCGATGCTGCACCTTTCACGGGCCTTGAGGCCTGATGTTACTGTCAGGGGCTTGGAGGAACTCAGACAAACCCCATCCAGGACTCTCCCCAGTTTTGAAAGTGCCCATATGGCACCCACCACACATATTCTCTCTGCTCTGGACTTCTCTGCCTGATGGTTGTGGGGGACGTGTAGCCGATCCCAACCAAAATAAGAGGGCTCCGCCTGGACTAGGGTGAGACAGAGAGGCTGGCAGGGCCAGGACTGGGGTCAGAGCGCTTGTGCCCCAGGGCATGGACAGGCTGGGTGTCAGGGGCAGGGAGCGTGGACTCAGGAGTGGGTGTGGTTCCAGCCCTCAGCCCCTCACTGGGGGATGACAGGCTCCTTCACCACCCTGTGCCTCTGTTTCCCCAGCTGTACAGTGGGCAGCTCCCCTGAGGGAGGAGCACACCCTCCTTCCAGAGCCACTCACTGCTTGGTCCACATGGCTGGATGCGGGCACCTGAGAGACTGTGACGTCACATCCGTCCCAACACCTGGAAACAGGCTGAGAAACCTGCTGTGGGGTGGCAGATCCATCAGGCAGCATGAGGGAGACAAAAGGGCCCCCGAGTGCCCACCCGGCTGCCAACCCGGCAGGCCCGCATGGCACTGTGGTGCAGATTGAAGAGGCCGCCCGCTCTCAAGGCCGGGCACCTGCCTCCTGGCACCTCGCTGGCCTCCGCCTTGCCCTGCTCACCAGGCACTAGCTTCCTTGGAGGGTGTGGAAGATTCCAAGGTGATCCGGCCCCAAGTTATCTCGTACAAGCTTTTCTGGTTAGAGAGACGGTTCCCAAAGCCCAGAGATCTGTGGCCTGAGTGTGGGTCACCCCTGCTTTCCCGGGTCCCTGTTCCTATCACGGTGGACCCTCCCCAGGCTGCCACCGGATTTGTTTGCTCCATCGTGACAAAGACATTAATGAATGACAAGGTTCTTGGTGGTTTGCAGTGCAGAATCGTTATCCCTGGGCTTTCCTGTCCCTTCCGTCTCATACTTTTGACCTTAGGTTTTCTGAAATGTGACATTTCAGGGAACTGCACAGCAAAGGGTTCCCTCGTGTTTCTCAGGTTGATCAGAAGCACCTACTGCCACCCTCCACAGTAATTTCTGTTGTTGCCGTTTGTTTTTTTTGTTTGTTTGCTTGTTTGTTTTAAGCAGCTCCTCCCACCCCCCAGGCCAAGACAAGGTATCTCGGAGCCGGGCAGGAATCATGAAGTATGTTCTGCCGTAAACTCACAGGCCTGAAATAATCACACATCCACGAACACACAGGGGGAGTGAGGAAGCGTAGATTTTTGGAGTGGGTGTTCTTTTCACTGAAATGTTCCTTGAAATCACGTGGCTGGGTGTGCAGTTGTAAGAAACGCCGCGTAGAGACCAGCCTGCCCTTGGCGCAGTTTCTCCCGGTGGGTCCCATCTTGGGCAACTCCAGGACCACATCTCGGCCCATAGAGAGGTGCGCAGCTGGGTGGGACCGAGTCCCCACAGGGCCCGAGGGCCGCAGAAGTAAAGACCCAGGCCAGCATCAGGAGGCCCCCAGGGAACCCGCATGGGGCCTAGACAAGGGCAGCCCGGGGCAGCCGAGCGCCATTCGCTGTCTTGCCCTTGAGGGAGGGAGGCAAGGGGACCCGAACTTCAGCCCCTCACCCAGCAGACGGGAGACCCTTCCTCCTGAGGGGTCTCCAGACAGAAGAGAACAGCCTTTCCCAACCCAGAGGCCGCGTAGAGGCTGGGGTCAGCTGAGGTTGCCCTGGACACCTTTTCAGGTTCCCAACAGGGCCCTCTGCTTACACACGCAGTCTTACACACGGCCTTACACATGGTCTTACACACGCAGTCTTACACACGGTCTTACACATGCAGTCTTACACACGGCCTTACACACGGTCTTACACATGCAGTCTTACACACGGTCTTACACATGCAGTCTTACACACGCAGTCTTACACACGCAGTCTTACACACGGTCTTACACATGCAGTCTTACACACGCAGTCTTACACACGGTCTTACACATGCTTACACATGCAGTCTTACACCTGGCCTTACACATGCAGTCACATGCTTACACATGCGGTCACATGCTTACACACACGGTCTTACACATGCTTACACACGGATACGCATGGGATGCTCACATTCACACGCACTCTGGGGGCCACCCTTCCCTGCCAGCCGCCACACGGTGCCTCTTTCCTGCCCAGTGGGGCCTGCAGGCCTCATGGCTTCTCCTTAAAACCACATGATGAAGGAGGAAGCACAGCCAGGCAGATATACCGACTCCGAAAAACCCCCTTGTACTCCCTCTGGCCAAGAATCTAGGCTGAAATCTGCCCATCCCTGACACAGAGCCACTCGGCGCTTGGGCTGCGGGGAAGGGGTCGTCGTGTTGGTAATCCCCCTCTGAGGGCACTGCTCGCGTGGCCCTGGCAGGTGGACGGTGGTGAGGGATCCCCTGTTGGCTGTTGGGCTCCTGTCCTGGCCGGTTTAGCACAGTGGTCCTGATCTGTGGCCTCTTCTCTCGCTCTCTCCAGACCCCAAGACCCTGGCCATAGCTTTGCTTTCTAGATATGGGTCTCTTGGGAGATGGTGGGGGTGGCCTCTGTTCCAGGATCATTTCCTACAGCCTGGGTGAGGGGTGCAGAAGGCTCCCACTGTAAGGCTGAAATAGACGCAGCCCTAAACCAAGGGTTGTGGTGGAGCCCAGGGGCAGTGCGAGGGGCTGAGGTCACCGTGGGCTCCCGGCCAGCTCGGTCTCTGTCCCAGCCCGGGGCGGCAGCAGGGTTTCTTCACCTCCCTTACCTGTATTATGCGATCAAATGACGATCGCTCATACGTGTGTGTGACAAGACTCAAAGCAGGGCCTCTCCGTGAAGATCCCCGAGCACATAGACTCGGCTGGAACTGGCAGCTCGGGAGGTGCTTCACGGCAGAAAGGGGTGGCCTTGGCCCCGACTCGGGGTCACTCAGCTCCCTTCCAGCCAAGTCCATCTCTTCCCTCCCGAGCTCCCTGCCTCCCCACTCCCCTCCTTGCTTTTATAATTCCACAGGTCTCCCCATAGAAATTCTAGAAATGATGGCCTCAGTACCCTGGAATGAGATCATGGCAAATCCCAAATAAAGGATGTCAGGTCTCCTGACAAGTCAGTCACACGCTGTTACCCAGCCTGCATCTCCAAAGTCATACATGATCCTGGCCCTGCACACTGACCTGCGAGAGAGTGCCTGCTGGAAATGCACACCCGTGTCACAGAGGCCTGGGTGGTAGGGTCTGGGGACCTCAGTGAAAAGATGCCCACGTCCAGAACAAGCCTGTCCAGCAGGGCAGAGGGTCGGGCAGCCTCCTGAACTTGCTGACCCTCTCGGGGGCATCCTGGCCGGAGCTCAGGGTGGAGAAGGGCTGACTCTGATCTCCCGGCTCCGGTTGTCCCGGGGACCCCAGAGAGCGAGTGATTTGTGCCTGGCCTGCTGGGACCTCTGCACAGGAGAGCGAGCGATTTGTGGGCCCAGGCCCTGCTGAAGGCTCCGTGCAGGCTTCCCGCTTTCTCCGGGCTTTAGGGCTGTTCTCTGCACCTCATTTTCTCAAAATGTTTTCTGCACACGAATTAGCCCTCCTCTCACCCACCCTTGAAAGAAGAGCTCCCTCTCCCCCAGCAACAGGGACAGCAAAATGAGACGGGTTTTTCCTGGAGGCTGTGGGCAATCGCTTAACCCCGTGACCGCCGGGGAAGGGAGGCCGGGGGCCCGATGCACAGACCTGCCTTTAATCAGCAGGAAACACTACCTTCTCTCCTAAGCTGTTTGCTTGGCCAGTAAATTAAACATGCCCTTAAAGCGCTGATTTTCCTCCAGTGGGTCAGGGGTTTTGGGAAGTAGAATTCAAACAGAAAAAAGCCATGTTTTAAACGGAGCCCTGCAACGGATATGCACTTGATGCGGACGCTGCCCCACTTCGGGCTCCAGCGGAACTCCCAGAAACACCTGGGGTTCTAATTCCTACTTGTCCTTCGGGCAGAGGCGCCCACGCCCGAGAGGAGTTAAGGAGCGCGTCGAGGGGGCTTCGGCCTCCAACCCGACTTTGTTTGCGAGCTCCGTGCAGTTACCAGTTCCAAATAACAAGATGCCATGTTAATTACCACCCCCCCCAATGTACCTTTCTGCTGCACACAGTCAGCGGGGCGGGGGTTATGGGGGTGTTCTTTCAAACCTAAACAACTTCAGGTCTTTAGGGGGGAGGAACAGCAGCGGCAGTTCTGTGGCTGCGTCTCTGAAAGGATCCGCCGCGTCAATTAGAACGGACCCGTTGGCCACTTAAAACATAATAATTACTTCTCTGAATGCTGATAAATTAAATAAGTGTTTTCCTTACGACTTTTCCCCCCAAGACTTTGGTTTCTTTTGAAAGAAAGCATTTTGCTACTTCTTGTGCTGATCTGTTTGCAACCAGTGTGAGGAATCTGAAGTCATTTTTCCTGTACTTAAAAGTTCTGGTCTCCTTAGAGGCTTCTGTTTCCGCAGCCAACGACAGGGTGCGGGGCGGGGGCCGGGAGGCGAGGGCCAGCAGGACTGGGGTCCAGTCACTTTCACGGGTCCTCGAGGCAGCCACAGAAGGAGGGGCTTGCGTGGAAAGATCTAGATCAGGTCAGGGTGACGGAGCTCACCCCACCTCCTGCCCCTTCCCGCTGCTCCCCACCTAACACTCGCGCCTGCCTTTTTTATGTTATCGAGGCAGAATTCAACCGCTGTAAAGGGGGCGATTCAGCGGCAGTGAGCCGTTCACCCAGCAGTGCAACCACCCCCTCTCTAGTTTCCAAACACCTCATCACCCCGAAAGGAGACCTGGGCCTCTCGCTGTCACCCCCACCCCAGTCCCCGAGATCTCCCATCTGCGTCTGTCTCTGGGGGCCTGTGCTGGATGAGTCGTCTAAACGCCGCCAGGCAGGTGTGACCCTCTGCATCAGCTTCCTATGCCGAGTGGTGCATGTTGGGGGCTGGTCCAGGCTGCGCGTGCCAGGGCCGCCCTCCTCCTTGGAGAGGGGTGGTGCCACAGGTGTGACCCTCTGCATCGGCTTCCTACGCCGAATGCCGCATGTCCCAGGCTGGTCCAGGCCGCCTTCCTCCTTGGGGAGGGGAGGTACCGTCCACTACTCATCCGTTCCCTCATTCCCTCGCAGACGGACATTTGGGCTGTTTCTGCCTTCTGGCGATGGTGAATCTGCCACTGTGAACATTCGCCTGCCTGAGTCCTGGTTTGGCTGCACTGGGTGGAGGGCTTTGCTTTTCTTCCTGTCCAGACTCCTCCTCGCCCTGCCCATCTCCCTCGGTGCCTCAGGCTACACTCTGGTATAGTTTCGGCTGCACACACACACTATCTTGGCACCCATCCTCTCTTAGGACGGACCCCAAAGGCCTACCCCAGACAGAAAAACTGGGCACCCTCTCATTGCTTAGTTCAGTGACCTGGGGCCCTATGAGTCCAATATCCATGACCTCAGCAGGCCTGTTCCTAGCCTGTGTCGAGATCATCAAGAACTTCCACCAGCCTCCCCAAGACCCAGCCAGCCCTACCCCAGTGCATGTCCAGGCTGTGGCCTAAGTGCAGGGATGTCCAGGCTGCGGCCCAAGTGCAGGGATGTCCAGGCTGCGGCCCAAGTGCAGGGATGTCCAGGCTGCGGCCCAAGTGCAGGGATGTCCAGGCTGAGGCCCAAGTGCAGGGATGTCCAGGCTGAGGCCCAAGTGCAGGGATGCCCAGGCTGCGGCCCAAGTGCAGGGATGCCCAGGCTGCGGCCCAAGTGCAGGGATGTCCAGGCTGAGGCCCAAGTGCAGGGATGTCCAGGCTGCGGCCCAAGTGCAGGGATGTCCAGGCTGAGGCCCAAGTGCAGGGATGTCCAGGCTGCGGCCCAAGTGCAGGGATGTCCAGGCTGAGGCCCAAGTGCAGGGATGTCCAGCCTGCGGCCCAAGTGCAGGGATGTCCAGGCTGAGGCCCAAGTGCAGGGATGCCCAGGCTGAGGCCCAAGTGCAGGGATGTCCAGCCTGCGGCCCAAGTGCAGGGATGTCCAGCCTGCGGCCCAAGTGCAGGGATGCCCAGGCTGCGGCCCAAGTGCAGGGATGCCCAGGCTGAGGCCCAAGTGCAGGGATGCCCAGGCTGCGGCCCAAGTGCAGGGATGTCCAGGCTGAGGCCCAAGTGCAGGGATGCCCAGGCTGCAGCCCAAGTGCAGGGATGCCCAGGCTGCGGCCCAAGTGCAGGGATGTCCAGGCTGAGGCCCAAGTGCAGGGATGCCTAGGCTGCGGCCCAAGTGCAGGGATGTCCAGGCTGAGGCCCAAGTGCAGGGATGCCCAGGCTGCGGCCCAAGTGCAGGGATGTCCAGGCTGAGGCCCAAGTGCAGGGATGTCCAGGCTGCGGCCCAAGTGCAGGGATGTCCAGCCTGCGGCCCAAGTGCAGGGATGTCCAGGCTGCGGCCCAAGTGCAGGGATGTCCAGCCTGCGGCCCAAGTGCAGGGATGTCCAGGCTGCGGCCCAAGTGCAGGGAAGCAGCACTGAGCACATTTCACATTCACCCAAACTCTGAGTCCTCCCAGGCACTTAGGACTTCTGCCGTCCCTGATTTCCAAGGCTATAGAGGACATTTGGAATGTTCTGGGGCAAATATTTCACCATCAGCCAGCCCTGGGTCAGCCGCCACGCGTGACGGCTTCACCGAGGCTGTCCCCAGGCTTGCAAGACACAGGCAGCTCCTTCCCTAGTTCCCTTAGGGCAGGACCACCCGGCACATCCTCAGGTGGCTGTGGGAGCCAGGGTGGGTGAGCCAGGGTGTGTCGGGCTGTGCCATCCCATCAGAAATGTTGGCCCCAAAGGAGCCTGGTAGGATCCCATCCTCTGGAGCCTCTGACATCGAGTGATGGCAGCTGGGCTCAGGGCAGAGTGGAGGCAGCATCTCCCGGGCAGGGGTGGCAGCCAGGCCTTCTGGGCCCCTGAGCACCCTCGGTGCCCATTGATGCCCGAGTCCCCAGCGCTCCCTGAGCTGTACACACTGGGTGGGGCACGTGCTGCAGAGGTTGACGCTGCGTTGTCTCCTTTAGGTGACGGTGACATTGTAAATAATATGTATGAGCCCAACCGGGACCTGCTGGCCAGCCACAGCGCGGAGGACGAGGCCGAGGACAGTGCCATGTCGCCCATCCCCGTGGGGCCACCGTCCCCCTTCCCCACCAGCGAGGACTTCACCCCCAAGGAGGGCTCGCCGTACGAGGCCCCTGTCTACATTCCTGAAGACATTCCGATCCCAGCAGACTTCGAGCTCCGAGAGTCCTCCATCCCAGGGGCTGGCCTGGGGGTCTGGGCCAAGAGGAAGATGGAAGCCGGGGAGAGGCTGGGCCCCTGCGTGGTGGTGCCCCGGGCGGCGGCAAAGGAGACAGACTTCGGATGGGAGGTGAGCGATCGCGCCTGAGTATGATTGATCACGGCCATTTATCTTGTGTTCAATCTATTTATAAAGCCGGGCTGAGCAGCCACTGCCCGAGGCGGGAGGCGCGGCCAGAGAGAGCGTTCAAATGTCACATTTCCCAGCCTATTTTATCCTGCAGCTCGCCTGACGCGACTCAGAAAGCATCAGAGGTCCTCGTGGGTGCCTGTCAGCCCTGTAGGCCACGCCCACTCTCTCCCGGAAATGTGTCTTTCATGAGCTCATGTCTTAAAACATCCCGTGCTTCCCGCCGGATCCCAGGCGCGAACACTGCCATCGCGGCAGGGCAGGGAGATTAATAGGAAGTCCCAGAACAGGCAGCTGCACTCCAGGGCTTCATTCCAGGCCAGGACAGTGTGGAGCCGCTCACAAATCACACCTGGTGGCCACGCTGCCCCGGCTGCCGCCTTCCCCGCCTGCCCTGGTCAGCCAGTGTCCTAAGAGCAGCCTCAGCTTCTCCAACTCCAGGGGCACAGGCCCTGACCTGCCAGGGAGGGAGGGATGGCTGTTTAAATTTTCCCACCACGACGTGACTGGCCTTGAGGGTCTGAATCTGGCCTGGTGATCCTGCTGCAGGGGTCAGGAGAGAGGGCGTCCCTGGGACAGCTCTGAGAGGGGAGCACCCGGAGTGTCCTGCCCAGGTTGTGAGGGACGCTAGGCCCCGGTGTTGGGGGCCCTTGAGTGGTCCTAGGGGGACTAACAGCCCCACCCCCCCACAAAAAGTGCACTTCCTGGTGGGCCCTGGCCCTTCTGCCGGCCTCACGCAGCCAATTGTCGGTGGTATTTTTGGCAGGGCCCCTGCCTGGGTGGAAAATGGGAACACCAGTTGGATTCCCCCTGTGCCTCCCAGCCTCTGGAGTGCCCGGATGGAGGTGGGCTCCTCATGCGCAAATGGCCTGAGCAGGGAAGAGGATCCCCAGATGGGTGGGGACAGGGTCCTGTGTCTTGCCCACCTGCTCTCCTGGTGGCTCGTGGCTCTGGAGAAGTCCCCAGCCAGGTCCATGCTCACTGTCAGGCCTGCCCCAACTCAGACAGGCCGTGGGGAGGTTCCTGTGGCCTCCAGCAGCCCTTAAGCACCTCCCCGGGCTGGCGGCATTGAGCCCTTTGTAAGAACACCGATGGCCTGGGGACCAGAGGCTGCCCGCACCCTGCAGAGCTGAGTGCATCCTCCCTGGGCAAGGAGACCAGGGCACCTTGGCAGCTCCCAGCAGGCAGACGTGGTCCTTGGTAGCTCACAGAGTCCTGTGTGACTCCTTGTCAAGGATATAGGGAGACTCAGGAGCTGCTCCCTGAGTGTCAGCTTAAAGCCCCCCCGCCCTTTACAGAGCTGTGGGGGTCCCGGTGCCTGAAGAAATGCGCGGCAGAGTCTGCGGCCGTCAAGCAGAGTGGAAGCTGCAGCTCTACGGGCAGCCCCTTTGGAACGGGCGTACCCCCGCAACGAGAGGCAGAGGACAGTGTGTGTGGGCCCAAGGTCGGGTCACCTTTGGGAGAGACTGGCCAGGGCCAGGGGCCCCAGTGAAGCAGGACAGGGAGAGAGTTTGGAGTCGAAGACCTCAGTGGAGACACTGCCCAGCTTCATGGCCCTACAGGACCCTCATGGGACCAAGGAGAGCATTTTTCTAGCAATATTCGTCTTTGGCTGTGCAGTGAAAGTAACTTTGGCAGAAGTGGCCTGTCCCTCCCTGCCTGGTGTGTGGGAGAGGAATTCAAGGGTGTTTGTCCGTCACACTTAGAAAGGTCTGGACTGTGTAATCAGGAGGTGGCTTGTGGATGTGAGAGGTCCAGGGGCCCTGCAGGTAGCACTTTGGATGACCTTCAGGTGACTTTGTTCTTGTCTACTCTGATACAAGTTTCTATTTGCTTTTTTTTTTTTAAAGAAATGGCCCGTATCACGACGTCCGCGTGGTGCCAGGCCCGGCGCAGACTGCGCCGCTGCCTGCCGGTGCCTGTTGACTTTGTGGTGTGTTTATCCCGGGTGCGTGTGTACATGAGGGAACGCGCGCTCCTCATGGCGCAACTCCCGTTTCTGCGGAGGGCTTTGTTCCACGGTGGCCACCTGACAGATACCCCTCCTGCCGGCGCTTAGAAATATTTACTCTCCCCCCGACGCCCTCAAACGGTGCTCCCCGCGCACCCGGCAGGATCTCGCCTGACCTTGTTTTCCTTGCGAGTTCGGGCACCGACTCCCTGGCTTTGGGACCACCTTTGAGTTTTGTTGCTTCTATCAGATGGGACGGGGGGCAGCCATGTGCGTCGGTGCCTTCGGGAGCTGACATTGGAACCGGGCAGGAAGCCACCACCTCCTCTGAGAAGGAGAGAGAGGAGGAAGCAGGGGGCGGGAATTAAGTGGCAGCCACCTCTGCCTGAAATGAATGATGTCCGTCAATCAAGGAGGTTTCTCCCCACCTCCAGCCACCTCAGCTGGGGCCTTTGGGCAGGAAAACTGACATCTTCCCCTTAAGCAGCCTTCCGAGAATTTTCCACCTGTCCCGAAAGAGCTGATTGCTGTTTCCCCCTGGTTTTTGCCTTCCCTGAGGTGGCCCCGGAGGGAGAAGTGACTTGCGGGTGACTCTTTCTCTGAGGACTTCTCCCTCTTGCCGACTGCCTGGCCTGTCTTCCAAGTGCCGTGAACAGGGGCCTGAGACGGGACGGGAACACCAGGCTTCAGGGCTGGGATCCCTCTGTAGTTCCAGACACGAGAAGGACCTTCTGCTGCGTCCCCTTCCCAAGCCACTCACACCAACAAGCGGCCCTGCTAGCCCTTCCCCTCCACGCCCCTGCAGTGAGCTCGGCCAGAGCAGGCCTGGTACAGAGAAAAACATGGGTGCCAGCGTCACATCAGGGGGATCCCAGGTCAGGCCTGGGACAGAGAAAAACATGGGTGCCAGCGTCACGCCAGCAAGATCCCAGGTCAGGCCTGGGACAGCCCATGCGTGCGTGTCGTCTCTGATGGTCCTGAATTTCATATGTGTAATTATTCACTTTCACACTGGTAATTAAGTGTTATGAATCAGAGTGATTTGACTTTACTGTAATGTCCACGGCATTTGTTTACTGAAAAAGAACAAGTAAAGATATTTTAGTAAAGATAACAAGCAAAATCCAAGAAGGATCAGTGTCATTTTGGCCTCCCTCCGTGGTGGCCTAGAGCACGGTGTTGTGGCCACTCTGAGCTCAGAAGTGGGGTTCCCCTGGAGGAGAGGGGGTCTGGGAGTGGCGTGAGCAAAGGGATCTCACCAGGCAGCAGCCCCTGCAGGAACAGGGTGCGCGTCTCTTGAAGGACAGGTTTGAAATAAAAGTCACGTGGATTATTCTTACTGTCATTTTGGGACACCATGGAAACCATTTTCTTTCTACTCTGAGAACAAAGTTCTTGTTCTGGACAATTCCGTTGAAATAAAATGAGAAGGTCCAATTTCCTTTCTCTTTGTATAGCAAGAGACACAGTGCCAGGCAACCCTCGGCTTTGGGATGACTGGGGAGGGTCGGGGGCTCTTCTCTCCCTGACGTGGGGCCGATGTAGATGACAGCACGACTCCCTGGGGACGAGAGACGGGGCGGGCAGCACGTGAGGCACCCACGAGCTTTGGGTTCAAGGTCGTGGGGCAGCCTTACTTCAAGGTGGTGGGGCAGCGTTACTTCAAGGTCGTGGGGCAGCCTTACTTCAAGGTTGTGGGGCAGCCTTACTTCAAGGTCGTGGGGCAGCCTTACTTCAAGGTCGTGGGGCAGCCTTACTTCAAGGTCATGGGGCAGCCTTACTTTAAGTGGGAGCTTTCCGTTAGCAACGCAGGAATGAGGCTGGGGGTCGGGAGCTGAGTTTCCTCCGGCCTCAGTTGCTGGTCAGAAGCCCGCATTCCTTCTACGCTGAGGCTGACGCTTTGGGGAGGGCCGCCCCCTCCTCTCTCCCTCCTGTGTGTTAGGAATAGTCGCTGACTAAACCCGCTTTGTTCCTGGGTGCTGCGAGGCATCCTGAGCTGTGCCCTGAGTCAGATGCCCCACCCCCGACCTGGGGGCTCACTCTATGCATGGCTGTGTGTGTGCCTCAGGGGTGTGTGGAAACGGCCCCCTGGGCTTCATCTCAGGGAGGGGGCTTGTCAGGAAGGGCACCCGAAATTCCTGGCCTCCTCCATCTGGACACAGCCGGGCTCAGTCTCTTCCCAAATACCACACCCCGCCAGTCGCCACCGAAGCCCACCTGCCTGGAGGAAATCACCCGTGAGCGCATTTGCTCGCCCTGGGGTCTGCAAAAACAATGATTTTCACATTTGTTGAGTAAATCATGACATTTATCATCATGCTGTTTATTTTGCTAATTAAGAGGCGGCTGCCCAGTGACAGCCCAGAGGGAGGAGGCCATGGGTGAGGCACTGGGGAGGCCACCTGCCCCCGGCTGGGCCTTCAGCTGTGTGTCCAGGGTCCTGCAGCTTGGGGCCTGCTGGGGTGGGATCCCACAGGACCCCCAGGGGAGGCACTGGGGGCACTTTGCTCACTGCATCAGCCACTGTCTCCCACCCAAGGTCTGCTTGTTTCTTTGTTGACTGTGTCTCCCCAGAAAGGCTCTCGAAGGCATCAGCGGCCCTGCCTGTAATCAGAACGCTGATGAGTAAGTGCCTCTGCCTCTGCTGAAGAGGCCAGGTGAAAAATGTTAATGTGAATTGATGGGGTTTCAATTATTTGAAGAATGTGCTGAAGTGGACGACCTCACCCCTGGCGTTATTTACTGAATATTAATGTGTGTTTATTTGTTCAATCAACAAATGCGCTGTATCTGGGCCAGGGCCTGTGGGAAGCTCTGGGGTCAGCCCAGAGGCCTTGGGCCACACCAATTCTCTGGCACTGCCATCATGGGACCCCCAAGCTGGTGCCTCCTGGGTCCCCAGAGCCCACTGAGAGCCTTTGGCAGGGCCAGGACCTGCCAGTCTCCCCTGTGGACCAGGAGCTACACAGCAGCCAGGGATGGGTGAGAGCAAGTACACCTGCACTCTGAGAAGATGAGAAATGACCTCACATGTAATATGGAATTTTATCCAAAACACCCAGCCTTGAAGAAAGGCAGGATTTCCAAGGAAGTAAAACCTCTTCTGTGGACACAGGCCTGTCCCCCTACATGTGTTTGGAATACTGATGCTCTTCTGTTCCTGAGTGGGAGAAATGAGAAATACATTTGCAGGTCCATTTTGGTCCCAGGTGATAGGATGACAATGGAGTGGGGTCAGGGCAGCCCAGCCAGGCACCTGGCTCCCTGGGACAGCAGGAGGGACAGTGCTATGGGGCTTCAGTCTCCGACATCACAGCACAAATGTCCATGATGGGCTTTTAAAGGCACCGTGAGGCAGGCGTAAAAAGGTAGCACCCAGAACCAGCTTCCCCACATACCAGGAAGCACTGGAGGACCCCAAGTGCTGAGACCCGGTTCAGTCCGATGGCAGGAGGGGCAATGGCAAATTTACTCCAGGGTTTTTGCAATGTGGCCAGGTCCACAGGGTAGGGTAGGGAATCACCCAGGCCACCCTTTCCCACACACAAACCCCAGTCCCTTCTCCCTTCCTCCTGAATGTCCTGTCAGCAGCAAATATTAACATGATTTGCTGCAGGAGATTGTGTGTGAGCTTGCACACACAAATAGCCCCCACAGCTTAATTTTTGCCTAAAGTCCTAGACAGAGCCTTGGCCTCTAAGGATGGGGATCATCCGTGTCGCCAGCTCATCTGGGCTCGGTAGCTTTTGGAGCTGGCTGTCTTGGAGCATGCGGGTTGGGTGCCTGCAGGCCTTGCTTCTCTGGGAGTTCCGGCTGGGTTTTGAGCCAGAAGATCCTGGAGAGACACTTCCAGGCTCTGGATTAATGACCAGGCTCAGGGTGTTAGGAGGAGACCCTAAGGAGTCAGCCCCTACATCCAGACCTCATGCTCTGGCCTGCTCATGTTCCAACTGGGCAATCTCTTCATGAGGGTTGTGGGTTCAGGACTGGGTTTGGGGAAGTAGGAGGTCCTATTGGAGGCTCTGCCTTTCTACCGTTTTCATGGCAGTGGGCGGGGGTTGGTGCTGGTGCAGGAGCTGGACTTAGACCCCTTCGTGGGTCCTGGGCTGGGGAATCAAGGTGAGCTTGGCCACAGGTCTGAGCCCAGGCAGAAGCGACCCTGTTTTAACCAAGCCCCAGCTCCTGCCCAGGAGGGATTGTCGAGGCTCCTGGGACTCTGCTTCAGTCCCTTTCAGTCCCTGTGGCCTCATGAGCAAACAGGAAACCAAGATCAACCCAGAGACAGACACACCCGGCTGCCTTGTTGCCATAAAGACCCTCGGTGCTCAAAGTGTGGTCCCTGAGCCAGCAGTGCTGGCCTCCCTGCAGGTTTGTTGGAAATGAAGAACCTTGGCCCCCCTCTGGGACTCACTGAGTCACCATGTGCAATTGAGCGAGATCCCTGGTGATTCATGTGCACAGCTGAGTTTAGGAAGGACCCGGCCAGACAGCGAGTACCCAGCAGTCACAGCGGCCAGACGGCGAGTACCCAGCAGACGCAGCGGCCAGACGGCGAGTACCCAGCAGACGCAGCGGCCAGACGGCGAGTACCCAGCAGACGCAGCGGCCAGACGGCGAGTACCCAGCAGACGCAGCAGCTTACCAGGGGGCAGCTCTGGGTGTGTTGCAGGCATTGGGAGAGTCACCAACGTTCCCTGACGCTGTGGAAGGATGTGCTGCCTTCCTGCCCACCCCGCCTCCAGGGCTGACCTCCTGAGGCTTCGGGCTCCTGCCCGGCCCCCCAAGGGGATGGAGCGGCAGCTCCCACCAGTGCCAGGTCTAGCCATTCCTAGGAGATCTCCAGGCTGCCTCATGGCTCTGGGATTCAGGAAGAAGGGGCACCTGCCAGCCACCAGAGGCTGGTTTGAACCCAGAAGTGTTTGACATAGCTCTCCTCTGTAGAAGCAGAACTTGTGTGTCCAGCACCCACTGCTCAGTGGGATGGGTGCTCCCTTTGCACCCCTGGAGCTGTCCACAGCCATGGACCTCCGCACTCTCCATCCCATCCGGCTCTGGGGGACCCCAGGATGGCAGGCAAGGAAGGCTCAACCCAGGGAGCTCCTGCGGCTCAGACATATTCTGAGAAGTGCGCCCACCCAGCCGGGGAGGAGGTGCAAGCCCCTGCCCCCCAACAATGTCTGCTGAATGCATAGAAAAATGTAAGAGTGAGTGCCCCTCCCACCTGTCGGTCTGTACTGGGGGAGGGGGTGGTCAGGAAAGCTCCCAAGTCCTTCCCGGGTGCCTGAGACCTGAGGGCAGAGGCTGGGGGCTGCGGTCTCCCCTTCACTGCGTGTTGGTGTTGCCTGGGGAGCATGGGAAATACAGGTGTCAGGCCTGCCTCGGAGATGCTGGGCTGGGGCCAGGGAGGGTGACCAACCTCCCTGTTTGTCCAGGAACGTCCCAGTGTCAGACCCAAAGTCCTGGCACACCCCTCTGGCATCAGGCATGTGAAAGCTCCCAGGAGTAATTTACGGCCTGGGCCCAGAGCAGCTGACCTAGATAGGAGGAGTGGAGAGCCCGCCTGCATGTCCTGTCCGGCACCTGCACCAGACCGCCGGGCAAGGGACAGGTGGGAGGGCTGAGGAACAAGGGCTCCCAAAGCACTCGTCCGGCCTTCTGCAATGCTCAGTGCACACTGGGGGGCTATTTAGGATGGTTGTTGAGGGCATTTAGTCACTCAGCAGACAACCGGCTCATCTCAGGTCCTGCAGAGGTGTTCACTGGTACCTCCCTGTGCAGGGCGCTTCCTCCTGTCTCTCCCGTGCCCCTTTCACCCTGGAGCTGAGCCCCGCCATAAGCCCTCCTTGCTGGCCTGCTGTGGGGGCAGCCGGCACTCATTGGCTGAGCTCTTAGATCACCCTATTACGCCTTATCCTTTAAATTCCAACAGAGGGGAAGGGGCAGACCATGGCAGGTGCTGGGGACCTCGGCTCAGGCTGGAGTCTCAGGGAGGGAGGCTGGGGCAGGTCTGATAATATCAAGGCTGGACTCTGCGGCATCTGGCCACTGTCATCTCCCCACCACACGCCACCGTCTCCCCACCACACACCACCGTGTCCCTGCCACACGTCACCATCTCCCCGCCACACGCCACCGTCTCCCCACCACACACCACCGTCTCCCCGCCACATGCCACCGTCTCCCCGCCACACGCCACCGTCTCCCCACCACACACCACCGTGTCCCCGCCACACGCCACCGTCTCCCCGCCACACGCCACCGTCTCCCCGCCACACGTCACCGTCTCCCCGCCACACGCCACCGTCTCCCTGCTACACGCCACCGTCTGATCGCCACACGCCACCGTCTCCCCGCCACACGCCACCGTCTCCCCACCACACACCACCGTGTCCCCGCCACACGCCACCGTCTCCCCGCCACACGCCACCGTCTCCCCGCCACACGCCACCGTCTCCCCGCCACACGCCACCGTCTGATCGCCACACGCCACCGTCTCCCCACCACACGCCACCGTCTCCCCGCCACACGCCACCGTCTGATCGCCACATGCCACCGTCTCCCCGCCACACGCCACCGTCTCCCCGCCACACGCCACCGTCTCCCCGCCACATGCCACCGTCTCCCCGCCACACGCCACCGTCTGATCGCCACATGCCGCCATCTCCCCACCACACGCCACCGTCTCCCCGCCACACGCCACCGTCTCCCCGCCACACGCCACCGTCTGATCGCCACATGCCACCGTCTGATCGCCACATGCCGCCATCTCCCCGCCACACGCCACCGTCTGATCGCCACATGCCACCGTCTGATCGCCACATGCCGCCATCTCCCCACCACACGCCACCGTCTGATCGCCACATGCCGCCATCTCCCCACCACACGCCACCGTCTGATCGCCACACATTAGGGCTTGGTATTCTCAGTCCCACGTTTTATCATCTAAACCCCAAAACTCGTTCCTGGCCTGCCCTTTCTCTCCAAGGTTCCCAGATGCACGCTCCACTGCCCACACCACCCCCACGGTTGGGTGGGCTCGGCCCCGGGACGTGGCCTGGCTCTGGGCACCTCTGCTGCTCCACTCTGCGTGGAGAGTTCTGCGTGAGGCCAGGAAGCTTTGCCGCGCTTCCCCACTCAGGAGCTTCTGGATGTTTCTATGGAGGCCTCACGTCTAAAACCGTGAGCGCACCGGCCAGTGGATGCTCTGAGGAGTGTTCCCGTGGAGCCAGCACCGGGCAGCTCAGCGAGGCACACAGCGTCGGGATTTGGAGAGAGACGGGGCCCTGTGGGATGGCGCGGAGCCTGAGGCCACCGTGGGGACAGGGATGCAGAGAAACCCATGGGCCTCGGCGTTGCTCTGGGAGCAGCCGGCAGTGCCGTGGAGGAGTCACAGCACAGGCCTCCCATGTCCCCCGGCACCGTGACATCAGCCCTAGACGTTTTTAGCCCAAGAATGCCATGAAATCCTGCACTATCTTCGGCCCGGCTCGGAGGCACGGGTATATAAGGAATTTTAGAAAAAAGGAGAGAGAATGACTAAGAATACCTCCCTGATGGCTCTCCTTTACTTCCTTAAGGGGTAATAACTCCGCTGCAGCCCAGCAGAGGGGACTTTCTTTAAATAGAGCATTCTGATTCACAAGCGAAAAAGGAAATAAATATTTTCTTTTCATATTCGAGAGACATCTGTGAATACCAACTTCTTAAATAGTATTTTGCCAATCGCATCCCACACGCCCCGCCCCCCTGTCCCAGTGACACCCAGAGCCCACCCTTACTCAGGAACCGGCCGCTTGTACCAAGAGACCTGAAAACATCATCAGGGATGCCAGCCTGAAAATGTCTTCAGGGTTTTGCCAGAAGCAGGAGGGAGAAGGGCTTCTGCGTGGGGGCGTGGCCCAGCCTCCCCCTAGGTCCCCCAAGGCTCCCTGTGAGAACAGGGTGCTCCGGAGCCTCCTGCCCTTTTCCTTCCTCCCTTTCTTTCTTCCTTAGGGAAAATAAGGATTGGATGTGAAGGGAGTATGACAGAGGCATGTGGCCTCTGTGTGGGCCTGGTGGGCACCTGCCGTGTGCCCTGGTCTCTGTGAGGCTCTGTCTACACTGGGACCCTCCCAGCTGTGCTGTGATTAGGACACAGCCACCCTCGCTCTGACAGGGGAACCCGGGGCTGAGAAGGAAGGAATAGCTCCCAGCCCCCAGGTTTGTCCATGCAGGGGCCCAGAGGCAGGTGTGGGTCCCACTCAGTGACCCCAGCAGGAGCTCACTGGGGGCAGCCAGGCTCTTGCCAGGTGGGAGAGGCACAGGTGAGCTCCAGCAGGGGCGGCAGCTGGGCCCAGACCTGGTTCCTGCCCCCACTAACAGCATGTAGGTGGGGCAGTCTCAACTCTGCGCCTTGCAGGCCGATTGCCTGGGCCCAGTGCCTCATGCTCCTGCCTGAACATGGCTCTGTCCTCTGCAGGTCCCTGACCCAGCCGGGCCCTGGAACTTGACTTCACTACAGCCGATGGCCCTCTCTGGGCTTGGGGGAATTCTGTGTCATAAACATGACCTCAGCCCCACTTTTTCTTAGGAGCTGCTGTCCCCTTGTTTGAAAGCAGGTCCCAAATGCAGCCCCATGGGCCCTTGTGGGGCCTGAGAATGCTGGGGGCACTTGGCAGGGAGTGAGGCTCACCACCCGGTGCCCCTGCCTGAAGCTGGGATTCTGCGGTGGCCCCAGGGTGCCCGTGGCACCAGAGAGGGGTTCAGCCAGGAACCGCAGGGGTTCCTGACCCAGATGGTCAGCCTGTGAGACCCCCACCCAATTCCAGGCCGCATTCTCTACCTACTACTGGCTGAGAGTTCCTGGGGGAGGTCCCAGGAGTCTGCATTCCGAGAAGCGATCACTGTGGGGCACTTGGAGGAGTCCAGCCCAGGAGGAGGCCCTGGGAAAGGGGCCCGCCCTGAACTTCCTTCCTCCCCTACCCATGGGAGCCCAGAGAGGCTTTTCCTAAAGGTGCCGAGGCTGACGGGTAGCAGCAGAGCCTTTCCTGACCACAGGCCTCAGCAGGGCAGGTGGAAGGAGCAGAAGCTGGGGCTGCGAAGAGGAGGGTGCCTGGGTCCACTGGGGGACCCCAC
Source organism: Pan troglodytes (assembly GCF_028858775.2). Taxonomy (NCBI): domain Eukaryota; kingdom Metazoa; phylum Chordata; class Mammalia; order Primates; family Hominidae; genus Pan; species Pan troglodytes. The sequence continues at coordinate 228,896,254 of NC_072398.2, read as the reverse complement.
TGTTGCCCAGGGGGGTCTGTGCAGCCGCTGAGGCTGGGGGGTGGGCTTCACACCACTGGCTCATCAGCATGGCTCCCGTCCCCGGCCACAGCTGCACGGGGTGGCCCGAGGCTGACCAGCCACGCGCCCCCCGGGCCTGGAGCGATGGCTAAGATAGGAGGGGCCCCTTGTCATACCTGAGTCCCCCTTGGGACATCACCATCTCCTCCCCCTCCCAGTGCAGTTATGAACTGGGCCCCAGGAAGGGAAAGAGTCATATGCGACCATGGGCTGGGTGGACCCAGGACAAGAGCCCAGGGTCCCGACCCCCAGGCGGGCCCTTTCTGCCCCTGCAGCTCCCAGACGTCAGCTGTGAGCAGGGCAGGCCCCTCCTTCCTGTGTGCCCCCAGCCATCACGGCGGCCCCAGCTCTTTGTGGGCACTCAGTCCAATTGTCCCTTGGGTGATCCTACAGCCTTGGCATCCTGGAGGAGCGTGCCCCATGAGCCAGGCAGGGCTGGCACAGGCCTGAGAGGCAGTTCATTCACCTCTGGTGCCTGCACCTGCAGTGCGGTCCCTGCAAAGCTGTGCTGGGATCAGCTTTGTGCTGCCAGGTGGTAGGCCTACGAGGGCGGCAGGAAGCAACTGGACCACTAAGACTGAAGAATCTACAGTACAGATCATTTGCGCTTGAGATCTTTTAATTTTGAGTAATTTCCCCGCAGCAGGCTTCGCAGGGAGCAGAATGGGTGGGGAGGGCGGCCCCTCCTGAGGGTGGGCGGCTGTGGCCTGGCAGCTCCCTGGAGAGGCCCCCTGAGGCCTGTGGGCCAGCTCCTGGGTGGCCCTCCCTCCCCTAGGTCAGACGCAGGTCCCACGCGTTCCAGGCCACAGAAGTCTCCCTGGGTCAGGGACGAGGGTCAGGGGATAAGTGCGTGAACCTCGCGCTCCTCAGGGGGCAGCGGCAGGTCCCACTGCCCTCCCGCCAGGCCTGGCTGCTGGTCAGAGCTTCTCCTGTGGCAGGAATTCTCATGGGCCGGGTCATCAGCTGGGGTAGGAATGTGCTCTCAGGGTGCTACGGGCTCTGGCCTCAACCAGAGATGAGGGTGACGCAACTGCTCACAGGCCCGCTGAGGGGCAGCGACCTGAGGACCACCCCTGTGGGCTGCCTGTCTCTGCTGCCTCCTGCACGCGGGTAGAATCTGCTCGGGGCAGGGGCGGGCACTCCATGCGTTCTCTGGACCCCCGAGCTGCAGTGTGGCTGGGTTGCTGTGGTTGAAGGCACCTGCCTTAAGGGGCCAGGTCGGCGCAGGGCAGTGTCTCTCTGGGGTGAGGAGTTTATCTGAGTGCCTAAGAGAAGGCCCTTTGGAGAATGGCTGCAAGCCGGCACCCTTGCTGCATGGAGGGTTTGTTCTGCGTGGCCTTGGCTTGGCCTTTCCTGTCGTTTGGAACATATGTGAGTAGAATTGCCTCAAAGTGACTATTCTCACTCAGCTGCCAGGATGCCGTGAGTGTGTCTGCTGTGCAGGGGAGCGTGGTCTCTTCTTGCTTTTGCGGCTCCGGGCCCACCTGGAGTGCTTGGCGTGGCACTGGGCCGTGGCCTTCTGGGACGCCTGGGCAGCACCACCGTGCTTTCCAGGGAGCTGGCTTGGTGAGTGGGCCCCACTCTCCCCTGCCGCATGAAGAACGGCACCAGCCTCCAGCAGCAGCCGCCCAGGAGCTCTCGTGCGTCCACTCTGGTCCTCCGGTCCCGGCTGCGCCTCTTGCACCAGGCTGGGGCAGGGATTACCAGCCGCACGCAGGCTGCGGGAACCCCCTTTGTCTGGCTTTCGGTGGAGTCGGCGGAGTTCCTTCCTTCTGGGCTAATGCCCAGTTTAATTGTACATCCCATTGTGTCGTCTCTGTTCAATCATGTTCAAAAATACCTACGTCCACTCCGTTCCCATTTAGATCTCTCTAAAGTCCATTCCGGCTTATCAGCACCGTAATTTCACGAGCAGAGCTAAGATTTCTGCCATTTAGGCCCCAGGCATTGTCTGTCGCGGCAGCAGCTGAGATAAACCCTCACCCAGAACAAAGTCGAAATGACCTTTTACAAGTAGAAGCGGCCTTGTTTCCCTCTAGACTAATTTATCAGCCTTCGTTTCAGCCCTGGCGCTCAGCGGAGGCTGGAGAGAGTGCTGTGCGGGGTGGGGGCGGAGGGGGATTAGGATGCTTGGTTGCTCCACAGTTTCAACAGGCACCTCTGGATCCTCGGGGACAGAAGCTGCCAATGGCCATGGGGTGCCGCCGAGGAGCTTGCCTGTGGGCGGAGAGCCATAGCCAGGTGTCCCCCAAAGAGCGTGGGGGTCTCAGGGCCTGGGGCAGGGGCACAAAAATAAAACCTTGCGTGAAAACAACGAGCCAGGCTGGAAATACGTGAACATAAGCAACATGAAATGGCCGGGCCTCCGGAGCCCCTTGCCAGTGGGGCTCTGCTGAGCTTCTTGGTAACAGCTCACATGTTCCACCTACAGAGGCTGGCTGGCTCGGTCCTCCCCTTCCTGCCCACCCCAGGAACAAGAATCTCTAGGCAGAAAGAAGGGAGGAGAGGCTGCTCAGGCTCCTGGGTCAGCCAAAGTCCCATTTCCAGAAGGTTCCAGTTGCCCTGGCTCCTGGAGCTAGGTTTGCACTGGAGCTGCCGGGCCCCTCAAAGCATCCTCGTCCCATGGGGTGGGCCTCTGATGAGCCTCTCTAGTGCATGAAGAATCGCTGGGGGCTGAGAAGCACAAGTCTTGCTCGGCTAGGAGCCCCAGCGGCACTCGAGCCCCAAGGGGCCCTCCGGGGCAGGACGCCACTCTGCTGGCCCTTGATGCCGCCCACATGGACACAAGCACCATGCTGTCTTCCCGGAGAGACCACGGTGCACCCTGTCTCAAGTCTGAGCTCTCAGAGGTGACCCTGCCCCTCAAGGGCTCCAGGACAGCTGTGCAGTGATCCCGGGACAGGGATGTCCTTGTGTTCCGTCTCTCTCCCCCCACCAGGGGAATGCAGAGGCTACAGGCCTCCCAGGGTCTTGCTGGGGAAGGGACCTCACTTCCTCCTGGTGCACACGGGTGAATGCTGAGATATCAGACTGGAGGTAAACATGGGACCTTCTTCATTGTATCCCAGCGCAGAGGCTGAGGCTCACCTGTCTTTCCAGTAGAGGCAACAATCCCCGTGATGACTGCCCACGGCCTGAGGGGCAGAGACTCACAGCCGCTGAGTCAAGGGCCTGGGGAGAGGGGCCTGGGGGTCTGGACTGCCGGCCGAGGCTGCCATGGATGTGGGCTGAAGCCTGCACACTGGCAGAAAACCATGGGCTCCACCGAGGCCCTTAGCCGGGGCCCTCCTTTAGGCTTAAGGTGGATTTTTTTTTTTTTTTTTTTTGAGACGGAGTCTCGCTCTGCTGCCCAGGCTGGAGTGCAATGGCGCTATCTCGGCTCACTGCAAGCTCCGCCTCCCGGGTTCACGCCATTCTCCTGCCTCAGCCTCCCGAGTAGCTGGGACTACAGGCGCCTGCCACCACGCCCGGCTAATTTTTTGTATTTTTAGTAGAGACGGGGTTTCACCGTGTTAGCCAGGATGGTCTCGATCTTCTGACCTCGTGATCTGCCCGCCTCGGCCTCCCGAAGTGCTGGGATTACAGGCGTGAGCCACCACGCCCAGCCTAAGGTGGATTTTAAAACAGCCTGGGAGTCCTGCGTGGGATCTGAAGAACAAATAAAGTATCCCCGGCGCGCGTGGCCCTCCTGGAAATGCAGAGAGTGCTGCTTGTCCTACCTTCCGCCAAGTGGACAGGGCTTGGGGGTCACGGGGCGAGTGTCTCCTGCACCTAATCCCGGCCTCCACCCCGATGATGCTGCCTGTGGACTCAGCACAGAGCTTCAGACCTGACCACGGGTGCAGAAGACGAGAACAAGAGCCGAACCGGGGGCAGAGGAGGAAGAGAGGAGGAAGAGGAGCAGGAAGGAGGAAGGAGGGAGAAGAGGAGGAGGAAGAGGAGGGGGAGGAAGGGGAAGAGGAGGAGGACAGCTGAGAGCTGTGAGTCCAGGGTCAACCCTTAGCCGGAGTGGGGACTCCGGGGAAGGCCAGCTGCCCAAATGACTGAAGTCTGATGGCAGAAGGACATCACGACCCCTGAGTTTTGGGAGCATAGACCACGCTGCCTTCTTTTGAGGAGGACAGGGATGGAAAAAGGGGTCTGGGCTGCATTTTGATAAAAGCCTTCAAACTCCATTCATATGATCATAGGAGCTGGGGGGCTGAAGACAATTGTATTTCTCTTGCCTCTAAAATTCGCTTTGTCATGGGGATTACTTCAATTGCACTGACTTGAAGCTCGCACAGAGATAAACAAGATGCAGCCTTGGCGCTCAGAGGCGGGTGTCCAGTCCCCAGAGAGGCGGCCTTCAAGTCCAGTAGCCCAAGCCACGGGAGCCAGCCTCACCCTGGCCCCACACCAGAGCTCCCACCGCAGGGCGCAGCCTCCTGCTCACTGGGATATTCCCTCATGAGACCTGGGCCCTTGCAGTCATCAGGAATGATGTCAGCTGTGGGGAGGACAGGAGGGCCACCCGGGGCAGCTGCGCTCTGAGGGACTTTTTGCCCCTGAGCATGTCCTCGGGGGCTGGGAGCCCCGGCTCTGACATTTCTCCAGTGACCCCTGGCAGGTCGGGGACCCCAGCCACTTCCAGCACCTGCAGGGCAGGACCTCCCCGCTTGGATGCTGGTGACACATTCTTCAGCTGGAGCCGAGTAGGGTCGTGTCTGCCCTGCTTCCACGCAGGCCCTCTCCCACCTGGCCTCCGTTTCTGCCTCGGGTTGGTGTCTCCCGCCCACTTCTGTGTCCATTGCTGAGCCCGCGGCTTCCCAGATCCCACATGAGCTTAGGTGCTGACTCCACCTCTTGGTGGGACCTCCAAGTGGAGCCTTCGAGCAAGGGGTCCAGCTCCTGTAGGTTTCTTGCTTCAGTGGTGCCCGTACATAATAGTGGGTCCCACACGTCCATGAGGCAGGGGACGCCCTCACAGTGGAGAGGTCCCCACTGCCTTCTGGGGTTAGGAGGGCTTTCCACCTGCCTCAGGAGGGAAAGCACATCCAGGAAGCAGCGCCAAAGTCCTTGGAGACACCCCCGAAGGTGTGCAAAGGGCAGCCTGGCCTTGCCCCTTCACCCACATGACCTCATGGTAGACTTTCATCGTCTTGGCATTACATGAGGGGAAACTGAGTCTGGGAAACAGCACACGGTGCTGCTGATGGAGCAGCTGGGACCAGGACGTCAGATGTCAGCTGCAGACTGGAGGGCCTCCTGCTTCCGCCATCTTCAGGGAGCAGGTGCATCCTTCATGCTGGGGGAGTCTGGGGGAGGCTGGGGAAGCCTGGGGGAGGCTGGGGGAGGCTAGGGGAACTTGGCTGCCCTGCGGGGCCCCTGTGCACTGGGCTTTGCTGAGAGGCAGGGATGGGTCAGGGCTCAGTTCCCTTGGTCACAGGCGACTTCAGAATCCTAGGAGAGCAGACACCTGCTCAAGCCTAAGTAGGCCTTTTGCATTTTTGCTTTCTGGCTACGCTGCCCACGTCCCCTTAAGGCTCTGCAGGTGAAGGATGGTGTGTGCCGTCTAAAGGTGAGGGATGGTGTGTGCCTTCTGCATGCTCCTGATTCCTCCTTTTCAACCTCCGTAGCTTTGTGAGGTTTTCGAAAAGCGATGTGCAGGTTTTTGAGATGCCTGCATCACAGAGCCGGGGCCCTGGCACCACAGAAAGAGGAGGACGGCTCAGGCTCAGGCTCACAGATGCTGCTGAGACCTTGAGCAAGCCATCGTGGCCTCTGGGCCTCAGTTTCCCCACCTGCTAAATGAGGAACTAAGAGAGGCATCTTGCTGGCCCCACCCAACTCCAGCCTGTGGTCTGAGTACTCTGATAGCCAAGAGGTGCAGAGATGAAGAACGGGGCGGTTGGTGTGGGGGAAGGAGTTTTCTTTGACGGAATCTGAAGAAAGTGGATAATTTTCCACTGGTCGTACCCTTGCCCCCAGCCTGGAAGCTGTGTTCTCCCGAACTGGCATTCTTCATCCCCGATGAATTTGCTGTCATGTGGGGTCACCAAGATAAAGCAGGGCGATTGCACACCACCCCCACCCCTGGGCTGAGGTGGAAAAGCCACTCTCTGAGAACCTCGTCGTCTGTTGCTTTGCTGATTTTCTCAAAGAAGTTAGGCTGTGGGTGGTGGGGGGCCAGGGCTTTGGCGGTCATCCTTGAGATGGTTGCGTCCCACGCCACAGGTGGATTTAGTGAATGATGAGGCACTCTGAGAAAGTTACCTTGCCACCCACACAACCGTTAAGTTCTCATTCTATGTTTGTGTTCTAATAACCCAGCTTAGATGAATGAAGAGTGAAAAGTACCTGGCACACTGCTGTGACTGAGAGGCAGGTGCTTATGAGCCCGTATTAGGGCCGTAGGGGCGCTGCCACAAGGTGCCATGTGCTGCATGGCCTGCCTATGAGATGGCAGGTCCGGAGGCCAGAAGCCCCTGATGGAGGTGTTGGCCTCGCTCCTGCAGAAGCCTCTGGGGTGGGGTCCATGCGTTTCTCTCCCTGGGTGGCCAGGGTGTGCTGCAAATCTTCCCCATGCTTTGGCTTGCAGACACGGCCCCCTCGAGGCCTCTGGCTTTATCTTCACGTGGCTCCTTCCTGCGTGTGTGTCTGTGTCCACATGTCCCCTTTGGGTAAAGATATTAGTCATATTGGATTCGGACCACCCTACCTGTGTTAACTCATCTGCCAAGACCCTGTTTCCAACTCAGGCCGCGTCCTCAGGTCCTGGAGGTGAAGGCTTCAGCAGGTGAATTCGGGGGGGCACAATTTACATAGATCCCTTAGACATCAACTATCTGGGCCTGGGCATTTCCAGGTATAGCAGGTGACAGAAGGCGGTGCCCCAGTGCACACCTGGTCCCCACGTCCCTGAAGCAAATGCTGGCACCTGAGACCTCCCAGACAGGCCCCCTCTGCGGACTCGAAGGGGACCACACTGGGATTAGGAAGGGAGGTGTATAGGTCCAGAAGTGATTAGAACTCAGGGCCAGTGACACATGAACGGTGGTGCCAACCCACGTCTTAACAGTAAGATGCCTTTTTAAGGCCGGCGTTTTTAGCCAATTCCAGTATTTTCCATTTGGAGATAATGTTAGTGAAATAAACATCAGAGCAGACTTGGCCGCTCACAGATACCCGTGCCCCTGTAGTGTGTGTGGGTGTGACTTCCACAGATGAAACGTCTGTGTGGGGGGAGGGCAGTGGAAATTGGGGTAACTGTGGACCCCGCCTGCTCCCCGGAGGGCTCCTACAACTTTCAGACAGAAAAAAAAAATTGATTTGGAGGTAAAACGACGTCATGTGAACATTTCAAACATGGGAAGGAATCCCACACTGATCCCTACAGTTTCTAGAGAGGGAACCTTACCGTCCCAGAGACACACACCCTCCTGGAAGAGCAGAGGCCACCAGGGAAGTCTCCGAATTCCTTCTAGCCCTGCCCCTGTCCCAGGGGGCCCGTGGCTCCGTTTCTGAACCAGTGTGTGGGTGAGGTTTTGGGAATGCCAACAGCTCGGCTGCTCCGTTATTTGTAGTTTTTAAAGTCTTCTTTGAGGATGGTGCAGGCTTTCAGAAGCCAGGCCGACAGCCTGACTTTGCATGTACGTAGACGTGTGACCACGATCGTGTGTTCTGTCTTCGGCCCAACCGGCCCTGGGTTTGTGAACCTGCGGCTGTGGGTCGCTCGCCCTTGAAGGCCCTTGGGAGTGAAATTCAAAAACGAAATGGTTAAAAAATGGGCGGGCAGGCAGGAAAGGAGTGGAGGGATAGGAGCCCAGCGGTTGGCTAATTGGAGAGTGGGACCCCCGTTGGGGGGGGCCCTCGCCGGGACAATGTGCTCCGAACGGGGAGCTGGGAAGGCCCCGCGGGATTGTTATCGAATTAGTTGAAGTCAGAAGTCTCCTGAATGGGGTAAAGAAGGGAAGGGGAAACGCAGGCCCGGGTATAATGCGGCCTAAATGAGGGCCCCATTCACTGCCCGTGAAAGGCTCCCGTCCCCTTCCCGGGAAGGGTGGGCAAGTTCACTTTTGTTTGGTGGGGGCGGGGCTGCTCTCAGAGTATGTTCTTACCTAGAGCCGGGGGACCAGGGGCAGAAGGGGAAGGGGGCACTGGAAATAATCCCCCGACGGGCAGCAGGAATGGTGCAGCCACAGGGCACCCACCGGAACCCCCAAGGCGCCTTCTGAGCTCCCTCGGCCCCAAGTTCACCAGAGCACCCACCCCGCCGGGGAGACCGCCCCTCGTCAGCCATCCGGTCACTCCACTTACGCCCGGGAAAATGCCGAGATGTAAGATGTGCCTGTGTGGCCAGCTGCATAGGAAAGAAATGTATCCTAATGGCTGAATTAGAAAAAAATGTTATTGGAAGGAGGAGAGAAACCCATGAAATACAGAAATGGACCAGCCAGAAACCCAAAAGGCCAGGAAAACAGAGGTGGGGGGCAGGGCACAGCAGGTTACATAGGAAAATAAATACTTAACAAAGTGCTGTGCTCAGTAAATATTTGTTGAATTCATACATTAATTAATTTTCCAGATGAGATTTTCCTAATCCATTTTTTAAAGAAAATAAGGATTAAGAAGGAAGTGGAATCTGGTTATGAGGGCGGGCTCGGTGGAGGTAAAGGGAAGTTGGTATGTGTGAGGGTGGGGGCTGGGCAGTCCAGGGGAGAGGCTAGAACCGGCTTCCTGGCCAGGCCTCGGTAATTGCCCCAGGGGCAGCTGATCTGAGTTCAAGCTGCATCCCCTGCCTCTTCACCCACCTCCCAACCCTGAAGCAGCGGCATGGACTGGATGGAACCACCTGAATCTCCGGATCCCACACGATTAACCCTCTCCCAGGGATCTGAATGCCGAAGGAGCCCCCAGCCCCTTGCCCTGACTCAGGGCGTTGCAGAAAACAGCAGCACGGCCCAGCGCTGCCCTCCCAGCTGTGTGTGAGCGAGACCGGGGCTAACAGCCCCCTACCTGCGTTCCCCATGACCGGTGCTCACAACAGAGGTGCCCCAACTAGTACTGGTGCCCCCGTTTTCTCAGCAAGTCCCCTTGTCGGAGGCCACAGAGCTGGGGTGAACCTACTCTAGGAGAACCAACACCCCACACTGAGCCAGGGGCCCACACTGACCTGGCCAGGCCACTCCTCTGGAGATCCTCCCTGTGAACCACCCACAGAGGGCCCTTTCCCAGAGAGACCACCAGTGGGCCTGGACCCACGCCCTTGGGGATGAGCAAGCTCTCGTGTATTTGCTGTGTGTGCAACACGGGGTTCCTCTCGGGGCACTGGGGGTCCCGAAAGCGTGTCTGGTGCAGAAGGCGTGACCTCCAGGCAGCTCCGAGACGGGAAGTGATTGGAGTGTAGGCGTGAGGTCCCGGTGCTGGATAGACGCACACGCCTTCACGCATCCTCAGAAAGTGATGTTGCTGAGTGAATAGAAGGTGCACGTGGCCCTTCCTGAGTCTGCTCACCCCCCGGACACACACGCATGCCTTCCCACGCTCCTGTGCACACACCTCTCCTGGCCCTTCCATGGAGGACCTGTAGGAACCCGTGGCCTAGGGGGAGCTGGGTCTGAGGCTTTGGGACCCATGCCTGGACCAGTAGCTTCCCAGATGTGGCATCTCAGCAAGAGGGGCAGAGCGAGGCTGGCATGGCAAAGAGTGAGCCACCCCATGAAATGGGCCCGGCAAGGTCACATGGCACCAGCTGGCCCAAGGCTGGTCAAGAATCCGAGTTTTCTGCAGAGGGAGACACAGCCTGACACCTGGGACCTGTGCAGCTGGGTGGAGTAGAAAGGGATGAGAGGAGGAGGGGCGGTCGGCCCAGGAAGCAGGGCGGGCAGACGGCGACCCAGGGGACCTGTCCGAGAGGTGACATAGAGGACAGCAATGCCGCCCGCATGTCCCCGCATGGACCTGCTTCCAGGAAGGTGGAAAAGGCCCATGGGATGCAGAGCAGAGGAGACACAGCTGTGGCTTAGTCAAGAAGGATGGTGTCCTGGTGCGGGGAGCTTTGGGGGGCGCCTTCTCACGGTGCCAACCCGCCAGCCCCGCCCTTTGCCATCTCTGAAAGCCCTACCCAGAAAACGTCCTAGCCCAGCGCCATCGATCCCTTTTTATGACTTGGAAATAAATTCGCAGCTACAAAACGCGAGGTCATTTGGTTTAATTCCACTGCCGAGCTCCCCACGGCGCATACCCCCGGATGCTTCGGCCCAGCCAGGTTCCTTGCTAAGGGCAAGTTTTACGACCTTGGGAACATTGGCATTTGTTTATGGCAGAGAAGTGAAGTTTTGCTTCCCCCAGAGGCCAGAGTGTTTCCACGGACGGTTTTAAAGGGGAAGCAGGCACATTTGTGACTAAGTCACCAGGCAGGCGTGATACAGGAGACAATGCTCTTTGGAGCTGCCCACGTGGCGGCAGCAGCCGGAGGTCCCTTTGCCCAGTTCTCTGGCCTCTTCTTGCCCTGTGCACACCTGTCACCTGAGACACCCGCACTTGGCATTCGCTCTTCAAACAGGCATTCTGTGAAAGTAACGGTCCCTGCGTGCTGGGGATGCCGGCCTTGGCCACGTGCTGGCTGTGGTCTCCCGGGAGCTGAGGAAAGGAGTTCCGCCTCGCAGAATGAGGCAGGATTCTCCTCTTCCATCCCCCTCTCTAGAGTCAGAATTACCCCAATAATTGCGCTCATCTGACTCCAAGGCCGTCTCCAGAGTTTCGAGTGTGAAATAGAGTAGCTGTCTCTCACCAAGGCTGTCACAGTTCTCAGGAACCAGAGGAGAAGGCAGGAAGCCCCCAACCCCTGGAGCAAACCCCTGGGTCTTCATAAAGAAGCTGCTGGCACAGCGGGTGAGAAACCCAGGCGTGGACCCTAGCCCTGCCGCCTGTCCGTGTGGCATCCTGAAGAAATCACTGCACCTTCCTGTGCCTTGGTTTGCTCATCTGCGAGAGTCCCGGCCTCCCTAGGCTGTTCCAGGGATCATGGGGGTCTCTGCATGGGAAAGCCCAAGACAGCACCTGCCCCGGCACCTCTGCATCCACATGGCAGCTCCGTCTACAGCCCAAGGGCCCCATAACCAGCCAGAGTGGCCACGCTTGAAGCCTCACGGGGCTCCAGATGGAGCCTCCCTGACAAGGGGACCTCTTCTTCCCGGGATCTTGTTCTGACCTTTGCTTAAAGCAGTTTCCCCACTGGCTCGGTTCACGTGTGGGCAACGATTCTCTGGCCCTGCACTGTAGGGTGTTTAGTGTGCCCGAGGCCACCCCGAGTGATGACGATGATTGAAAATGTCTCCAGAGGCCGGACTCGGTGACTCACGCCTGTAATCCCAGCACTTTGGCAGGCCAAGGAGGGTGGATCACGAGGTCAGGAGTTCGAGATCAGCCTGACCAATATGGTGAACCATGTCTCTACTAAAAATACAAAAATTAGCTGGACGTGGTGGTGGGCACCTGTAATCCCAGCTACTTGGGAGGCTGAGGCAGAAGAATCACTTGAACCCAGGAGGCAGAAGTTGCAGTGAGCTGAGGTCACGCGACTGCACTCCAACCTGGTGACAGAGCAAGACTCCGTCTCAAAAAAAAAAAAAAAAGAAAAGAAAAGAAAGTGTCTCCAGATATCTCCGCCAGGTGTCTGCCTGGGCAGCAGAGTTGCTCTAATGGAGAGCCACTGGTCAAAGGTATGGGCCACCATCCCCTTTGTGGGGTTTGTCCTTTGGAACCATCTCCGTCCCCTGAAGCCATCTCCTCTTGCTCCCTGAGTGCCTGTCCAGAGGCCCCCCCAGGCCCCCACGAGTGGGTGGAAAGTCTTGGGGACAGAAGAAACCTGGCTTTTCCCATGAACAGATGTCCCCCTCGCCACATCAAGGGAGTGACTTGCTCCGTCTATTATGTAGTGACCACCTGCTTCTTAGCAGGTGGCTGGGACTTAACTCTCAAGGGTATTTAGGGACAGAGAGCAGTGGGAATTCAGAAGGAGCTCAGAAGGGAATGCCCTGTGCCAACCTAAACCTGGGGCAGGGTGGACAGCAGGTGGCTTTGAATATCCTAGTCAAAAATATGGGAACATTTTGGTTCCAGGGGCAAGAAAAAATTAATCATTTATTTGGTAAAGGCCCATGACTGAGTGGAAAAGGAACAAGAAGAGAAGGACAGGAAATAAATCTCAGAGTGGGATTTACTAAGCACGGTCACGCTGAACAGTAACTGTGGGCAGGGACAGCACTGCACGTTTGACATCGGGGCACGCACCTCCGACGTGGCCGGTCCCGACTGGCACACCTGCCCCGAGTCACCTGGGACAGACTGCAGCCAGCCAGCTCTCCCTTCTTCCTGGGGAGGCCTGTGAAGGTCGCGTGAATGCCTGTGTCCCCCGGGACAGTCAGGGAGGCAGGAGGCCAGGTCTGGGTGTGGAATAGGCCTCGCTGGGAGGCCGTGGTTCTGCTCCTGCACATTTCCAAAGGAAGCTCCCTGTGGGTGCGCGTGGAAGCTGAGCACCTCAGTGGAATGTCCCGGAACCTCACTTCGGGATCCTTTGTCGAGACCAATTGGCCACAAATGCCACCTCCTGCTTCTGGAGAGGTTTAGTTGTCAACGGCCACCAGGAACCACAGCCCTCCCACCCCCCACAGAGCCCCTTCCCTGAGGTTTGGGCCAGGAACTTGTCTTGTAGTTTCCTGAGCACGACAGCCAGGACTTGGTCCAGCGTTTTCCAAACTGGCAGAACCCGGGGATCTAAGACGAGCATGCTGGAAAAGTAGTGACAGTCATTTGCCTCCTGATCTAAGGTTAACGGGGACTTCCAAAAGGTGCACCTGTGTTAGCCCTTTCACAGAACTCTTACTTAACATGGAAAATATCGTAGCATTTTCTAGAGACATTTGCAGGAAGGTATTTGACACATTAAAGCCAATTTTCTTTCCAACTACAGAAAATCAGTGACTACTATTAACATCTTACTATTAACTGTAACCCAGGTATGGATGTCTAGAACAGAAATCTATTCAATAAATATTGGATAATTGCAGCAGCGGAAACCAGCTCGCTATGTGCCGATGTGTTCCTGCAGCTGCTTCATGTTACTCTGGGCTTTTAGGGCAGCCAGCCTGCACTCACAGGCCGGTGGGCTCTGGTCTGGCTCCTGAAGCTTTGCAGGATCCTTGCGCTAGGATTCAACGTGAAGGCAGCTCGAGGCATCACTCCTGATCCAGCTCTGAGCATGGAGATGAGGACATGCTCCCTGGGATCCATGGGGAAACCAAGGCCCTGGAAGGCTTTCCCCCCTCAGATTCAGGAAGGAGCCGCACAGGCTCAGAAGCCAGGCTCCCAGCTGGAACCACAGCTGCAGACAGCCCTGCCCAGAGCCTGTGGGCATCATGGAAGTGTGTGCGTGCACGTGTGTGTGTGTGCACACGTGTGACTTTCACGTCTGATTCCACTTACTCAAGCCACATGCAAAGGCTGATAAAATATTTCCAAGACATGCTCTAAAGAGCAGGCACATGTTCTAAGTTGAGGGAATCAGAATTCAAGAGAATCTGTGGCTGAACTTATGTCATGGGTTCACAGGGCTGGAAGGGGCCACCCTTAGCCTCTAGATATGCATTAGTTTATTCATTCACAAGATATACATCCACTTGTTCATTCACTTATGAGATGTTTATTTCTTTATCCATTCATAGATATGCATTTGTTCATTCATTCGTTAGATATCGCTTTGTCCACGTACTCATGAGATATTTGTTTATTCACTCATTAGAGATATATCTGTTCATATATCTATTAGGTATTTATTCATTTATTTATTCGATATTTATTTGTTCATCCATTCATAGATATGCATTTGTTTGTCCATTCATTAGATATCGATTTGTCCACGCATTCATGAGATATTTGTCTATTCACTCATTAGGCATGTATTTGTTCATACATTTATTAGTTTAGATATTAGATATTGATTGGTTTATGCACACGTGTATACATTTGCTGATCAATTCACCCACTAGGCATCTATTTCTTGGTCATTTGTTCGATGCTGGTTGTCTCCTCCTTTGTTAGACATCTGCTTGTCTGTCTCTGCACTCATGGACACTTGCTCGCCCACCCATCGTACACAGGTCTGGTGAGAGCCTGCGGTCAGCAGCCACCCTGCCCTTCTTCCCTAAGCTGTCTTGGTCACAGCGTAGTCAATGCCGATTTTCTTTATCTAAGTAGACCGATTGAAAATAAGTGAAAGTCATTTCCGGGCAGCAGCGTCCACCTGAAAGTTGAGATATGCACAGTGTTGACCGAACATCTCTCGTGGTGTCTGGTCCAGCAGTGTGAAAAGCCGTGGGCTTGATCTAGTTGGAGATGCGGCCGTGGGTGGACTCCTAAGAAAAGACTCAAGGCAGAGTCTCTTGGGGCCCGTCGGGGGCTGCAGCAGATTCGTGTCTTGAAAACAGGTTGGGTCCAGCTCCCTCTGCTGTGAGGTCCCTGCCTCATTGCTGGGACTTTTTTCTCAAGGCCCCGGCCTCGTCCTTGGTCGTCCAGGCCACTGGCCGCAGCAGTGTGGGCCAGCGCTGGCGGCCAGTCCTCGCTCACCCTGCCCTGCACAGCCCCTAATGTTGGCACTTCACGGACAAGCCGGCCTGGGTCCTCAGAGAAGAATAAATGTGCACGGAACAGCACACGGTGGCCCATGGCCTTGCAGCACGAGCGTGTCCATGCGTGTGCACGTGTGCATGCGTGTGCGTGCATCCACGCCTGGCGGCCCGGGCCCGGCGCGAGTGTGTGGGTGGGAGCGGGTGTGTATCCGTGGCTGCTCCATTCTGCTGGAAAGGCTCGCTGCAGTGGGCAACATGGAGGAGACATGAAAGAGGGGACAATAAATAGCTTCCTACCTTGCCTGGATAATGGGCGAGTTCTCCGGGTGGATTAATCCTCGCGTCGTCTTTGGGCCGTCAGTTTGGGAGTGACAGTAACAAGGCTCCCGGGGACCCTGCTAATTTGCACTCCATTCACCGGCTCGTGAAACCATCAGGGCTGCGGAAGGACTGCGCGGCGCGGGCCTCCATTCACTGGGAGCCTGATATACTGGGAAAGGGGCCAGTGCGCACAAAGCCCAAAAGAGCACATGGGTGAGGCTTTGTCCCTCCTCTCCCGTTCTCTTTTATGCGGCCTTGTGCTAGTTAAGCTCCTCATTTGTCCCCGCTGGGGCTCGGGGCTCTGGTCACCCTCAGGGGCTGCCTTTTCAGGTGATCTTGACACCCCTCTGGCCCTGGCCTGAGTGGGCGGTGGGGGCAGGGCTGCCTGAGCGGGGGCACCTTTGAATTCTGGGAGTCCAGGCCTGGAGCCGGCCAGACGCTGGCCTGCAGTAGGGACAGCAGAGGTGGCCAAGGCCCCTCTCTCCTCACAGCCTCCTGCCTCCGTCCCCATGTTCTGGGCGCCTCTCAGAGGTCCTGGCTGGACGCCTGCACCCCAGAGTCTTTGAAGGTGGAATGGAGGCCCCCGCTCATCCTCCCGGCCCCCTCGTGGTCCTCCCGCTCATCCTCCCGGCCCCCTGGCTGTGGTCCTCCCGCTCCTCCTCCCGGCCCCCTCGTGGTCCTCCCGCTCCTCCTCCCGGCCCCCTCGTGGTCCTCCCGCTCCTCCTCCCGGCCCCCTCGTGGTCCTCCCACTCGTCCTCCCGGCCCCCTCGTGGTCCTCCCGCTCATCCTCCCGGCCCCCTGGCTGTGGTCCTCCCGCTCATCCTCCCGGCCCCCTCGTGGTCCTCCCGCTCATCCTCCCGGCCCCCTCGTGGTCCTCCCGCTCGTCCTCCCGGCCCCCTCGTGGTCCTCCCGCTCCTCCTCCCGGCCCCCTCGTGGTCCTCCCGCTCCTCCTCCCGGCCCCCTCGTGGTCCTCCCGCTCCTCCTCCCGGCCCCCTCGTGGTCCTCCCGCTCCTCCTCCCGGCCCCCTCGTGGTCCTCCCGCTCCTCCTCCCGGCCCCCTGGCTGTGGTCCTCCCGCTCATCCTCCCGGCCCCCTCGTGGTCCTCCCGCTCCTCCTCCCGGCCCCCTCGTGATCCTCCCGCTCCTCCTCCCGGCCCCCTCGTGGTCCTCCCGCTCCTCCTCCCGGCCCCCTCGTGGTCCTCCCGCTCCTCCTCCCGGCCCCCTGGCTGTGGTCCTCCCGCTCATCCTCCCGGCCCCCTCGTGGTCCTCCCGCTCCTCCTCCCGGCCCCCTCGTGGTCCTCCCGCTCATCCTCCCGGCCCCCTCGTGGTCCTCCCGCTCCTCCTCCCGGCCCCCTCGTGGTCCTCCCGCTCGTCCTCCCGGCCCCCTCGTGGTCCTCCCGCTCGTCCTCCCGGCCCCCTCGTGGTCCTCCCGCTCGTCCTCCCGGCCCCCTCGTGGTCCTCCCGCTCGTCCTCCCGGCCCCCTCGTGGTCCTCCCGCTCGTCCTCCCGGCCCCCTCGTGGTCCTCCCGCTCGTCCTCCCGGCCCCCTCGTGGTCCTCCCGCTCCTCCTCCCGGCCCCCTCGTGGTCCTCCCGCTCCTCCTCCCGGCCCCCTGGCTGTGGTCCTCCCGCTCATCCTCCCGGCCCCCTCGTGGTCCTCCCGCTCATCCTCCCGGCCCCCTCGTGGTCCTCCCCCTCATCCTCCCGGCCCCCTGGCTGTGGTCCTCCCGCTCCTCCTCCCGGCCCCCTCGTGGTCCTCCCGCTCCTCCTCCCGGCCCCCTGGCTGTGGTCCTCCCGCTCCTCCTCCCGGCCCCCTCATGGTCCTCCCGCTCATCCTCCCGGCCCCCTCGTGGTCCTCCCGCTCCTCCTCCCGGCCCCCTGGCTGTGGTCCTCCCGCTCATCCTCCCGGCCCCCTCGTGGTCCTCCCGCTCATCCTCCCGGCCCCCTCGTGGTCCTCCCGCTCGTCCTCCCGGCCCCCTGGCTGTGATCCTCCCGCTCCTCCTCCCGGCCCCCTCGTGGTCCTCCCGCTCCTCCTCCCGGCCCCCTGGCTGTGGTCCTCCCGCTCCTCCTCCCGGCCCCCTCATGGTCCTCCCGCTCATCCTCCCGGCCCCCTCGTGGTCCTCCCGCTCCTCCTCCCGGCCCCCTGGCTGTGGTCCTCCCGCTCATCCTCCCGGCCCCCTCGTGGTCCTCCCGCTCATCCTCCCGGCCCCCTCGTGGTCCTCCCGCTCGTCCTCCCGGCCCCCTGGCTGTGGTCCTCCCGCTCCTCCTCCCGGCCCCCTCGTGGTCCTCCCGCTCCTCCTCCCGGCCCCCTGGCTGTGGTCCTCCCGCTCCTCCTCCCGGCCCCCTCGTGGTCCTCCCGCTCCTCCTCCCGGCCCCCTCGTGGTCCTCCCGCTCCTCCTCCCGGCCCCCTCGTGGTCCTCCCGCTCATCCTCCCGGCCCCCTGGCTGTGGTCCTCCCGCTCATCCTCCCGGCCCCCTGGCTGTGGTCCTCCCGCTCATCCTCCCGGCCCCCTCGTGGTCCTCCCGCTCCTCCTCCCGGCCCCCTCGTGGTCCTCCCGCTCCTCCTCCCGGCCCCCTCGTGGTCCTCCCGCTCATCCTCCCGGCCCCCTCGTGGTCCTCCCGCTCATCCTCCCGGCCCCCTCGTGGTCCTCCCGCTCATCCTCCCGGCCCCCTCGTGGTCCTCCCGCTCCTCCTCCCGGCCCCCTCGTGGTCCTCCCGCTCCTCCTCCCGGCCCCCTCGTGGTCCTCCCGCTCATCCTCCCGGCCCCCTGGCTGTGGTCCTCCCCCTCATCCTCCCGGCCCCCTGGCTGTGGTCCTCCCCCTCCTCCTCCCGGCCCCCTCGTGGTCCTCCCCCTCATCCTCCCGGACCCCTCGTGGTCCTCCCGCTCATCCTCCCGGACCCCTCGTGGTCCTCCCGCTCATCCTCCCGGCCCCCTCGTGGTCCTCCCCCTCGTCCTCCCGGCCCCCTGGCTGTGGTCCTCCCGCTCATCCTCCCGGCCCCCTGGCTGTGGTCCTCCCCCTCATCCTCCCGGCCCCCTGGCTGTGGTCCTCCCCCTCATCCTCCCGGCCCCCTGGCTGTGGTCCTCCCGCTCCTCCTCCCGGCCCCCTCGTGGTCCTCCCCCTCATCCTCCTGGATCCCTCGTGGTCCTCCCCCTCATCCTCCCGGCCCCCTGGCTGTGGTCCTCCCGCTCCTCCTCCCGGCCCCCTCGTGGTCCTCCCGCTCATCCTCCCGGCCCCCTCGTGGTCCTCCCGCTCATCCTCCCGGCCCCCTGGCTGTGGTCCTCCCGCTCCTCCTCCCGGCCCCCTCGTGGTCCTCCCCCTCATCCTCCCGGACCCCTCGTGGTCCTCCCGCTCATCCTCCCGGACCCCTCGTGGTCCTCCCGCTCATCCTCCCGGCCCCCTCGTGGTCCTCCCCCTCGTCCTCCCGGCCCCCTGGCTGTGGTCCTCCCGCTCATCCTCCCGGCCCCCTGGCTGTGGTCCTCCCCCTCATCCTCCCGGCCCCCTGGCTGTGGTCCTCCCCCTCATCCTCCCGGCCCCCTGGCTGTGGTCCTCCCGCTCCTCCTCCCGGCCCCCTCGTGGTCCTCCCCCTCATCCTCCTGGATCCCTCGTGGTCCTCCCCCTCATCCTCCCGGCCCCCTGGCTGTGGTCCTCCCGCTCCTCCTCCCGGCCCCCTCGTGGTCCTCCCGCTCATCCTCCCGGCCCCCTCGTGGTCCTCCCGCTCATCCTCCCGGCCCCCTGGCTGTGGTCCTCCCGCTCCTCCTCCCGGCCCCCTCGTGGTCCTCCCGCTCCTCCTCCCGGCCCCCTCGTGGTCCTCCCGCTCATCCTCCCGGCCCCCTGGCTGTGGTCCTCCCCCTCATCCTCCCGGCCCCCTGGCTGTGGTCCTCCCCCTCATCCTCCCGGCCCCCTGGCTGTGGTCCTCCCGCTCCTCCTCCCGGCCCCCTCGTGGTCCTCCCGCTCATCCTCCCGGCCCCCTGGCTGTGGTCCTCCCCCTCATCCTCCCGGCCCCCTGGCTGTGGTCCTCCCCCTCATCCTCCCGGCCCCCTGGCTGTGGTCCTCCCGCTCCTCCTCCCGGCCCCCTCGTGGTCCTCCCGCTCATCCTCCCGGCCCCCTCGTGGTCCTCCCGCTCCTCCTCCCGGCCCCCTGGCTGTGGTCCTCCCCCTCATCCTCCCGGCCCCCTGGCTGTGATCCTCCCCCTCCTCCTCCCGGCCCCCTCGTGGTCCTCCCCCTCATCCTCCCGGACCCCTCGTGGTCCTCCCGCTCCTCCTCCCGGCCCCCTCGTGGTCCTCCCGCTCCTCCTCCCGGCCCCCTCGTGGTCCTCCCGCTCATCCTCCCGGCCCCCTCGTGGTCCTCCCGCTCATCCTCCCGGCCCCCTCGTGGTCCTCCCGCTCATCCTCCCGGCCCCCTCGTGGTCCTCCCCCTCATCCTCCCGGACCCCTCGTGGTCCTCCCGCTCATCCTCCCGGCCCCCTCGTGGTCCTCCCGCTCATCCTCCCGGCCCCCTCGTGGTCCTCCCGCTCATCCTCCCGGCCCCCTCGTGGTCCTCCCCCTCATCCTCCCGGCCCCCTCGCTGCGGTCCTCTCTGCCACTGTGCATGGGCTTCACACAAACTGAGACGGGGAGGCCCCATCCTCTTGGTTCCCACCAGCACCTGCGTTTCCGCCGCTACCTCGGCGGGGCTCTGCCTGCTCCCTCCCTGACCCCAGCTCTGCCCTCTGCCTCCAGCTCAGCCTCAGATTTTAAGTACCCACCTGGCGAGGGGCCCTCTTCCCTGCTCCTGGCACAGAGGCCCCGAGCCTTTCCTTTTTCATGTTGCTGGTGGCCCCTCCCCAGGTACTCATTTAAGAGCTCCCTGGCAGCAGAGCTGGACACAGGGAAGTCAGTGGGACCTTTGTGGCCACGAAACAGGTCTCACCCAGAAAGGAAAGCGGGGTCGGCTCGCCCGCCTGCCGCACGCTTCCCGGGAGGCCGAGCTCAGGAAGACGCGGCAAATCCCATCCTATGCGCTTGCAGCAACTCCTCTGCCAAAAAAGGAAATGCCACCGCCAACAGCAACAGAAACACAGATTTGGAGATCCCCAAATTAGCCAATAAACACCACCCATTCCGTGGTGAGGGGGGAAATGGAGAAGAAACCACCTTCCCAAATCTTTATGAATTAAACATGGCATGTCCATCAAGTCATAGAGACAACCATTTCTGCTTAATTTGCTGACACAAATCACCCTAAGTATTTTGCTGGGGAGAGGGTTGTGGGGGCGGGATGGCGGGTCCTGGGCATCTCGGCTCCGCCGTTGTCATTAATTATAAAATTGAGAGGACTGTAATTTTCCACTCAGGCTTGTCACCAATCGGGCAGTCACCCCAGCTGTGCGGGTGCCCCCCTGGGTTTTGTTGTGCCCGTGGGGGTTTGCTAAAGAGTCCTTTGTCGCCTCCCTGGGGGCACAGACACCTGGAACTCACTCTTTCTCCGAGGAACAGGAGCAAGTGCGGCATTCTGGAGGGAGGTGGCACTTGTTTCCATGAGATGCTCCAAGCTCCTCCTGTTCTAACCCAGCATTTCCCCAGGATTCCAGGAGACTCTGCCTGGCCCAGGAGGTTCTGCTCTCCCCAGGCAAGGAAGCGGGGTTTCCGGGACACCATGTCCACCCCAGGTCACCTACAAACAAGGTCAGCCAGGGCCGTAGACCAAGGACTCCTGAGGCCAAGCCGGTGCCTTCCCAGGAGGCCTTGCCACCCCCCATTAATCCTGCAATTCCAGATCATTATCAAGGTCACTGCCTGGTACATTAACTCAGAAGCACGCGGGTGACAGGGTGTGGCCAGTGCACCAAGCAGAACGGCCAGGCAAGCTGCGCCCAGACACATGTCCGAGTCTCGTGTGGCCACTGGGTCCGCCTCGGCTGGAATCTGCCATCCTTCTCCCACCACAGCCCCGCCCCTTGTCTGCAGGATGCAGGACTGCCCGGGAGGCTCCGCTTGGCCAGCAAAAAGTGTGTTTCCTTGTAAAAAGTTTACCAGAAAAGAGGAGAAAATAGTTAACGGAGAAAATAGTTAACAGAGAAAATGGTTTTCCTTTTCAGACAGGCATCTTTTCCTTCCATTCTCCTATTGGACACAAACCAGAAACTTCTAGATCTGAGGAGGGTCTGACACGCTGGGCAACTTCCAACCCTAACTCTCTGTTTCTATGCAAAAATAATGCCTTTCTCAGTTCAAACGCTGCTAGGCGACCCAGGGCGATGGTGGCTTTTAAGAGCTGATGTCCACCCAATAGCACCATCAGACTCGCAGGCCTCAGAACTCCAAGCCCTTGGTCAGGTGCGGTGGCTCACATCTGTCATCCCAGCACTTTGGGAGGCCAAGACGGGCAGATCACCTGAGGTTGGGAGTTCAAGACCAGCCTGGCCAATGTGGCAAAACCCTGTCTCTACTAAAAATACAAAAACTAGCTGGGTGTGGTTGTGCACACCTGTAATCCCAACTACTTGGGAGGCTGAGGCAGGAGAAATGCTTGAGCTCAGGAGGCGGAGGTTGCAGTGAGCCGAGATACATTACCACAATGGCATCTTGCAGGGGCAAGAATGGCTTCAGCTAAGTTAGTATCATCCTCAGAGACAGATTCTTCTTATTCTGAATAGTGTGTTGGGCCCCTGTTGGGTGCCTGGCCCTGTGCTAACATGTTCCACATCAGACGAGATACCAACACATGGGGAGATGGTTACAATGAGCTTGATCTTGACCGTTGGGGAGCTGTGGCCCCAGGATGCTTCTGTGGTGAATACAGACCTTTTGGCTGGGCAGGGCCTGAGACCCTGGTGTGATACCCTGGGCATCGTCCCCCAAACCTTCCTTTCAGGGCCACCGATCTTAGAGGTCAATGCCGCAGACCTGACAGTGGGGACCTGTGTGTGGGGATTGTGTGGTCAGCTGATCAAGGTATTTTTTCAGCCAATGGGACCGTATCCAAACATCATCAAAGACACCATCCCATCTGCTTCCCCATCGCTGCCGTTGGTCCTGATGTCAGTGTTGGGCTCCTGGATAGCCTGGGTTGAGGATTCTATCAGAACCAAAAGGACATCCCCTAGAAGTCCATTCCTACTGCTAAGGAATCTGTCATTCAATAAACAGGATCAGATGGCACAGAACAGAACGGAACCCGACCTCTGTGTGGATGATCCACAGGTGCCACTGGGACCATGTCAGGAAGAAACAGCCACATCGTGGAAGTGCAGCCAGGCCCTGGGGACAGGCAAGGCCCACGGGGTCCAGGAGAACAGGGCCTCCAGGAGGGTCATGGGTCCCGGGGACAGGCAAGGCCCACAGGATCCAGGAGAACAGGGCCTCCAGGAGGGTCATGGGTCCCGGGGACAGGCAAGGCCCACGGGGTCCAGGAGAACAGGGCCTCCAGGAGGGTCATGGGTCCCGGGGACAGGCAAGGCCTACTGGGGTCCAGGAGAACAGGGCCTCCAGGAGGGTCATGGGTCCCGGGGACAGGCAAGGCCCACGGGGTCCAGGAGAACAGGGCCTCCAGGAGGGTCATGGGTCCCGGGGACAGGCAAGGCCTACTGGGGTCCAGGAGAACAGGGCCTCCAGGAGGGTCATGGGTCCAGGGGACAGGCAAGGCCTACTGGGGTCCAGGAGAACAGGGCCTTCAGGAGGGTCATGGGTGGAGGCGGGAGAGAGTGGTTTGTGTGGGGTGGAAAAGAGTGGTGCAGGAAGGAAGGTGGGGGCCCTGCCTATAGAGCCAGCAACCTGGCTGCAGCCCCACCCTCCCTCCACCGAGCAGACCAACCCAGAACCACACCAGGGGCCCTGTCCTCCGGGGACCTGTCGAGTCAGTGCTCCTCTGCACGGTGGCTCCAGGCCACCCCTCCCTTGGCCCTTTCCCACTGGGCGTGGAGGGACGGCCGTGGCCTTCCCCTGCCAGCCCCTGCCCTCCTCCTCGGGTGCCCCCACGTCCTCTGGTTTCCCCTCAGCTCTCACAAATTCTGCCCGTGTCCGCACCCTCATTAATCAATGTCAAGGCGCGGCGTCGGCAACAAGGGGCGCATTCTTCCCCGGCCCCTCAGCCTCATACATCCCATTGTTCCCGGGGCCGATTCAGATGGCAAGAAAACAGCCTATGCAGCACATAAAAGAGATGAGGCAAAAATGAAAAGAATCGAGGGAGAAAAAAGAGGAGGCATTTTTCCCCCTGAAACACTCGAATAAATACTCGGCAATGATAATTTAAATTATTCATACATTTATGAAAACATCCATTGAAAACCCAAGTGTATGATGCTCTTTGTCTCTGTCTCTTGTCTCTTGTTTGGGATTAATCTTTACTGTAATTCGGGCTGGCCGTGGCCCCCTGACAAAGGCCACACTCTCTTTCCATGGGAAAAATGTTTCCACATATCCCAGCGAGGAGCTGGGGAGAGATTTGTGCTGACGAGGCAGTGTCCAGGCCCCCGAGATGCTGAACCAGCCATGTTCAAGGAGCGTCCAACCCGCAGAAAGTACAGTGGGTTGTCACAGTGCTGTCAGTCCAGTGACATCCATGCCACGGGGCTGGGAAGCCAGAGGGGCCTCCACAGAGAGGAGACCCACAGAGCATGCATGTTCCTGCAGCCCCCCGAGCCCACCAGGGAAGGAGAATCCAAGAGCCTTCCCCAATATGGCCTGCGTGGGGAGACACACCCAGACACATCCCCACCCAGGTCTGGTGGGTTGGTGGGTTTCAGAGGCCCCCGGTGGCTGTCCCCTGCCGAACCAGGCCTAGTTGTCACATCACAGCTGGGCACACTCAATGACCTGCCATAGAAGGCTGAGGTGGGCATCCTAGCAGGCTGGAGCTGGGCATCCCAGAGTCTCCCCAAACCTGGGGCAGGAGTCAGGAGCCACACTGTCCGGAGGCTGTGGTTGGCCTCACGAAATCAGAGAGTCTAGGCCCATGCCTGAGACTGGAGATGCTGAAACCATTCTTGATATTGCAGAGGGCGGGGCTGTGGCTGTGGCCATCAGCATGGAACTGGAGGGGACAGGTTCCTGTAGCCAGTCATCCGTGACTGCCATAGAGATCAGGTGCCCACTGTCCGCACCTCTGTCTTACTCAGCCTCCCAGGCTCCTGGCCCCTCCCTGGGCCACCACTGTCTCTGACAGCCCGAAGCCACCCACTGGGATTGCAGCAGTTCCTCTGTGAATTAACTCATAGCCTAGCACTGTTCCATGTCCAAATGTTGCAGGGCAGCAGGGGAAACGGCACCCTCTGTGTGGATAGAAGCACGCTTTCTGTGTGGTGTTTTCCTCCAGGGCTCCATGACCAAAGCTCATTCCCAAACAGGATAAAAAGCCCCGGGTGGCCTTCTCCTCACACACCTTTCATTGTGAAACGGGCATTCGCCCATGTGTGAGTTGATCGGCAGTGATTTCTCTTCCCTGGAAGTGACCCAGAATCCCTTCCTGGGCGGCTGGCGTCCAGCTCCTTAGCCTGGGTTAGCGCTGGGGATGGGGCGGCCACAGCAGTGGGCGCACGGCAGCTTGGAGGCTGTCAGTTCAGAAGACGCTGCAGCAGCTGCTGGGCTGCCCCCCAGCTCTTCCCGGCTTATTTGGTCTGGAATGGGAGCAGGGATCTCATGGGAACAGCCCTCCTGGTTGGATTTATGGCTTCTCTGGTTTGGGCCAGGTCAGAACTCAAGAGGAAAACCGCTCCTTTCTGCTCCTTATTCCAGATGAAAGTGGATCTCAAGAGTGCCTGGGAGCATAAACTGGCCTCTGTCAAGCTTGGCAGCCATGCTGAGTGCGCTGGCCTAAGTCTACGGCGAGGGTGAGGGGTTCTCCCAGCCACTGTGGCTGAGTGCACGCTGTCCAGAAGCAGCGTTTTCACTCACGGCCCTGCTCTTCCTGGGGCCAGGTCCCCGTGCCGTGCATCCTGGTAGATCTTTTTTTTCAACACGGGAGAGCTCTTGAGAAACTCAGCCCAGTTTTCCTTGAGGCCCTGCGAGTTTCATTTTGGGCTGGCTGGGACGTGCGCTCTTCCCCCTAGAAGTATTCGGGATGCCGCCTGCATGCTACCTCGCTCACTCCCAACTCTGCTCCCCACACGAGGTTTTGGGGTGCCCCCTTGGCCTGCTGCCACCGGCCTCTTCCCCCTCTTGCCGGCCCTCCCTCCTCTGTCGCCGATGTTGGGGTCTGGGAAGGTAGCCAAATGCAGGAGGACACCGGAGCAATAAATCACCCCTCATCCAACATCTGCAGGCCCTGGGGCGAGCCCCTCGCTGCCGCCCCCATCCCATCCCTCGCCACAAAACACTATTGTCGTGGCCAAGTGAAGAAGAGTCGCCTGCACTTACAAAGGGCCTCTGCAGCCTGGCGTGGCGGCCAGAGGAGGTGCCTGGCTCTCGGCAGGGAGCCGCAGGGCTCTTTCTTCCTCTCTGGTTCGTACTTCTCCTCTCTCGTGGGGGTCCCCCAAAGCCTTTCATTCCGGCTTCATATTCACATAAAGACATCAAGAAAAAACCCAGCAGAAAGAATTATTAGGCATGGCTGTCAAATGCTTTATCAGAAAAGGGGGGAGGGCAGTAACCCGTTAGGTGCTGGCCAGCAGCCCCAGCTTCCCCAGGTATCCCCAGGGGGCAGCCGGGGCCACCTCGGTGTGCGGGAACAGGCCATGACACACTTGGGCACACCCACCCACCCCAAGGCACACGTACGCACACGTGCACACAGATGTGCCCGCCCGCACAGGTGGGCATCGGTGGGGCCCGTCTCTTCACCAAGTTTTGAATGGCTACACCTGATCTCAAGGCCCTTCCTTAGAAAGGGATATTCTCTGCCCTCCTTCTGGCTCTTTCTTTCTTTGTTCCAATTAGCAGAAGATGCTTCCTCCCCTTATCCACACTGGCAGGTGCCTCTGCCACCTTCTACCCACGAGCTGGGGTCTTTTCTACTCTTGGCAGCGAGGGGTGGCTGAAATCAGATGTGCCCTGGAGGCCAGGCCTCAGGACGCTCCTCCCCCAGGTGCACGCTCAGGGGACAAGGTGGACAACCCGAACCACGCTTGCTCAGAAATCCCGTAACCCAGCTGGCATTTTTGGAGACGTGTTCTCCCTCTTCCCTGCAAAGAGCTTTCTCACAGCTCACCCTAGACAGTTTTGCCACCTGCCAATCCCAATGGCTTTCTGAAAGTTCACAGCCTGGGGCCCAGCTCTCCCAAAGGAGGGGTCCTCGCGTCCAGTGCCGGGCTGAGCGGAGAGCTGCAGGGGAGAGGCGTGTTCTGCACACTGCCGCGAGGAGGGCCTTTAGGATTTGTGGTGAGGGGCACCCCAGGGTGGGCAGTACCTCAGGATGCATTTTCAACACAGCCTCACGGTGCACAGAAACCGAAAACCGCATGCCGACAAACGGCTCCCTCGGCAAACATTTTTATTTCCAATTAGCAAAAGAAAAATTGCTAATTTGCTGCAGTTGGACCAGGCTGACGTCTCAATCTGCGGAGTGTCAGCGCAGTGAAAGAAAATGTTTCACACTGTGTCGGCGAGAGCAAGCAGCTCTAAAGAGGGTCAGGGCAGCGGGCCCAGAAACCAGATTGACTGGCCACAGCGCTAAATTACTCACACAAGACACACATTGTCTGCCGTGCCAGCTCCCGGAGGACCTGCCTTCTCATTCTTTCCCCTTGGAGCTGGGGCGGGGGAAGGGGTCCAGCGTGGGAGGAGAGCGCAGGGGGCTGGCAGGGCCTCGGTAGGGCAGTATCATCTTTGGGAACAGAGAGAGTCAGAAGCCGGGTTAATAATTACCCAGGTCTGTCTGCAGTGTTCGGGAACAGGACGATAAAATTCTCCCAGATCCCAGCCACAGCTCTGCACTCGGGAGATTCTGTGCAGATAATGTCCCGCAGGAGTGAGGGCTGAACATGGCAGGAGCGAGGGCTGAACATGGCAGGAGCGGCCATCTCTCTCACCCTGCATTTCAAGGCTCTGTAACCGCCCGCCTGCCCTGCTTCACCGACTTCGGGAGAAACCCCCATACCTCCCGGGCGCTGTCTCCCCACCTCTGGCAAGCCGGAGGAGGGTATCTCAGCAAAGCCAGCTCCCCCGCAGGTATGAGGTCCCCCGGATCCACGGAGCTAGCACAGGCCATGGACCTAGAGCGGCGGAGTCTCCCTGGGGAGATGGTGAGGCTGCGGTGCTGGCCACAGATGTTTGGCGCTGAAGTAATAATGAGCCTCTCCTGAAAACCATTGACCACGTAACCTCAGACAGTAAAAGCCCCCGAGTGGGCTCTCAGAGGATCTAAATGGGTTTGCCTGCATCTCCAGACATAGCCCTCATTTTGAAGAGACATTCATTCCGTGCCCACACGCGCTGGGAGGAATGCATCTTGTCCTCGCCGTGCCCACGCTGTCACTCCGTCTGCGGCACCTTCCTCCACACATCTCTGTGGCCCCACAGCACGCCCAGCCTCCCAGCCGATGCACACAAAACCTGTCCCCAACACCGTGGGGCCACGTCACGGGCATCATAGCAGCCGGCCAGGGCAGCCCCAGGACCTGTGGTCTGTCCTGGCTCAGACTCACACCCAGGGCCAATCCAGGAGCTACCTGCAGCCCTCCCCGCGTCTGCCACCTTCCACAGCTCTGTGGGCCTGGGACCTGGTCACGCAGGACCAGCACAGGTTGGGGCAACATTGGGTCGGCAGGGCTGAGAAAGCCAAGACCTGCTTGCAGGTGCAGGGGCCACAGGAGCAGCCGGCCCACCTGGCCTCGAGTCTTGCCGTACCCCCAGGCTGCTGTGGTTCTCCTTGGCCTGAAATGCAACGGAAGGCTGACTTTGGGGATGGTCTAGAGGGGCCCTTCCTTGAAAGGACACCACTTGGTCTCTCTCCCCATTCTCTGGCAGTTCCTGGGTGTCACTGGGAGAAGCTCCCTGGATGACAGGTGTGCAGGGGCCTGGCAAACAGGAACCCAAACAGGGAGGCAGCCCAGGGTGCAGGGCTCGTGCATCTGCTCGCCTCCTCGAAGGGTGCTGCTACAGTCTGCACGGGGAAGCTCCTCGCCTTGGTCTCTTTGAGATAAGCTGCCCAGGGAGGAAAGGGCCAACCTAGCCCAGCCTTGGGAGAAAGTGCACCACAGTGGCAGAGCCAGCCTCTTCCAGTCCTTTGACACATGGTGATTTCAGAATCCATCCCATCAGGCCACTTGATGCTCAGACTCAAGAGAGGGAGACCCTGTCTGGGAGCAGGAGTCATGTTTACAACCCAGGGTGGTCAGTGAGGTGGAGAGGGGGGACGGGTTGCCAGTGGCTGGGCCTTGGAATTTCAGCTGGCCATGCCAACACTGGCTTAGGGCCTTGGGACGTGTGCAACCTCACCATGTGCAACTCAGCCTCAGCATTCGGTCTCTGGCAAAGATGGGCAGTGCCCCATAGCCTCTGCCTCGCTCCGCTCTTCAGGGAAACAGTCTCTAGACTAAGAGAGCAGAAGACTGGACTCTGGGCCTCCCGGTTCCAGCGCTCAGTTGCCTGCTGTGTGGCCTTAGAGTCATGAGCCTCTCTGAGCCTCTGGTTCAGCGTAACAGAGACAATCAAACCGGATCATGTACGTGGGACTTTTTTCCAGAAGATGCAAAAGCTGCTTGGATTTGCTGTGTTTGCACAAATGACAGGCGCTTGCAGCCGGCCTCACTGGGGAGACTCTTTGTCCGGCCTGCACTGACTCTCTAAGCACTGCATGTTCTTTAGTCAAAATAAAGCATTGCTGGTCGGGCCATCAGTCACAGAGAAGTCTGGCTTCCGATGAACGTTATGCACTGCGCTTGCTTGGAGAGCAGAGGCAGGGGCAGCCTCTTGCATTTCCCCCTTCTCCCCCCAGTGCCTGCCCGGCCCTGAAATGTCCAGAGCCTGGGCATGTGGGACACACATGGATGCCCCCATGTACACGCATGCACACACATACACATGCACAGACACACATGTGTGCAAACAGTGACATGCATGCATGTCTATGCACATGTACACACAAACACAGGTCTTGCATGCAAAACACATGTGCACACAGATGTCCATACACATATACAATTTCCTCATGGAGAATTCACTCCCATCCTGAGGCCCAGAACCTTGGAGCCATCCTCAGAGTTTGCTGGGTATGGAGAAATCTGTGCAGGAAAAGCCACAAATTTAGATGGGGATACAGTAAACTTCATGAAGTAGTCTCGCGTCTTATCTGCTCCCTAGACCCTGGAGGGCGTCCACTGCTCCCCAGCAGAGGTCTGCAGGCCCCGTGCTGGCAGGAAGTGAGGTGAGGGAGGCCCAAGGGGAAGGAGGGGCTGTTGCAGGTGCGTTTGCAGGGCCAGCCTCCGCCACAGGTGCCGTGACCTTGAGCTCAGGTCCCACCCCCTGACAAAGCAAATAACCAGCCAGAGGGCTGCCCACGTGGGTTCCCTCCCACCCACCCAGCCCAGCCCCCCCCAGTGAGGAGCTGGTGACGACAGATGTAATTCCCCTGGGAGGGAGCGATGCCCCAGCTGCTGGCCCTGAGATGTATTTTCCAGCGTTCTGAGCTGGAAGAACAAGCTGAGGCTCCAGCAGGCCTGGGTGCTGGGACTTCCTCTTTTTTGCTGAGGAAGGTCTCTCTCCCTCTCTCCGCCATGAGGGGTGGGGGCTCGCAGCCTGTTGCCAACTACCCCGCCTTTCTTCCCTCCAGGAAGCCTCTCCTTCAGCCTGTGGTTGGCTTCAGGAGGTGGAACCTGCGGGGCCCCTGCCAACCAATGGTGCTGGTGCTGGGTATGTTTCATGGCCCTGCCCAGCAGGCCTCATGCACCAGCTACCATGCAGGGGAGGGCCTGCTCCCCATCCCAGGGCACTTAGGCCCGGCCCACACCCCAACATGAGACTCTGGGGCGGACCGGGCATGGGTGCTCTGCAGGGCCCCCGACTGTCTCCAGCGTGCAGTGGGGCAAGGACCAGCATCCCCATTCCCAGCACTGCAGTGGATGCAGGCTTGGTTCTGGATCTTTCCCCACATCCATCTGTGATTCCTGGGCTTGTGGTTTCCAAAGCTGAAGCCTGATGTGAGGGCACTTTGCATCCAAAGGGGCCTGGAGAAAGTGTGCAGTTTGCCCTCAAGGCCGGGGTGGAGTTTGGTGGGTGGGTGGGGGAGCAAGACCAGCTTGAGGGGCATTTGGATCGGTCAAGACATCCCCAGCTCCAGAGACTCCCAGACATGAGCGTGCGTGAGGTAGCATCTGCAGATGGAAGCTCCTGTTCATAGATGTATCCTTGGAGCAGCCAAGGTGGCCCTGCCTCCGCCGTGGCCAAAATCAAGGCTTTCTTTTTTTTTTTTTTGAGACAGAGTCTTGCTCTGTTGCCAGGCTGGAGTGCAGTGGTGCGATCTCGGCTCACTGCAACCTCCGAAAATCAAGGCTTCTTTCTGGAGTCTGGGAATTAGCAAATGAACACACCCTGGGCCAGTTTTAACTAGGGCGCGGCTCATCGCAGTGTTGATTACGGAGTTGCTATCGATTTTCGTGGGGAGCAAACGTTTCTGGAGTTTACAATGCCTGTTATCGTTTGGCTGCTAGAAGCGCTGCTGATGAGCCGAAGTTCATCTTTTGTCTGGAATGTTCCTGGGCTCAGGCATCTTCCCCAGCTCAGGAGTGTCACGCCTCACACAGGTGCTGACCCCACGCTCACCCCCGGCATGCAGGCATTTTTCTCTTAATCGTGGCAAGAGGGAGAAAGACTGGCCATCCAAGTACGTGATGGTGAATCTAGAATAACATTGCTTGGATTTTCTTTTTCTTGAGCTCAAACTAAACTCATCCAAATCCTGCTTTACCTCTCAGGGCTGCAGGGGAATGCACCATCAATTTGAGTGTTGGGTCTGCATACTCATGTCAACCCTAGGAACAAACTTCTCAGTCAATCACAGACCAGGTGCAAGAGGTCACGCGATACCAGGGCTGGGGATCAGCCCCCGGAATGGAGGGGGTCGGCGGAACAGGCAGCGAGAACCGGGAATAACCAGAGTGGGACCAGCACAGGGGTGCAGCCTCCTGTCTCATCACCCACCTTGTCCACTGCCTTTTTCAACTTTAAACACCGTGAGCAGATGAACGAGGAAGACAGTTTTCCAACCCCATCTGAGGCGTCTCCTCCTTTTACAAATATTAAGATAAACGGGTATCACTTTTGGAAATTTTATATATAATAGGAAATCTATGGCACCGATCAGGGATTTCTCTTCCAGGGAAGCTATTGTGTCAGGTAAAGAGGTGGCCATACATCAGCCGGCTCTGCCCCTCAAATAGATAATCAATTTCCCTGAAAGCATCAATAACCAGAGTGGACATTTATTGCCCCGTGGATGGTTTATCTTTGGGGCTGGGGACAGCAGGGCCGTGATGAATACCAAATCTGCCAGGGAACACAATTAAATGCTGCGAAGATAAAGGATTTTATATCGTGCACAAAAAAGCAATCAAATTCATAATTGAACTCCATTGCATGAAACCAGCCAGAGATAAATATCACACCCAAAAGCGTATAACCCGAGTGCCGTGTTATGGGTCAGGCGACAGTGTTGCCAATACCCACTAGTGTCTCCCTCTGGAGGCCCCGGTGCGCCCCTCTCGCTGGGGTACCAGCTTCCAATTGCCACTCTCTCTCCCTCTCCCCTTCCGCACGTGCCCAGGGCCACTCTCTCTCCCTCTCCCCTTCTGCACGCACCCACAGCCACTCTCCCTCTCCCCTTCCACACGCGCTCGGGGCTTTGGCCAGTGCTTTTTCTTTTTCTTTCCTTAGAGAAGAGAAAACGTGCTCCGGTCTGACTTGTCTTAGACCTGCAGAACTGTGTTCCCCTCTGGCCACCTGCATTAGGTGGCCCCAAGGGGGATGATGAGGTGGAGGAATGAGGGCCACGGCCTGGATAAAAGATACTGTGGGCTCCACAGGATGACAGGGGGAACCCCTACTGTGAAGCCAGGCGGGAGGATGCCTACTGTGGTGCCACCCTGGTTCCGAGGAGACCCTGAGCTGCTCCAGGCAAGAGCTCTGGGAAGGACTATGCAATCTCGTCTCTGCGGACTTGTGTCTCCAGAGAAGCTGCTCCTTCCTGTTGGACATAGCGTCTCAGGGACTCTGGCGGGGCCACAGGGGCAGATACGGTGCTTGGGTCAGAGACAAAGAGCAAGAAAAGGCCAAGGGCATCACCTTCCCATTTGTTGCGTTCCTCCTGAGGTGGGGGCGAGGAGCGCCTTCATTACGGTTCAGGTCTGCTTGGACTTCATGAACTTGATTTTCAAAAGAACCTTGAAAATGTTAGAGTTTAAGGTCATATATGCTTGGCAAAATATGGCTTTTAGCTTGGAAGGAAAAAAAAAGCATAGAGGGCATTTTGGACACAAAATAGCTCTTTAAAACAGCATTTTGATGAGTTAAGTATAAATAAATCAGAAACACACGGATCTCATTTCCTTTAAAATACCCGCGGGCTCAAACACTAGCGGGAAAAGTGCCTGGCAAACGGCGGTTTGGGATTTTGACAAACCCAAATATTTTGAAGAGGTTTCTGAAATGTTTGCACCCAGGTCTCCTCTCTGCCCTACCTTTAGTGCGTGCCTGTGTGCTGGTCCCCGTTGGCCTCTGAAGGGCAGGTCCAGCCAGCACGGCGCGTGGACACCACTCTCTGTGTCCTGGGTGCAGGCTTTCCACAGCCTGACCTGATGATGTGCAGCTTGCCTGTGTGTGTGTGTGTGTGTGTGTGTGTGTGTGTGTGTGTGTGCAGAAGGAAGGAAATGCAAGGAAGATCAGTTAAGGGATGAGGCTTTGGGTCTTCAAGAATTCTAACTTTATTTTGGCGTGGAATGGGGGAAAAAAAAACACATGAGAATCCTACTTGAAGGAGTTGAAATAAGGCTCTAAAACCAGCACTGGAATGAAGTCAGCAGTGTCTGCTCCCAGCCCAAACATCTGGGCTCCAAGTGGGCAATCGGCCCCACCTCCAGAAGTGTCGGATCACAGGACACAGCTCCTGGGGACGGAGCCGCCGGGGCAGCCAGATGTGTGGGCACCGCACAGGCAAAGCCGGTGGCATGCTCCAATGCAAGGCCATCTTCTTTACCTCTGCAGGAACAAATCGGATCAGGTGAGGCTGATTCTCCTGCGTCCGTGCCTCAGCCCTTAGTGGGCCCAGATCATTGTGGTGGCCACTTTTAGGACAGGGCCAGAGCCTTGGCCTCGACCTCACCCAGCAGGCAGGCAGCCCTCCCAGGACCCTTGGGTGAAACGCCAGCTTCCTCCTCCAGGTAGCTCAGGTGCCAGCAGGTAAGGCTGGGAGCAGCTATCCCTGAAGCCAACCCACTTCCTTCCTGTTCAGAGCTAAAAGCTGCTAAGAAGCACGGGGTGGCTGCTCAGATTCATGAGGTCTGCTCTGCACTTTTACAACCTAATAAAATTTGGGGGCATCTGAGAGGAACACCGAGGGGCACACGGGGACGTTGACATGTTGTGGTGGGGTCATGCAGACAGGACCTGAGTGCCGCTCTTCATTTGGTCCTGAATTCGGGTGTGCGGTGAGGCTGCGCCTGGCACCCCGGATCCCTCCGCGGCTTCCAACCGTTATCTAGAGCATCTGGCCCCATCTTGGCCGTCTCTGCTCGCTCAGAGACATAAACAGAAATGCCGTTTGGCAAAGGCGGCCCTAAAACATCTTTCCCTGAAATGTTCCTTTTGGCGTCTGATTAGGAAAAAAAACCTTGCAATTAATACTCTTGAGTTGGATTGTGAGATTTTCTGCAGAATTAGGCTTGGAGCATTTAACAACAAGGTTCCTTATTGCCCAGCCTCTAAATTTATAATAAAAATAAATGTTTCCCCTTCCTGACGTTGAAGGCCATGCCAACTGCAGAGAGGGGCCTGGATGCAAGAGGAAGCAATTGGATTCACTTAAATGCCGCAGACATAAACCCCTGCACGCCTTCGCAGGACTGGGTCCCCGCACGGGGACCCCGGGGAATGAGAACGTTGTCGGCTAATCTCCGAGCACTTCTCCTAATTGTACAGTGCTCCGCGCTAATCAACATCCAATGCCCGTTCTCTTTAAGACCAAGACAGAACAAAGCCTCAAATTACTAATTACACAAATACAGTGTCTTTTGCTAATTGGATTGGTTAATGTTAGTTAATAAAGCACTTTAAGGATAGGCAATGTGGTATGAAAGAGGCAATTCATACGTTTAATAATAGGCTAATAACTGTCAGCAATGAATAATCAGCCGTTGTCACGTGCAACGAACATCCACGCTCTTTCCAGCTCTTCGGGCGTCTGTTACAAATTAATGCCTTTGCAGGAGCCAGCCTGTGCTCCCAGCCCCTCATCCCTGGGCTGCTGGAGCTCCGACCTTGCCTTCTCGCCCGGCGAGGGCCTGCAGCTCACAGACCGCAGCCCCGGTGGCCGTTTGGGGAGTTTATCCTCTGAAGAAAAATGAAGCCCTGTTATTTCTATTATTTATGAAAGAGCCTTTGGCCAAGCGATTAGGGACAGGAACCAGAGTCCTGCATCCTTGTCCCGAGGCCACAGCCTTCGCTGTTTTACTCAGTGACCCCGGGCAAGCTCCTTGACCCCCACGGGCCTCCGTCAACTCAGCTGGAAAATTGGGTAAAAAGATTGCGGTGTCTCTCAGGCATGGAGCTGCAGACTGGAGGTGCGTAAGGCCGGCGGGACCGTGACAGTCCAGCGTGGGGCCGCAGCTGCGGCGGGGCTCTGCCGTGCACTCTAACGGCCAGTGCCAAAAGGGAATCAGGACCCGTGGGCCCCAAATCAGCCCCCAGGACCTGAGATGTAGGGCCCGGCTCCGGGACCTGGTTTGGTAAAATGCAAAGACCCAAGTCCGCAGCTGGCTGCCCAGGCTGTCCGTCTCCGCCAGCCCTAACCCTTTAGCTCCTCTTCAAATATCGGAAGAAGGAGGTGGCTGTGAAGAGCTTCTTGCAGGGGGTGGCTGGGTCTCCTGAGCAGGACCTGTTCCTGGGCAAGAGCTCCTGTGGGGACAGGTGCTGGGCAGCAGGGGCTTTAGAGCCGGCATTCTCTCTTTTTCCATCACGACAAGTGCCAACACCACTGTGACCCACACCTGAGTGGGTCGAGTTTGCTCTTCCTCCAAGTCTCTATTTCGAGCCGTGGGCTCTTTGCAGTATCCCAGGCTTCACAGTCACATCCAAGTAAATGTTGTTCCGCTCGGGGAAAGCGAGATCTTTAAGACAAAACAGAAGCGCCAGTGGCGAGGCTGTCCCTGCCAGTTGGCAGCACTGATTGAGTGTGCAGGGGTCCTCCCTCTTCTGAAGAGAGTCCCCAGAGGGATGTGTCCAGTGTGTGTCCTTCCCGGGATTGAAGCCTGGAAAAGCACAAAGCATTTTCCAGAAAAGAGAAGCAAACCGAGGATGGGATGCACCTGCGTTCACTCGCGATAAACGAGACGCCTTGAAAGTGGAACAGGATCCCACCGTTTTCTGCCTGAACGTGCACAGGTGAATCTGCA
This sequence comes from Pan troglodytes, assembly GCF_028858775.2. Lineage (NCBI taxonomy): Eukaryota > Metazoa > Chordata > Mammalia > Primates > Hominidae > Pan > Pan troglodytes. The sequence goes on along the minus strand of NC_072398.2, from coordinate 228,860,754 downwards.
CACCCCAGGCAGCCCCACCCCCAGAAAATTCTGTTTGTTAAGTACAGGAATGTACCAGAATTAATTACTTGAGGCTACACAAAGCTAACAGAAATGGAGGTCAAGAGAAAGCAGTTTTTGTGCGCCTCTCAGAGTAACGCTGTTGGTCTCCTGTGGCCCAAAGGGAGCTCTGGGCCAGCCCCAGGAAGGAAGACCTGTGCCAGGCTCAGGGGAGTCCAAGATGGGCATAAAGTTGAATGAGGGCTGTGTAGTCTCCCTGCCCTCTCCCCACTGCCTCGACAACGTTGCAGCTGCCCCAGCTGTGGAACGCAGGGCTTCGGCCTGTACATATCATCCCTCATGAGCTGGGGGCTCCTCGCCATGGCCCATCCCTCCAGAACCAGTACCACCTAGTTCTGCAGGTGAGACCCTCTGTCATCCCTCTGCCCATCCACCTGCACTGTCCACCCAGCTTCCCAGGCCTCCTGCCATGGGGTCTCCTTTCTCTCCCTCTATCTCTCTCTCTCTGAACGGGACGCGCTGAGCCATCACCGCCACGGGCAGCGCTTTCCCACAGGCTTGCCTGGTTCACAGCCGGCAACCTCACCCCTCTTTTCAGTCCTTGGGAAGAGCAAATAAATCACACTGTGGAACAGCTCTCCCAGCCCTAAGAATAAAGTTTAAGTAACTGTGTCTGAGACTATTTCTGTAGCTCTTCAAGATGAGCCTTCCTGGGTGAATGCCTTTGCAGGCGGGAAGGTGCCGGTTTCTAAAGCCACTTGGGCAGAGCACCTCCCCAGGGCACCGTGAACACAACCCTCCTGCATCCATGGAGCAAGTGGCCAGGGAGGAGCCCAGGGTCATGGCGAGAGGAAGGCGCCTCTTCCGCTACTGACTGGTGGATATTCCCCCAGGGCCACCGTTACCCACACACGGGCTGGGTGGACAGGTGTCCCTGGGAGCACTGTTCACCCACAGTCCAGCACAGAAGCAGTCAGGGAGGACTGTGAGATCAGGCAAGAGGTGCCGACACCTGCAGGTGCCCCGGGGGCCCCTCCCCGGCCTCCCCTAGGTGGCCTGGGAAGCACATTCACCCCCATGCCCCTGTCTTTCTCCTGCACTAATAAAGGACATTTTTCTCAGTCCATCCTGCAGACAGATGGTGACCTTGTCATGTTTGTTGACAGCCACACGGCATAGCTGAGAATCAAAGCGCCACCTCCCATCTTCCCTGTCAGGGCCTCCAAGCCACAGGATGTACATTCCAAGCCTCACAGGCAGGATGGCAGAATCGGATCGGATCCCAGTCCCACCCAGCCACTTGCAGCCCATGAGCCTGGTCACTGAACCTGCTGTCCGTGCTGACCTCCTACAGCTGGAGACAAACCAGGGAAACCTTAAGGGTCTCTTTCTTCTTATCTTAGGGCTAAAAAAAAGACAGTAGGCGAGCAGGTGTGTCTGTTTTTCTGAGGCTCATGGACAGCAGGCAGGAGCAGCCCCCAGAGGAGCCCCTGGCCCAGGCTCCGTTCTCAGACACGGGCGGGAGGGAGAGTGGTTTGCTCTCTTCCTTAGAGCAGGGTCTCTGCCCTTGTTTCAGTGACTTGTTAGAAAGCAAGGAAAGATGGTGCAAAATAAAGCTGCAGCTCCGTGCAGGTGTCGGGACCAAAAGCAGCTGCCCTGGCGCCCGCGTTTAGTTTGCATGAACACTCTGTGTGCTTCGGATGCATCGCTGTGGCCCAAGGAGGAACGCGCATCCCCCTGCAGCTCTCTGGGGTCCCTGGACCCCTACAGGGTCACTGTGAGATGAAATCACTAGAGGATGCTTTCGGGCACCCAGTGTGCTGTCTAGCCGAGGGCCTCAAGAGAGACAGACTGGCCTCCACTGGCAACCGCTGCTCCATCCCTGACCTGCCCGACGGCTCTCCACAAGGCCAGGCAAGGGTGCCAACTAGATGGCCGTTCTAGATTCCTGGATGTTGCTAGGTCTCACGGAGGCCTTTCTGCACTAGGACTCCACTCCCAGCCTCCTGGGACGAGTCCTTGGGGCAGCAATGGAGTGAGACTCTGCAGTCATCCAGACAAGAAGCTCAGTTAGCGCCGGACTCACGGCCACCAGATCTGCCCCAGAGAAGAGACCCTTCCCCATCCCAGAGGAGGTGGAATATCCAGGGAAGTTGTGTGGATGGAAATTGACATTCTGAGGGTTTGGGGATCTCCCTTGTGGCAAGTTCGTGTGCTTCTCCTTGTTGGAAAACAAACAGGAGGAAAATAAGAAAAATATAAATGAACAGCCGTTTCAGGCTGCTTCCCATCCACACCACCTTTCCCCGTGGGAGGCTCCAGCTGAGAAGGCAGCTCCGACGCGGCCCCGGTTGGGGCGAGGCAGGACAGCTGTCCCCAGGATTGGGTGTTCCCAGCAGCCCTGCCTGCCTGTCTCGCTGGCTGTGTGGTGCCTGTGCACCTTCCTTCCCCACACCTGCCTGGTGGGACCGCACTGCAGCCTCGGGCACCATGAGGCATTCGAAGTGACAACCTTATGGTATTTCCTCTGCTTGGGGTTTTGCCTTGGCCGTTTGGTGTTGGGAGCAGGTGTGAGCAAAGGGAGCAGGGACAGATGAGCCACCTCTGCTCATGGAAGCCTCCCATTCCTGGAGAGAGGCTGGGGAAGGCTCGTCCCCGCCTCTCTGCTGGCAGCTGGACTGGCTACCCAAGGACATGAGTGCCCTCTTATCTCCGTCCTCCTTGGAGCCGTGGTGTCTCTGCCGTGGGCCGGGGTCAATGTGCCTCCAATGTAAAAGGCCAGATCATGTATAATTTAGGCTTTCTGTGTCCCGTGTGACCTCCGTCCCATACACGTTTTTGTTTATTTTTACAACCCTTCATACATGTAAAAGCCGCCCATCCTTCCATCACCCTTACTAGGTTAATCGCCACAACAGGCTTTTGGTCCGTGAGTCGTGGCAGTCTTGAAAACGGGCGGTTATGTCTTGAGCGCCATCACGATTTGTGTGCTCATGCTGAAAATAAGTGAGTGATTGGCCAGGCAGCGTTGCTGTTTGCATCTTCCCCGTTGTCATGGACAGCGGTCAAGGCCGTCTCCCCTTCTCCGTCGTCAGGGACAGCGGTCAAGGCCGTCCCCCTGGGGCATCTGCCTCCCGCTTCACAGATGAGGGCGTCGAGACTGCTCAACCCAGGGGATGCGGGGGCCGAGAAGTGTTTCTGGGACTCAGAATGGGAAGCGCTGGCTTGGAGCCCAGGATTCTTTGCCTGGTTTCTGCAGCCCTTCCCAGCTCTGTGAAAGGCACCAGAAGGAAGGAAGGTCGGAGGAACATTCCGTGTTGGTCAGGGAGCCCCTGAAGGCATCCTCCAGGGCAGGTGGCCTTGGCCGTACATCTGCCCACGTCTCAGCAAGGCTGGGCAGTCCCTGGACTTGGTATGGCCTGGAAATGCAGACGTGGGACCCCGGGAGGTTACTTGGAAATCACGGGCAGAGCGGGCAGCCTTTCACCTGCCAGGCCTTCCTGGTTCAGCTTCTCCACTAACTCCGCCCCAAGAGAGTAAAGCTGGACCCTGGGGGGTCCCGGCTGCAGCCACAGTTGCATGGACGTTGCAAGACTCCAGAGGTGGCCAGTTTTTCCCAGCAGATCAGCCCGGAATTCCTCGCTGCAGCTGTTCCTGTCATTGGGTCCCATTAGGAAAGCGTGCAGTCTTGTTCGGTGACGCTCTGCCTCCCGCTGCCTTCACGCACGGTGGTCTCGAGTTCGCAGGCAGCTGCGACCGACACCCAGGAGCTCGGGCCTCTGTGTGTTGTCCCTGCAACAGATTGGAAACATTCCTTATGTGAGAGAAACATTCCTCATCTCCCTCTCCCTTCCCGCCGATCCACCTCCCTCACTTCTCCAAATGGAACCAGTTCAAGGGAGGCCAAATAAGCGAATGGCTCGGATAATGCCCGGTGGAGCTGCAAGGCCTGAGTTTGAATCCCAGCTCTGCCACTTGCTGGCCCTGTGACATTGGACGACTTAACCTAACCTCTCTGAGCCTCAGCATTCTCAGGTGTAAATGGGGATTATTGTAGGATTATTTCAAGCATTAAATAGGATGATGCAGTGACACCTTTGGCAGAGCTAGCATATTAGCTGTTATTATTATCATTGTTATTTTATTTCAATCAGGAATAAAATACAACGGGAAACAATTGTACTTCTGGCCTCCTTGGCTTGCAAGTTTGTGGAACTCAGAAATGCGAGTCCACAAATGCTTGCTTCATGAGTAAGTGGGATGCATGACAAGCAAGGATGAGAGAAAGACTGAATTTGATCAGGGAAGGGCCAAGAGGGGTAGTGACACTGGCAGCTGCTTCTGCTTCCTCCATCCCCAGAAAGGTGCTGCCTGCCATTTTTAAGGGAATTAAAATTCCATATTCTGCTCGGATATGGATCCACTTTCGGATCTTGAAAGGTTTCCCAAACCTCAATGAGTGGTGTCGTAGCCAGAGAAGAGCCCAACTTTGGGGAGGTCAGATTCTCCCGCCCAGTCCTGGGTCTTGGGGCTTTCAAACACACATGTGACCCAGGCGCTGTTACCAGGAGATCTACGATCCTTCTTATTCACTTATGATTATTAAGAATTACCTTAATAAACGAGGGATCAATCAGCAGAGTCAGGTGGAAGTGCATTCATATGATTCTGTCAATTTCCAGGTCATTTCTATAACTAAAAAGGGTTGAGATAAAAGATAAATGTTCGTATAGAACCGATCATTGATCCTGTGATTTATTTTCCCCGTGGAAAGCGAAGCTCCCTGGGGAGATGCTGGTACAGAGCCCACCGGGCTGCCCTGGAGGAGTGCCAGTGAGGGAGCCTCCAGCAGCTGCCCCCTGCCCAGGGTGGGGGTGGCCGGTGGCCGCGCAGTGCCTAGCACCTCCTGCGTCGTCGGTGTGGGGGAGGGACCATCGGCATTTTCAGAAGCAGGGTGGAAAATGGCCAGCAGTGGACCTGGGAGGGCACATCTTTCAGATGTGAGTCGGGACGGCCACTTCGGGGTTTGCAATGGCAGAGTTTGGTGTTGGTTTAAGTGATTGGGGGAAGGCACAGCGCACCCGCCGGAGCTGGGGTCCCCTCCTGCCGCTGCCACTCACAGTGAGCGGAATCTGTCCTGGGGCGCAAAGGGCTCAGGCTGAGCATGGAACATCCCCTGCTCACAGACACTGGCCTTTGGAAGATGGAAAACCATTCCGCCAGCATCCTTCTCCCTGCCCCTGTGAGTGCGGCCAGCCTGGCCTGGTCCTTTCTGCCTAGCAGGCCTGCAGTAGCCTCCTTCAGCAGCCTCCCTGTTGCCTACATAACTTTACTAACACAGGAGAGCCGACGTTAGATTGTCCCATCACAAAATAAACTAACGATGAATGAAGAGGGCAGGGCAAGCTTTTGGAGGTGATGGATGGGTTTATGGTGTGGATCGTGGCGATGGTTTCTTGGTGCATTCTTGCGTCTCCAGGCTCATAAAGTTGTCTACATTAAATATCAACAGCTTTTTATATGCCAATCATACCGCAATAAAGTGTTGGTTTTTGTTTTTTTTTTTTAAAAAAGGTGGGGGGAAATTCTATGAACTCTGGGAGACTGTTGAGATGGCCTCTTGCGGGTGGGAGTGGCTGCTGGAGGATGGGCACAGGGCCCGCTGCTCCCCTTCCATTTGTCTTGGCTGAGCCTGGAGCCCTCGGCTCCTTGGCGCTCCCACCAGGCTGGATGTGACTTTCGGGGTTTGCGATTGGGTCGGTCCCAGTGTCCTGGGAGTGTGTTCAGGGCTTGGGCTCTTGGAACCCGGGCATGGGACTGCCGTGTTGATTTCGTCTTCAGGGTTCTTCCCTGACTCATCCCCCTGTTCTGGGGGCCTTCCTCTGCGGTAGCTTTGATGCTTCCTCTCCAGTAGGGTCACCAACAGAGGGGCTTCCCGAGACAGGGGCTTTCAGTGCTCAAATCCAGACAGTCCTGGCCACAGGTCGGTCCTCTTGTCCCCGGGGCCCTGACACGGAGCCTGCACAAAGGAGCTGTCCCCGCCCCAGCAGTTCAGGTCCATCCTCAACTCCCCAGGCTGCCCCCGCCAGGCCACTTCCAGGCCAAGCAGCCGCAAGACAGGCGGGAGCTGAACCCTGTGCCTCGAGGCCCGGGTATCTGATTTCTAGCCGCCTGCCCGAGACGCCTGGTCCAGCAAGAGGCCCTGAGCCTGTCAGGGTGGCCAGGGCAGCTTCCCTAAGCCCCATAGTCAGAGAGCCACCCCGAGCACAGGGCCCCCGCAGGCTGGATGACCGGGCCCCACCGTGACTGTGCCAGTCCCCACCCCCCACCCACAGGCCACGGCCTGGTTCCCAGGGGCCCGGCCCAGGTGAACATGACCATGTAGCAGCTCGGTAAATTCTACAAGGAGAGCTCCCATTTTCCACTCACTGACTCACGATTTATTATTCGGTAAATGCCACGTGGGGTCTCCCTTGTGTTCCTGCTCGGAGGGGCCGTGATGGTGCCTGACACCCACCTTTGGCCTAAAGAGGCATCTAATCCAGGAGGGAGGACGGGCCTGCCTGTAATAACTGGGCAGCTCTGAAGTGAGGCTGGCCATCCTTTTCCAGGCTGCAGGGCTCTGATGAAAGTTGGTGGAGAAATAAAGTGTGAGTGGGTTGGGTCAAGGTCACCTGCCGTCCACTTAGAACTATCAGCTTCAACACCACCTTCCCAGCACAGAAGCTGCAGAGTGCAGAGGGTGTCCCTGGGATCGGCTCCACTGGCGTCCCAGCCAGAGCCCCCTACCGAGCCCTGCGAGACCGCCCAGCCGCTCCAGGCCTTGGCTTTCATCTTCTAGAACCCAGGCCCTCGGAAGCTCTGAGACCAGCTCCAGGAACAAACAGCCTCGCAGATTTTTCTCCTCATTTCCAGGGCGTGCGTGTCCGGTTCCTGAGCTGGCTACGGGAGGCTCTTGGACTGGCCGCTGCTTCCCTTTCTCATGCTGGAAGTGATGGCTCTTCATGAGCCATTGATCGCGAGGGCCACATGTCACCTGCTTTTATGATTTACATTCCCTTCCCCTGGGGACATCAATCTTCCGGAAGCAGAAGGAGGAAGGTGTCCACAGAGGGCCAGAAGCAATGCTGGACACCCCTGTGCTCGGGGACAGGGGCCTGCAGAGATCCTTCCCGCTCGCCCCGCTGCCTGGCAGAGAAAGGGCTCTGGAGCCTGCGCCCCAGGGGCTGATAGCCTCCTGCCAGTCCCCACACCAGGTCACCCCCACCCGCTCTCACCTTGCTCCATCAGCAGGGGCTCCCAGGTGGAGCCCAGGAACAACAGGCCTTCCCCAGCTCCGCCTGACACGGGGGAAAGAGCGCCCGTGAGTCCAGGATGGCGGGGGCAGGGTGTGGGGGGTCCCTGCCATGTAGACCCCGGAAGCCTGCCCTGCTCCAGGGAATCTCAGGCTGGGTCAGATCTCCCCCGGGCCCCTCATTTGGAAAGGGCTGTCCTGCCTGTGTGGGGCGGAGCTCTGAGATCTGGAGCAGCCCATCGAGCATGGCGGGGGAGGGGGGGTTGTGTGGTGGAGGAGCTGCGTCTTTGGCTTGGTGGAGAATTCAAAGCTGTGGCTGGAATGGCCCAAGCATTCCGGAAGTTTGGGAAGGTCTGAACGTGGTAACCTGCACTCTCTCCTCTCTGGAAAGGGATAGCATGGCGGGGGCAGTATCCAGAGAGCAGGCATCCCTGCAGGCACCACCCTCCCCAGACAACTGCAGCCCCAGGGCAGGTGGTCAGTTATAGCCCTGCCCCCAACTCTACCTTGTGCCCCAAGGTGCTAGAGGCAGAGGGCAGAGCAAGGTCACAGCCGGGGCAGGCCAGGGGGACCCCACAGTGCCTCCTTGTCTCCCACAGCCCCTGGGGCTGGGAAGGAGGCTTGGAGAGGCCTGGGGGGGGGGGGGGGGGTGGCTTCCCAGGCCAGGAGCAGTTGGAGAGAGAGACAGGACCCCCACCCTAGGGCTTCCAGCAGCCTCGTCCTCTGAGAGGCTCCTGTGACTTCCAGGTCAAGGACCACAAACTTGCTAATGGCCTGGGGGGCGCTTGTCTGACCACCGCATTGGCAATGAGGTGGGCAGAGGAACGTGAGTCCTCACAGGGCAGCTTGAGGGCTGGAAGGGAGTGGGGCCTCCTGGGTACTTCACCAGCAAGCTGGGCTGTGGCCATGGGCCCCACGCCGGTGGGTGCCTGGGTGACCTGGGCTGGGGGCCGGGGCTGGTCCACACCTGTGTATCTTCAGGCTTCCCTGGGAAAAGGGGCTGCCCAGCCCTGCCCGCGGTATGCACCACCTCCTCAGGGTCCACTCACCTTGATCTTGGCAGGGCCCATGTGAATCCAGGGTGAGCCCAGGTTAGCGCTCCCCTGCTGTCAAATTCGGGAGGCTACTTTACCTCTCTGAGCCCCTTCCTCTTCTGCACAGAGCAGGAAGCCATAGCCTTGCTCGTGGGTGTGTTCTGGGGTTTACATGCATTATTGGGGGCCAAGTACCCAGTGCGGAGCCCGGCCTGCCTGGCCCTTGGCCCTCCACCTCACCATGGAGGCCTCTTGTCCTGGGCAGCCTCCTTCTCTGTGTGAGGAGCGCTAGACAGGTCCTAGCAAATGGAGGAAGCTGGGGGGCACAGGCCGGATGGAGCCCACTGCGGGGCCCCACACTTGGGTCAGCAGGAAAGACCCCCACATGCTCCTCCGAGCAGACATGAGGAGGGAGACCCCTTGGGGGCCCGTGCACACAGGAAGCCACCCTTCCTGCGAACTATCCCTCCTCCACAGCCCATGCCCCCGTCGTCTGTTTCTTGCCTCCATCCGAGAGCCCCTGCCTGAGTGAAATCCCTCAGCCTGGTCCTCAAAGGGCCATGGCAGAGCTCCCCCCAGGCTTCCCAACCCCAGGGCTCCTCCGTCTCTGGGGTGCCCATTTGCCCCCTGCTAACACCTTTGTGCATATGCTGCCTCACTCCCAGCCCCATCACCTCCTGGGCTCCCCACCCCCACTTCGGGACCCCACCCCCAAGAGGACCTCAGCTCCCAGACTTGGAGATCTTTCCTCTTCCTCGTGTTGATGTTGCTGTGGAAGGCAGGGTGGGTCCTACCCATTGTGTCTGCCCCAGAGTAGTGAATTCTGGACTAAATACTGTTTCCGTATTTTTTAAATGTCTCCAAGGCACTCTCCGTGGGGCAGTGTAGACCAAAGGTGCTCAATACCACTTATGAAATGAGGACATGAAGGGGTGTGGAGCCTGCTCCCGGGGGCCAGGGAGAGGAGGAGCAGTGCCCATTCAATCATCCCACAGGAAGGGAGATGCGCGCGGGGCCAGCCTCGCCCAGGCGGTGTGTCCAGGCCAAGGGGCAGCGCTCACAGGCGGGGCTGCCAGCGAACAGAGTGTTCTTGGAACATCAGAAAGAGAAGCAGGCCATGCCCAGATTTTGGGTCTTCAAGGCCTTGCTGGCCGGGCGGGGCAGGGCCAGGCGGTGGCAGCCCTGCTGGTCGAGAGAAAATCACTGGGCGTGCACTGAAGTCTGCTGGCTCCAGCAGACTGCTTGTGGCCGGAGCAAAGCACAAGGCCCCATCTCACCAGGTCAGCGGAGATGCTGCCTGCCTGGAGCTTGGGTCCCGTGGGGTTGGGGGCGAAGATGCTGCATCCCAGTGCTGTTCCCTGCTCGGGGCCCTGGAAGCAGAGCGGCCTGGCTTCTCTCATTGGCCAAAGAGGGTTTGGAAGGTAGGGCTTAGGGGCCGTTCCCTCCTGTCGCACAGGCCTGCGGGGTTCTCATGCGGAACCCCAGGCCAACCCCTGATGACAGGGCCCAACGCGGGAGGCTTGGGAAGGCCTTTGGTGGTGGGGGCAGGGGATGTGGAGGGCAGGAGTGAGGGAGGTGGTGGCTGGGAGTGTAAACAGCGGCGTAGAGACCTCTGTGCATTTCGGGACGGGCTCTCCAGAGCCCAGGGTCCTTTTCTGTGCCGTACTTGACTGTGTAAATATTTTTCTTAGGAGTAAAGAGAGAGCCTCCATTCATTGGATGGATCTCACTTGAAGGAACTGAGAAGTATCTGTTTAGGCATAAAAGCTAAAAGCAGTGTCCAAGGAGCTTTAAAAAAAATCATTTCTGTAGCTCAAACACGGCCAAGCTGATTTTTTTAATGCAAAAAATAAATAAATATTACCCTACTCCCGGTTGAGAGCGCAAGGGTTTGTGTCAACACCAGTGCAGTCTTTGCTCTGCGAGCCAGAGGCGGGGCAGCCGGCGACTAACCGCCTTTCACGGTTCTTGCGGGAGCTGCCAACGGGAAGCCGCCCAGCTTTGCTGGAGCCCACACGGCCGGAGGGAGCTTGGCCGTGGAGAGAGTCCTGGCCGGGGTTCAGGTGCAAGTCCCGGGTGGAAGGGCTGGCGTGTGTCTTCTTCCTGCCGAGGCATCCACCCGGAGGCCTCTGTCCTGCCGGAGCACACTCCTGGAGTCAGGAGGCCCAGACTCGAGTGCGGGTGCCGCCCTGAGCAGCTCCTCCACATCTGCCCGGTCACCTCAACTCTGCAGCCCCTGTTTCCCGTCTACACAGCAGGGGCGTTGCTGGTTCCTGCTTCCCACATGTGGTTGTGAGGAGGAGGTCTGCGTCTGCGGTGCCTGGGACAGGCCCCCCACATGCGGCAGGGCCCCAAAAAATGACCCGCTGCTGTTATGACTGGCTTCACCATTGCCATCACCTTGATGCAACATTTACACCAGGGAAATTGGCAGCACCCACGGCTTCCATTTGGAAAAGAAAATAAAGAATGAGATTTGTTCTTTAAAAACTCCATCTGCTCAGAAAGGGAGGATGTGTGGGTGGCCGTGGACATTCCTCTCCGAGAGTAAGATGACCCTGAGATGTGGAGGCTCAGTGTGGCCTGGTCATCAGCTTCCAGCCCTGCCAGGGGCACTGTTTAGTTGGGTGTAAAACCCTGCTGAACGTGTGGGCCGCATGGAAGCTGAAGCTGCTGACCACCAAGACCTTTGCCTGGACTGTGTGTCCAGCAGAACCCTGAGCCCCTCGACCCCACAGTCTCCCAGCAGTGAGCAGAGTGAGGCTTGGAGCCTGGATGGGATGTGGAGGTTGTAGACAGCTCCATCAGCCTTGCCATTTGTATGCCCCTGGGTGCCCTGCATAGACAACCCTGACCCCCCGACTCCACCCATACGGGCTTCTTCAGGGAGAAGAGGCCTTGGAATCAGCTTTTAGCAGGTTCTAGACTCAGACCCACATCTTTGGGTCCAATGAAGCTACTTCAGAAATGGGCAAGAAAGAAAAGTAGGTTAGAACCAGCCACAGTGGCTCACGCCTGTCATCCCAGCACTTTGGGAGGCCAAGGCAGGAGAATTGCTTGAGCCCAGGAGTTAGAAATCAGCCTGAACAACATAGTGAGACCCTGTCTCTAGAAAAAATACAAAAAATTAGCCAGACATGGTGGAGCATGCCTCTAATCCTAGCTACTTGGGAGGCAGAGGTGGGAGGATCACCTGAGCCCAGGAGGTCGAGGTTGCAGTGAGCTGATCGAGCCACTGCACTCTAGCCTGGAGGCTGGGGGTGGGTGGGGAGAGAGAGAGAGAAGAAAAGTAAAGAAGAAAGAAAGAAAGAAAAGGAGAGAGAGAGAGGAAGGAAAGATGGAGAGAGAGAGAAGAGGAGAGGAGAAGAGAAGAGGAGAGGAGGAGAGGAGAGGAGAGGAGAGGAGGAGAAGAGAAGAGAAGAAAGAAAAGAAAGAAAAGTTAGAGCCGAGCTGGGCATGGTGGCTCACATCTATAATCACAGAACTTTGGGAGGATTGCTGGAGTCCAGGAGTCCCAGCCTGGGCAACATAGTGAGACCCCATCTCTACAAAAAATAAAACAAATTAGCCGGGATGGTGGTGTGCTTGTTGTCCCAGCTACTCAGGAGGCTGAGTTGAGAGGATCGCTTGAGCTCAGGAGGCTGAGGCTGCAGTGAGCCATGATTGCACCACTGCACTCCAGCCTGGGTGAGACACCCTGTTTCAAAAAAAAAAAAAAAAAAAAAAAAACAGAAAAAGAAGAAGAAGAAAGAAAAGAGAAGTAGGTTAGAGAGAGAAGGTTTGCTCTCAATGCCAAGGGCAAGGGGTGGGTAAAGCGGAGTGTTGGGGTCCCTCATGGGCCTCAGCCTCCTCTGCACCGGGCTCCGTCCACCTCCCGCTGGTTTGGAAGCAGCTCCGTGGCCGGGGCTCACTCTGGGTTTCCTCCTTAGTTAGGTTCTCAGATACTTTAATAACAGATAATTTTGACGGGAGAGAAACCTTCTGGGATCCATTTGTGGCACCAAACAGCAAGCTGAGCCCCCCTGGGGCCGCGCCAGAACTCCAGAGCCCTAAGCGCCTCTGCGTACGTGGCCTCTTTGCTGACTTTTTGGAGAACAGAGGGTATTTATTTTAAGAGTCAAAAAAGAGGTTCTGACCAACCCCACTTAGCTAAACCCTGGCGCTGGAACCCGTGAGAGAAGCTAAATGCCAGAGGTCAGACCTCGCTTTTTTGGCTAAAACGCTTAATCAAACACACCTAATACTTGTGCCGGGGTGCGGAGAGGTTGAGAGCGCGGCGGCCGCTGCCAGCAATCGAGGAGCCAGCGGCGCGTGTGCTGAGGGCCCAGCAGGCAAAATAAAGAGCGTTTTCAGCTGAGCGGCGGCTCAGGCGAGGCTGGGGGAGCCGGGGAGCGCGTCCCGCCATTTTTCCAGCCGAGGTCAGCAGCGGGTGAAGAGGCGGAGTCCGTGGTGTTCACAACTGCCAAGGCGGGCTGTGCGATGGGGCAGGCGGTCCCGGAACGCGGCTCAGGCCCCAGCGCCCTGCCTGCAGGAGGCCGCTTCTTTCTCTGTTGCCATCGGGCGCCGGTTTCCTCTTCCGGAGGTGCAGGGCAGCTGGGGAGGGCTCTGCCCCTGTGCGGCTCTTCCGTGGTTCCACGCTGGGCTCCGGGGTGACCACACTCCTCAGCAGCCCACACCCTCGGCCCGAAGGGGGCCCAGGCCCCGTGCCCAGAGGATCCAGAGAGACAGCCGGGAGCCCAGCAGCTGTGGCAGCTGCCCCCACCACCACCCCGGGGCTGGCCAGGTCCCACCTCCTGATGCCACACGGTATGACTGGGCCCTCCTGGTCAGTGCGTCGCATGTAACGCCTTCAACTATTGGGGCCGTTGTTGGAGCATCCGTCTCTGCGTCCCCACCTGATGACAAGCTCCGGGGAGCAGGAGTGCTGGCCAAGCCCACGCACGGACCAAGCCCACGTCAGACTCCGCCAGAAAGGCAAGAAGGGCCTCCGCATGGCGTGATGGATGGGTTTATGGGGGCATTCCATCCCACCCGGACACTCGGAGGGCAGGGAGACAGGAAGATCAGGCGACCAAAAGTGCAAGTGAAAATGCAGGTGGCCACAGCAGGAACGGTGGGCGCCCAGCAGAGAGCAGCGTGGACAGAGGGAGGGCGGCCCCCACCTGAGAGGCTATGCATCTGAGGCCACAGCAGGCCCAGGGTGGCATCGGTGGGTGGCTGGAGGGCTGTCACACTAGCCCCCTCCGAATGTGAGGTTGTGGTGTTAACGGGGGCTCCTGGGCTGACCCTGCCTGGGAGTGATCGTGGGAATGGCTTGAATGGGCCGTGGCATGCACTTTCCCACTGGGAACAGGAGGGAGCCTCCCGGAAAATGCCCAGAGGCCACCAAATGCTCCCAGGCCAGCGCCAGGCCCCTGTGGGCTCTGGGTGGGTACGTGGGTTTGTGAGCAGGTACTGGCAGGACAGGGCAGGGAGGGCAGGGCCCTCTCGCTGGTGGTGTCTGCACAGGTGCCAGTGACTTCGCCGCAAATGCCAGAGAGATACAAACAGCATCTCACTCCTGGACACGCCTCACGCAGCAGGCAGGACTGGGGAGGCCCTGGTTCTGGTTTCAGCCCAGCCTTTAACTGGCAACAAGATCCACAGTTTCTCTGCCCGGGGCGGCTCACTACGGCGGGATCTGTCCTTCTACTCTCGAGAGCTCCAGCGCCACCACTGGGACGGGGCATCCCTTTCACCAGACCTGGGACAGCCAAACGGTCCTCCAGCATCCAGAGTGAGGAGAGATTCCACCTGAGCAGCTCCTCGAGCTCTGCCTCCAGCACGCCTCGGCCCCGCAGGCAGGTCACGCCCTACTAAGGCCTCCTCCTCTTCCAAACGCAGCCCATCTAGGTGCCTGAATCTAGCAGCCATCACTGCCATTCACATTAGCGCAGGGTGACCCGGAAGGCGATGGGGCTGGGCCCCACTGTGACTGGGAACGCCAGCTCGTCAATTGCACCTTGGCAGGCACGCTGTGCTGCTGTGCTCCGTCCTTAGGATTTGTAAAGCCATCATGTAATATTAAGGGGAGGGGAAAGAAAATCTTTGGCTTGAGCATCATTTTCTCGTTTTATTTTTCAAGGATCAGTTTCAATCTTGGTTTCTATTCTTATGGAAACAACGTTGCGGTTTCCGTATACTCGACCGTGCATGGCCACTTTGGGTCCAGAAGGGAAAAATCCAATTTCTAGAGCTCATTTGTCAGTTTGCTTAGCACAGACAGCACTCTGGGATGGGTCACTGAGACGCCGCCACTCTGGAGTGCAGCCTGGTGGCTTTGAAGAGGAGACACCCGGCGAAATGCTCTCCAGAGCCAAAGAACGTTCCGGCTCGAGCGACCTGGGAGGAAGAACGAGCCGACTGCTGGCCCACTCCAGCCTCCCTGTCTCGGCCTCTGTCCACACGTGGGTGAGGGGGCGGGAGCTCCTGTGTGGCCCACAGCCCGCTGCTGGGGGTCCTCAGTGGCCACCCCGGGCACCTGCATGGCACTAGGCACAGCGGCTTTTCTGCCTTAGCTCCGTTTCCTTTAAGAAGTTTCCTCCAAAAGCCATGGGGGACATCCCCCTCCCAGGGATCTGGATGGGAGTGAAGAGCCAGTTAAAACACTCCCACCTCTGATTTGCCAAAAAAAAAAAAGAGGAAGCAAAGAAATGGCATGAGCTCCCTCTCCCTCCAGCACCCACCAAGCCACCCTTCCGCAGGGCACTGGCTGACCTCTGCCCCTGGCTCTGGCCGCCCGCCGCTGTCTCCTGGGACCGCTGGGCAGAGTCCAGCTCCCCCCGACCTCTGCCTCCTGAGCTGGACTGTAAGCCCCCGGAGGGCAGGGACTGCACCTCGCTGTCTCTCACCTGTCCAGGGCCAGGCACAACCTAGACCAAGTTACGTCTAAATACACATGGTGTGATTCGCCGGTAGAACTTGGAGGAAACAAAAATAGAGTCTGTTCACCATCCAGGGTGTCCATGCGCTCCTCCCAGATGGTTCTCATAAATAATATGAGTGGCTCACCTTGAGATGCCTTGACCTGGGTCCCCACCCAACCACTAAAGGGCCAGAGTGAGCTACACAGTGTGTCTCCATCCCTGGAGTGCAGTGTTTCCAGGGAGGTGAAGTCCCTGGGGGGCGCTTGGAGTCCTCGGTGACTGGGGGAGCCTCTGCTGGAAGAAGGGATACCTGTGATCAATGGAACCCTTCATTTCCTGCTGTGGAGAAGCCACTGGGTCCCACCCTGTGACTTTTGGGGACAGTGGTTCTGCCCCCACCATTTAGAACCCAGTGTAGCTTGAGAATGTTTTATCAGAAACTAACAACCCCTCTCAAAATTGTTTTGCAGCAAATACTGACAGACGTGGAAGTGTCGCCCCAGGAAGGCTGCATCAAAAAGGTAGGAGAGCTCACCCTGCGCCGTCTCAGCTCCCCAGCGTCCTCGGACCTCCTGGCGGGGCGACCGCCATCCCAGCTGTCCCTGAGCTAACAAGTGTGTAGTCGGAATGTTGCTGGCAGGCCCTGAGCAATGTGTTATCTGTGGACTGATGTGTGCACAGGACGGTGGCTTTGCTGTCATTAGGAGGGATGGGGAGGTGGGGGTCATGTCGCCGTAGGGTCACAGGTACAGGGCCATCCGCCACTCTCCTAACTCCCAAGAGCAGAGGAGAGCCCTGTACCTGTGGGAAAGCTTCAGGCCATGCAGACAGGAAAATTAAATAAACGCAGGTTGTGTTTATTTAACTGTCTTTGCTGGATACTCTCATGAAAAGAATATGGGGAAAAATTGGCTGCAGATTCAACAAAGCCTTTGCTGCACTCGTAGCTTCCAAAGAAGCATTGTTTTAAATAAGCAAAACCACGAGGCAAGAGAAAAAGGGTCCACGTGGCATTATCCACGGCTTTGCTGACTGGTGGTGGGTAACGGCTGGTGGACACACATTAGGTCTAACAGATCCAGAGGGAGAACCATGTGCAGAGAAACAGGCCCTGGGGAGGCACACACATAGTCACATGTGTGCCTGGGTGTGCACACTGCAGTCCAGACGGCCAGGAGGAGGAATGGCCTGGAAAGCAGCTCCGAAACCTAGAACCTGTTCAGCAGCCAGAACTCCACTTCAACGGGATATGCATTGCCTGCACGCACACGCAGACGTCCACAGACACAGCACGCTCACACGTGGTGGCTGATCTCCTATTTTTGGGGGGGGGGGTTTCTAGTAAAATTAAATAACAGTCTCTCGCTTGGCATCTTTGCTTTAAAGCAAGATAAAATTTAGAGAGAGTCACATTTACACATCCCCACCCAGACAGCATCGCAGGGGGCGGGTGGGGGGGGCGGGGTGCACCATGGGAGTTGCTGGCACAGAGGAGCCAGTGCTGAGTCAGTGCCTACCGAGTGCTGTTACAATTCTGTCAGAATTACAACTGGATTCCGTGACGCAGCATATGGGCTTGAGGGGTACTGGCAGCCTTGTGGTTAGGAAGCTGAGCTGAGTGTTCAAGTCATCAATACTCCATTTTTCCCCCAAAGTCAAAGGAAAGTGCTGTGCTAGTCCTGCCAAACTCCCAGTCTCTGAGCCGAGGCATTTGGGCAGAGCTGCCTACGAGGGACAGGGGACCCACCATCTGGGCAGAGCTATCCGCAAAGCACAGGGGGACCTGACCCTTCTCTCCAGGTTCAACCCCAGATACATTGATTTTGGAGAAAGCATGGCAATGGAGACTTTTTCTGGGCCCGCAGTGACCCGCTGAAGGGCCTCCAGAAACTGGGTGAACTGGTTCCGGTGTCCTTCCCCGTCGCTGGTGTGGCTGTGTCTGGCCTCCTGGGGTCCTTTTGTCCAAGGACAAGGTGTCGGCTCTCAGTCCCCGCCGTCCACAGGATGCCTGAGGTCTTCCTGCACCCGCGTTTGACTGTGCCATGGAGCAAATTCCAGGGCTGGTCTTTTCCACTTTCCCTCTTTCTCCTTTCCTGCCTCTTTAAATGAGTTCACATTTTCTTAAAGGACATAGAGGAGCAGGAAACAGTAAGCAGCGCTGCTGTATTTCCGAGAACTGCAGTATTTTCACTTCCCACAAAAAGTGACCTGCAGTTAGTGCCAATCCCTCAAGTTCTCGAGGGAGCCTGAAATCACTGGGTTTTCCACCCCGATGCGTCCCTGGACCGTCTGACATTTTCAAGACGCCCTCCTTGGCTGCGCCTCTCCTGAATGCCTCATGGAGGTGGCCTGGCAGGAGGTTAGAGAGGATCAGTTTATGCTGGGAGGGGTTGCTTGGTCTAGGAACAGGGGTCAAGTCAGAAGGTCAAAAGGTCAAGTCTAGATTTAAAGGGCCCGGAGGAGGCAAGTGCTGGCTGCTTCTGAACCAGAACGAAATAGGACAGAAGGAGGGTGAAGTGGGCGCCGCCTTCTGTGCCTCTGGGCCACGGTGGGTTTGCCTTTGTGTCTTATATGTGTGGCCATTAGGTCTCGCTCAGTGTGGCCCAAGGTCATTCTTGAGAGCGGCTCCCGGGGTGGGCATGAGATGCTGTCCAGCCAGGGGCCTACTTCCAAGTGCCCAGGGCAGCAGGCATCCCTCTGACGCAGGCCCTTGGAAAGCAGGTTGAGAACCTTGGGTCGGACTGAGGAGTCTCAGGTTCCGCCATCCCACGGAATCAGAGCAGACCCGATGCACGAGACCCTCCACGGCACCGCCGCGGCTGCAGGGAGCTCAGCGCAGGGTACCAGAGCCAGCATCGGGGGCGTTGGTGGGCGGTCCTGTCCAAGCAGGCCTCCTGACCCCAGCCCAGGGCTCCTCCCTGCCGCTGCCCTGCAGGCCCAGTCCGAGGGGCTGGGGGCTGCCTGGAGGAGGCACCCAAGTCCTCAGGCACAGCTCCACCAGAGGGGGAGACTGCCACACAGTTGATGCCTGGGCCATCAACTCATAGTTTTTTCAGCCTCTGCAATAAACACCGTCAGCGTTTGCAGGATTCGAGTGTTTGCCAAGGCCATGCTGGTGGAAGAATCAGATCCCTAACCCCAGGGCTCAGACTGGACCCGTTCAGTTACATTTCTAGGCACTCTCGGGGAGCCGGGGGGGTTGGGGCTGAAAGACTGAGAGACATGAGCTAAAATTCAAAGGCAAAGTCTTCAGACTCGGGGGCCAGGAAGACCTGGACAGACAGCCCTCGAGTGGGCGTCAGTCCAGACGGAGACCCAACCCTGCAAACAAATGCGCCACTTAGAGCTACTGGTATAGGTGAGATGTGTGGATTGCTGCCGTAACTGTGCGCACCGCGGTGCTGTTTTCAGGATGAATTCAGTACAGTCCTTCCTTATAGGATGAGAACTCTGGTTTAGGGGTTTTGTAGTTTGGGTCACCCAAAGGCACACTTGGGAACATTAAAAACCTCATGGGGAACATGACGGGGGTGGCTGTGTGACCTGTGGGTGGGCAACTCCTGTGTCTGGCTTCAGTTCATCCACCTCTGGGAGGATTACACTTCCTGTTCTTTATCTGCCTCAGTGAAATGTGACGAAGTTAATTAATTCAATCAGCAGCTTGGCATATGAGCTGCAGAAAAGGTGATATTTTGTGGGGAAGCCACGGTTAGGAATTCTAAGTATCAGAGAGTGAGGTTTCTGAAGGGGCTGGATGCAGGATGACTCTACTCAGAATTTACAGGCGAGGGCGGCCGGGCCGGGGGTTGTATGGAGGCCTGGGATTCGAACCCAGGACTGTGGCGCGGGGCCTGGCTCCTGTGGGCGCTACAGAGGTGCCTCCCGTTAGCCCCGCCCCCACCCCAGGAGGGCGGAGCCACCGCCAGGCGCAGGGGACGGTCCTCCTCCGTCCTTCCTGCGCCCCTTCAGCTTCGCCCTGGCCTCCCGCATTCCCTCTGTCTCACACCCCGGCCTCTGCGCCTTCGTTCACTCCGCAGCCCTTGCGCCCGCGCAGCCCAGAGCTTTGGCGCTGGCCCGCGCTCGCTCTGGTGCGCTCGCCCTGGTGCCCTCTGCGTGCCCTCGCCGTCCCTGCGCCCGTCCTGGTGCGCCCTGGGCGCGCGTCACCGGCGCTTCCCAAAAAGTCACATTGGCTGTGGGTCGGGCTGCGTCGCGCCTTTCCTGGCCGCGGTGCGGGGACCTCTGGGACCGCTCCCTCCAGCGGACTCTCTATTTAGTCTCTGTTTACTTAGAGGGAAAGCCCGGGGGCTCCTGGAGAGCAAACATCTGCGGGAGATAATCTAGCGAGTTGTCCATCCATCACTCGGGGCGCGCGGCTCCCTGGAGAGCCCGCCGGAGCCGGTAATAAAAAGGCCGGGCGAAGAGGCTTTGGGGACGAATCAAGAGCCGTGTTAAGGGCTCGCTGAAAATGGATGGAAGACATTATTAAGGCTCAATGGCCATCTTATCAAAATCCAATAGGATAGACATTTGGCAAAAGGCTTAAATTTATTCTTTGACTTTCTGGAGGGCTTGAATTTATCCGTTAACAAGAGTGTAGTCCACCCGGGAGATGCTATCAGCTGAAAGAATTTTGATTCAATCTCTGGCGATATGAAAGGGGAAACATGGCCCGGCAGCCTTTCCCTTTGTCTACTTTATCGTGTTTTCCTTCCCCCTCTTGAAAAGGAAGGACGTGTTAATACAGAACGGGAAAACACAAACAAAAGGAAGTGACCTTTTCTCTTATTTTTATTTTCTCTTCCCCTCCGCTTCTCTATCCCCCTCCTCCCAAAAATAAATACATCGTGAATTCGCATGGGAGGGCTAGGCCTGGGGACCTGGAAAAAACGCATCCACCCCAGCCAGCCCCTAGGGCGAGGGGCGGGAGTGCAGAGGCTTAGAGGAGGGTCAAAAATAAATCGAGCTAATAAAGTCATTCCGCCGGAAGAGGGGCCGGTGATGGGTCCATAAATCTCTCCCGGTTATTATTATTACGTACAAAATGCTACAGGTCATAAAAGTCATCTGATAGCCCAGCCTTGCATTGTCCAAACAGGGTGATTGATTGATAATGACGATAATTTGTGAAATGATTATTTGGATGTTAGAACCATGGCCTGTCCCACTGGGCTGTTGGGTGGGCGTTTTCTATAGCCCGGCCCGGGCAAAATGCCTCTGGTAACGAGGAGTCCAGAGGTTTCCTGGGTCCCTCCCGTGGGGACTGGGGGCTAATGAAGGATGGCTGCTGAGCCCAGGAAGTTGGGAGGGAGACAGACAGGCAACTGCTAAGTGTCTTTTGTGCAGCAGTTACTGGAGGAGGCCACACACCCTGAGGTCTAAACGCAGCTGGGACCTCGCTGGGACTCCAGGCACTTTGTGAGCAGGATATACCGAGTTCCTGGCCACGCTAGGCTTTTAGCCCAGCACAGCACCACGCAGCCGGAGACTGCTGTTCGGTGTCCAGTCCTGTGGCTTACTGTGTTCTGTTTGTATTGTTTTCCTCCTAAAGGAGGCTGGAGGGCTGGGGAGGAAGGGAGTAGGGGGCAGGGGTAGGGAGGGGAGGGGATGTGGTTGGAGAGATGGAGGGACCCTCAAACACAGAGCTGCAGAAGGAGGCGCTGCTATGCATGCGTCGGGCTCAGCTGGTGCGTATGGGAACTAGAAGGCTCTCTGGCATGTACTGGATCTAGAAGGCTTTCTGCGGCCTCCCTAAGCTTGGTTTTGCTGAGGCCTGTGCCAGCGAGGTGAGTGAGGTTCAGACCGCCTTTTCCCCTGTTCCCTTACCAGCCAGCCAGCAACACAGATCCCGCCGGAGTGCCGTCACTAAACTGCAGTTTACCTACCCATGCGCTTTATTACCAAAAAAGAAAAAAAAAATACACACCAAAATCCCTAACCCTAAGAACCCTGCTATCCAAATTATTAATTTGCATGTGGGATCAGTTATGTCTTTATGAAATCCAAGTGTGTTTAGCTGCCCCGGAGACAGCCCCGAGTTGATTTTGATAATCTCAGCCTGAATAGACTTGCTTCGTCGCAGTAAGCCGCGGACAAAAGGCTGGACAGTGGCTGAAAGCCCTTTGACGACATGTCTCTCTTTCCATTGTCCCGGGGTTGCTGATAAAAGAATCGGGAGTCCATTAATTCAGTGAATGAACATATAGTAAAGTCAGTCCCCTCTTGAGAACAATAATGTTGAGGTCAGCTACGGTTGCCATGGAAACTAAGTATTCCTAAGAAGTTTGCATCCTTGATTTTGCTGAATCAAAGGCTGCAGGCAGAGAGGTGTAAGGCGGCCCAGGCAGCAGAAAGTCGGAAAGCACCGCCCACACCATCCCCTTCCCAAGGCAGCGCTGGGCCGTGGCCCTGGGGACCCTCATCCGCCCCTGGGGACCAGGCCAGGTGCCTGGCTTCCGCTTCCTCCGTCTTCTCTCCCCCCTCCCCCCACCCCACTCCCAGGATCCCGTTTTCACAACTGTTGCGGCTTGTCTGGGGAGGCCGCATTGCTCCTGAGGCTCCAGTACGCAGGGCAGAAATCAGGCCTGAGGGAGGGGCCGCAGCCTCAGCTCCCGTGGCCTCCAAGGTGGCAGCCGGCCCTGGGTGGACTCTGACCTCTCGCCACCTCGCCACACCTGAACTTGCCCCCTGGGGTAGGGCGGTCCCGCAGGGGCCCCTTCACAGGCTGATAAGGGTGATTAATGGCCCGTTAGCATGGCCCAAGGTGAGCTATGGGGCAGCTCCAGGCTGGGTGACAACTTTATCAATGTAACCTTTTTGCCGCCGCCCCCCCCACCGCCATTCTAAATTGAGTTGATTCTACTTACCCCACCCCCACCTCAACTGAAGGATCCCTTAAATCAGCTGAAACCGTCAGATTCGGCTGGGAGAGGTGCAGCTAATTACCGTCCTATGCAGTGGTTTATTACCTGCTATGCTGGTGCCATGGTCTCTACCACCCTGCGTGTCTGAGGTGGCTTCCTTTCTGCTCTGCAAGGCCCCAGGGCCTGAGGGTGCAGGGGGCTCAGGGCAGCCTGGGAGAGGCATTGTTCACACACATCCAGCCCAAGTCCAAGAGCGCATGGGGGGATGTGAGAGTTTAACTTGTCCTTTTTCTGTGTCAGTGAAAGAAGAGCCTGGGCTTCTCTCTGACCCTGAAGCGTCCTGGGAAGCCTGCGAGGGTACAGCCTGGGGGAAAGGCCCTGCAGAAGTGGGGCTGGAGTGGATGGAAACTGGGAGGCAGGGCAGGGGGCTGTGTCCCCCATCTCGGGGTCCCTGGCTCAGCATGAGAATAGGTGGCTCTGGGGAACCTGCTGTCATCAGAAATGACTTCTATTGTGCTGAGGCTTTAGGCTGAAACTTAAATTCCAGTGGGAGACGAAACATCACAAATTTTAGAAGGACACACTCAGACGCTGCCTTAACCCCAAGTTAAACAGAGGGGTCTTCTTACCTTGGAGACCCAGAGGAGCCGGACCAAGCCAGGGCCCCTTCCCCACCCACCCCTGCCCTTTGGACCTGGTTCTGCCCGGGGCAGCGCGGCCCTCAGCCTTGAGCTCCAGGCCTGGCCGTTTGGTTTCCTCTTTTGCAATGGGAGATAATGAGTCTCACGTGCTGCGTGGTTCAGGGGTGAGGTGGGGTGAGGGCGCAGCAGTGAGGCACAGCTCTGGGTACCGAGGGTGAGGTGGGGTGAGAGCGGAGCAGTCAGGCACAGCTCTGGGCACCCGGCGTGAGAACCCACGTCCAGGGCTTGGCTGCTCTTTACTAGGTGTGGGAACGAGGGACCAGTCAGGGTGGTGGGAACCCAGCGACCAGGGTAGGGGGCCCCTGGGCAGACACCTGCCTCTGAAGTGGTATCATGGCACCTGCAGGGGTCAGGGTGCACAGGTGCTGCCCTGGAACCAGCACCCCTTCTCCACAACCGAACCGACGCCACAGGGTGCCCAGGGCAGCCCCTCCGTTGTGGCCACCCAAGCAACTCCCACAGCAGGGTGCAAGGGGAGGCCCTGCAGGCAGGACACCTCTCGCAGGCGCCTGGTTCTGCAGCAGGATTTATTGGCTACATTACCAGCTTTATAGGAGCCAGATGGTGGCGTCAATAAACCCTGTCCATAATCTTCAGGTGGGTGCAATATTGAGTTAATTAAATTGTGCTGCTCTATTAGGAGAGAAAAATAGATCAGCTCTGAGCCCTGGTTAGCCGCCTCTGCTTTAAACACGAACACACACCTCAGCAAAGTCTGCGGTAATTGGTTTGGGCGGGGAGTTCTCTCTTCCACACAGCCATGCCGCCTCCCTCCTAAGGTACCTGCCAAACCTCATTACCACGATTCTCCTCAGCTGGGCTTATGCATGCTAGTGAGCCGGGTGGCGGGGTTCCCCTCCAATGTACAAGAGGGCAACTCTCCTGGGTGCTGGGACTCCTTGGGACCCTTCCCGAGGCCTGGCTCCTCGCTTCTGTGACATCATGCTGTGCCCCCCTCTTCCTGAGCCCTATCTCCCTGTAGCTAGGTGCCCAATGGCCTGAGCATACCTCCCTCTCGTGGTGCAGGTTGAGTGCTCCCGGCTCCGAGGGCCGGCTCTGAGGTCCTGCATGCCCAGCGGTGTCCCTGTGCGGGCATTGGGGGCTGGGCTCTGCAGCTGCTCCTCTGCATAACGGTGTCCAGGCCGGGCCCCAGGTGGGCCCTGAATCCCTCAAATAGAGGGGGGATCTTCCCTGGCTTCTTGGGGCCCAGTCCTGCTCTAGAGCCAGAAGAAGGCTCTGGGGAGAGTGAGGGCCTCATGTGCCCAGTGGGGGCTGCGGTGGAGGTCCCTGAGGCCTATCTGGCTGGTGGAAATTTTCCGCAGGAGGTGGGCCCCTCGTGGAAGGTGGTATCTCCCCACCTTATCTAAGAAGCCACCTGCTGTTAGAGAAAGCGCCTGCCCTGGGGGTGGGGCTGGTGGGCAGCAGGGTGGGGCAGCCAGGTCCCGGGAGAAGGTTGTAGATCCACCAGCATCCCGGGCTCGTGTTCCATGAGCCTACTTCTCTGGTGGGGGCACTGGCTTCCTGGGGCCGACTGTGAACCCACAGCTGCGTGGACCGTGGGGGTCCCAGCTGGGACCACTGAGCAGCAGTGCCGAGCCTCCCCCTCCTGCCTCACTGCCACAGCAGGTTCCAGGTTGGCCTTGAGACGGTGTGTGTTCAGCCTGGTACTGAGGGGTGGAGGCGGGAAGGAGGGTCATGCAGGAAAGAAGGAGAAAGGCAGGGGTGTGTGCTCGTGGAGATGTGGCATTCCCCCTCCCTGGCTCCGACACCGGGCTGTCCTCTACCAAACACCAGCCGCGTGTGCAGGAACCCCTCGAGCCCACGCGTTGCTGCTGCGCTTGTCACCCTCGCTTACAGAATGCTCGCCAGGCGCCACGTGCTCTGCAGCCTCCACGATTCTCCTGCATGGATCCCCACA
This sequence comes from Pan troglodytes, assembly GCF_028858775.2. Classification (NCBI taxonomy): domain Eukaryota; kingdom Metazoa; phylum Chordata; class Mammalia; order Primates; family Hominidae; genus Pan; species Pan troglodytes. The sequence goes on along the minus strand of NC_072398.2, from coordinate 228,836,042 downwards.
CTAGCCGTCCAGGTAGTATCACCCCCACCAGGCCACGTCGGAAAATAAGGCACCACACTCTTTTTTTTAAATTTAATTTAATTTAATTTAATTTAATTTTTTTATTATTATTATTATACTTTAAGTTTTAGGGTACATGTGCACAATGTACAGGTTAGTTACATATGTATACATGTGCCATGCTGGTGTGCTGTACCCAATAACTCGTCATTTAGCATTAGGTGTATCTCCCAATGCTATCCCTCCCCGCTCCCCACACCCCACAACAGTCCCCAGAGTGTGATGTTCCCCTTCCTGTGTCCATGTGTTTTTATTGTTCAATTCCCACCTATGAGTGAGAACATGCGGTGTTTGGTTTTTTGTCCTTGTGATAGTTTACTGAGAATGATGATTTCCAATTTCATCCATGTCCCTACAAAGGACATGAACTCATCATTTTTTATGGCTGCATAGTATTCCATGGTGTATATGTGCCACATTTTCTTAATCCAGTCTATCATTGTTGGACATTTGGGTTGGTTCCAAGTCTTTGCTATTGTGAACAGTGCTGCAATAAACATACGTGTGCATGTGTCTTTATGGTAGCATGATTTATAGTCCTTTGGGTATATACCCAGTAATGGGATGGCTGGGTCAAGTGGTATTTCTAGTTCTAGATCCCTGAGGAATTGCCACGCTGACTTCCACAATGGTTGAACTAGTTTACAGTCCCACCAACAGTGTAAAAGTGTTCCTATTTCTCCACATCCTCTCCAGCACCTGTTGTTTCCTGACTTTTTAATGATTGCCATTCTCACTGGTGTGAGATGGTATCTCATTGTGGTTTTGATTTGTATTTCTCTGATGGCCGGTGATGGTGAGCATTTTTTCATGTGTTTTTTGGCTGCATAAATGTCTTCTTTTGAGAAGTGTCTGTTCATGTCCTTCACCCACTTTTTGATGGGGTTGTTTGTTTTTTTTCTTGTAAATTTGTTTGAGTTCATTGTAGATTCTGGATATTAGCCCTTTGTCAAATGAGTAGGTTGCGAAAATTTTCTCCCATTTTGTAAGTTGCCTGTTCACTCTGATGGTAGTTTCTTTTGCTGTGCAGAAGCTCTTTAGTTTAATTAGATCCCATTTGTCAATTTTGGCTTTTGTTGCACAAAACAAAAGGGATGCCCTCTCTTACCACTCCTATTCAACATAGTGTTGGAAGTTCTGGCCAGGGCAATTAGGCAGGAGAAGGAAATAAAGGGTATTCAATTAGGAAAAGAGGAAGTCAAATTGTCCCTGTTTGCAGATGACATGATTGTATATCTAGAAAACCCCATTGTCTCAGCCCAAAATCTCCTTAAGCTGATAAGCAACTTCAGCAAAGTCTCAGGATACAAAATCAATGTACAAAAATCACAAGCATTCTTATATACCAATAACAGACAGAGAGCCAAATCATGAGTGAATTCCCATTCACAATTGCTTCAAAGAGAATAAAGTACCTAGGAATCCAACTTACAAGGCACGTGAAGGACCTCTTCAAGGAGAACTACAAACCACTGCTCAATGAAGTAAAAGAGGATACAAACAAATGGAAGAACATTCCATGCTCATGGGTAGGAAGAATCAATATCGTGAAAATGGCCATGCTGCCCAAGGTAATTTATAGATTCAATGCCATCCCCATCAAGCTACCAATGACTTTCTTCACAGAATTGGAAAAAACTACTTTAAAGTTCATACGGAACCAAAAAAGAGTCCACATCACCAAGTCAATCCTAAGCCAAAAGAACAAAGCTGGAGGCATCACGCTACCTGACTTCAAACTATACCACAAGGCTACAGTAACCAAAACAGCATGGTACTGGAACCAAAACAGAGATATAGATCAATGGAACAGAACAGAGCCCTCAGAAATAACGCCGCATGTCTACAACTATCTGATCTTTGACAAACCTGAGAAAAACAAGCAATGGGGAAAGGATTCCCTATTTAATAAATGGTGCTGGGAAAACTGGCTAGCCATATGTAGAAAGCTGAAACTGGATCCCTTCCTTACACCTTATACAAAAATTAATTCAAGATGGATTAAAGACTTAAACGTTAGACCTAAAACCATAAAAACCCTAGAAGAAAACCTAGGCATTACCATTCAGGACATAGGCATGGGCAAGGACTTCATGTCTAAAACACCACAAGCAATGGCAACAAAAGCCACCACACTCTTAAATGCAGGAGACGGTTTCCAAATGCAGCCTGCAGACCCCACAGTGGGGTCCTGAGGGTCGCGTGCAGCACACAGCCTCCCAGACGGCTCTCACCACAAAGCCAGGGCTGGCCCCGACACTTCAGGAGCCCAGCCCATGATGGCACTGAGCTGTCAACACAGTTGGGCTCAGAGAGAGGCAAGACAGTGGGGCGGAGTCCTGGGAGGAGGTGTGGCATTCATCTGTGGCCACAGTGGCACGGGGAGGGGGCGGGAGACACAAGCCATCCCCTAACTCTGTGGCTCGAAACAGCACACGGTGCCCCTCCTTATCGCATTCAACTTAGCTGCTGTGGGCAGGCAGCAGGGCTTGGTCCACCCTGGCGGTTGGGCCCAGTTTGTCCTGACTGCCTGCCCCCCTTGGACGCCAGAGCTATCTGGGAGTGTGAAATATTCCTGGTGGCAGCAGAAGAGGACAGCAGACACACATAGTCCTCATCCTCCTTAGGCCTTGGCTCAGAATGAACCCATCGTCACTTGTGCCCAAAGCCAACCCCGTGGCCGCACCGACACCCGAAGCCAACCCCGTGGCCGCACCGACACCCGAAGCCAACCCCGTGGCCGCACCGACACCCGAAGCCAACCCCGTGGCCGCACCGACACCCGAAGCCAACCCCGTGGCCGCACCGACAGTACAGGGGTGGAATGAGCTCCACCTCTCAGGGGAGGGACATGATTACGTGGCAGAGAGCAGGTATGTGGCACAGTGACAGCGCCTCACCTGGGACTGGGACTGGAGAACAGCTCAGGCCACCCCTTGCTTTTGCTGATGCTGAGTAACTGGTAGTGAGGTTAACCAGGAGGGACGAGGAGAGGAGACATCCGGATAAGAGAAGATAAACTGGCCTGACCCAACCAGTCTGAGAAGGCTGCATGCTCCATGCCTCCAACTCCATGGCACTCCGGACAAAGCAACACTGTAGAAGGACCAAAATCATCAGGGGCTGCTGCGGGCTGGGGGTCGGAATGAGTGGGCAGGGCATGGGCTCAGGGCAGGGGCAGGGCTCTGTGTGGCACTCCCAAGGTGGGTCCACGCCCCATTCTACATTCACGCGTAACCATGACCCCTCGGGTCAGCTGTGGACTTCCGTTAATAATAACAGGCTGATACTTGTTTATCTATTGTAACAAGAGTATCACACCAACGTAGGTGTTCATCACGGGGGAATTGCGGGGAGACGGGGAGAGAATGAGTCAAGGGGAACAATGTACTGTCCACCTGTTTTCCTATGCACCTGTCATTGCTCTAAAAAATAAAGTCTTCGGTCGGGCGTGGTGGCTCATGCCTGTAATCCCAGCACTTTGGGAGGCCGAGGCAGGCGGATCACGAGGTCAGGAGATCAAGACCATCCTGGCTAACACGGTGAAACCCCATCTCTACTAAAAATACAAAAATTAGCCGGGCGTGGTGGCGGGCGCCTGTAGTCCCAACTACTAGGGAGGCTGAGGCAGGAGAATGGCGTGAACCCAGGAGGCAGAGCTTGCAGTGAGCCGAGATGGCACCACTGCACTCCAGCCTGGGCGACAGAGTGAGACTCCATCTCAAAATAAATAAATAAATAAATAAAGTCTTCATTAAAAAAGAGTTTTCTAGAAGTGGCACATCGTATGCAAACACGTGCACATGCATAAGGACACACGTGTCTGAAAAGGCTGATTGGAAATAGTTTTGAATGATAATATGCCTTATTGCTGAGATAATGGATGGTTTTTTTAAATGAACACCGATGGGGGTGTTTTACTTGTTAATACGTTAAGTGACGCACGTAGGGCTGTGCTGGCCTGCAGCAAACACTCAGTAAGTGGCGAAGGTAGTCAATGAACACTGGTAGTACCTGGCAGGCCGCGGAGGGCTCTTCGAGTCGGTTGGATTCTAAAATCCTTGTGGTCCAGGGTTGTGGATCATTCCTTCATGTGTGTGGGTGCCACTGGCACAGCTGACCCCAGTTTCTGGCTCTCTGCCTTCCAGGAACGAGGTAGGATGAGACTCTCTGCCCACCTGGGGTTGGGTGGAGCATCAGGCCGGTGAGTATGAGGGAGGGCACTGCTGCTCTAGGCCGGGCACCAGCTGCTGGTGTGGTCCCTCCAGAGTTCTCTGCTCTCCAACACTGCAACCAGAGAGTCCCAGAGAGCTCCTCAAGTTTTTACCACAAGCAGAGCTGCCCTGCCAAGTCATACTGGGCTTAGGAAAAAAATAAAAGTCACATGTTTATTTAGGAAAAATAAGACTTTGTTACTTGGTTAAGACAATGAGTTTTAGAAGCTGTTTGTTACATTGGCATAACCTTGCTCACCCTGACTGATCTGCTTAGTGAGTTCCTTGTGTCTGATTCAATTCTACTTTTCAAAACATCCCTCATTTATTCATTCACTCACTCATTCATTCAACAAATACGCCTGCCTTGGGGTCTTGCTGGCTGGCGTTTGAAGACACTTCTCCATTTAATAGTGCTGCCAGGATACAACCAACCACACGTGGAAGCCCCCACAGTCGGAGGGCTGATTCACTGTGATGCCATTTTATATAAGAAACTTGAGCATCCTTGGACTTGGGTACCTGCAGCGGGAGGAGGTGAGTGAGAACCAGTGTCCCCACCACAGGGACGGCTGTGTCTAGGAAGCACCTACTGTGGGTGGGGAGCTGTCCTGGGTGCTGGAGACATGAGGTTGGATTCCACCAACCTCACCAGACTCCTCCTGGAGTCTGAATTCTTCTGGGACCTCAGTTCCCTGCAACAAAGACCTCTTAGGCCTTTGCTTTTGGTGCCCAAGTTCCCTGGGGACCTCCAGCTGTGAGGATCCAAATCAGATCATCACAGACCTTGGAGGGGTGGGGAAGGCAAGTGTCTACTGTCCTGCTGCACTGAGATGCCCCTGTCCTGCTGCGGTGGGCTTGGCTGCATCCCTGTACTTTGCAGATTCTGAGGAGCGCCTTCTCAGGGCTATTCCTCTTCTCATCTGTTATCTACGGCGGGGATATTGTGAGGATGACAAATTGAGTTTGGCCGGAAAGAGTGGGATTCTTAATGTAACAGATTCCGTGTGAGTGTACCGTTTTCTTATTGAGTAATATTTCCCTCTTTGAATAATACTCTCTTTCAGCGTTGGCCTCTTTTTATGCTAACGGGATTCATTACTCCACCTGACACCCACTTCCATCAGCCAGGGCTGCATTGGGAAACTGTTTCTTCTTGCCCAGTTAACAAGATGTTTCTCCAGTATAGTGTTGATAAATTAAGTAATAAAAAGCAAGACGTATTATTTTATGTTGGAACCTCGCCTCTGTTATTTCTGAGCAATGGCCAAGACTCAGATTATTAGCCACAGAAATGTTTGCATTGCCTGGGATGGAAAATTATCACATAAAAAGAGTCTGGTCTGGTGTTCATCACAGATCAGCTGAGAGGAAGTGGAGATATTTGGAGAAAAAAGCATCCACTGTAGCCGGCTCACACACACCGGGTTAGAGGGGAAGGGGTGAGCGCGCGGCGGCGTCTGCCGGGGAACGGGCTCCCTGCTCGAGCCAGGCCAGGGCTTTCTTCTTGCCTCCCAAACCTGAGGCTCTGGGTTACCAAGGCCCCGAAAGGGCAGATCATTATCGGAAGAGAATCTGAAGCCTGGGCACCCCAGAGAGCTGCAAAAATAAAAGGAGGAGGAGAACTTTTGAATAGATTTCCTCCCTTTGTATTTCTGTTTTGGACGAGAAATGCAGAGGCGGGAGCAAAAGGGAACTGGCAAGGTGGAGAAAGCAGCAAATTAGACCAGAAGGAAGGCCTGGATTGGCGGGCACCCTGGGTCGGTGGGGAGCTGCAGGGATGAGCAGTACCTCCGTCCCAGCCCTTCTGCCCACGCACAGCCCTTCAGCAGTTCACACCGGCCCAAGGGGAGGCTGGAGTCACCCTCAGCTTACCCACGAGGAGGCTCCAGGCAGGCGCCGGAAGCAGAAGATCCCAGGGATTCCCTCCAGGGGCTGCAGCTGGGGCTGGGGAGACATCACCTGGGCCTCGTTCACCATGATGACTGTGCCTGGGCGTGGCAGCACCCTCCGTGTGCAAAGTCAGGCCGCCTGGGCGTGGCAGCACCCTCCGTGTGCAAAGTCAGGCCGCCTGGGCGTGGCAGCACCCTCCGTGTGCAAAGTCAGGCCATATCGGGCTCAGGCCTGGGTGGTAGAGGCCACCCCTTGCAGCTCGCCAAGGGATGATCTTAGGGCACAACTGGTGAGTTCTGGGGGCCACACAGCAGCCCTGCGAGGCAGCTGCCTTTCTTCCCCTCCACATAATCATGAGAAAACTGCATTCAAGCAGGTAAACTCACCACCCAAGGCCACATAGGCAGTAAGCGGCAAATCAGGCCCCCCAAGAAAGCCCTGAAACCCAGACCAACTAGTGAACAGGAGGCTGGGGCAAGAGGGGACCCAGTGAAGTGTTTTGCAGCGTAGCCTGCAGCCCCGCATGCTCTGGGCTGTCCAGGTTTCTGAGGTTGGAAAGAGTGTGGTCCCCACAACCAGCCCCAAGCAAGGGATTTCTGCGTGAGCCACCTCCGTGGGCCTGGGATGCGCCTCCCCACTGGGCCTGGGATATGCCTCCCCTCTCCATGGTCTGGTCTGGTCCCAGCTGTCCCTCCCTCATTAGTGCAGCAGGTGCCATCTGTGTGTCCCTCATCCAGGCTTCCTTACAGGGCACCCAGGATCTTCCATTACTAAGCTGTGGCCCTCAAACTCTCCCCATAGTATCCTTCAAGCCCCCTGCACTTCTTTGGGCCCCTGGTTTTCCAGCATCACACACCCTTCCCACCTCCCCATACAACTCCGGGGAAGACTTGCATCTCCCCTGTGGTGTACCCCTCAGAGACCACCTTCTGAAACCCCACTCTCAAAAAGAAACTCTTTGCTTTTCAAACAGCTTTGGTTGTGTGAACCCAAGCAACTACCCGCACCCTGGCCTAGCAGGGAGCACTCCTGATTGTCTGGATTCCTGTGGTTCTGGGGGGCCAGGCCCCAAGGAGAGCTCCACAGGCCTTTGGGGTTTTACTCAGCTCTAACCCCACAGGCTGCCTCTCTGCTAAGCCTCTTCTGAGCTGCTTCCGAGCCCCCATGAGGGTCTGTCCACAAGCACTTTCTGTGGGCCTGGGAGACTTGGTGGTGAAAAGAAATTCCTGGAAGGCAAAGGGCTCTGTAAGAAAACTCCTTTATCCTACTGACACCTTAATTTCTTCGTCTGTAAAGTGGAAATAATAACTTTTGCCTCAGAGTTATGGTGGTGACTATACAAGTTGTGGTGTGTAAAGCAAACTTAAAATAGCACCTGGCACATGCTTGAGACTCAGAGTGAGATCAAGATTTGTGTGATGATGCTGGTGATGAGGTTGATAATGAAGATGAAGATGATGGTGACCATGGTGGTAGTGATTATGTTAATGATGAAGGAAATGATGATCATAGCTTTGATTATGATGGTGTTGATGATGATGATGGTGGTGGTGGTGGGGTGATGACGGTGATGGTGATGGTGGTGATGATAATGATAGTGGTGGTGATGATGATGGTGGTGATGATGGTGATGGTGGTGATAATGATAGTGGTGGTGATGATGGTGGTGGTGATGGTGATGGTGGTGGTGATGATGTGATGGTGAAGGTGGTGATGGTGATGATGGTGATGGTGATGATGATGGTGATGGTGGTGGTGATGGTGGTGGTGATGATGGTGATGGTGAAGGTGGTGGTGGTGATGGTGATGGTGGTGGTGATGATGGTGATGATGATGGTGGTGATGATGGTGGTGATGATGATGGTGGTGATGATGGTGATGGTGGTTGTGGTGATGATGATGGTGATGATGGTGATGATGGTGATGGTGGTGATGGTGATGATGGTGATGGTGATGATGGTGATGATGGTGATGGTGATGATGATGATGATGGTGATGGTGGTGGTGGTGATGATGGTGATGGTGAAGGTGGTGATGATGGTGATGGTGATGGTGGTGATGATGGTGGTGGTGATGATGGTGGTGGTGATGATGGTGGTGATGATGGTGATGGTGGTGATGATGGTGGTGATGATGGTGATGGTGGTGGTGATGATGGTGATGGTGGTGGTGATGATGGTGATGATGGTGGTGGTGATGATGGTGATGATGGTGGTGGTGATGATGATGATGGTGGTGATGATGGTGATGGTGATGATGGTGATGATGGTGATGATGGTGATGGTGATGATGGTGATGGTGGCAATGATGGTGATGATGGTGATGGTTGTGATGATAGTGATGATGTTGGTGATGGTGGTGATGATGATGGCATGATGGCAGTGATTCAAGTGATGAGGAAGATGATGATTTAGGTGATGAGGGAGATGATGACGATGGCAATGATAGTGATGAGGATGTTGATACCATTGATGATGATGATGAGCCTCAAGGTCCCATCTAGACACAGTCATTACATGGGAGAACCAAAGAGCCCAGGAAAGGGCAGACATCAAGGGACCAGAAGACCCCAGAAGCTTCAGTTCTGGCTCCATCATCAACCAGCATGACCTGGGACAAGTCACTTAACCTCTCAGGGCCTTGTTTTCTGCCTTGGCAACAGAGGGTAGACACTCTGTTCCCCACTCAAGTTCCTGGGCTAGGGAGGACCCCGGGAGATAAGGCATGGAACAGTGCTCAGGAGAGTCCTTCACAAACATGAGGCATTAACAAGAAAAAAAAAAAAACAGGAAGAGGCGGAAAGAAAACTCTTGAATGTCCCTCACGCCCTGGTCCTCTTAGGTGACCTCTCACACAGAGAAGCGGGCCTTGGGGAGTGAATAAGAAATACAGGACTTCCTGCGAGATAGCAAGTGAATTGTGAGCCGCGAATTACTTTTTTCCTTTGAAAAATGAGGTAGTCGGGTCAAAATATTTTTGCATTTCAAACACTTGAGTTCCTTTGTCCTTGGGGCGAGATGACTTGGTTTCCATGCAGCCTCACAATGCATGGAAACATCTTTTAGCTGCCAGACGGGGCTTCTGATAAGCCGCCAATTCATAGTGTGGGTTTGGAGAGCTGGAGACGGGGTGAGAAAGCCGAGGCCTTTGCAAAGTCTATTTACACAGTGGCGAGAGTCCCTTTCACCCTCTCCGGCAAACAGGCCCTGGAGCACAGGCATTGAACCCAGGGGGCCGGGTAGATGACCTGTACACACGGCATTGCCCACCAGCCCACCCACACACCAGACCCACCTAACTGGGTTCCTGGGGGAGACCTGCCCAGATACCCCTGGAGCCAGACCCCCAGGGACCTCCTCCACTCCTCCTGTGTCAGGGCAGCCTGCCTCCTGAAAGAACTGGCGTTCAGCCTGCCCCGCCCTCCGTCCTGGTCCCCACCCTCCATCCTGGCTCCGTTCAGAAACGTGCCCCAGGGACCAGGTTTGCTCAGTTGATGGGTTGTCTGGCCTGCAGCCTGCGTAGCTCCTGGTCCTATGGGCCATGAGGCAATAAGAAGAGAAAGGAAAGAGCTGTCATCCTACCCCCCACCCTGTCTCCTTTCCTTTTCTAAGCCACCTGCTCTGCTGCCCTTGGAGCTGAATGGAAGCTTCCAGTACAGGTACTTTCAGAGGGAAGGACTGAAAACTCAGTCAGCTTGTTTATTTGACTAATGTGCCCTCAGGTACTTGTGCTTTTAGCAAGCAGTACCCATGCTACAGGTGAAGAAATTGGGCACAAAGAGGTTCGGTAATCTGCCCAAGATCACACAGCAGTGAGGGGCATTGAACCCAGGTGCTCTGGCTCTGTGTGCTAAGCACAGACAAGAGGCTCCTGTTTGATCCATTAACGTGCATTTGTGACCCAGTTGCGTCCCTGGACTCTGAAGACCAAGGGCTCCCTCCTTCCCCCAGCGACTCTACATTATTCTGGTAACATGGGAATCTGAGGGACAGCTCCACACTTGTGAGTCACCAGGAGTCCATCTGAAGGCAAAGCCAGCCAGCGGGAAAAATTCAACCAGACCGAGCAGGAGTCTTGCCCTGGGGCCCCCCAAGGAACCGGCTTCATCAAAGAGCCTGGGATCCACAGTGTCACCCTTGGCGGGAGGCGTGGTTGGCCAGAGCCCCTCCCTCTGTGTCCCCTATCTCCTCCTGGTTGCAGGCTATTCCTGGCCACTCCTCTCCTCAAAACTAGATGATGAAGTTGGAGGGATGGGGTCCTTGCTGAGGGGTTTTGGGGAAGGGGTGCAGCTTGAAAAGAACCCACAGAGAAAAATCCCACAGGACACACATTTGCTCTTTAGTGGGTGAAGCAGTTCAGTGACGATGACAGCAGTAATGACAACACACAGAAAACATGAGGGTGTGCGGGCATGGGGTCCCAGGGACGACACCTGCGGGGTGCTGCCACGATGGTGCTGGGAGGTGCGGGGTGCAGTAATGACAACACACAGACAACACGAGGGTGTGCGGGCATGGGGTCCCAGGGAGGACACCTGCGGGGTGCTGCCACGATGGTGCTGGGAGGTGCGGGGTGCAGTAATGACAACACATAGACAACACGAGGGTGTGCGGGCATGGGGTCCCAGGGATGACACCTGCGGGGTGCTGCCGCGACGGTGCTGGGAGGTGCAGGTGACAGCCAAGCACCGGATCCTTGAGAGTGAGTGATTGTGCCTCCGGCAGGGCCATAGAGAGGGTCTGTTTCAGATGGAGGTGCCCTGGTGGATGGGGCATCGCAGGGGCACCAGCTCCTCTGGGCATGCAGCCTGTGGTTGGTGATGGCTCAGTGTGCACCCCAGGGGCTCCACAGACCCTGCAGCCTGCCTGGCGGCCCCTCCCACCCCCCACGGGTCTCAGGCACCAGCAGCCTCTTCCATTTCTGTCCTCAGTTGCTCTGAGTGCCCGGGGATGGGAAAGGCTGGCCTGAGAACACGGTGAGCTGAGGCTGAGCGCCGGGACACTGTGTCTACGGCTCTCCCCGCCCCGCCTGGCTTTGTCGAAGGCCTCACCCCCAGGTGCAGAAATATCAGGGGTAGACCAGAATTCTGGGGCCATCCCAAGTAGACAGAGCGTGCCGCTCTCCCGTGGGGCCCCCCGCAGGCCCACTCTAGATGAGACCACCTATTGGTGGCGGGAACCCTGGGGGGCCTAACCCTGTCTAGTGGTCCCTGGGCGTCTGTCCTGGTGGCCACTCACCGGGATCCCACTCACAGAGATCCCAGAAGAGCCCAGCCTGAATGCAGCCAACAGTGGCACAGGCTGCCAGAGTCCCTGAGCTCTTCCATCCCATGGGGAACTCGCCCCAAGGCACACGGCCCATATGTCTGGGCCACAGCTCTCTGCTGGCTCCTGCCCATGCTGCCCTGCAGATGCCAGACCTGACTGGGCTCCTCCAGGCCCTCACAGCCCTGACCACAACTCCAGGGAGGCTGCCTGGACGGCAAGATGGATACCAAAGGAGGTGTCTCATCTAATAGTTGGAACGTGAAGCCAGGAGAAGCCTTTGCCACCCGTTAGAAAAGCGACCCCTGGGCAGATGGCGCAGGTGGGGGTATGGCAGCACCATTCACTCACTCCTTTGTTTCTGTGGTTGCTGGCTCCTTCATTCAGTCGACGCCTCTTGGAGCCTCCTGTACGGGCACTCGCCCTCTCTGTGACCCCCACTTCATCCGAGGGTTCCAGGGCTCAGGGAGGGGCAGGACTTTGCCCAAAGCTACTGTGCAGCTGAGCAGACTCCTGGCCATCTTCCGCAAGCTTAGGGAGCATAGGTTTCCGAGGCCAAGGCTGTGAACAGTCAGGCCCTTCCCCAGAGCCCACCATCCCCTGGAAGAAGCGAATAAAAAGCAGAGAAATAGCAATGACGCGAGCAGTTACAATAACAGGTGCTATGGAGTCCGAAAATGGGGCGCTGTGTGACCCGGGGCCTCTCTGCGGAGGGGCCTTAAGGGAGTCCATGAGGCTGAGCCGGAGCAGGATATGGAGCAGAGCTGAGCCTTCCAGGTGGAGGGAGCAGCATATCCGAGGACCCCGGGCCAGAAGGGAGGCAGGGGAGGGGTGTGGAGGGGCATCTGAGGACCCTGGCCAGGAGGGGAGGAAAGGGGAGAGGCATAGAGGGGCATCCGAGGACCCTAGGCCAGGAGGAGAGGAAAGGGGAGAGGCATTGAGGGGCATCCGAGGACCCTAGGCCAGGAGGAGAGGAAAGGGAAGAGGCGCAGAGGGGCATCTGAGGACCCCAGGCCAGGAGGGAGGCAGGGGAGGGGCATGGAGGGACATCTGAGGACCCCAGGCCAGGAGGAGTGGAAAGAGGAGGGGTGTAGATGGGCACCCGAGGACCCCGGGCCAGGAGGGGAGGAAAGGGGAGGAGCGTGGAGGGGCATCTGAGGACCCCAGGCCAGGAGGGAGGCAGGGGAGGGGCGTGGAGGGGGCTTGCAGGTCCCATGCACGTGAGTCCCTGGGGTGCTGATGGGAGGGGGCTGCAGACAGCCAAGGGCAGAGGGGCTTGGAAAAGGATGGAACAGAAGATGACAAACAGACATATTTGGGACATCTCAGAAGGAGAAGGATCAGGCTATGGAAATAGGGTCCAAGGACAGTGGGGATGGGCTCATTGGCAGGGGTGGGAAGCCCAGAAGCCCAGGGCAGGGGACTGGGCAGTGGAGATGGAAATGGAGACGGTGGATATCAGAGAAGGGGTCAAGCAGACAGATGCAGATTTCTGAGCACAGAGAAACCTGAGCTGAGCCACTGAGTCCCCCAGCCCCTCTCTGACCCAGGGCCCAGGAGGGAGGGGAGACCAGCAGGGAGGCGGGAAGCAGCCCTGGAATCCCTGGTGCCACCTACTGAGGCCGAGGCGAGCGGGCTGTTAGGACTGGGACTGAGGGTGGTGGACAGGGATGAGACAGGAGCAGGGCTCTGGGTCCGGAGAAATTGCAACCATGGCTTGACAAAAGCTTGTCCCTTATGGTTGGGACAGAAGCCTCAGGGTGCAGGGGGAGCGGACAGGAATGCAGGTGTGGGTGGGAAGGGGCTGAAAACGGACAGGAGCTAGAGGGCTAAGCTGCTGGGCACAGCTCATGGGGAGGCCTGACGGGCCTGAGACTGATGATGTGAAGGGCCTAGTAGGGGCTGAGATCCTGTCCCAGTAGGGGGTTGGGGAGGGACTTGGAGGCTTCCCGGTGGGAAGGTGAGTTGCCCTGCCTGCTTTTCGCTGCCAGGAGGAGGCAGATGCAGGGATGTGTGACTCAAGGGACCCATCCGAGGTTCATGGGAAGAGGAGAAGGGGTCGTCCTGGTGGGAGAGGGAGAAGCAGACCGCAGAGGCCCCTCTTGGGTCTGGGAGCTCCTAAAATTGCAGCCAAGGCCAGCCCTCTTGCCCTGGGGCTGCCTGGGATTGTCCTGGGAAGGTGAGGATGGGAGCTGACTGTGGTTATTCAGGAGGTCACAGTTAGCCCCAGCCAGACAGGCATTATCCAGCTGGCACCTCACGCTCTGTCCTCACCGCCCAGACCCTAGGAGCCCCCAGACCCTGCCTCAGTGGGTCGTGCCCAGGTCCTTCGCTCTCTATGATCCCTTTACGGTCGTGCAGTGCTCCCCAGGGCTCCGCACTGCTCCCCAGTGTTCCTTGGTGCGTGTCTCATAAAGCCCAGGAGAGCGAGGCCAGGCCCAGCCCCCACCTCGAGGGCCGCCCTCCAGCCTAGCGACGCCACCTGGCCCCTCTTTCCATTAAGTCTCCGTTGTCTTGAGTCCATCCAGGGCGGTGTGCGGTCGGTCGCTTAGTCAGCAAGAACCCTGTGAGCTGCAGTCATCATAAATGCATATTTAATAACTATTTTCTTCCTGGGGAAAATGTGCCGCTTCAGAAGTTCAGAAATGGGCTTCGCTCTTCAGCTGGTAATGAGAAGTTAATAAAAGTGGGATTTTGTGCAACGCTGGCCCTCTGACATCTTAATCTTTATTAAAGAGACGTAAACTTCCACGGATCGGGCGGGCCTGCCTGGCACAGCCGGACGCCAGAAGAGCCGGGCAGGGGTGGCCCAAGGCCGGCCGAGCACCCGTAATCCACCAGAGAACAATGCGCGCCGGAACCTTCTCGCCCCGAGAGCCCCTTGCGCTTACCTCAGCAGACGCGAATTAATTCTCTCCCCCTGAGAGCCCCAGAGAGACTGGGGAGGACCGAGCGGTTCGCATTTGCAAAGCCCTTAATCAGTGAACTGCGTTGGAGGCATTGCAGCTCCGCTCCTCCTACGAGGAGAGGGCCCCAGGGGCAGGAGCCACTCCCTGGATCTCAGACCCGCTTGTCTCACAGGCGGGAGGCACGGGCCTGCACCCTCCGCCGCTCCCACGCTCCAGCAGACCACGGTGGGGCATGCATTTTATTTTTATTTATTTATTTATTCATTTATTTATTTATGTTTGAGATGGAGTCTTGCTCTTGTTGCCCAGGCTGGAGTGCAACGGCGCAATCTCAGCTCACTGCAACCTCTGCCTCCCAGGGTCAAACAATTCTCTTGCCTCAGCCTCCTGAGTAGCTGGGATTACAGGCAACCGCCCCCACGCCCGGCTAATATTTTTGTATTTTTAGTAGACACCGGATTTTGCCGTGTTGTCCAGGCTGCTCTCGAACTCCTGACCTCAGGTGATCCATCCGCCTCGACTTCCGAAAGTGCTGGGATTACAGGTGTGAGCCACCGCGCCCGGCCACGTGCATTTTAGAGCCATCTCCTTTTCTTTCTTTTCTTAAACCAGTGTGAAATGTACAAAACGTATAACTAATTATTCTAAAATGGACAGTCAGCAGTATCTAGTACATTCGGTATTTTGCAGCCGCCTCTGTCTAGTTCTGGAGCATCTTTGTTTGCCCTGAAGGAGACCCTGTACCTGTGAGCAGCCACGCCCATCCCCTCTCTTCCAGCCCTAGGCAACCACAAGTCTGTCTTCTCTCTGCATCTGCTCTTCTGGACATTTCATCTCATGGAGTCATGCAGCGTGCGGCTCTTATGGCTAAAATGTTCGCTGAACATAACGTTTTCAATGTTTATCCATGTTGTAGCTCGTGTCGGAGCTCTGTGCCTTTTTCTGGCTGAGTAATATTCCCCCGTGTGGAGGGGCCACACCTTTTCTACCCACTCATCCCTGACCGGAGGACGTGAGGCTTGTTTGCATCTGTGGGTGTTGTGAATCGTGTTGCTCTGGGTACGTGTGTACAAGGATCGATTCCCGTGGGGAGCGGCCTGGGTCTGGGATGGCTGGGTCACAATAACGCTATGTCTGACTTTTTGGGAAACCTCCAGACTGTTTACCACAGTGGCTATACCATTTCACATCCCGGGGTGCCTGTGTTCGTTTGACTCAGAGCTGCTCAGAAACGAGGAGCGGCCTCACAGAGCGGCTGAAGGGGCGGCCCCTCCCGCACCAGGGTGATTCCAGCCCCTGCCCCTCCTTCTGAAAGTTGAGCAGAGCGCCAGCCTCTCCCTCAGTGAGCCACTTCTCCATCCCGCGCCACTGCGGGTCCACAGTGGGTGTCGGTGGCAGCATTGGCTCCCAGGCCCACAGGAAGCCTCGCTGGTTCACAGGACACAGGTCCATGACGTGGGTTCTAAGCCGAGTCAGAAGTGGATTCCAAGCCAGGATGGAGGTGGAAACCCCGAGGAGTCCGCCCTGTGTTTTGGCTTTGTTGTGACAGGGGGTGGATCTGCCTGCCGTTCGCAAGCAACGCGGGTGCAAAACAGCCAACCTGGGTGCAGACCTCAGGGGCCTGCGGACCACGGCTCCCCGGCCCTCAAACCATGACCCCCGAATCTAACAGTGTGCCCGTTTGCACACGCGTGGGAGCGTACGGTGAGCAGGCCCTAGACTTCGGCTGGCCCACTGGCCTCAGGGCCCGACGCTCCTGCTGCGGTTGCAGGCGCCCCCCGCTCGGCGCGTGTCAGACCAGGTGCGCGTGGAAGTGTGTTTGTCTCCGCTAATCCACGGGGGAAGGAGAAGGGCAGAGTCTTTGTCAGTCTCCGAGCAATTAGGATAATTAAAAAAGAAGGCTTATTGGGTAAACATGCTCTGGGATTGTGACCCCTTAATTAATGGACTACGGGGAGAAATTACAGCAGTGGCAGGATAATTAACGTGTGCACTTCGCAAAGCCGCTAGACCAGGGTGTTGGAGGACGGGATGGCCAGGCTGGTGCAGGGCGGCCGGGGAGGGCAGACGGGCCCTGCGAGGGGCAAGGCTCCTGGGCAACAGTGGGCAGCCTGGCAGGCCCTGGCAACTTGGGGCAGGTCACAGGAAGCCTTCACCCTCATTCCGATAGCTAGCTTTAAAAAATCCATCACTCTCAGCAGAAAGCACAGCTGCCCTTGCAGCACCCCTTCCCCAGCTGTCTGCCTTAGCAGGGGCACAAGGGTGTGGGAACCCCAGAGTTCCCTGAAGAAGGGCTTCTTACCCCTAGCCCCAGCCTCGGAGTCCATAGGGGTCACTAGAGTATTCTAATATTCTTGGTATATTCGAGGAGGGCAGCCGTGAGCCATGACCCAGTCCAGGGGCTCCCAGCCTGCCCCACCGAATGCCTCAGGGTGAGGGGCAGCGTCGGAGTTTTCCCCATGCTGCGCCAAGCCAACTTCAGCTGCTGTATTTTCATTTCGCTTTACCTGAGGTGGCCCCATGACCTGGGGGTCCTTCCAAAGGTTCCCACCCCCAGGGAGCCTGTCCAGGCCCCCAGATCCTTGATAGGCACTGCAGAGGCAGTGAGTCTTGGAGACAGGCGTCTCGGGCTTGTTTCTTGCTCCCAGGTGGGGAACAGAAGACAGGTGGGTGGGCTTTGGGATGGGCTTTAGAAGGTGGCTCCAGGCCAGAGAGCAATGGCCATGGCCACTGGGCTTCTCAGGGCCGAGGCTGGTTCAGTCCCAAGGAGCAGGCAGTGGCTGGGGTACCAGATGGACAGCTGGGAGGAGGAGGACGGTCCCAGAGGAACACAATCCCGGAGGACAGTCGGGGAGAAGCGCAGCCCAGAGTAGGACAGTCAGGAGGACAGTCCCAGAGGAGGACAGCTGGGAGGAGAATAGTCCTGGAGGAGGACAGTCGGGGAGGACAGTCCCAGAGGAGGACAGTGTGGGCCCTGTTCGCTGAGTCTGCCAGGGCCTCCCAGAGGCAGACCTTGGTGTCTGCCACGCTCCTCCCAGCCCCGGCTGTGGCCGGCCTGCCTGCCCCGCCACGTGCATGCAGGGGATATGGGGTGGGAGGAAATGCTGGAGACTTTCAAGGGCAGAGACTGGACATTCACGCCAATGTGGGGCCCTGGACGTCTCCAGGTCAGAATGAAAGCCCCAGTCCTCTTATACAGATATCCCTCGAGGAAGGAACGAAGCATTTCCGCCAATCAAGGAGGTTACTTCCCACAGCTAAACAGAGCCTGGCTCTGCAAGATGTCTAAGAGCCCTGGAGGCAGAGTGAGGCTTCCTGAAAGACGCTTTTCTTCCTAGCAGAGCCCCGCCGGGTCTCCCACAGTGGGGAACAGTGACTAAGGGAAGTTTGGGGTGAAGAATTCACTCTTAAGCCACTCCCAGCCAAATCCAAAACATAAAGAAAATGGTAGCCCTTAGGAGCTCAACCCAGTGAGAACCCAAGGCAGTTGTCCTGCAGCAGGCGTGGAAATTCTGACCCTGTGAGCTGCCCTTGGGGGTGAACCCATCTAGAACCTGTTCCATGAGCTGGAGCGTGAGGCCAGGCAGGGGGACTGTCTGGGTAGTACAGGGGCCCTGGCAGAGAACCAAGGGCTTGAATTTCTCAGCTTTGGCTCGGGGCAAGCCCAGGCTGCCTGGTGATGTCAGCTGGAGGGGGCACCTGGTGGCAGGAAAAGCTCCTGCCTCAGAGGCCGGAGATGATCCTGGCATCACCTTGGATGGCACGGGACCATCTCTGACCCCCAGCATGGAAAGCAGCAGCAGGCCGCGGAGTCCTGGGCACAGGGCTCCCTTCTCTCTTCTGCTCCCATCTGGGGATGTCTCCCCGCTGCCACCTGCACACACCACCCTCACTGTCTGTCTTACAGGTAGGATAAGGTGCCTGATCACAAGACCACACATTGCCCTGGGACACACAGAATGAGTCAGCTTCTCCCAGCCGTGAAAGCACCTGTCAGCTGTCTACCAGGGGCTGCCTGGGTTGGGACACGGTGCCCACATGGGTGTCAGGAGGACAAGAACTTCCGGTGCTTGCAGAGGCTTCCAGAGATGGCTGGTGGCCAGGCAGTGCTCAAACCCCAGGGAATCTGGCTCACGGTTTCCTCCAGGGCAAATTGGCAAGGCCCAGGGGCTCTCAGACCAATCCTGCTCATCCTGCATCTGCAGCACTCCACGGGGGCAGGCGTGTGGTGAGAAGGTGGCAACAGAGTTGGCTATAGTCGTGCGCTTTAAGGCCCATCTAGGGAGGTAGTGGCTTTGTAGGGGGCTTTCCATGGGGGCTCTTTAGGTTCCCATGGTCTCTGAGGCCAAGGCTGGATGTGTTTTTTGTTTGCAGCTCTCAGGGCACAGAGAAATCCATACCCCGGCCCACAGGCACGCGCTGGACTCTATCCTGGGCATGGCGGCTAGAGTCGTGCAGCCTCTGCTGTGAGGCTCCTTCCGGGACCTCGGGGAGGCTCACACTGGGGGCTCGGGAAACACCCACCTCCTGGGGCTCCATTCCCCAAAGGGACATCCCGCTGGTTGGGGACATTCATGCTCCACCCCAGCTGCCGTGTGCAGGTCCCCGGGTAACCTGTGTGTTGGCTGCATCGCCTCAGTTCTGCATTCGTTCAGGAAGATTCGAAAGTTCCCCATGAGATGCCTGTGAGCCCCACGACCACTCGGAGCTCTGCCTGAACGTGGGGTTGGGGGCCAGCCTTCCAGGCCTGGAACAAGGTGGGCAAGGCCGAGCCCATCTCTGGAGCTGCCCTGTGCCCCCACAGGGAGGGCTGGCTCCCCTGCTGCCTGTGCCGATGAAGAGGACACAGAGGCCTGGTGGCTTCACGGCTCTGCCACTCCCCAGCCTGGGCTCTGAGGGCCGGACCACTCTGAGTCTCGAGTCTTGTGTCTGCCACATGGTGGGGACCTGGTCATGGGACCGTCCTGGGGGGCTTACCTGAGGCTGCAGTTACACTAGTGCTGCGGTCGAGAGGGCAGCCGGAGTCTGCGTGGGAGAGGATGTGCGTTCAGAACCAGAAGCTGGTGCAGAAAGCAGAGGAAGAAAGGCCCAGAAACAGGGAGGAGTCCAGGGGCAGTGGGGAGCAGGGGCAGGGATGAGGTGGGCACCATGGCAGAGCAGGTTTTTACCCAGCTCTTAACCATCCCCCAACGCTGGTTTCTTTGTTGGGTATGGGGAGGCTGCCTCCCCAGGGCACCAACCTTGGATCACCACCCCAGTGCCCAGAAGAAAGCCTGTTCTGCCATTCGAGGTGCCTTCTGGGCAGGAGTGGGGAGCAGCAGTGACACTTCCACATCTCTTATGATCCTACCCATGGTGCCCTTGGCATACTCTGATCTGTGTGTGGAGGAGGCGCACATATGAGGGTGCATACACACGTGTGCGTGTGTGTGGGTAGGTGTGAGTGAATGTGTGTGTGTGCACATGCAGGTATGAGCTGGATCTATAAGGGTACATGTCCATGTGTGTACGTGGGTGGGTGTATGGGGGCTGCATATATAAGGGTACATGCCCATGTGTGCACGTGTGGGTAGGTGTGTGTGTATGTATGGGCACATAAGTGTGTGTGTGCATGCATGTGTGTGTATGGCCTGCATCTATGAGGGTACATTCCTGTGTGTGTGTGCATGTGGCAGGTGCGTGTGCATGGGTGAGCATGTAAGCACATGTGTGTGCAGGGATAGGTGCATGGGGGTTGCATATATAAGGGTACATGCCTTTGTGTGCATAGCGTATGGCTAACTGCATAGGCATGTAAGTGTGAGTGTGTGTGTGTGTGTGTGTGTATGGGCTGCTTATATGGGGGTGCCAGCCTACGTGTGGGTAGGTGCGTGTGCACGTGTGGCATGTAAGTGTTGCGTGCGTGTGTCCCAGGCACCGCTCTCTCACCGTGGACTTGGTATGGGGAGGTAAAAACAAAAGCCACTGAAAGGGAACCAGCCGCATCCATCTCTGATGGGTGAATTAGGATCCAAATTTTTAACTAATTGAGTACATTAAATAGAAAGTCCCTAAGAAAGAAGGGAGGAAAGACGAATACAAGACACTTTTCAAAGCTTCTTTAATAAAAAGTGTATTTGGGATTTGACCATGATGGCTATCCTCGCTTGCCAAAACCTGACGCCCTGGCAGGTAACTTTCATCAGGCATCTCTGAAATGGTACCTAAATGAATTAGCAATAAAATGGACTTAGGCCGAGCAGTGGGGGCCTCCATTAATCTTGGGTTAATCACTAAAGAGGTGCCATTCACTTTTCTTAAGAAGTCACATTTCTCTCCCCTTGCTGGCGACCAGATTTCATAAAGTAACATATTTCTAATGAAAGGTCTCTGCTTGAATTAAACCCTGAAGGTTTATGCAGATTTTGCGTTTGATTACTGCTGGCATGGGCTCTTAGCCGGCTGCGGAAGGAAGGTCCGTTCTGAAAGGGCCCCAGCGTGCAGTTCATAATATTCTTTGAAATAAAATAGTGCACTTGTGCTTAGTGGCTTTAATCAGCCCTGACTTTTGATAGTCAAACAATAGCTAATTACAGTAGCACCTGCCTTCCAGGCTCTGTCACGTTGGCTCCTGCCGGAGCGAGGCCTTGTCTGCGAGCTGCGTGATTATTACAGACTCTGTCTGCACCAAGTCGCTGGAGCTGACACCCAGCAAGTTTGGTAGCCATTAGGGAAGGTTTATTTTGCTGCTGCATGGCTGGCTTTTCCATTACATTCTTCTCCTTTGTATGTTTGGGGGCAGTGGTGTCGAGGGCATGGAGGCATGAGGAGGCATGTTAGGGTGTGGGTCCCGGGTCCTGAGACAGCCAGCTTTGGACACATGGCACCTGCTCAAGGCGTTCTTGCTCTGGGGATGCAGGATGCACAGATATGCTGGGAACTTGCTCGAGATTTGAGAAGGGTGTTGTGAATGCTTGCCATGTACAGACAGCAAGGTTGGACTCTGAGCATCCCCCAGCCCAGCAGGAGCACGGATCTGGCTGGCTCCCAGGTGCGCCTGGCAGAGCCATTCTGGACGCTTAGGTGAAATGTGCCGCCAGGCACTGGGAGCAGGAGGCGGGCCCAGTGGAAGTCATAAATTACTATCTCATCATATAAGTCTTTCTTTTCTCATTAATTTTGCCTGGTAAATGAACCCGAGTTTGCCAGAATCCAGCCAAGTGAGTAACATCGGCCTGTCAGCCATGGGCTTGACAGACCTTGTATGTAACAAGTTCCCGGAAAGGATCAACCGGATATCGGGAATGAAAAAGTGGGGGCACCCCGTCCCACAGACACAGGCCAACCCAGCCTTCGCTCCTTCCTGCCTGCCTGTCTCTCGCTGGCCCCTCTGCCCACCCCTACCCCGCTGCAGGACACCCCCAAGAAGAAAGGGCAAGGAGAAGGAGGGCCTGGGGGGCCTGGCTACCAGGACTTCTGGACAAACAGTTGTCAGGCACTTGGCATGCCCCGAGGTGGGGGGGTTCAGGATGGGTCACCCTGTCCTGGTGCAGGCAGCACTCCTCGGTGGGGGCAGTTTTGGGCACAGTGCTCGAACCAAACGCCAGAGCCGGTCCTGCCCAGTGCTCCAGTTCCCTCAAGAACTCCATCCAGTCCCCTCCAGGAGAGACCGGGCAGGGCTCAAAGGGACCTTCCTCCTGGACTTTAGGTGACCTTTTGCTGAGGGTGACGTGAGAACCACCAGTGAGAGCCAGGGGGGCGGGAGGGGAGTCATTCCAACTGGGGAGAGCCGTGCACATCCAGTGTGGAAGTGGGTGGCACCCAGCCAGGCCCTAGTCTCCTCTCATGGGGCCAGAGCCTCAAGATGCCCTCCCAAGCCATTCGCGTTGCAGCCAAGACCACGTTTCCCTTTCTCTGTGACCCAGCTGCGCCCTGTGGGTCCATGCACTCCAGCACACGCGTGCCTGCTGCGGCCTCCCCGGTCTCTCTCACGCCGTGGGTGCCATTTCCGCTCTGCCGGCTTTGGTCTCCGGACACCACGTCGTGTTGACAATTACCCACAGCCAGGACTTGCCAAAACCTGGAGTTGAAAGGGCTTCAAGGGGGGAGAAACCAACTGGAAAGCTGTTTTCTGTTAAGGCAGGTTTATTTTTCCTTGCAATTATGTCTGACTAAAATGTCCTTGTGCGGGAGTCACTTCCCAAGAGAGGTCTGATTCATCCTGCCCTGGGCAGCCCCCCGGCCCCCACCATCCTCTCCAGGCCTGCCGTCGGGCCCGCGGTGGGAGCCCTGGTCTCAGCACCGCAGCCTCCAGCAGCGACCAGGCCTTGTGGGGGGCTCTGTGGGTCCATCCCAGGATGGAAAGCAGCCCCTGAGCCTCTGGGAGCTCAGGAGGGGAGCGTGGACTCTGCTCATGCCCAGCCCTGAGCTGCCTCTGCTGTGGGAGCCTCTCATACCCACATGAAGTCAGCTGCATGAAGACTGGCCAGCAACCCGGACCCGCCCGCAGGAAGGCCCCATGGCCCTAACTCCGCCGTTGTCTGACCCCGAGCTGTCCCAGCCCATGGCCTACAGGAAGCCCAGGGTTTACATCCCAGGGAAGCTGCAGGGCCTTGGCAGCACGTTCAGCTCGTCGGCCCCAGCCAGCTCGAGGTGCCGTGAACAAAGCCAGCGAGGGGTGCCTGTTTCCCCACGGTTTCCCCTTTCTCCCTGGAGAACAGTGCCAGCCGCCTTGTAAATCACCCCTTTGCCCCGTCTGACATCTCCTGTTGCCTGGGCCGCCTCAGCCTGGAGCCTGAGGCCAGCCTAGTGATGGAAAGAGAGCGAGCCCTAAAGGGGGCTGGGCTTGGTCAAGTTCAGCACTTCCTCCGCCATCTTCTCCCCATCCCCCCATCACGACCCCGGGCAGCGTCTGCCTCTCGTCCCCGTGGTGTTTGCCATCACCAATCCGTTTGATTGATCATCTCGGTGGCCACAGGTTGGTAATAAAGCTGGTTTCAGAGCCTCTTGCATTTCCCCCAGGACCCCGTTGGCATGACAGGACTTGACACCAGCCATTCGTCACCTGCTGCCTGTGGTCACTGCACAATGACCAGCAGACAGACAAGAGCCAGGCCAGGAGGAGGCTTCGGGAGAGGCCGGGCCTGTGCTCAGGGCTGAGTGAGACTAATGGACGTGGCCGGCCCCATGCCTCTCTGTGCACGGCTGGATCTTGCAAACAGTCGAGTCCTGGCTGCTGCGCCACCCGGGGATGGCATCGTCTGTCACACGCTTCACTCTCCCTGTGGTGCACTGGCATCCACCATGCCCACCTCAGAGGCCAGGAGGCACGTCAGCCAGGAAGGCTGCAAGGAACCCCCAAGCCCAGGCCACCAGGGCCCTTCCCTGCCATGGGGCGCACTTGCTCAGGCCTCTCCTCACCACACGGTCTCTGGGTGCCTCTGTCAAGACAGGATCCCAGAACAGGAAAGCCCCAGGCTGGCCCCGACCCTCTCCTTTTCTGGGAGGAAAAATGGGTTTATGTTGTGAATATGCTGAAGACCCTGGGACGTTGTCCAGGGACAGGGTCAGTGAAAATGTCTCAAAGGTCGGGGACTGGGCACAACGAGGCATTGACCCCAGATGAATCCACAGAGCTCCTGGAGCAGGGGAAGTAGCCCTTGTTCACCCACATGCACACACACACACGCACACGCACATACATGCGCACACACAAACACATGCACAATTGTGAACACGAGCTTATGCACATGCACACACGTGCACAGGCACATGTGCATAACCACTGTGTAAACACACGCAGGCACAAACAGGAACACAGACCCATACACTCATGCATGTGAGCACACGCACTTTTCCAACACCGTGAAGTCCGTGCATCCGGGAGCTCTAGGTCAGCGATCATTGCTAGCAGGCCATGGGACCCTCTCATCTGAAAAGGAGGGAGGGCAGGGCAGGGGCTTGTAACTGCAAGAACTGTGTCTGGGGTCATTCCTAATTCAAGTCTGAGACAGTGTGAAGGCTTCTTCTCATTCTCATGGCCATTTCCCCAACCCCACCCAGGTCCCTAAAGCCCTATAATAGCCTGGCCTTACCATCCTCGCCTGGTTTTCCAGCCTCCCACCCTGCCTGGGGCAGAGAAGACCCCCTCAAGGCCATGCTGCGTCTCCTCCAGCATCCCAAATCCTCCCCACGGGCCATCTCCCACATGGTGTGGATAAAGGGGCGTCTTTCCTAGGGACAGCCTGGCTGTGCCCTTGCAGCCACACCTAGGCCTAATACTGTCTGGATGGCAAACAGGGAGCTGAATGAACCCCACTGCACAGGCAGGACCCCAGGGGCAGCCTGCAGAGTGTGGGAGGGGCCTGTGTGGAGTTCACATTCATGCAGGGTATTTCAGCAGCAGCACATTTGCTCACATCGGCAACCCCCTCTTCTAAGCACCCACCTAAAGCGCAGTCACTAGCAAATGGAACATCCCCGTGCTGGGCATGAAACAGGCCCTGGAACCTCAGATGCACCCGGCACCCTGCTGCCCGGCGGCGCCCGCAGTCAGCCAGGACACCCGGCAGCCACAAGGCCGCCCTCTCTGGAGCCTGTGGTCTGGTTCGGCTAGGGTATTGTGATCTGAGGACCCTTAGAAAACTGGCCACCCGAGAACTTTTCCAGTGTGACTGCTGGCCTCTCTGGCAGACGTGTCGAAACTCAGAAAACCTCTGCTGCTCTGACCACAGGGAACGTCAGAGGGGACGGGGCAGCGGAACAAAGCACAAAGCATCCCTGCGTCCTCTCAACGTGGCCCGGCTCCTGCAGACACTCAGCGAGCCGTGGCCTCTCCCATCCTCCCACGCTTCCCTCCAGCTGGCCCTGGAGATCCGTGGAGCCACACGGTGCCGAGCGGGGCACTGGCCGTGTGCTCCGTGTCTGTCATCGTCAGCCCTGTCCACCTTTGGGGCAGGGGCAGCTGGGCTGGCTCCAGTTTCTCTCCATGTCAGCTTTGCGAAGGAAGGAGGTGGATGCAGAAGCTGCCACCAATAGCCACGTGGGCAGCTGTGGCCCCGAGTCCGGGGATGCAGTTGGTCATCAGGAGCCTCGAAGCGTCGCTCACCATGCCTGGAAAGACCAGCGGCCTCTCCTGCCCAGGCGCAGGCCCTCAGCTCAGCAAAAGCCCTGCAGAAGCTGGAGCAGGAGGCATCCCTGGGTCCGGCACAGCCTGTGGTCAGGCCGCCTCCGCAGCAGGGCAGGGTAGATGTTCTCCCCTCAGATCTGAAATGCAGAGAGGAAGGGCGGGCCCTCGCGGTGCCGCGGGGCAGCTGTGCTGAGCAGTGTCGGCTGCTCCAGGCGAGGGACCAAGTGGCCACACTGGCCGCAGAGCTGCCCTGCCCGGTGGCGTCAGTCTGGGACGCCCTGCATGCCCGCCCCTGCCACCAGGCTGGCTTCCTTCTGAGCTGCCTCAGCCGGAGACCCCTTGCGACTGGGCTCTCTGTGGATGACAAAAGGAAAGACTTGAGCAAGAGGCTCTGAGGAAGGTGCCGGCCCCTCTCCAGACTCCTGTGCCACAGGCTGAGGATGGGCAGCCGTCAGGGAGAGTCTGTGCTGCAGGAGGGCAGAGGGTCGGGGGAGTGGAGCTGAAGGGGATGGTGGAGGAAGGAAGGCAGGACAAAGGGGCCTCCACCGCCTCCTGCCCCTTCCCCCATTGCCTGAGGACCAGAGCCTGCGGGGGGGTGGGGACAGGGAAGTGGCCTCCTGGGCCAGCATATCCCTGAGCCAGTGTGGAGCGGACAGGCGGCCCCTCCTCCCACCCCCCCGGGCACCCACCACCAATGTGGGTCCACACCATTCCCCATGACGTCAGCTGAGAAGCATGAGCTCGGTCAAGACAAAACCTCATGGAATCCCGAGTCTTTTAAAAGAAATATTGATTTAATTTCCAATCATGATAATGCCATACTTTTTTTGTAAAACAAGCAGGGTGAAAAAAAAACGTTTAAATAAGAAAGTCAGAATTATCCATGAGTCCTCTATTGCTGTGTGGAAGCCAGTTATGGTCAGAGAGAGACATTCAGCACCCACTGCATGGGTAGGGGGTGGCTGCCCCGAGCTGGTCACCAGCTTAGTGCCAAGTCTGTGGCTTGTTGAAGCTGACTCTGTGTGTTCGTGTGTCGGTGTGTGCATGTGACGTGTGCGCATGACCTGGTGTGTGTGCATGTGTGTGTGCATGCTTGCAGCCCAGTGGCTGTCTCAGGGGACATGTCTTCAAGTGTGTGGCTCCCTGTCTCACCTGGGGCAGGTATATCTGGGAGGGTGCAGAGTTCTCTGTTTGCACACAGAGGAAGTGGTTTTCTGCCTGAGTCCCCCCACCCTTACTGCCAGCGTCCACCCTCACACCAGAGAAAAGCCAGAGTTTCATGTGCGGAGGGACGGTGTACATTCCAACAAGGTCCGTCCTTCTCACCTCAGGCCTTCCATCGCCTCCCTCGACTCCCACCTGGAGCCTGGAGGCAGCTGGAAGAACCCACCTCTCACCCCAGCAAGGTCTGTGGCGTTAAGGTCACACTGGCACCAACTAAGAACTAAGACCTTAGACCTTCTCTGAGGCATGAAGGCTGTTGCTTAGCTTTGAAAACAGTAAATGTGAATGAAAGGGAACCTTGAGAAAGACCCGTTCCTAGGTGAGGTGAGAAGCAGGCTAGACTGGCCGTCCCGGGCCATGCCCACCCTGTCTCCAAGGGGTCTCTGCCCAGGAGAAATCAAAGCGGGGTTTTCACAGCCCCTGGGGCAGGGGCAGGGGCAGGGAAATTTGGTCAGAAACAATGCGGAGCCCCCAGGGCTTTTGTCAAATCTCCATCCATGGGTTTTGTTTTCTCCCCAGTTCTGAATCTGGGAGGCCGAGTGGCTGCCCAGCGAGGTTGGCTCTGGGCTGAGGACAGCACTGCCTGGGCCTCCTTCCCTGGGTGGTTGTTCAACACCGGGCAAGTCCCTGCACCTGTCCAGCCTCAGCCCACTGTCTCAAAAGTGGGGCCATTGACATTCCGGACTGTCAAGAAGCCTGAGAAACTGGGCCCTAGGAGGATGCTGCAAGATGCCCAGATGTCCTCTTCAACTCGAAACGTTGCCATCTGCCTTGCTGGCTCACACCCAGCCCCTACCTGAGAACGCAGCTGTGGGCACTGTCGCCCAGGAGGAGGCCTGGCTGCTGAGACGCTCCCTTCCTACAGCTGCTGGTGGCCAGAACCCTCCGCCTGTGCTCCAGACCAGGCTGGCACTGAGACACCCACCCCAGCCATGGTCATTTAGAAATAAGTAGGTGTCCACTATATGAAATCAAAATAGGGATCATTCCTGTGCCTGCCAATAAAACACCAATCTCCTTGAGAGAAGCAGCCTTGAAACTTATCAGTCATTCACAACTTAGCATGATCAGATTGATGAGCTATGATCAGATTGATTGATTAGCTATGATCGGTTTGATGTGCTCTGATTGGGTTCATTGATGAGCTATGGTTAGATTCATTGATGAGTTATGACCAGATTGATTGATGAGCTATGATCAGATTGATTGACGAGCTATGATCAGACTGATGTGCTGTGATCGGGTTCATTGATGAGCTATCGTTGGATTCATTGACGAGCTGTGACCAGATTGATTGATTAGCTATGATCGGTTTGATGTGCTCTGATTGGGTTCATTGATGAGCTATGGTTAGATTCATTGATGAGTTATGACCAGATTGATTGATGAGCTATGATCAGATTGATTGACGAGCTATGATCAGACTGATGTGCTGTGATCGGGTTCATTGATGAGCTATGGTTGGATTCATTGACAAGCTGTGACCAGATTGATTGATTAGCTATGATCGGTTTGATGTGCTCTGATCGGGTTCATTGATGAGCTATGGTTGGATTCACAGATTAGCTATGGCCGGATTGATTGATGAGCTATGGTCCGATCGATGAGTTGCTTTCAGGAAGCCAGGGATAAGGAGCAGGCAGACGCCATCCCTGTACCGGGGGTGCAGGGTGCTCAGGGAGACTGGAGCCCCAGTCTGCCTGGAGCTGGCATGAGGCCAAGGTGGGCGCCCGCAGCCCTGGATGTGGAGGGGTGTTCTAGAAGGAGTGCTGGCCTGCAGGAAAGGCCTTGGGCTGCAGTCAGGGCAGCCATGAACCCTTCAGTCAAACACGTGACCTGAACTGAGAACCCCAGGTCCAGCCTCTAGGTGTGGGACGCCAGCTCTCTCCTTACCACCGAAGCAGCTTGGGACGCCAGCTCTCTCCTTACCACCGAAGCAGCTTTGGGCTTGCACATGAAAAGCTTCTGAACCTTGACTCCCTTCACAGGCCTGAGCAGTGAGCTCCCAGAATGTTCTAGAAGAGGCATGTGCTCGGGGAGGCCATGCTTCAGTGTGCAGACGTTTCCCCAGAGAGGTCAGCAGGTGCCGGGCACCGGCCCTTCCCCAGACACAGGCTGGCCCTGCCAGCTGGCTTAGCAGGGCGCTGCCTGTGTGTGGAGTGGGGGCTCTGGGCTCCTTGCTTGGCCCCCACAGGTCCTCGACCCAGAGACCTTGTCCCCCCATTGTCGGGCTCAGGACAGGCCAGGGTCACCCTCAGCAGAACCTGGGGCCAGCGCCGCAGGGCCCCCTGGTTTGGAAAGCCTGTTCCTCAGCTCTGTCCCAGCGGGCACTTAGCTGAGGATACCCCTGATGCTGCCCCATGCACACCTCTCACCACGATTCAATCCACCTGAGGATGGTCACCCTCTCAGGGAAATGGGGAAAGACTTATTGCCAAGGTCACTGAAGGCTTCCTGGTCTTGGCGTCTGGAAAAAACTCGCCAAGAGAGCAGGCATCTCCCGAGACCCAGGAATCAGCATGGCCACCAGAGCTGGTCACTGCCACTCCGAAGCTCTTCAGGCAGCTTCCTTTCTCCCTAGGGAGGAGACACTGTTGTCCGTCTGAAGCCTGGTGAACGTGGGACACAGGAGGCAGCCGTGGCCGGGGGGGCACGAGGGTGGTGGGCAGCCAGCGCCAGCCCAAGCTCCCGGGGTCACTCCAAGGAGCAGTGAGGGCTCCCCTGCAGGTGCAGTGAGAGGCATGGTCGTATTAGGGCGGTTAGGGAGGGGCGTCTCCCTTCCCTTCCTTCTGAGTTTTCTTTGACACTGTCATCTTTCAGTGCAGAGTCAGTGCTGCAGAAGGCTCCCTGTGAGACAGGCGAGGCTGTGAGGCCGGGTGGGAGGCAGCGCTTCCCGAGCAGGTGCGGGGTGCGTCTTCACTCTGCCCCTCCCGACACTTGGTTTTGGAGGGGTCTGACCCAGTGGCCGGGCTCGTGGGTGGGAACTGGCCAGCCAGCCCCTCGTCACCTTCCCTCCTGCTTGGGCTCCACAGCCTATCCCAGGCACAGCTGCCCATTAGAGGCAGGGCTGTCCCTGCAATGGAGGTGCCAGGGAATGTCTGTCCAGGCCTTGGCCAGGGCCCGGGGTGGCTGCAAATGGCCTTAGGCCAATGAAGGACACAGCTGCCCCCCAACCTTGTTCATTCTCCAATGCCCCTCCCTCTGTCCCTCTCTCCCTCCCTCCCTCCTGCAGCAGACCCTGGAGGTGGGCTCCATGGCACAGGACAGCCCCAGGCAGACCCAACTCACCCACTCCCCAGAGTGGAGAGAACAGCCTCTGCCCCACGCTGCGCGGTGCCCCTAGGTCCACAGCAGAGACAGACACACAGAAGAGAGGGGACGGACAGCGAAGGGTTACGGGGACCAGACCTCAAGGTCAGAGGAAGAGAGAGGGGGCGGACAGCGAAGGGTTACGGGGACCAGACCTCAAGGTCAGAGGAAGAGACAGGGGGTGGTCAGCGAAGGGTTATGGGGACCAGACCTCAAGGTCAGAGGAAGAGAGAGGGGGCGGTCAGCGAAGGGTTACGGGGACCAGACCTCAAGGTCAGAGGAAGAGAGACGGGGCGGTCAGCGAAGGGTTACGGGGACCAGACCTCAAGGTCAGAGGAAGAGAGAGGGGGCAGTCAGCAAAGGGTTACGGGGACCAGACCTCAAGGTCAGAGGAAGAGAGAGGGGGTGGTCAGCAAAGGGTTACGGGGACCAGACCTCAAGGTCAGAGGAAGAGAGAGGGGGTGGTCAGCGAAGGGTTATGGGGACCAGACCTCAAGGTCAGAGGAAGAGAGACGGGGCGGTCAGCGAAGGGTTATGGGGACCAGACCTCAAGGTCAAAGGAAGAGTACATTTCCCGCCTGCTTCCCCCAGCATCTTCCAGCAAAGCCGGCTGGTGGTGTTGCGGCCACATAGCCTCCCCGACCCACATCCAAGCCTGCAAAGTTAAGAGGTTAGGATCTGCAGGAGCCCAGGTGCCTCTGCGGGAGGAATGTGGCTCAGATTCGGGGGCCGGTGCGCGGCGTGTCCAGGAGACGCAGGCACATCGCAGGGTTGGAAGTGCGCTGGGGGCCTGGCCTGTGGTCCTGGCTGGGATGCCGCCATCCTAGGGTAGCAGGCCTGGGGGGGCCTGGAGCTGGGGGCTATCCTTCCATGGCCTGGGCCTGGGGCAGGGGCTGCCGCCCGCCACCCGCCGCCCGTAGCCCGCCCGGGAAGCTGGGGTGGAGGCGCCCTCTATCGCCTGCCTGGGGGACATCTCGCCAAAGCACACCGGTTTGCCTTTGCAAACCGACATTAAGCGCCCCAGGTTCCTCAGACATTATCTGCCTTTTGGGAACCTTTAAAATAAAGAGTCAAACGTTTTCGGCCCCTGTCTGGCTTTTTATGTAAACTGAGTGGTTCCTGGAGCGTGTTTTTTAAAGTGTTAAGATGGCAGTATTTATCTGGAGGGGGAGGGAGGAAGAGCCAGGTGGGCGTTCTCCTATTAGGCCAGAATTTTCAGAGAAAACCAGTGCAAGGCGTGGCCAAAATGATGAGTTTGTTTCCCGGTGGCCTAGGAGTCTGTCGAGAGCAAAGCAACTGCAAGGTGGGCTTCTCCTGGCACTGTCGCCGTGAAGCCTTCGGGAGCCGGGACCTGCCAGCAGCCCGAGTTCAGCCCTGCAGGGAAAGGGGCGGCCAGGGGGTGCCCCACACCCTGAGAACGTGGGAGTGTGGTCTTGATACAGATCATCTTCAGATAGACTCTGTGGCCTTATGACAGGGAATCTGAGGGTTCATTCTCAGCCAGAGAGGAGGATAAGGGGTGTTGCTTCCAGAAACGGCCTTGCGTCTTGGGGGCTTCATGGAGCACCTGTGAGCCTGGGGTGGCCAAGCCTGGGAAACCCAGCGTGGTCCCGCCCAGGCCAGGGCAGAGCAGAGAAGGGTCAGAGCTGGAGGCCGGGCTGAGGAGTCTGCAGCCGCCAGGGCAGCTTCCGAGCTTGGTGCACCTACTCACCACGCTGGCCCTTCCTGGGCTGTAAGCCCTGAGTGACCTGCTCCCCTCTGGGCCCGGGCTTTCGGAGGCGAATGTTGGTAGGTTTCTCTGGCCGGTATAGCCCTTGAGCATGGAACGCTTCACCTGGTGCCCTGGACGGGGTGCCAGGGAGGCAGGCTGGCACTCTCTGGCCCCCCCCCAAGTTCTGGGCCAGCCCCCAGCATTTCCTGCTGAGAGTCCCAAGGTCCTTGGTGAGGTTTTCAGAGCCCACTGGCCAAACCTAGGGTGAGGTGGGCTGTGTGGACTGCAGCCAGGAGCAAAGTCTGGCCTGGGGCACCCCAGCCCTCTGGCCCCAGCCCCGTGGAGGGCCCTGCCTCTCCCCTCCAGCTGGCCACCTGGGCGTTCTGATTACCTCTCCAGGTGTGGCTGGGAAAGCAGCTCTGCCCTCTGCCCTCACCCCATTGTTCCCCAGGCTCTGCTTTTCAGGTCGTTTTACGTTTTCACCTGATCCCTGTGATGCTGCAAAGCATTCCCAGGCCACTGAGCAGCCCTGCCGCAGCCGCTGTGTCGCCCCCACTCACAAATCTCGGGACGGACATGTCCTCTGCCTTCCTGGGAGCAGGCGGGACTCTGGTCCCTGTGCTGTGACACATTCGTTCGGGCTTCTTCGCTCACACCCGCGACATCCACATTGGCCGTGGTCATAGCCAGCCTGAGCCCAGGGCGTGCCTGAGCCCCTCCGTCGCTGGTCCCTGGATGGCCAAGGTCAGTTTCCTCCCCCTGGAAATGGCTAGATGAAGGTCTGCTTCTCCAGATGCCAGCCTTGCTCCCAGGCCATGGCAGAGGAAAGCCCCCCCACCACCGGACACCTGGCATGTCCACCTGGGGAAAGGGCACTGGCCCTCTCTGGCAAGAGCTTCTCAGACCCCAGGGCAGGTGGACTTTGTGGTTTTCATCTCTGCCGAGCATGGAGCCCAATCAAAGATCCAGGCTCCGCTGACGAGAAAACCCAGAAAGCCCCTGCGGCGTGACACAAGGAAAAATAAATATCAAAAGAACATTTGACGAGCTCAATAAATTGATCATATTGTGCTGAACCTTCACCCCCATAACTACGGGACCATTTAAATGCTAATGCCATTTTTTAAAAAGTCAATTACAGGAGTTTGCAAGGAATGGAGTCAGCATTCCCCACGACAGCCTCTCCTCCTCCAGCTCCCTCTCCTCATCCACAGGCACTGGGGCGTTTGCTCCCCTGAAGGAAATGTTCCCTCACAGTGGTCCCAGTAATTGAATCAAGTTGATACAGACACCAGGAATATTGCAAGTTGTGTGGGTAATGGGAAGCACGTGTTGATAAAGTGGTCAGTGTTTGCAGACCAAGGGGGGGCCGCACTGCAGTTAACCCTTCAGAGAGCACGGCGTCCCCACAGCCCGAAGGGCCGCCCCCTGCCTGGCAGAGCCCCAGGTGGGTGACATGCAAGCATTCCGGAATCTTCCAGCCCTGGGTTCCTGTTTCCCATCAGCCCCTGCTCTGCTCTGCAGACGGCAACATGGCCACAATTCTCCCTCCTCTTGGTGGCACCTCCTCACCAACTGGACCCAACCGAGCCTGCAGGCTCCTGAATTGACATGCAGGAGAGGAGAAAGAAGAGGACATGGACCCCCAGAGAAAGCTGGATGCTCAGGAACCCCGTGTCCTCCGTGAGGGCCTGAGGGCCTGGGGGTTCAGCCTTCTGCACCCCCAAGTTCCTCCCACACCACCCGTGCTGGTGGCAAAATTCTAGTCACCATTTTCCTACCGACAGCCTCTACGTGCTGGGCGCTTAACTCACAGGAGGCCTGCAAGCCTCACTCGGGGAAACAGAGAAACAGAGGCACACAGAGTGGAGGGGCCGCCCAGCTCAGATGCAAGAGGATGGAAAGCATGGGACTCAAAGCTGGGTCTGCCCACCCTTCCTGGGTGCTGGGACTCAAAGCTGGGTCTGCCCACCCTTCCTGGGTGCTGGGACTCAAAGCTGGGTCTGCCCACCCTTCCTGGGTGCTGGGACTCAAAGCTGGGTCTGCCCACCCTTCCTGGGTGCTGAGTCTGCCCACCCTTCCTGGGTGCTGGGGCTCTGTTCCCCTGACCCTCATTTTCCCACCCTTGATCTGGCCCATGAGGTCCTGGGGGCCTGGAGTCTTCCTGGGGTCAGCAGGAGGCCTGCCCCACTGGGGCGGAAGCATAGACGCTGGGAAGTGGGACCTGGACGCTTGATGTTGAAACCGTGGTGCCTCCAGGATGCCCTGAGCGCCGTAGGAGAGCTCCACTTCCCAGCCACGCGGGCATCCAGGATTGCATTTACCGGGGCTGGAGCCGCCCCGCCACGCGGGCATCCAGGATTGCATTTACCGGGGCTGAAGCCACCCCGCCACGCGGGCATCCAGGATTGCATTTACCGGGGCTGGAGCCGCCCCGCCACGCGGGCATCCAGGATTGCATTTACCGGGGCTGGAGCCGCCCCTGCCACGCGGGCATCCAGGATTGCATTTACCGGGGCTGGAGCCGCCCCGCCACGCGGGCATCCAGGATTGCATTTACCGGGGCGGCAGCCGCCCCGCCACGCGGGCATCCAGGATTGCATTTACCGGGGCTGCAGCCGCCCCGCCACGCGGGCATCCAGGATTGCATTTACCGGGGCTGGAGCCGCCCCTGCCACGCGGGCATCCAGGATTGCATTTACCGGGGCTGGAGCCGCCCCGCCACGCGGGCATCCAGGATTGCATTTACCGGGGCTGGAGCCGCCCCGCCACGCGGGCATCCAGGATTGCATTTACCGGGGCTGGAGCCGCCCCCTGCATGGAGCCTCGCACACCCTCAGGTTTCTCACCCCGGCTGGGGCAGCTGCATGGCCGCATTTCACAGGGAGAGAGTAAACTGCTGAGTTACAGGCAGAGCCCTGGGCTCAGGGGTGGGCGGAGGCCCTGACCAAGCCTAGGGTCATGGGGGCCACAAGGAGGCAAGGCCCCTAAAGTCAGGCAGGGCCAGCTAGCTGCCCGGCCATAGGAGTCTGTCCACACAGCGCATGACAAACAGAGTGCCCAAGGAGCCAGCTGGTCTTAGCCTGGCAGAGGTGCCAGATAATCCAGCACTGGAGGCTGTGGCTGTGGAAGGCTGGCCTCTGACCCTCATGCCCCCAGGCCCAGCACTTGGGACAAGCAGCTGAGACCTAGGGGCCTGCCGTGAGGAGGTCCCTGGGTGTCCTGTGTGGACCCAGGCTCAGGGGCAAGGCCAGGCAGCTGGGACCCTTCCCACTCCCCGCTCTGTCTCTCTCCACCTCAGTTTCCAGACAAAGGCCTTCTCTGGGCTCTATGTCCCATGGCTGGAAGGGAACGCCCTCACCTTGAGGGCTCCAGCCTGCTTTTTCTGAAGCCCAGGGTCCTGGCTGGGAATGCTCAGATGTTGAGACCCGAGCCTGTGGCCAGGAGTGATGGCAAAAGGGTCCTGTGGGCCCCCAGCCCAGCTCCAGCCCAAGCGGGGGTCCAATGCCTGTGTTCACCTAGGGGTCCTGGTGGGACCGAGGCCACCACCACCCATAGCCCCTCCCCCACCACCCCAGGGGCTCTAAAGATGCAAACCTCCAAGGTGTAGATAAGAGAGACCCAAGTCCTGCAGCCAGGAGGGGCAGCCTCTCCCTGCAGGAGCCAAAGAAGGGCAGAGGGGCAGCCAGCCCTCCCTGCCTCGCAGCAGGGAGCAGACATCCCTGGAAGGGGCAGGGGCCAAATGTCACGTGCAGGGTCCAGGCTGCCCCTTCTGGGGGAGGAAGTAGGGCCTCCTGGGTGTTCTCCTCCCACATTGTCCAGTGCCTGCTGCTCCTGGGTCTCTGAAGCTTCAGAAGTTCCCTAGAGTGGAAGAGCAGACAGGGGCCTGCCATCCTTGGGTGCTCACCACCTCCTCACAGGGCCTGGGGGCAGGGGAACTTGGCTGGCCGCCCATGAGCCCCTGGCTGAAGACCCCAAGCCCTGCAGAGGAGGAGGCTGATGCTGCATCTGGGGTCCCACTGCCTTTTCCCTCCTGTGCTTGTCGCCCAGCCCCTGCTACAGGGCTCAGGTGGGAACACCTCTGCGTGGAGAGAGACCCACCAGTGTGGCCACGGGCAAGGCCCCTGATAAGGTCACAGGTGGGGAGGACCAGGGCTGCTGAGACTGAGGCCCAAGCCCCCTGCCTAGGCCCCCAGAGATTCCTGGGTGCGTGGGCAGGGAGGGGGTCAGCTTGGAAATCTGCAGGTGGGCAAGCTCTCTGGTGTCCCGATGCCCGCCAGAGTCTGAACGCAGCCCCTGCAGGTGCCAGATGGGTGTCTGTTGACAAATTCACAAGTACCTGCCTGCAGCGAGTTCCCACCTGCAGCTTCCCCACGCTGTTTTTGTTTGGTGCTTCCAGAAATCATTTCACCCTCTTCACCCACATTGGTGCCCACCCTGTGCCAGGGCTGGGGGCTTGGGTGAAGGAAGCCCAGTCCCAGTGCCCACAGCCCAGCAGGAGGAGACAGACACATTAGCAAGGCCTGCGGGCAGGTCAGGAGCTGGGCGGGTCCACGGTGAGCCCCAGAGCTGCTGGCAGAAGCGAGGACAGCATTCCAGGGGAGGGGACGGCACAGGCAAAGGCCCCGGGGCAGGACAGCACGGATGTGTCCATGGAACATGGGACAGCCACGGCCTTCACAGCTGCTATGCCTGTGGTGTCGGCTCTAGTTCCAGGGCAAAGGATGGAAAGAAGGCCGGGGCCCCACTCCCACCCAGGAGTCAGGACCCCACTCCCTCCAGGGCACCGAGACCCCACTCCTGCCCGGTCACCAGACCCCACTCCCTCCAGGGTGCCAGGATCTCACTCAATCCAA
This sequence comes from Pan troglodytes, assembly GCF_028858775.2. Lineage (NCBI taxonomy): Eukaryota > Metazoa > Chordata > Mammalia > Primates > Hominidae > Pan > Pan troglodytes. The sequence continues at coordinate 228,799,495 of NC_072398.2, read as the reverse complement.
GTCACCAGACCTCAATCCCTCCAGGGCACCGAGACCCCACTCCCACCCCAGGTGCCGGGACCCCACTCCTGCCTGGGGCTGCCCCTGCTGCTGTGCCTCCCCTGGTGGAGCAGTTTCTGGCTTTAAAAGTGTGCTCTTGAGCGCAGAGTGTTTTTCCTGAATGAAAACTCAGAGTGCATGTGTCATGCTGATGTGACAAACCTGGGCGCTGTTCTCCTGGGCATCACGCCCTACGACTCCAAGGCTGGCCCGGCACAGGGGCTCCCCTTGAGGTGGGCAGGTTTCCAGGCATTTGGAAGTAGACATGGGAAGGAAGGAGCAACGGGGTGGGAGGGATCTGCCTGCCAGCCCACAGGGCTCAGGGGTCCTCAGAGGTGTCGCCCCTTCCATGCTCAAAATGGCTGGAAGAGGAGAGCCTCTCAGTATCCCCACCTTATAGATGAGGAGGCACAGAGAGGGGGAAATTTGCCGGTTCCCCAAAGAGCCTGCTGCCTCCACCTGCTGTGTTCGAAGCGGTGATTTTTTTCTTGAGGCCCCTGTGTCCTAGCATTTCTGAGCTCAAAGGAACCTGTGTCTGGCCAGCCCCTCCCATGCTGAGGACAGAGGTGAATGCTTGGGACAGCGAGAGGTGGCATCACTGAAGAAGCCCCGTGGCTCCGGCTCCGTCTGCAGGATCCCTCCCAGGACACAGTGGTGGGCCCAGGCTGGCCAGCGCTGGCTGAAGGAGCACTGTCCCCACAACCCAGGGAAACAACTGGGCTCCAGGGGGATGTGCAGGGAGTGGAAGAAACTCAAGCCGGGAGCTGTGGATCCAAAAATATTGCAGAGTTTCCCGAGGCAGGCCCTACGAGATCCCTGAAACGGGATACGCCGAGCTGAACTTGGCCACATAATGCCGCTCTGTTTGGGAAGGGCCCAGAGCGCTGGGGGCCCGAGGTATCTTTCAAAGAGTGATGGTTACGGAAATTAGTGGTGCAGAAATCCATACTCATCATTCATCAGGGGCCTTATTAACCTTCTTACGATGTGATAGGAGCGGCTTGGCCTCCTGACTCCAGGGGCCTGGGAGAGGCCATCCTTGTCTCCCACTTGGAGGAGAGATGCAGGAGGATCGCCCAGGCAGCACCGGCCCCACCCGCTTCCGGAGTCCTTGGAGACACGAGTAGCAGTTTCCTGATGTGATACTTAGGTCATGAGGCAGGGCGTGGACCAGGACGATGCACAGCTGAGAGCAGCCCACACGGCCTCTCTCGGGGTGGCAATAACACTGCCTCAGAGACTGGAGAGAGCCAGACCCAGGAGACCCCAGTCAGGGCATTCCCAGGAACAGGGAACCCAGAGAGGCCTGGGCATCACACACACCTGCGCCCACAGTGGCCCCACCTGGACCCCTGGGGGACCCACCCTTCTTCCCCTTCTGCCCCTCCGTTGCTTCCTCTGCACCGCAGGGGTCCAGGTAGCTGCCATGGAGTTGTCTGCAGGTTAAGGGAGGCCAAGGAAAGGCATCTGAACTTTGGAAGATACCCCAATAAACACCATCCGCTGTCATCACTGATCCAGCAGCTGAAACATGGAAGGGCCAGCTCCAGGGGCCCACAGGCCTCACAGAACTCAGAGCCCCACACTCCTCCCGCCCCTGCCCATCCCCTCTTGAAGGGGCCTCACCAGGCCATGGGCTCCCTATTAAGTAATCACATCAATGTCCATTTTAAATAAGGTCTGAATGCTACGAAGCACCCGTGTTGGGTCAAGGCAGCTCTTGGCAGTGCGGGGGAGCTTGTTAGAAATGCAAGTCCCCTGAGCCCCAGCACTGGGGGAGACGGGGGCTCTGTGTAAATGCCCGGCGAGAGAGCTGCATTCCAGTTTGAGACCCACTGGGTTGGACCTAGCAGGTGAACGCTGGTCCCAACAGCTTCTCTCCTCGAAGGGAACAGTGCACCTCCCACTGCTCGAGACCAACCTGGGAGGCTCCCAGGGCCCCTCCTGGGCCTGTCTTCCCCCACACAGCGGGTGCCTTCTCCCGGGCTCCTTTGGGGCCTACTCGGTGCCTGGCACCCTCAAGATGCCTTTATGTCTTGTGTTTTGGGCTTGGCCGCAGGACCCCGCAGGAAGGTGCATGGCCGCTTCAGCAAGGCTGGTGGAGAGGGCAGAGTTTCTGGGCCCACAGGCCTTGGCAGGATGCTGGCCTCTCAAGGTTGCACTGACAACCTTGGGCGCGTGACGGATTTATTGAGGGGAGAGCAGGCTGAGCTGTTCTGTCCAATGCCGTCGCCAGGAGGAACCTGCCGTGGCCCGGCCTCAAGTCCTGTTACTCAACACTTGTCTTATTATGCCGCAAAGCCAGAGCAGAGCCGAGGTGATAACGCGGGCACGGCAGGCCCGGGCTTTCCAAACCTGCTCATTTTTAGCCCCTGGGAATCAAAGTGGTGTCCAGCTCTGTCCCGCAGCCTTTGATCCTCCGCCCAGTGTCTCCAGCGAGAGAGAAGCAAAGAACACGGAGAGATAAACCACACTTGAGCCGTCGCTCTCCGCCTGGCTGCGCCTCTATCTGGGGCCGCAGCGTCCCCCGAGTGCTGAAAAGAGTTCTCCTGGAGAGCGGCACCGTGACCTTCACTCTTGACCGCGGTGTCCGGATGAGAGTGGCTTGTCCAGACGGAAGGGGAAAGGACGGTCTGCCTGCTCTCCTGAAGGGAAGGGCCAGATAGCGAGGGAACCCACCTCCCTTCCTGTGGGGTGGAGGTTTGGGGGTGGAGGTGGCCCCAGGAGACAGGGGTCACGGAATTGGCGCGAAGGGAAGAATGGGGAGCCCAGGCTGAATGTTCTCCACCAGCACATCGGTGGGGGCTCAGGAGGCCAGTCCCATTGCCAAGCGATGAAACTCTTGTATCTTCGAATGGCCTGGGTGGGTTTCCGGCAGCCAAGAAGGGTGAGCAGCCCCGTGGAAGGAGGGGAAGAGGCACTGGTCTTTTCCTGTTCGTCTTCTGTGGGTTGACCCTCACGGAGGCACTCCGCTCCGGGCATGACCTCGGACTCTTGAGGAGCCTCAGTTCGGCTGTCTTTCTGCAGTTAATTACTAGGACAAGGGAACACATCCAGGTGCCTTTCACAGGGACATCGCCCATGAGGGCAGGGACTGCACCCTATTGACCCCATATTCCACCCCAGCTCCTGGCACGTGGCCGGGGCTCAGACACGTGCTGAGTGAAAAACTGCACATTTGGGCAGAGTTACCAGCAATGAACCTGCTTCTGTAGAGGATCATAAGTCGGGGCGAGGGGGGCCTCAGTGAAGCCTACAGAAAGCCAAGCAGCCCAGGGGTTCCCTCTCCACCTGAGAAGCAGCGAGACCCCGTCCAGGTCAGCGGGACCAGCACCGCATCCCAGGCCACCCGTGTGTCAGCACGTAACCTTTGAAAACACCGTGAATGCCGGCTTTGATGATAATATGTGGGTAAAGGTTGTATTGCTATCTGGGTGATGATTCATCCGTCTGTGAACCGGGACAAGGAGGTAATAGGAAGGCGCGATGGCCAGGGGCAACGTTGGAACGCAAACTTATCAGAGGCAGTGAACTCCGCGCTGTGCTAAATAGAATTCCATTATTGTTTCATAAATAGAGAGATTGTAGTACCCAGGCCAGGAACTGATGATCAGAGGGGAATGCGTTTGAGCTCCGCTCTGAATAGTATTTGTTTTGAGTAAGTGGTTGTCTCGGCTAATAGTAGGGTATTTCATTGTTAAGAGCTTGTTGAGCAGGATTTATGGGTGAGTCCTGCACGGCTGTTTGTGCAGGATGCTCAGTGGTCGCCAGGGGTCCGGGAGTTGGCAGTAATGTTTTTCCATCCCTTGTCGGCTTCTCCATCTCTTGGTGAACGTTGCCCCTTGGAGAGGCGATGGCGTGGCCCGGCCCCTGCAGGTGTCTGAGGGCCTGAAGGCACCCCCGTAACCCCAGCACACTCGTGGGTGCCGGCAGTGTGTGAGTGCATGCGTGTTGTGTGTGCATCTGTGAACATATGACAGGATTTGGGTTTCTGGCTTCTCTAGAAGCCTGGGCTAGGCCATTCCCCTGCCTCACTGTGGCAGCTCCTTACTCCCCCGGGACCAGGCGTTCCTGCCATGTGCCCACCTGAGCCTTGGCAGTCAGAAATGATGGCACCTACCTAGAACCTGCCTACCAGGTAAACAGGCGAAACCTAGAACCTGCCTACCAGGTAAACAGGCGAAACCTAGAACCTGCCTACCAGGTAAACAGGTGAAACCTAGAACCTGCCTACCAGGTAAACAGGCAAAATCTTGTCAGGTATAAAGAGCTTCTCTTGGGGGCAGAGTCTGCTGGCTAGGAATTGCTGTGGAGTGGGGGTGTATCCAGGCTGGAGGGCACCCCCGGACTTCTCCCCAGGGAGAAAACAGATTGAGCCCTTCTCTCCATCTTCTCACCAGCTGTGGTTTCAGAGGCACTTCCAGCAGTCCTGACCCCACCTCAGGGTTTTCTCTTCCAAAGGGGCTACAGGATTGAGGTAGGGAGGGGCCCCAAGAGCCTCTGACTTCCCCCCAGATCACCAGGTAAACCCATGGGTCAGTGTCCAGCCCCTCTGCCCCAACATCAGCAACACAGCCCTCCATTCCAGGGCCCCTGTGTGTCCCCGTCCTCCTCCCCCCAGGAACATCCCCGGAGCAGCCCCCGTTAGAACAGGATCCCGACGGATCCCGTGCTGCCTCCCCTTCAGCCAGCGCCATCCTCTGTCCCCCAGGCCTCGCGGGCTGGGCTGCGTTTTGTTGAGCACTGACAAAGTCACCTCCATTCTCCTCCAAGAAAAGCCCACGAGAGACTCAGAGGCAAGTGCTCATAAAGAATCAAACACAAACCAAGCCCAGGTCCTGATCACGGGCACGGCCAATGCTTTTGTTCTTATTTTCCCTTTTCTCTGATCACACGCACAAACCAGAACCAACCCCACGTGCCTTAAGAACCACAGACCCAGGGGAGACGGGTAGACCCCACGGAAGTGGCCATCGGTGTCAGGCCCCGTCTCAGGGAAATCTTCCCCCGCCTGGTCACTGCGGGCAGGCTATGGCAGGTTCTGGGGTGGTTCACCCCGGCACCCTCAGCCCCACTGGGCTTTCTTCGAGGTGCTCTCCTGCCTGTGGGCCCAAACTGTTATTTAAAAGCCACCTCTGCCTCCCAGGGCACCCAGGTTGTCGCCAGCCCGTCTGTACATTCATTGCACTGCTGAGGTGAGATGCATGAGGTCCCTGCTCACAGAGCGAGGAGCCAGGCCGTTACAGCTACAGGGTATCCAGGAAAGGCATCAGGTGGCGGGCAGGACAGCTGGCTTGCAGGGTGAGCCCCTCCTGGCCTCACTTTCCCCTCTTTAAATGAGGGTGCAGCTCATCTGAGAATAGATAGGAAGGTGCCAGTGCTGGGAGGGGACTGGGTGGCTCTCTGGGCTCCTCACCACGGCTGGTCCCTCGGGACTTCCATGATGGGCTCACGGAGGCGCGACTTCCTCCCAGATCCCTCGAGGACCCCCTACAGCCCAAACCTCCAGGAGCACCAGCGTGTGGGGGCTGGGAAGAGAGTGTCCTTCAATGCAGGTGTGCAGGTAGCCGTGCACATGTGCGGGGTGAACAAAGGGCCCCTTCACTGTCACCTCCCCGGGGGCCGTAACTCAGGAGCCGAGCGTCCTCCTCTCCCTCCCACCGGTGGCAGCAGACTTGACCGCCAGGCTCTGAGGCCTACACACCACGCTCGCCCACAGTGGGCATTGTTTAGTCTGGGGGAAGCTCCGTTGACAGGGTTTCTGGGCGATGGGCTCTTTTTTCTTCCGAATTCTTCCAGAATTCTGTAGGCTGAAGACACCACGCGTGCAGCCTGAGGGGAGAGTAAATAACCCTGTGAAGTGGGGAAGTTCCTGCCTCTCCGGAGGGCTGCCATGGGTCAAGCTGTGCATGGTGAGAACTGGGGTAACTGGGGCGTGACACCTCTGCCCCCACAAGAAGCCCACTGAGACAGGACCTGCCCTCCCCAATCAGAAGAGCTTGTGCAGTGGAATGTTCCAGAAGGCCTGGGTGGGGCTGGGCAGGAGGAAGAGCCTCAGCAGCCCCACTCCCATCCTAAGCTGGGGACTTTCCCGAAAGGACAGCTGGAGCCATTTTCAAGCCTCAGCCTGGGCGGTCATCTGCTCAGATCCACTCCGAGGGTCTCACTTCCTTACATTCTGGAACCGTACGGGTCATGGCGGAGCGTCCTGGGGAAGTGGCTGTCGGCTTGGTTAATGGGTCCCTGCTGGCTGTGAGGCACACGACCAGTGCCCTCTGGAGCTGCCATCCAGCCCCAGTTCCCATCTGCAGGGACCCAGAGTCACATTCGCCTCCTAGAGAGGTGCTCAGAGTCGTTATGGTCCGAGAGGCAGCCAGGGAGCTGCAGAAATGGAGATAAACCCGTCCATTCTCCTGCAAATGCTTCTCCTTCTTCCACTCTGTGTGGAACTGGGGCCGGGGGCAGAGGTAGGAATGGGCACAGCCTGGCCTTCCGGAGCCTGTCACTCAGTGGAGGAGGCGAGAGGCTCCACCAGCCCTAACCCGGGGCCTCGTGTTGCTGTTTGATGTGCAGGAGAGGAGAGAGGCCAAGAGGGAGCCAGGAGTGGCTTCCAACAGGGGGACCTGGCCCAAAGCCAGGGGAGGCCGTGGGTGCCTGTGAGGGCAGGGTGGGCACATGCCAGAGGTTGCCACAGGGGTCGCGTGTGGACCAGGATGGGCAGCCTGGATGCAGAGAGGGGCTGAGTAGGAAAGGATATGGCCGGGAAGGAGGGCTGATTTGTTTTCAGAAGAATCTTTCTGTGGAACTCTCGTGTGCCATTGTTAAGTGCAGATGTTCCTGGACTTGGAATGGGGACAAGTCCCGATAAACCCACTGGGAGTTGAAAATATCCTAAGTCAAAAACGCAGTTCATACACCAAACCCACTGAGCAGCACGGCTTAGCCTCACCCACCTTAACGCGCTCCGACACTCATATCAGCCTACAGCTGGGCAAACCCATCTAACACAAAGCCTATTTCAGGGTAAAGTGTTGGCTGTCCCACATAATTTATTGTATACTGTACTGAAAGTAAAAACCATAATGGCTGCATGGGCCCTCAGTGTGCGGTTTCCATTGAATGCGCGCAGATCTCAGACCTCGTGGGGTGTAGGAGCCCTAAGGGGAGCGGTCAGCCCTTGTCCTCTGTCCGCTTTCTGCCCAGTGGCCCCTCCAGGTCCCGGCGTCTCCTTGGACTCACATTACCAGCATTTCTGTCCATTTCGGGTGAGACCCGAAGCAGCGAGACCCTATCCAGGTCAACGTCTGGTGAGAGGAATTTTTTTTTTTTTTTTTTTTGACAGAATCTCGCTCTGTCACCCAGGCTGGAGTGCAATGGCGCGATCTTGGCTCGCTGCAACCTCCACCTCCCGGGTTTAAGCGATTCTCCTACCTTAGCCTCCTGAGTAGCTGGGACCTCAGGTGCTAGCCACCACACATGGCTAATTTTTGTATTTTTAGTAGAGACAGGGTTTTGCCATGTTGGCTAGGCTGGTCTCAAACTCCTGACCTCAGGTGATCCACCCACCTCAGCCTCCAAAAACGGTGGGATTGCAGGTGCGAACCACTGCGCCCGGCCTGATGAGAGGATTTTTGAGGACTGAGGGTGGCTTTATAGCAGGCAGGTAGGGAGCTGGTGGTGGCAGAAGGGATAAGAGAGGGGGATGAGGCTCCTGGCATCAAAATGAAGCTGGCACCAGGCCGACTCCTGCCCACAACACCACAGTCTGGAGTGGCAGGAAACAGGGGACAGGGAGGGAGTCAGGGAAGGGCTGCCCAATGGCAGGAAGGGACCAAGAGAAGAAAAAAAGTCCAGGGTCCCACATTCCAGGAGTAAAAAGGGAATAGAAGCCCCAAAGGGAGGCACAGCCAGACTGTATGGCAAGCTCCGCAGGGGCCAGACTGCATGGCAAGCTCCACAGGGGCCAGACTGCATGGCAAGCTCCGCAGGGGCCAGCTCTGCAGGGGCCAGACTGCGTGGCAAGCTCCGCAGGGGAAGGCTCTGCAGGGAACAGCACGTCACCCAAGGTACACTAAGGAAGCTGCTGAGAGTTCTGCAGCACCAGGGCGACGGAAGTTCCAAGTGTGGGCCATGCACTAGAGAAGCCTGAGAGCCAAACCTCTGGGGCTTGGGAATACGTGTAGGTGACAGCATCTTCGGCTCCTTAAATCAGTGGATTCCTGTCAGGCATTGATCAGAGACCCTGAGTGTGCAGGGGACACTTTCCTCCGCAAATGCGCCTCGTGTTCGAGTCCTGCACCCCTCTCCTTCCCTGACCTACTCCCATGGTTCTGAAGCACTCAGAGCCTGTCTGCCTCCTTGAAGGCCAGAACGCACCAGCAGAAGCTCGAGCAGCCTCGCTGTCGGGAGGAGGGAAGCGCTGCAGGGCTGGGTGCCTCTGACGGCCGACACCAGCCTGGGAAATGAGCTTCGTTGCTCGATGGAGGCACTGAAGCTTTCACTTTACTTAGTTTTAATTAAGTTACATTGAATCCCCACCCCCCCGCCCGGAGAGGGCAGCCCCGGATGATGCCTTTGTGTCCCCACAGCACATTGTGAGTCCTCAACAATTGTGCTAGCAGCTTGGTTGTGTGGTTCCCAGTTCATATCAGACGCCCTTCCAGTCTTAGCTAAAGAGACTCTCCTGCTTGTTCGGTGCCAACATTCTGGTGGCTGAGGTCTGAGGACGCTGCCTGGCCCTTGGTTCCTGGGGGTTGGTGAAGAAATGGGCAAAGGAATCTCCTAGAAATGCCAGTTCTGGAGCTGTAGGAGTCGTAGACCAAGGGGCCGTAGACCAAGGGGCTGTGTCTCATGCTTCTCCAACCACGTTTGGCCAAAAAGAGCTTTTGTCTTTGGACTTTTGCTTTGCTGTAAGTCCCTTCCGTAGCTCCGATGAGCCTGGTCCCAGCAGAGTGCTCTGGCCTTCAGGCTGGGTCTCCTCCCGTCCAGCCAGGGCTGTCTGGATGTGAAGGGTCTGACCTACAGGATCCGTAAATGGACTTCCTGGAATTTTGTCCTCGGACAAGCACTACCACCAAAACGCACACAGCATTTCTCTCTTCTCCCTCAAGACACTGGCTCGGCCCTTGTTGGAGATGCTGTGCTGTGGCCGTGATGTTTCAGATCCCAGTCGTGGTGGCTCTGCCCTGGTTGAAGGTGCCGTGCTGTGGCCGTGATGTTTCAGATCCCAGTTGTGGTGGCTCTGCCCTGGTTGAAGATGCTGTGCTGTGGCCATGATGTTTCAGAACCCAGTCGTGGTGGCTCTGCCCTGGTTGAAGGTGCCGTGATGTTTCAGATCCCAGTCTTGGTGGCTCTGCCCTGGTTAAAGATGCCGTGCTGTGGCCGTGATGTTTCAGATCCCAGTCTTGGTGGCTCTGCCCTGGTTGAAGATGCCGTGCTGTGGCCATGATGTTTCAGATCCCAGTCTTGGTGGCTCTGACCTGGTTGAAGATGCCGTGCTGTGGCCGTGATGTTTCAGATCCCAGTCTTGGTGGCTCTGCCCTGGTTGAAGATGCCGTGCTGTGGCCGTGATGTTTCAGATCCCAGTCGTGGTGGCTCTGCTCTGGTTGAAGGTGCCGTGATGTTTCAGATCCCAGTCTTGGTGGCTCTGCCCTGGTTGAAGATGCTGTGCTGTGGCCGTGATGTTTCAGATCCCAGTCGTGGTGGCTCTGCCCTGGTTGAAGGTGCCGTGCTGTGGCTGTGATGTTTCAGATCCCAGTCATGGTGGCTCTGCCCTGGTTGAAGGTGCCGTGCTGTGGCCGTGATGTTTCAGATCCCAGTCGTGGTGGCTCTGCCCTGGTTGAAGATGCCGTGCTGTGGCCGTGATGTTTCCGATCCCAGTCATGGTGACTCTGCCCTTGTGGAAGATGCCGTGCTGTGGCCGTGATGTTTCAGATCCCAGTCGTGGTGGCTCTGCCCTGGTTGAAGATGCCGTGCTGTGGCCGTGATGTTTCCGATCCCAGTCGTGGTGACTCTGACCTGGTTGAAGATGCCGTGCTGTGGCCGTGATGTTTCAGATCCCAGTCGTGGTGGCTCTGCCCTGGTTGAAGGTGCCGTGCTGTGGCCGTGATGTTTCAGATCCCAGTCGTGGTGGCTCTGCCCTGGTTGAAGGTGCCGTGATGTGGCCGTGATGTTTCAGATCCCAGTCGTGGTTTTCCAGCCTCAGGAGCACATCTCCTCCTCCAGCAATTCTTCATTCCCTGGAGCCTCAGAACTGCGGTGCAACTGGGGTGCGTTTGTGCCGGGGAAAATGGATTCTGCCGGTGTCTGACTCTACCAAGATCCACGCGTGATTGTTAGCATTTCCTTTCATTTCTCTTAGTTATTATTTGTCTTTTCCACCTTGTACCATTGTTACTTGTCAGTTACTCTACCCATTGAGCAAGAGCTGAGCAACCGTGTATGGAAATATCTTCCTTCAACCGCTTAGATCCCAGACCCAGACTTTTGTCCTTCAACACCGCGAATGAAGACTTGCTATCACCCTCGCTGTGGTGTTATCTGTTTGCTTTTGGCACTTATTACCTGGAAGGCAGTCCCCGTTTTCTCGTCTCCACCAAGGGAGCTTGTCAAGTGCAAGGCTGCACTCCTTGACCCCACCAAACCTGACATGAAGTGAGGTTCAAGAAATGTTTGGGCCGGACACAGTGGCTCATACCTGTAATCCCAACACTTTGGGAGGATAAAGAGGGCAGATTACTTGAGTCCAGGAGTTTGAGACCCACCTGGGAAACCTAGCAAGACCCTGTCTCTACAAAAAAATTAAAAATTAGCTGGATGTGATGGCATGTACCTGTAGTCCTAGCTACTCAGGAGGCTGAGGTTGGAGGATTGCTTGAGCTCTGGAGGTCAAGGCTGCAGTGAGCTGTGATATTGCACCACTGCCCTCCAGCCTGGGCAACAGAGCAAGATCCCATCTCAAAAAAAAAAAAGAAAAGAAAAGGAAGGAAGGAGGAAAAGAAAGCTTGCCAAACAAATGAATAAATGAAAAGCCAATAAGTGCATTTGTAGTTGGGGATATGTGCTTTAGAGAAAAGGGGATGTTAGATTTGGTCATTTTAAGTGACTCCTTTATTAAACCCTTGGTTGTCTTTGTATTTTTAAAAGAAGACGTTTTGGTGACCCAGTGCTGAGGCTGACACCTCTGGCGGAGCCCAGCTTCCTTTAGCAAGGGCTCTGTAAGACCCAACTACAGACTGTGTCCAGGGCTTGAAAAATGTCAGGTGGGCAGGACAGGGGATAGAGAAGGTCTGGCCAGAAAACTGGTTGCTCTGTGTCTGTTGGCTTGTTACTAACCCCAAGCAAAGCCACTGTCCCAAGCTGGCCCAGACATCCAGGGTGTTCCCAGGCACACAGGGGCACACACCACACCTGAGCCACATTCTGTGTTTTCCTGTGTGCTCCAGGCCTCCAGAGGAGCTCCCAGCCATTGGATTCTGTGGAAATATCTCCTGACGCCCCCCCGTTTGAGGCCCTTCCCGTGGAAATCCATCTGGCGCGTGTTGGTCACCGGGGGACTGCTGACTTAGCTCCAGCCGAATTTGGAGGGCCTTTTGGCTACATGAGAGTGCAGTTTGTTCTGTTGATATAAGTAGACAGTTCATTCTCATTATGCTCAGCTGCAGTTCTCTTCTATGCAGTTGCCAGGAAGGCTGAATTAGCAGGTCCTAAACTGTTGCTCCTAGGAGAGATACTGTGTTAGGACTGTGGAGATACTGTGTTAGGTTCCTGCAAGCCTCTGGTCACATTTTCATCTGCTGGTCAATAAACAACCTTATTCTACATGTGGTTCTGCTTAGAAACCCCTTATCTAACACAGGCGTCTCCGAGATTTCCCGGGGTTGGTTCCAAATCATCGCAATAAAGTCAATATTGCAACAAAGCCAGTGATGCAAATGTTTTGGTCTACCATACCGTAGTATGTGCAGTGTGCAATACATGGTGCCTAAAAACAGTGTACATACTGTAATTTACAAGTACTTTGTTGCCAAAAAAAAGGTGACGGTGGCATGCAGTAAGCGCCTGCTATTAGAAGAATGGCGCCAGTAGACTTGTTGGATTCAGGGTTGCCCCAAAGTATCCATTGTTGCCACAAAGTATCCATTTGTTAAAAAAAAAAAATGCAATATTGCAAAGCACAGTAAAGAGAAGCTCAATGAAATGAGGTGTGCCTGGATACATTGTCGAGCCATCCTCACTGTAACTCAGCCTGAACCAAGCTGCCCTAAGACATGTAATTCTACATCAGGCACCTTGCAGCCTCTCTGTGCCTGGGAACTGCAGACAACACTTTAGCACTGTGCGTGGGGCCATTTTAAACAGTGAAATCGGCCACAAAAAACCAAATGTGGAAAACATGGCACTAAGTAGACTAGAAAGAACACCTGGTCACAGTGCGAGGGCTGAGACAAGAGGGTGGAGAAGACCCCAGCTGGGAGCACACATGCCAGACAACCCGGGTCCTTCACCCCTCGGTGCAAGTCCAGGAATGGCCTTGGGTGCACTTCATGTACTGATTTGGGGGCCACAAATACATTTTAGCAAGTAGGCAAATTCGGGAATATAAAATCTGGGTATAATGAGGCTCAACTGTATAAATAAAAAACTATATAATATATATCAGTTTTATTGATATATATACTTATATATATCAGCTTTATAATACATATATGTCAGTTTTACTGAGACGTAATTCACATACCATATAATTTTCCCTTTGGAAGTGTTAGTTTTTGGTCACAGAGTGGCACACCACACCACTGTCTAATCTTAGAGCATTTCCATCCCCCCAGAAAGAAACCTCTGACCATTAGCAGCCCCTCCCAGTTTCTCCTCTCCCCCCGGCCCCTGGTAATCATGAATGTCCTCTCTGTCTCTGTGGATTTGCCTCTTCCAGACATTTCCTGTAAGTGGGACTATACAATGTGCCATCCTTAGGGCCTGGCTTCTCTACTCAGCATAGGGTTTCTGAGGTTTTGCCACGGTGAGCACGTGTCAGTCTCCCACTCCTTTTTATGGCCCAATAATATTCCATTGCATGAAAGCCACATTTTCTCTCTGCGTCCAAATGTCCACTAATGGACATTTGGTTGCCTTTTGCCATTGGGAAGAGTACCGTGGTGACCGTCCCAAGACAAGCGTTTGTGTCGAGAGACATCTTCATTACTCTTGGCCGTATTCTTAGGAATGGCATTACCGGGTCATCCAATGGCTTTGTTTAACTTTTTGAGGAACTGTCAGACTGTTCTCCATGGCGGCTGCACCGGTTCACATTCCCACCAGTAGTGTGAGGGTCCTAACTTCCCCACATCCTTGCAGACGCCCGCCTGTCTTTGGGACCGCAGCCATCCTGTGGGGTGCGGTGCATCTCACTGGGACTCTGTGCCTTCTGAGGGATGTGCTGGGGAGCGCAGGAGGCCGTGGGCTCTTTAATCCTTGGGGACAGTGACACAGGACCCCAGCCAAGCCCTGGTGTGCATGCTGGGGAGTGCAGGAGGCTGTGGGCTCTTTAATCCTTGGGGACAGTGACACAGGACCCCAGCCAAGCCCTGGTGTGCCTTCTGAGGGATGTGCTGGGGAGCGCAGGAGGCTGTGGGCTCTTTAATCCTTGGGGACAGTGACACAGGACCCCAGCCAAGCCCTGCAGTCCCGGTTGGTCATATCTGTGCGAGCAACGCTGCCTCTGAGAGAGTGGGGAGAATAGAAGGCAATCTTCCAGTCAGCTTTCCCTTAACAAGTGATCTCTATTCGCTGAAACCACATTTGCAGCCTCAGACAAATGCCTGCCCCATTTTATACGAACAATGAAAGCCTGCATTGCATCCTTGGCGTCATGGAGCCACTGCCCTCAGCTGCCCGTCCACATGAGGAGCACGGCCTGGAGCGCATTGCGTCGTTGGTGTCACGGAGCCACTGGCTTCAACTGCGTGTCCACACGAGGAGGACGGCCTGGAGTGCATTGCTTTATGTCCCCACGTAGGATTTTTTGTGTGCATTGATGACAGCGCAAATAAGGGAGGGCAGTGTTGGTGTCTCTGTGAGCACGTCTGATGGCTCCCAACAGACACTCGCTGTCCCCTTCGCTCCCTGCAGGAGTCCAATGCTCTGGAATTCTCTAGATACAGCAGGAGGTGGTCTCAGGACACCGTGCCGCCCCTGTGGCCTCCTCCTCCTCAGCCCTAGCACCACAGTTGTGGATGAGCCCGAGGAGGTGGCCTCCCAGGCGGACCCTATTCCTCCATAGCCTGCCCTCCGCTGCCACCCAGGACTGGGGGCCCATGTCCCTGGTGCCCGGCGTCTGTGTCCCAAGCTGAAGCTGGACAGTGCTCTGCCCTCCTGTGTACTTCTGACCAATCGAGTGAACTGCGTTGAGAAATGGATGACGGGTGGTGAATAAACCCACATGTGCAGTGCTCCCAGCCGGAAAGCCTGTGTAGTGCTCCAGGCCGGAAAGCCTGCAGGTGCCAGCAGGGGAAGCTGGCACCTGCCCTCCAAGCAGCAGTGAAATGATGTGGTCCTTTTGTTCAAGAACATTTCCATGAAGATTTACAAAGGACCTGTCCCAGAAGAGATTCCCACAGACACTGAAATAACAAAATGTCAGCCGCATCTCCGCAGGCCCCCGGGAACCACACGTGCAGAGTCCGGCACATGCAGGGACCTGATGGGACGGGGACCTGCAGTTGCCCCGCAGCCCCTGCCCGTGCAGGGGGCCCAGGTGCCCAGGCCCCGCCTCGCTGTGCTGCCTCCAGCTGGTGTTTGTTTTTAGACACCTAGGGCCCGATCCATGGTTACTGCCCAGCTCCACGTTAGGTGTAAGCGGATGCTCCTTTGGTGACCATTTCCCATCTGTTTGCCCACTCGTCCACAGCCTCCCACATGCAGGTAACGATGTTGGCTGAAACTTGTTATTCGAATGGAAGTTGATCAGTTGATAAAATCCTTCGTGGAGTCAACATAGCTGAATGCTTCAGGTGTCAAAGACCCCTGGCAGGGCAGAAAGCGCCCCGTGGAAAACGGTGGGGAATTGTGGAGCAGGCAGGACTGCCAGGCCCAGCTCCGCGACTTTTGCGACTTTGGGATCCACATCACATGCATGCCTCATCTCCGCAGACCGCTGGCAGCTTCGCCTATCAGAACAGGACTGAGGTCCAGGATGCGAGAAGGGAACCCTTCCGGGTGATGCCCGTGCTGCTTTTCTGCCCATTTATTTGCTGATTCACTCATTGACTTAACACTTTGCCACTAGCCACCTACGCCAGGCACTGGCCTGGGCCCCAGTGACACTCTCTGCATCCTCCTCAAGGTCACGTGCTGGGTACAGTCCCAAGCTCGAGGCATCCTTGGCACAGCACTCCATCTCTGCTGGGATGAGACAGCCTTTCTCAGAGACCACTTCCCTCCAGGTTGTGAACAGTTCTAACCATTCAGCTCTCTGATCTCTGCAGCTCCAGCACATCACAAGCAAGGGGGAAGTACTCACTGGGGGAGTTAGCCAAGGGCCATCAGGGCCACAGTGTCCTGACAGCAAAGAGATGGGACCTGCCACACAAGCCAGCTCCAAAGACCGCTGGGCCATCTGCAGTGGGTAGTTCAGTGCTGGGGACATCACAGCATCACTGCACAGAATCAGTGATAATGACACCCACATTGCAGGTATTTCTCTTATTTAAGGAGGCCAAGACACAGGGTGCACATGTTAGAAATTTTCCATATAAAAAAGCAAGGGGCTGAAAGGAGTGCACCCCTCTCAACAGGAAGACTTGATCGTCTGGAAGAACTCAGGTGCTGACAGGTTCTGGAAGGACGAACTTCATTTACACCTGGACACAGCCACGTGGACACAGACAGACTTTTGTCTTAAAGATGGAAGTTGTCCCTCAAAATCTACTACCTCGTAGCTTCTCCTGCGGACAGATTTGGGCCATTTAGGAGAAATTTTAAGTATTCCAGAAAAATAGAAACCCTGAAAAATGTTTGCATTGTGCAATAATTGCATTTTAAAAACAGCTTTATTGAGATATGATTCACACGCAAACAATGCACCCCATTAAAATGTACAATTCAGTGGTTTTCAGCCACAGAGTTGTGCAACCATCACAATAAATTTTAGTACATTTTTATCACTGAAAAAAGAAACCATACACCTATTAGTACTCACTCCGCATTATCCCCATGTCCCCCTGCCCCCAGCCACTGCAACCACCAACCCACTTTCTGTCTCTGTGGATTTGCCTAGTCTGGAAATTCAGATGAATGGATTCAGACAGCCCATGACCTTTTGTGACTGGCTCCTTCCACTCAGTCCCATGGTTCCCAGGTTCGCCCACTCTGTGGCCTGTGCCGCTACCTCACTCCTTCTTATGGCTGAGTAATATTGTGTCGTATGGAGGGGCCACGTTGTGCTTATCCATCCGTCCACTGATGGGCATTTGGGCTGTCTCTGCTTTTTGATGTTATGAATCATGCTGCTATGAATGTGCGTTTTCAAGCTTTTGTGAAGACGTAAGTTTCTATTTCTCTTGGGGACTTCCTTGAAAGTGGAACTGCTGGGTCATGGGACTCCTGCTTTCCATTTCGAGGAACTGCTGGACTATTTTCCATAGTGGCTGCACCATGTCACCTCCCCACCAGCAGTGTCTGGCAGGTCCCCATTTCTCCACATCATCACCGACGCTTGGCATGGTCCTAGCTGTGTTTTGGTCTCCTTCGCCTGCCTGTGTTTGTGATGGATGCTTGATCCTTCATACGTGTCATCTTCCGGTTTCAGATGAATCTGGGTGTGCTCTTAGATGTTTCAGTTTCAATAATAATGAGGGAGAAAATTCAAAATTAACCAAAGAACATTGTAAATTTTTGTTCCTGTCCCCAGACACCTCCCAGCAGGCTTCAGGGATGAGAGGTTGGTCAGGGTGCAGGTGACTAACGTTCTCAGTCATGGAAGAGCGCACAGTGTGCAAGGCTGAACATGGCCTGCTTCCACGATATTTGTGTCTACAAGTTGGCATTTGCAATGCAGTCATATTTTTCAGGGCTCCATGAGCTTACCCCTTAAAGCTCAAGGATTTTACAGCCATCTCTGCCTGTGTCCCTGTTTCTGCAGGGATCCTGGTAGTAGCCCTCCTTGATCTGAGCCTCGCTTCCCAGCTGACTCCATCCTCCACTTATAATCTTGCTGGAGAACACACCAAGGCCACGTACATTCACAGCAAGAGCGGCTCAGCCTGTGAGAGTTGGTAAAGGAAAGGGGTCCCTGCCGCGTGGCCCCCAAGACTGCCTTTGCCAGGTGTGTTCTCACAGAGCTGTGTTTCAAAGGCAGCATGCTGTCACCTGGGGACAGGTGTTTTTTTAGTCCCACGGTAGACACCTTACAAAGGCCCAAGGGCTCCTGAGCACTGGGAACACTGTCTTTGGTGGGCGCTGCTCAGCTTTGGATCACGGTCCTGGCTCTGTAGTCTGACTGGGTGACCCTTTCCAAGGACGGGGCAGTGATGAAACCTCCCTCAAGGGGAAATCAGACACCAGTGTCTGGCATGTGACCTCCCCGTGATGCTGGCAGCATCCTCCCTCCTCCAGCCCAGTGCTGCCCCGCTGGAGACTCCACGCCACAGTGTCAGGCCGTGCGGGGGCGACCCACTGTCCTGGCTTGCCAGGGCTGCCGAGGGGGCTCTTTTTGTTGCCACTGAAGGCACCACATCCCAGAAAGAATCTCGGTCCCCTGCAAACCGGGATGGTCACCGGGTCACCTACAGACTTGGCAGCACCCACAGTCCAGGCCCCTCTGATGGCCTTGGGTTCCTCCTGCTCCTTCCCCTAGGAGGTCAGGAACGTGGGGCATGGAGCATCTCGGGGAGTCAGCTGGGGGAGGGATTCTTCCTGTCCGGTTGAGGAGGCCATTTCGGTGATGCCAGCGATGACCGCTCATCTTCTCAGGCTTGTGAATGCGTTTCCTCGCGCCTGGTTTGCTTAGACAGTGGTGCGCCTCCGGCTTGCAAGCCTCCAGCCTGAGGGCAGCTCTGCCATGTCTTCTTGCTACTCTGAGAAAGAAGCAAACACTGGGTTCTGGGTTTCGCCCAGTGAGGGGACAGCTCCAGTTCTGGGGTCCAGACGGCTGCTTTGCCTTCCAGTGTTGTGGGCTGCGTGACTTTGGCAGCTTAGGGCCTCAGTTTCCTCTCCCAACGTGGTCATGATAGTGGTCCCCGGGTAATGCAACGTAATGTAATTCGCCATGATGGTGCCCAGCTATCGGGGGCCTGGTGCGTGCCGGTGAGAGATGTGTGGGTGCCCTGCCTCTGGGATCTGGAGTCCGCCAGGCCCGGTGAACCCGACATTCCCTATGAGCTTAATTTTTCCCTGGCTCCTCCTTGGGAAAGGACGAGCAGCCCCAGCCCCTGGCATCCCCCAGATCCTGTCCCTGTGGACCCAGCTCCTCACTCATTCCATCCCAGGTTTCCGACCCAAGGATGGATAGAAACTGAGGGCACCGGACCTTCTGCCCTCCCTCCCTTGTCCCTCCTCTGTTCCCAGTTTCTGTTCTGAGGGGGCTCTGCTTCCCGTCCTGCAGGCGGGGCTCCCAGGGTGCACCTCCTCTGGGCACAGCAGCCCCTGGCTTTCTGGGAACACTAATGGTGGAGGGGTCATGGGGAAAGAAACCTGATTCCGTCATCAGGCGATATTCCCTGGTGCACTGAGGAGAAATTCTTCCCGGGATGCGAGACCTGAGCCTGTCCTTCCCTCCTGCTCCCCGGTCAGGCCATGGCCTGACCACACTGCTCCATATGTGGGGAGCATTTCCAAGGCTTCATAGAGTTCTCAGCCCAGACAAGCACATGCCAGCTCTGTGGCACTGGACAATCCTCCTAACCTCTCTGTGCTCATTTCTCATCTGTAAAACACCGGAGAGATGGAATGAGGAGGCAGCTACAGGTCTGGCCAAGTGCTTGACCTGGAGAAGGTGCTGGAGGGGGGTAAGCTGAGCTGTCCTTGTCCTGGTTGTTTTCATATTCTGACACTTCCCGCATCCCTGCAGGACCAGCTCACCTTGGGAAAGGGGCCGAGACTTGAACACATGACTGTGACTCCAGAGGCCAGGGCTGCCCTGGGCTAGGAGCAGAGGGCTACAGCCACTGTCAGAGGGAGGACCTGAGAAAGGGAAGGGTGGGGGCCAGGGAGGGGACCCAGGGAGGAGGAGCGTGGCCCCCTTGAGGGAGTCCTTGAGGGAATCAACCACGGATTCTCTGAAAAGCCCCAGAGCAGCCTGTCCCCATGGCCAGCTCCAGGTTCACACAGGGGCCAGGCACACCCGCCCCAAGCGAGCCTGACCCACAGTGAGAGGCCCCTTGGTGCCGAGCCTTACCCAGTGGGCATGCCTTCCTGGGTGCAGCACACACACTTTATTGTAATCTTTTTCCCCAGTAGAATCCAAATTTTAAAACAAAAAGTCAACATGTGGCCACATACACATATCCCTGTCAGGTTGAGACAGGCCACGCCCTTCCTACCTCCACCTCCTTACCTGTACGATGGGTATCATGGTGGCAGCCACCTCCACAGCGGCTGCAGCCGTTAATGGAGATGACACCTGCCCGGCACACTCTGGGGCCCAAAGGCCGGATGCCTGCAGTGAGCACACACCTTTCCCCTCCCTCAGCCTTGGGAGTCGAGTGCCCCCCACCCATCTTCCTAAAGTGACCCGGTCACCGCCCCTGACGCGCCCTCCCTCTGCTGAGCCCAGTGACCCTGAGCCGTCTTTCAACGGAAACCATAGTCCCTGTGCCTCCTCTGAGCTCTGGCCCTGTTTCTGGCATCACAACCCACAGGGGCCCTCGGAGCTGCTGAGGGGTCCCAGCCAAGCTCCACTTGGGGAGGTCAGGCTCCCCAGGGACACAGCATCCGTGCCTTGGGGGAGAATGTTTGACTGAGCCGGGTTACTTGGTCCCCAAGTCCCTCCACCTGCCAAGCCAGCAAGCACGTCTCAACCAGGGCCTCCTCTGGCCTCCACGCTACTTCTCCAGGCCTTCCTCCTCTGCCAGCTCTTCATTTGGCCTCAGATGACATGGCCCTGGCGTGGAGTGTCCCTGTGTAGGAATATGTGTTTGCATGTATGGGTGTGTATGTGCATGCATGTCTGTGTGTGTGTATGTGTATGTGCATGTGTGTGTGTGCATATATGTATGTGCATGTGTGTGCTGGTGTGGATTGTGCATATGTGTGCATATATAAGTGTGTGTGCATGTGTGGGCATGCGTGTGTGTGAGACATGTGGGCATGTGTGGGCACATGTGTGCGTGCATGTGAGAGTGCGTGTGTGTGAGACGTGTGGGTGTGTGTAGGCACGTGTGTGCGTGCATGTGTGTGTGTGTGTGTGAGCGCCAGCATGGTTGGTGGTGGTGGCAGGATGCAGGGAGTCCTCAGCTGAACCCGGCCCCAGGACTCCCCAGCTTCAGGGGTGCCTGTTGCCTGTGAGAGCAGTGAGGTGGGGAAGGGTTAACCCGCCAAGGGCTGATGGCCCAAGCTCTGTCCTGAGACGGAGCCGTCGCTTCCCACTAATGGAAACCAGAGCTCTCCTGCAGTGGCCGCGGCGCTGCCGCCACTCCGAGGCCGGGTCTTTGTTGTTGTTCCCGGTGGGCCTCGGCTCACTCTTTTGCCTTCTTTCACTTTTGGAAACAACCAGGACGAGCCAAGGCCTGAGTTGGGGAGAGGTTCTTGGGTGGGATTTTATTTCTTCCCAAAGTGCCTGGAAACCTGCCCATGCGTTGGTGCCCGCTCTGTCCTGTGCCCTCTGCTCTGAGGCACCAATCTGACCCCGCCATGAAGCCCAGACCCAGCAGGCAAATCTCAGGATAGCCTGGAGCTGCAGTAGGAGAAAGAGAAGAAATGATCAAGAATCCCCACAGGCCCAAAACCAGCCAGCATGGTACGACTTTGCCATCATTTAATCCTTGGCCTGACCTAATCAACAGGGAAACCGAGGCACAGAGAGGCTCAGGAGCTCACCCAAGTGACACAGCCAGAAAAGGTGAGAGCTGGGTGAGCCCAGTTGTGCCTGACCCCGAAGGCACCCCCAAAGCTGATTTCACACCCAGGAGAGTGATCTGGGGTCCATCTGCCTCCTTCCCCAAGGAAGCTTGGGTTCGACATCTTTCTCAGAAGGCCCCAGATCTGAGACAGCCCTGCCTCCCAGGTAGACCCAGAAGGCCAGATGCTCAGCCCGCCCCACCCTGGGTCCAGAGGGGCTGCAAAGCTACCAGTGCCTCACAGTAGCTCTACAGCTTTGCAGGTCAGCTCCCGGGGCCCCCGTCCAGAGTTCCAGACCAGCAGCATCCAGCCAGGTGCTCAGGGAGCCCCAAGAAAGCTGCTTGAGAAGGCTCTGGAGTGTCCAGCCCAGGAGTGCGGCTCATGGGCAGACTGTAGGGTTCACATCGCAGCCTGGCTGCTCCCCCATGCGACACCCTGCTCTCTGATCCTGACTCCCCCACCTTCCCACGTGTGAAATGGGATGTGCTGCTGGGTTTAAGTGAGATCTGACTCCAAAGCACAGAGCTCGGCCTGGCCCATCTCGGGCCCTCAGTGGACAGCCATGGCGCTGTCAGCATCCTCATCCCACTGGGTTATTCCCACGCTCATCCTCTGAGGAGGAGCAGCCCAGCACTCAGCGGCCTGCAGGCTGGCTGGGTTGGTAGCAGCAGCCTCTCACTGGGCCGACGACATGAGGATCACTGGGACAGGCACGGGTGTGGTGGGACCACAGGGCCCCGAGGGCAGCAGGCAGCCCCCAGCCTCCTCCAAGGTCTGTCCTGGAGGCTGGCCGCCCAGCCGCCGGCTGCACCTCACAGTCGCTCCTCCCCAGCCTGCTGGTGTCTGACGTTGGCATCCCCTCTGTGGGATACATCAAGAGCCCATCCAGATCCGGGGCCGGCAGGTGGGGTTCCCGGGATGGGTTCTGAGTTCCCAGAAGTCCGGTGAGGGGCTTTCGGAAAGGGACCGTGCACCCTCCTGTGCAGAACCCGGCCTCGGCCAAGCTGCAGGCTCTGACGCTGGAATTGAAACTTACACAAATACTCCGCCGCTTTTCAGGCATGTTCCAAAGAGACATTTATGTTGGCTGAGGCGGTATTTTCCTTTTATTGCTGTTATGAGATTCAACATTTTTTCCAGAAATAACTTCTGAAAAGTGTGCCTAGATTTTGAACACTTGTGATCCTAACATGTGGCGAGAAAGGCTTTTCAAAACACACACGTGTGGACAGAGGTCCACACACGGATATGTGTGCACACACGGGTGCCTTGGGCGTGCGTCCTCCAAAAGGGGCGAGTACAGCTATCAACTTGGGACTTCCAGGAGGCCTGGGTTTGCCTACGAAGGGGCCATGTTCCCAGTTGGCGTTCACACGTGGTGTACACACACAGGCACAGGCACCGTGTCCCAAGGCCATCTCCCAAGGGCACCCGCAGACACCGGGCAGCCTTCTCCGAAACTGTCAGTGTCCTTCCTCGTGAGAGGGTGATGAAGAGGATGTGGTTTCCGCCGCCTCATCCACAGGCCGGCTGCCCACGGAGCCTTAGACATCGAGGCCAAAGCGACTGTTGGAAAGGAATGTGACCGCGCTGTCTATGAAATGCCGTGGAGCTGGAGCCCCACTCGCCGTCACGATGAGTCAGCGCCGAGCCGTGAGTCAGAAGGGGAGAGCTGAGCTCCCAGACCGGAGGGCGGCACTTACCAGAAGCCTGTGTGCTGACCGGCCTGGTCTCCTTTGACGTCTCGAGCAGCTTGGCAGGGCGGGAAAAGTAGCCTGAGAGTGATCCCCGGGCAGTGTCCGAGGCTCTGCCGTCCCCACCCCCACAGGCATCCCGGGGAGAGAAACAACCTGGAAAGAGGAATTCAGATGTGAATGGAAACTTGTATCCAAAATTTGAAATAGTCCCTTTGGGCCTGCTCAAGAGTCCTTCCCTCCCAGCCCCTCACCTGCGCCTGCGAGGCCGTGCGGACCTCGCTCCACTCACCCCTCCTGGGGGCCAGAACCACCTCCCAGGGGCTTCCGCCAGTGCCGCAGTTGCTGACCCCAGGCAAACCTCGCCGCCTCCTGCCCCGGCGGGCCTGGGATTTGCGAATGTGTGAAGGCATTAGCTGCCAGTTGTAACTGGAACGCAGCCTAGAGGCCTCACTCCTCCAGCAGGAAGCCTTGTAGTGCAGCGAATCTGGACCCGGCCCAGCGTCCAGAGACAGGAAGCATTAATAGGAGCGAATGTGAACACTGTTCGCGCCCCGGCTGCGATTTATTGCCGATTGTGGGGAAAACATCAGTTGGTCGCAGAGTTTCATTCATCTGAATATGAAATGTAATTAGGGAGTCACCCAGTGTCAGACCCCAAGGAATAAGGTCCAGGCATGGGACCCTCGCCCCCGAATGCCGTCCTTCCCCACCGGAGGGGGGCGGGAACGTAAAAGGGACCCGAGCCACTGTCCCTTAAGGAGCGGACCGCCTGAGCCCTGGGGTGGCCCAGGGAGTCCTGGGTGCAGGGTTTCCAGGACCGTGACAAGGTTCTCCCACGTGGTGGGAGAGGACCGACCTTTAGGGACAGGACCGGTGTGTCTGGGTGGCAGTTTAGAGAGCTGGAACAGTCTGCATCACTCGGGGTGGCTCCTCTCAACCCTGGTGTGCCCTAGACTGTTTCTGAAATCGGTCCTGGAAAGGAGAGGGAGAGAGAGATGGTGTCTCTGTACCGAATCGGAAGGATTTGTTTTTGTGTAGCTAATGAGGTAGCAAAGACAGTCTGCAGGTCAGAGGAAGGCCACGATGAGGATGGGGACAAGGAGAGCTCCTGAAACCCTCCCACCTTGCAAAGTCCCCCAACCTCCCCACATAGTTATCCTGCTCCATCCAGGAGCGAACTTCATCTGCCAAATGTGTGTGAGTGTTCTCTCTCTCTCTCCCCCTCCCTCCTTCTCTGTGTCAATGAAGGAAGGCTGGGGTTTTGTGTGTTGTTGTTGTTTCCCCTAATCGCCTTCGCCCCCGTAGCCAGTTTGTTCTCAGAAAAGTTCCTCCCTCTCCTCCTCATCTCCTGAGCTCTTTGATCTTCTAGTTCGGGTTCAGTTGCTTCGTTTTTTTGCAATTACCAGCCTGGAGGGAGGATGCCCCTGACCCGCAGTCTGGCAGACAGATGGGACAGGAAACGGGGAGTTTATTTCAGCCTTCGCCCTATTCATCTTGGATAGATTACAACAGTAGCAGCTCCAAATGTCTTCATAGCCCATTTATGATAAAGTGATGGTAACATCACACAGGAAGAGAAATGTGCGGATTAGCCATATCCGGGGAAAGATGGATCGACTGAGAGCATGGCATCGCTCTGAACAAAGCCCCACCCTCCCTCCCCAGCCTCTGGGAAAGCCCCCCTCCTCGAAGGCCAGTGGGACCCAGAAACCCAACTGGGAGAGCAGTGAGACACTTGCTACCGCCTCTCTCTCTTTCTCCCCCGCTTCACTCCGCGTCTCCCCCTGCTTCCCTCCCACCCTCCCTCTCCCTCTCCCTACATTCTTTGCCTTTCCAAGTTTTTGAACGTCTACAGCGCAACTCCACAGCAGCCCAAATAAATCAAGCTGCCATGGTTACTTTGCAGAAGGCTGGGGGATTTATATTTGAATTTCAGGAAGAGGGGCAAATCCATCACCCTGGAATGCCGCATCTATAGATTTTAAAGTTTGCCTGAATTATTATTGGGAGGGGTGGGGGCTGGCAGTGAAAGGAGAGTTTGGAATCAAACCAAGGAGGGCCGGGTAGGAAGAGCTTCTTGCTGAAGGACATGGGCACATTTATAAGCCATCAATAAGAACCATTAAGACCTGCGGCTTTCTCTTTGTTCTTTCTGAGAGGAAACACTTAACAAGTTGTTGTTCTTTGTTGTACTTTTTTAATGAGCCAAGAGAACATGGCACAGCCTGGAGAGGAGGGGCCTGAGCGCTTTTGTCTTTTACATTTTTCATCTTTTTACTTTACATGAAAACTGACAAGAAACCCCTCCATGAAGGAAAGCCGATCTACCCAGGCTGGTTTCAAAGAGCTCCAATTTAGAGCATCCCCGGCGACTTCATTTCTAATCATGTTTTTACTTTGCTGGCCACCAATTGGGGACTCCCGCAGGTCACTCGGGTTTGTATTGATTAGAGCCGGGCTCCGAGGTGAGGGGCCCGGGATGAATGAGGTGGGGGTGGCAAAGAGATGCGTTGCCCGAGTGGCGGTGGCCCTGCCTGCGGAAGGTATCTCAGGATTTGAATGACATCTCAGGGGACAGTATCAGGCTTCCAAATTCCTTTCATCCATCAGATGAGAGAACAAGCTGTGGCTTTCAGTCGGACAGAGGCTGGGCCTTTCTCCCGGAGTAAATGGGCTCAGGCCACACAGATAAAGAGCTTCTCCTGTTCCTTTTTAAACGTTTCAGGCAGGAATCGTCTGTCACTGACTGAGGGCGGGTGGGGGCGGGAGGGACCTTTCAGCTCTGATTAAAGTAGCAAGTCCAGGGCCACAGCAGAGCTCTGGAAAGTCTTCCCCATCCTTCTCTCCCGAGTCACTTACCAGGTTTACCTACACTGTGGGGGTGGGGGTGGGGGTGGGGTTGCCTTGCCTTCTGGAGGAAACCTGCCTTTTCATTTCTTAAGGCAGGATCTCGTCTAGCCTGCAAAAGCTACGGGACCCCCGGTCTCAGTTGCACACCCATCCAGCTTCCAGGGAAGAATGGGCACTTATGAAGTGCCAACGGTATACACTAAGTACTGGGAGGGATTCAGGACAGGGAGGACCTGGGAAGAGAACCTGAGTGGAAAACATAGCCAAGAAGACAGGACCTGTGTAGCCAAGAATCAGTGACACAGAGTAACCAGGAAACATTGATACAGGGTAGACAGGAAACAGCAACACAGTGGAGCCAGGAAACAGTGACAGAGGGTAGGCAGGAAACAGTGACACAGGGTAGGCAGGAAACAGTGACTACAGTGACACAGGGTAGACAGGAAACAGTGACACAGGGTAGACAGGAAACAGTGACACAGGGTAGACAGGAAACAGTGACACAGGGTAGACAGGAAACAGTGACACAGGGTAGGCAGGAAACAGTGACACAGGGTAGGCAGGAAACAGTGACACAGGGTAGGCAGGAAACAGTGACACAGTGTAGGCAGGAAACAGTGACTACACTGGAACCAGGAAACATTGATACACGGAGACAGGAAACAGCGACACAGTGGAGCCAGGAAACAGTGACACAGTGTAGACAGGAAACAGCGACACAGTGGAGCCAGGAAACAGTGACACAGTGTAGGCAGGAAACAGTGACACAGTGACACAGGGTAGACAGGAAACAGTGACATAGTGGAGCCAGGAAACAGTGACTACAGTGACACAGGGTAGACAGGAAACAGTGACACAGGGTAGACAGGAAACATTGACATGGTGTAACCAGGAAACAGTGACACAGGGTAGACAGGAAACAGTGACACAGTGGAACCAGGAAACAGTGACACAATGTAGGCAGGAAACAGTGACTGCAGTGATACAGGGTAGACAGGAAACAGTGACACAGTGGAGCCAGGAAACAGTGACACAGTGACACAGGGTAGACAGGAAACAGTGACACAGTGGAGCCAGGAAACAGTGACACAGGGTAGGCAGGAAACAGTGACTACAGTGACACAGGGTAGACAGGAAACAGTGACACAGGGTAGGCAGGAAACAGTGACTACAGTGACACAGGGTAGACAGGAAACAGTGACACAGGGTAGACAGGAAACAGTGACACAGTGTAGGCAGGAAACAGTGACTACACTGGAACCAGGAAACATTGATACAAGGTAGACAGGAAACAGCGACACAGTGGAGCCAGGAAACAGTGACACAGTGTAGGCAGGAAACAGTGACACAGTGACACAGGGTAGACAGGAAACAGTGACACAGTGGAGCCAGGAAACAGTGACTACAGTGACACAGGGTAGACAGGAAACAGTGACACAGGGTAGACAGGAAACAGTGACACAGGGTAGACAGGAAACATTGACATGGTGTAACCAGGAAACAGTGACACAGGGTAGACAGGAAACAGTGACACAGTGGAACCAGGAAACAGTGACACAATGTAGGCAGGAAACAGTGACTGCAGTGATACAGGGTAGACAGGAAACAGTGACACAGTGGAGCCAGGAAACAGTGACACAATGTAGGCAGGAAACAGTGACTACAGTGATACAGGGTAGACAGGAAACAGTGACACAGCGTAGACAGGAAACAGCGACACAGTGGAGCCAGGAAACAGTGACTACAGTGACACAGGGTAGACAGGAAACAGTGACACAGGGTAGACAGGAAACATTGACATGGTGTAACCAGGAAACAGTGACACAGGGTAGACAGGAAACAGTGACTACAGTGATACAGGGTAGACAGGAAACAGTGACTACAGTGATACAGGGTAGACAGGAAACAGTGACACAGGGTAGACAGGAAACAGCGACACAGTGGAGCCAGGAAACAGTGACTACAGTGACACAGGGTAGACAGGAAACAGTGACACAGGGTAGACAGGAAACATTGACATGGTGTAACCAGGAAACAGTGACACAGGGTAGACAGGAAACAGTGACACAGTGGAACCAGGAAACAGTGACACAATGTAGGCAGGAAACAGTGACTACAGTGATACAGGGTAGACAGGAAACAGTGACACAGGGTAGACAGGAAACAGCGACACAGTAGAGCCAGGAAACAGTGACACAGTGTAGGCAGGAAACAGTGACTACAGTGACACAGGGTAGACAGGAAACAGTGACACAGGGTAGACAGGAAACATTGACATGGTGTAACCAGGAAACAGTGACACAGGGTAGACAGGAAACAGTGACACAGTGGAGCCAGGAAGCAGTGACACAGTGTAGGCAGGAAACAGTGACTGCAGTGACACAGGGTAGACAGGAAACATTGACATGGTGTAACCAGGAAACAGTGACACAGGGTAGACAGGAAACAGTGACACAAAATAGACAGGAAACAGTGACACAGTGGAGCCAGGAAGTAATGATACAATGTAGCGAGGAAGCCGATCAGAGTGTAGCTAAGAAGCATTGACAGGAGGTCGCCAGAAAACATTGACACAGTATAGCCAGGTTTCAGTGTCACAGGGTGGCCAGGAAGCAGTGACATGGGGTAGCCAGGAAGCAGTATCAGGGTAAGCAAGAAGCAGGGACACAGTGTAGCCAGAAAACATTGACACAGTGTAGCCAAGAAGCAGTGACATACGTAATGACAGCGCCCTATGTGGTCTTGAGGTTGTCCACAGATGCGCCCATCATCTGCTGTGGTTGGACAGTGTGACCAGTGTGAGGATGATTTCTTTCTTGCCGCTTGGTACGAGGGATGTTTGCATCTGTGCTGTCTGCTCCTGTGACCTAAACAAGGGACCTTGGAGACCTTACTGTCTCTTACCTGGGAGAAGTGACAGAGAGGAGATGAGGGCAAGGACATTCCCAGCTGGGCCCTCACCGAGGCTGCAGCGAGCCCCAGCTGACAAGGACGGACTAACGAGTATGCCTTCTGTCCGGCAGCCGCTGCACGATGCTGGCTTCCTCACTAAGCAGGAGTGTGGGCGTGGCCATCAGGGTCCTGGTGTCCGGCATGAGGCCGTCAGAAGTCTCCAGGTCTGGGGATCTTTGGGTTTCTAGCAGCACCCTCCTTCCATCCAGACCCCACTCCCTCTCAGTGCCTGACTTCTGAAAGCAAAGCCATCACGTGGGCCGGATCCCTCCTGCCTCTTGGCTCCGCCCGGGCCTCTGAGCAGCCCTGGCCTCCAGACACAACCGCTCCTGGGAAGCCGTCTGAGGGCAGCCACTGGGCGTGCGTGGGTGCCCCAGCCCGGAGCCTGCCCATGAGTGTCGCCTCCTCCTCCGGACACCACCAGCGCCGTGAGGATGCACATTTCTTATAGGATTACTCCCTTTTAATAGAGACCCAGAAAAGTTTCCAAAGGCAAAATGACAGGCTGGTTAACTTCATATCCCAACTCCAAAAAGATACATTTTCCTCTTTGTAATGCACTAGTTAGTGGTTACTGGCACATTACATTAACTAATTTGAGATCGAATTATCAAATTTGCTCATTGCTGCTAGCGCTAATTTGAAACCTCACAATAAAGAAGGGTTTGAGAGGCACATGAAAGGAAGCCACCCACGGCGGCTCCGAGGCCTGTCCCCGGAGCATCACAGTGAGCCTCGCAAAGGGTTCGGGGTAATTGCAGTCATGAGCCGGAGTTGATTGAAGAAAATTATACCCCAGTTTTTTACTGCAAGTTTTTTTTGTGTGGCTTTCCTTAAATTGTGTGGTGAAATTCAATGACAAGGGAAGACACGTATAGGACTTTTAATAACTGTATTAAGAAGGTCTTCCGAGCTCCTTTCTGCTGTGTCCCATCGGGTTCTTAACCTACAGCTCCCTCCAACTTGTGACGATTCTTGAGGAGTTTGGGTGGTGGTGGTTGTTTTTCTTTTTTAAGAAAATTGTGATCTGGTTCAAATTCGCTTTTTTCCATGTCATTTCTGTTGTTATTCTTTTACAATTTAAACCAGAAAATGTGGGAAAGGAAGCCTCAACACATCCTATCATCTGTTGATTGATTATCAATTGATTATGTTTCTACCATCTATTGATTATCGATTATCGATTATCCATCTATCAATTAGCTATCTATTGA
Source organism: Pan troglodytes (assembly GCF_028858775.2). NCBI lineage: Eukaryota > Metazoa > Chordata > Mammalia > Primates > Hominidae > Pan > Pan troglodytes. Next base: position 228,769,689 of record NC_072398.2, on the reverse strand, counting down.
TCATCTATCAGTCTATTGATCATCTATCACTCATCTGTCTATGTATCTATCAATTATCTATCTGTCTAATTTCTTTTCCAACATGACACACTGCTGTGTCCTTGTCAGACAAACCCTCATGACCTTTGAACTTTCCCTAAGGTAGCAAATCTCGGCAACCACATTTCCAAATTGCAAGTCACAGAAATGAACTTATCCCCCCAGCATCATCTGGATGACTAAGGCATGCCAAAAAGGAGGGCTTTTCCCCCTGCCTATTGAAAGATTTGTAACAATAAAAAGTAATAAAAACGCCAAAGGAGTTGAGCTTGCTGCCAGGACTCTCCCCACTTTCCTAGGAAAAGCGCAACTGTGAGTGTAAAATAAAGGCCCCTGAGCTCTGTAATTAATTCATTTACATTTTTAATGCTGCAAATGGCTACAAACATGGCGTGACATTTGGAGTGACATCCAGAAACTCCAGCCCAGTGAGTCCTGCTCAGACTGTCTGTGCAGGGGTTGTTGCTAAGTCAGGAGGAGAATTTTTTTTCAGAACCCAGGGAGCAAAAACACTTTTCAGAGGTCGTCTAGCATGAGTGGGGACTGCTGAGGCTGGAGGTCCAGCCAGCTCCAAAGGGCACAGCCCAGGGCTCCCTGCTGCCCGGCAGGGATGGGGAGCTAAGAGAGGGCTTTGATGTGAGGGATCATTGGGTCTAAAGCATGGGATCCTCCTCTCCCTTCTGAAGGTCAAGGGAGAGATTAGGAGCTGGCACCAAGGCTCAACATTGGAAGGGCAAAAAGGTCACTGTTTTATTCTGACGTCCTTGGGTATTTATTCCAAAATGTTTGGCCTTCTCCACCATGAGCGGGTCAGTGTTTGGGGCAGGGGGGCGGATATGCAGGGTGATGGGGAACACGCCTTGCCTCCTGGTCCGGCAGAGCTGAGAGAGAAGCCTGAGGCCATCAGACCAGGCTGGGGGCCAGGGGATTGAGAGGGGAGAGGCCCGACCAGGCTGGGGGCCTGGGGATTGAGAGGGGAGAGGCCCTCCCAGGCTGAGGCTGTGGATCAATATCTCACCAGTGGCCCCTGGCTTCAGGGATGGAAGGAGAGTGTGGAGGCGTCGGGCGCTCCTCTCTCCTCTCATCTACCCCTTTGCTGGCTGCTTGGGGAAATTGAAGCCTAGGGGTCCACTAACTTCCCCAGAAGGCTCAGCCCAGGTCTGCTGGCCTCCAATCTGGGGCTCTTTCCTCTGTGCCACCCAGCAACCCACACGGCCCTGGAAGCCATTGTTCACCAGCAGGTAGGCGCTCCTCCCATGGCTTTAGCCGGCTTCCCCAAAGAGTTTTGGTGCCTTTTCTGCCCATACTTGCAGGTAGTTAGACAAGCCAGGACCAGCCATGTTGGGCGAATTGGCCTTCCAGCCTCTGGGGCTCACAGCTGTGTCCCAGGGACGACTATTGTCATAGTCAGCCAGCCATTGGCTACACATGGTGAGTGACTCTGAAGAGAGCATTCCCTAGAAAACAGTGCCTGGGCCTGGTGGCCACACCTACCAGGTGTGGCCTCTTGAGAGACTTACTTCCTTGTTCCTGGATATAGAACCGGGCAGGGTGTACACCTACGCCTGCCCTCTACTGTTTGTTAGCTGTATTGCAGCACCGAAATAAGAACACACATGTGCCAAATTACAAGACACACACAGTGGGCTGTGACAGGAAAAGAGACTGATGTCTGTGAAGGACCAAACCCTACAGGTTCCTAGGAATTTCACTGTGATGCATTGGGATTTTCATGGTCCAACTCAAGAGTAGATGTGTGTGTGTGTGTGTGTATGCACGCGTGCACGCACTGGTGTGAACATGCAGGTGTATGTGAGTGAGAATGTGGGGCTTGGTCTCTGCAAAGGCTGTGTGCCCAGGGTTGCCTCCCAGGTGCAGTCACAGGCAGCAGTGGGGTGAAGGGCCTGTGTGCTGGCTGCCTCCCGGGTTCTTGGAGAACAGATCATTTCCCAGGTGACCCAGGTCACTGTTATTATCGTCTCAGGGCACAAAGTCTGCATCTGTCCCCCGGACACAGAGAGGGGCAGAGAGGAGGAATCAATAATGTGGACCTGCCTATTTAAGGAAAACTCTCACGCTGTTGGAAAGCCCAGTGCCTGCCTGCTGAACCCACCCCCTTGGCCCCGCACAAAGGTCCCCTGAGATAAGGCCAAGTTCTTTGATCTCCATCGATCTCCACGCAGAGGTGACTCAGAGGCCCTGCTCACACAGCCCAGCTGCTGCTGTGGCAGGAAGAGCTTCTGAGCTACACCTGCTCAGCTGGGGCTCCAGCCAAGTCCTCTGAGAGGAGCCTGGCTAGGTCAGGTCCTGGGGAGGATGGCGGTTTTGAGGGAGGGGGCTGGCACGCCCTCCCTGCCCGCTTGCTCCAGCCCCCAGCCAGGCACATGTCTGTCCCAAGCACCCGTGGGAAACGAAACGCATGCCCTTCCTCATGGAGCCTGACTCGTGTCCTCTGCGAGGGACAGAGCCTGGACACTGTGGTTTGCCCTCATCACTTACCATGGGAGCTGCGTGGGTGTGATTTGTGCAAGACCAGGGGACTTTCACAAAGGAAGAGGAATAGAGGGATCGGAGAAGTTGGGAGAGGGGAATCTGAGGTGTGTGTGGAAGCTCCCTCAGAGATACCTTAACCCCGGGTGGGCTGATGGGGGAGCATGTGTGCACACATGCACGGGGGTAAATATGCATGTGAATATGTGTACGTGAGTGTGGCAGTACACATATATGAGTGTGTCCATTTGTGTGTGGGTCCGTGTGTGTGTGTACATTTGTGTGTGGGTCCGTGTGTGACTATGTGCATTTGTGTGTGGGTCTCTATGTGAGTGTGTGCATTTGTGTGTGAGTGTATGCATTTGTGTGTGGGTGCACATGTGTTTGTGTTTGTGGGGGGCATGTGTGTGAAGGGTACATATGTGTGTATGTGGGCATGCATGAGCCTGTATATTTGTGTGGGGGTGCATGTGTGTGTGTATGTACGTTTGTGTGTGAGTGCAAATGTGTGTGAGAGTGTTTGGAGGTCACGTTTGTGGGGGGTTGCACATGTATGTGAGGCCGCACATATGTGTATGTCTATGTGTGATTGTGTGTGATGTGCCCAATGTGTGGGTGCACATGTGTGTGTGTGGGTGCACGTGTGTGTGCTTTGGGTGCACATGTGTATGTGTGACGTACATGTGTGTGGTGTGCACAATGTGTGGGGGGGTGCACCTGTGTGTTTGTGTGATGCACGTGTGCGGTGTGCACAATGTGTTTGTGTATGTGTGCACGTGTGTGCTGTGCAAGTGTGTGTGCGCGTGTGGGTGCACATGTGTACCTGTGTGCATTTGTGTGTGGGTCCGTGTGTGTACATTTGTGTGTGGGTCCGTGTGTGTGTGCATTTGTGTGTGGGTGCATATATGTGTTTGTGTTTGTAGGAGCACGTGTGTAAAGGGCACACATGCGTGTATGTTTGGCATGCATGTATGTACATGAGACTGTATATTTGTGGGGGGGTGCGTGTGTGTGTGTACGTGTGTGTGTGAGTGTATACGTTTGTGTGTGAGTGCAGATGTGTGTGAGAGTGGAGGTCGTGTGTGTGTGGGGAGTGCACGTGTGTGAGGCTGCACATATGTGTGCGGCTCTGTGTGATTGTGATATGCACAATGTGTAGGTGAACATGTTTGTGTGTGAGTGCACTGTGTGTGTGTGCTGTGCACATTGTGTGTGAGAGTGGGTGTGTACGTGTGTGTGAGCATGTGCACGTGTGTGTGTGGGTGGCAGTGGTTTTCTGTCAAAGCCGAGTGTATAGCGGTGGCCTGGGAGCTCAGAGCGAGGGGAAACAGGCCCGGAATAAACGGGCTGTTGATTGACTCGAGTTACATCATTTTCTTCCCCTCCGGAGCCTATAAATCTCACGCTCCTTGTAAAAACAGAATTTAAAAACAATTGAGCCTCCTGGGCCCCTCAGTTCCAGCTCCTGGGCCTCGGGAATGAACCAGTGAGTGCACCCCGGCTGGGGCTCTCACTCTCCCTAAGACCTAGGACCCCCACCCACCCCCACTCTGAGGCCAGTGGCGGAGAGGCCACCGCTGTCTCAGGAGCTTCCTCCCTGCACGTCCGGCCTCCTCCCAGACCTGCGGCACCCAGTGTGGTGTAGGCCAGTGCCTGGCAGCCTCCAGTCCACAGGCCATGCTGGGGTCCTTCGAGCTGCTTCTCCCCCAGATGGCCACCCTTTAACGAGGCGCAGCGACCCATCACCCAGAAATCCACATCCTTTGCTCCCTGCCCATCACTGTGCCTCTGCCACCAGCACCTCCTCAGTGATCAGGACGCACCACCCTGTTCGTGCCCCAGGATAGGGACAGGGAGGGCAGTGGTGTCTTCTTTTCAGCAGGGGTTCATGGCCTTCTTACCTTTCTACCTTCTGGATGTGGTTCGGTGGACTGGGGCACCCAGTGATCCGGCCTCTTCTAATCACGCTCTGGTCACTCTCTAGGCCCCGGTGCCCAGCAGGTTGATGGGGGTCCCTTTGGTCCTGGGCAGCCACCGGCTCTCTGGCCCGTGCTTCTGCAACGCCCGAGCACAGAGCAGCCCGTTTCATGTTGCCCTTGTGCCTGTCGCTAGTGTACTGTGTGCACTTGGTGCGGGAAGCCATACGCTATTGTCACCTTTTCAAACGGGGTTTCAAAAGGGTCTCAGGACTTAGCCTTTGGGAATGGCAGGATCCACCCCACCCGTACCCTCAGGTCTCGCCGGTACAGGTGGGGGCAGCCACGAGGTGGGGCAGGACACAGCGTTGCCATCACCAAGACGACGGTGAGAGTCCGACCTCCTGGGCTTGGAACAGCTTGGACAAACACCAGAGCACTCAGCCTGCACCACGTGGGGCGGGCGGCGTTTGCAGTCTCACCTCCGCAGTGTGTGCCGCCAGAAGCGATGAGCGGAAGCTGTTCCAGGCACCAACAGAAGCTGCCTGGCCCCTGCCTCAGGAAAGCGTCTTCTTCCCACAGCAGGCGTGGACGGCTCTCCTGGAAGGCCCAGGGAGGCCGGGGAGACAACGGAGGGAGGAGGAAGTCCATGAGGATCAGGGGCCCCGCCAGCTGCCGCCGGTGCCTGCTGGGTCCCAGGCCAGGGAACCCCCAGCTCCCGCCTGGAAACCCACGTGTGCAGTCATAAAAAGCACCGTCAAAGGTGGGGGCCGGTGCTGGGAGCGGCCGCACTTCCCCGCAGGCCTGGCTTCCTTTAATCCTGAGCAGTAAAAGCTGCAAGGTCTCACATCCCAGAACCTCATAACAAAGAGGGCTTTTCCCCGAGTATTTACAACTCCTGGCCGTGGCCTGTGACAATGTGACAGCTTATGTAATGATGTCAAAGAGGCCTGTTCGGCTTAGAGACCCCCCAGGGGCTCCCCCGGCTCTGCACGGGCCGCATCTCCTTACTCCACCGACGTTGCGGGCAGCGGACGGGGCTGGTGAAGGGGTTGCTGCTGAGGCACCAGGAGAAGCTTCGACTTTGGGAAAAGGAAAGAAAGAGCTTGCAGGGGTGGGGGCTGCCACCCTCCCTCCGTCTGGGGTGGGAGGAGGATCTACCAGCAGCAGGGCCAGCCCCTCCTGGACACTCCTGCCAGCCGGAGGAGAGAGTCCTGGTGTAGCCTTGATGCCACCAAGAGGGAGCATGGGGCCTCCAGGGGTCTCCGTCTCTCCCTCCGTCTCTCCCCAGCCACTCTACAAAGTGGATGCGGAGCAGGACTCCCACAGTGGGGCCTGGGGCACTAGGAGCCCCAAGGAGGGGGCTCCGCCTGCAGGGCCGCCCCCAGCCTGCTGGGCCCACTCTCCTCCTCTCTGAGGCCACCTTTGCCACCCTGCCCCGCCTGCCAGTCCTGGCCATCTTGACAGGCCCTCAAAAGACTTCCTAAACCCTATAGCCACTCCCAGACAATCTCTCCACACTCCCCGCGATGCTCCTGGCTGGGCTCAGGGTCCTCGGACACAGACCTGGCAGCTCACTCGCTCATGCCCTCATTCCTGGCCAAAAGACTGTAACTGACATGAAGCCTCATCCCCAGGGACGGAAGCCAGCAGGTTCCCCTGTGACAACATCCGAACAGCCGAGCGACCCGGCACCCTCCCTGGACGCTGGCCTCTGAACTGGATGCATGGCCCCCACCCAAGCACTGAGGCCCTGGCATGATCCTGCGGGCACAGGAAGGCTCCGACTCCATGGGGTTAGGATCTAAAGCACAGATGTCCCCCCTGATTCCGTCGTCACACCCCCCCTTGATTCCGTCATCACCCCCCTACCTGCCCAGCCTTGGTTCTCAAACTCGGCGAGTGAGCAGATCAGCTGTGGGACTCGGCTGTCGTGGGCAGCACATCTGACCCTCCCTTGTGCTGATGTGACACAGAACCCTGCCCTGGGCCAGAGTCCCTGGGGGTCCAGGCCAGCGGACGCCCCTGGTGGTGCTGGAGAAAATACTGATGTCCTGGGGAGAGGATGCACACTAGGGGCTGAGCAGAGCCCTGGTCACCTGGTAGCGCACAGTTTCTGGCCCCTACATGTGGCCTCTGAACTCCGCCAACCACCTCTCCCCCAGCCCAGAGCTGGCTCAGCCTCTTCCAGGCCCCACTGCCTCTTTAATTACTGAAAATGCGTCCTTTGGAGGGGTGACCCCCAAACCCCCAGATCGTTCTGAAGGACACAGGGAGTGTCCCCAAGGAAATCTCTCATGCCTGTGAGCTGCAGCCCCTCTTCTAATGAGCAGCCTGCCAGGGAGGAGTGACTTGGGTAAGCTGCTCAGCTGGGGTAGGTGGCCAGGCTCCCAGGAGGTGTTAGCCGGCCCCAGGGTACGCATAGCTGCAGGGAGCCAGCTCGGGCCTGAGCATCAGCTCTCTCTGGGAGATGAACGCAGGGGATGCCCTTCCTGGGAATGGACCGAGTCCTTGTGGCAGAGGCTGAGGGCTGGCCATGCCCCCAGAGTAGAGGCACACACAAGTCCCACTAGATGGTCCCACCTGAAGCCCTGACCACCGGCCAGATGGGTGTCCCAGCAGGGGTGCCCTGGGCGGCTCTCAGGGACTGTGTTTATTTCCTGGAGCTGCTGTAACAAAGTACCAGAAACTAGGTGGCTTCAAACCACACACTGTGTGCTGTCACAGTTCTATAGACCCGAAGCCTGAAATCCAGGGGAGGTCAGGGTTGGCTCCTTCTGAGGCTCTGAGGGAGACTCTGTCCCCAGCCTCTCCAGGTCTGGTGTTGCTGGCCATCCTTGGCCCTCCTTGGACTTCCTTGGCGATTCTCGGTGATCCTCTACCATCCTTGGCGATCCTTGGCCATCCTTGGTCCTCTTTGGCCATCCTTGATGATCCTTGGCCCTCCTTGGCCTTCCTTAGCAGTTCTCAGTGAGCCTTGACCATTCTTGGCCATCCTTGGCCTCTTTGGCCATCCTTGGCCCTCTTGGCCCTCCTTGGCCCTCCTTGGCCCTCTTGGCCCTCCTTGGCCATCCTCGACGATCCTTGGCCCTCCTTGGCCATCCTCGACCATCCTTGGCCCTCCTTGGCCATCCTCGACCATCGTTGGCCCTCCTTGGCCATTCTTGGCTTCTAGACACATCACCTCCATCCCTACCTCTGTCTTCACATGAGCACTTCCCTGTGTGTCTTCTTATAAAGACACTCTCCTTCCTTGTTCAGAGCCCATCCTGATTCTGTGTGACCTTATGTTGATTAATTTGCATCTGCAAAGATGCTATTTCCAGAAAAGATCACCTTTTAGGTTCTGGGAGGGCATGAATTTTAGGAGGAGCATGATTCAGCTTGCTGCAGGGGCCGTAGTCAGCCCTAGGAAGGGCTTGTGTTTGAGGATGCCAGACTTGGTGGGAGCTGACCCTGGAATCCAACCTGGCCTGGAGGTCAACCAAGGGTGATAGCAGAGGTGACCCATCCCCTCCCCTTTGGCACCTCAGGATGACCGCCCGCACCCAGCCCTATGCCCATTTCAAGAGTGCGCCACCTCCCCGAGGGCCGATTAGAGGAGCGGGGAACAGGCCTCCATCTGTAGGAAGGAGGTCTCGAAGCAGTGGCCACCACAGGCAGTGGCTTTCAGGCCTCTGGCAGTCGTCTCTCTGGAGCATTCTGGCTCCCAAGCCCCCCACCAGCCGCCGCGTGGCCTGACAGCAGGGGGAGGCCGCTTTGTCTCAGGGTCAGGAACAGAGAAGGTGGGCTCCTGCCCCCACTGGGCCATGCTCAGCCTCACTAGGCACAATGTCTCCTCTGTCTCTGAGGGAAAATCCCTCTACAGGAATCAGCTTTCAGGCCCCGCCTGGCTGTGAGGGCCCCCAGACGCCTGCCCTGGGAGGAGCCCACGCACAGGGCCTGGAGCGGGGCTGGGTGGACCTCAGACCCTGAACACCTCTGGGAGCTCCGCGGTCAGCCCAGCCTGCAGGCAAGGCGAGGAGGCCCCAGGCTCTTCAAAACTAACATTGGGAAGTGGAAACGCTTTTTGTGTCTGAGACTGCATCTTTTTTTATTCTGAATTGTCACTTGGCAGGGCACCCCCTCAAGACCTTCTCTGGTGGCCTTTTAAGACTCTGGAGACAAAATAGCCCAAATCCAGGTGTGGCCGCCCCACGCAGAACTCTGCCTGTGAGGTCTTTGCTGGAGGAGGCGGCACCACAGGCCGGCTGGAGAGGCTGTTTCCAAGGAGAAGCCTGGAGCTCTGCAGCAGCCCTCGGGGGGTCCTGCCCCCTCTGCCTCCCTTAGATGTGGACACCCAGTCCCAACAGCCCCTCAGCCCCCGCCCTGCCCTCCCAGGCCCACCCAGAGGCGTCGTCTTTCAACGCTCATCCCACGGTCAGGACCAACAACGGCGGCCGCCCCAGGCAGGGATTCTGTTGCCCGGCAGAGAGTTATTTGACCCCAGCGCTGATCTGGTTACTGATGCAGAGCGTATCAGCCGCTGCACATGGCTGCCGCCCATGACATCTGGGCCAGAAGCTGAGCCTTTTCTTGGAGGCGGAGGTTACAGTGGCAGGGATGGGCACAGTGGATGGCGTGCGGGTACCAGAGGGGATGCCAAGGCCCACTCAAAGCGCCACCACCGCACTTGGCCCCCACCCACCTGCAGGGGAGACCTCAAGAGATTGACAGTAACCCCACATGTGGGTCCCAGAGCCTCAGGAGGCCCCTCGCCTGCCCCCCAGCACTGGCTGATGCTGGCAGTGCCCTGGGAAGCCAAGGCCACTGTTACCCCCATTCCACAGATGGGGTTCAGCGGCCCAGAGTGTGTGACCTCACCCACAGCACAGAAATACAAGTTCACACAAGCAAACAAGTTGGAAAATGCTGGGTTTTCTCAGAGACCCCTTGGGAAAAGGAACAGGAGTCTCTGGGGACCAGAATCCCCCACAGGAGGGAAGACCTGGGGGACTCGGGCTGGGGCCTCCGGGAAGCTGGATGTGCTGGGCGTTGGGGTCCCAGAGGCGAGGCCCCTGCCGGGCCACGTGGGGAGCTGGCCAGGCCTGCGAGAAGCTCCAAGATGCCCCCTGTCCCCAGGCACCACAGCCCTGTCCACACCCCCAGCTGTTGTGGCTGAGGGACTTGTTCCCTGGTCAGGTTTCTTAATCTTGAAACTGCTGACATTTGTGGTCAGATAATTCTGTTGTGGGGAGCTGTTCTGTGCAGTGGGGGGTGCTCACAACATCTCTGCCTCTGCCCAGTAGACAACAGTGACAACCAGAGCTATCTCCTTGGTCGTGGGCCAGGGGCTTTGACGACAGGGCCCTGCCTGTGTCAGCCTTCCTGGGGGAGGTCTAGCAGCATGCGCGGAGCTTTCGTCACTCGCCTGGCAGCCAGGGCTCTTAGGAAAGCAGGTGGGAAGGAGGCGGAGACCCTGTGGGTTCAAAGGGCACAGGGCCCTGTGCTGCCAGCCGAGGGGTCCTGTCTGGGCTGCTGCAGTGGATGCGGCTCCCATCAGAGGGTACAGCTGTCTCCCCTAGAACAGAACCCAGGAAGGAGACCCCCCAGGGCCCCAGAGACTTGGCTCGGGCATCAGTGCCTGGTGAGGACTCTGGCACATGGAGCAGCTCACGCAGCTCATGCGCAGAATCTGCAGCCAGGTGGGGGCTTGGGTTTGGGCCATTGTCCGACCCTCTGCGCCTCCATTTCCTACGTAAAAGGTGAGACACAGAAGCCAATGCCCACGCCCTGGACCCCCCGTTCAGATTCAGTGAGACCGTGAAGCCCAGCATCCACAGGGGCCTGCCGGGGGAGGGCACCGATGCTGGCGGGTAGGGAACTCCCCAGCCCCTCCCAGGCCAGAGGAGAACAGGGGCACAGACAGACCCTTTCTCCCGGGTGAGGAAAGGACGCCTTCTCCCTGGGCCCCTCCTAGGAAACTTGTGGCCCCTCGACCCCTCTTCCACTCACCACCTCTGCCCCCAAGGGCCTCCCAAACTGCCCAGGGAAGGCACCAACCACATCCTGTCCCAGCAAGTGTAGGTAGGAAGCAGCACTGACCAGCAGCCTTGGGCCAGGCACAGCTGCCCAGCGGGCATGGTGGTGTTCGTGGTGGCGTTCCAGATGGTGCTAGGGCAGGAGGCAGAAATGCTTGGAGTTGGGGGGCTGGGGGCCTTTCCTCCCACTTCTTCATCTGAGGGGTCAAGCATCCGGGTAGGACCCCTCCAACCCACCACCCTCCACCCCTTCCCGACTGTGTCTCGCTGTCCAGTTTTGCAGGAATGGAATTGATGGGATCCCCGGACAGAGAGCCAGGAGGGAGAGGCCCAAGCTGTCTCCCAGGCTGTAGTGTCGGGGGCCGAGGGGTTGGCAGCAACACTTAGTAACTTAACAGGAGGACCGTGGGGCACACTCTCTAGAGCCGTCCTGACCTCATCATCATCACAGGAAAACCAGGCAGAGGAAGGGGCTGTGGGCTCACAAGGAGCTGGCCCCACAGGTGCCAGAGCCCTCCAGCCCAGGGCGAGCCTTCACACCCCTCTCTTCCAGCTGCCTGGCCCAATGGGTTGAGTGTGATTCTGGCTGTGGGAAGAAAAACATTCACATGAGAGTGGGCAGGGGCACCCCAGGCCGTGCGGCTTCTGGAGAGAGGGGCACGCCTGGGAGAGGTCCCCACTGCCACCCACTGGTTACGGTGGGCTGTGTTCTCCGGCCTCCCACGCAGTCCCTGCCTTACCCACAGGTGCCCATGGCTGAGCTTGTGTTGGGCTGAGCCGAGTCCCGCCAGCTGGGAAGAAGTGCACCCAGGAGGTGGGTCAGGGGAAAGGACAGTTGTCTCTGGAAGGAGGCTTGGAGATCACTGTCCCTTTAAGAATGCAGGTCCTCTGCCAGGGCTCTGATTGCGATCACAAGTGATGATGGCAGAGTCTGCCCAGAGAACAGCAGCAGAGCCCTCCGCCAAGAGGGGTTAAGGATGCCTTTGAGACTTCTGGTCACCCACTTCACCTTGGGCTTGTCAAATCAAATGGTAGAGTTTAACTCTTGCCTGGCCAGAGCCGAGCAGCAAAGCTAGAGGCGGGGAATGAGGCTGGGTGGGCCTCAGACCCCAAACACTTCTGAGAGCTCAGCAGGGAGGCCCTGGCTGGCAGGCAGAGCAGGAGGCCCCCGACTCTTCAGAAACTGAAATTGGAAATTGGAGATGCCTTTCGTGTCTAAGTCTTCATCCTTTGATTGTCACTTGGCAAGGCGTCCGCTCAGGGCCTTCTCTGGTGGCCTTGTAAGAATGCAGGGACAAAATAATGCCAATGACAGTGGCCCTGAACAGAGAGCAGAGGCCTCACACGGCACCCATTCTCTTCTGCTCTTCGTCCCATCTGCCCCTCACTCCCTAGGCATCCCCACCACATCCCCTCTCAGCGCAGCGGGGGCTGCCTGGCTGCCGCCTCAGCAGGGGCCACTTTTCTAATCCTGGTGTCTCAGACACACCCTTGTGCCCCCACCTCAAATCCCAAGGCAATATCTGCCCCACAGCCTCAGGACCCACTTGCCAGTCCAATGGCAGAACAAACAGCCCAGAGAGGTTGTTGGGGAGGGTGGGTTTTTGAGAAGCTCTTGCAGTCATCACGACAGAGCCTCCTAAGCGAGGGCAAGTCAGACCCCAGAGACCTTGGATCTCTGGCCGAGTGGAGGTGCCCCTGGCCCATACAGGCCCGAGCTGCCCTCAGGGCCCTCCTCCCTCTGCCTCCAGCCAGAGACTTTCTCACCTGCTGCTCTGGGGCAGAAATCGGAGCCACCTGGGGTGTGCCTGCCAGGGTCAGGGGGTGAGGAGATAAGGGCCTGGCTTTCAGCTCACAGGAAGTGGGCCTGAATGCGGAGAATAGCAGCGATTCCATCTGATAAGGCCCCGCTAAACCCCACATTGACAGGCCCCACCGCCCACCCGGGCTCCAGGGGCCAAGGGAGGGGCTGCCAGCCCACTCAGCCCTGCAAGCTGCTCCTGCCCTTCGGCCTGGGAGGGGGCCTTCCTCTGCCCTGGCCTCCATACCTCCAGCACCTGGGTGGGCTTTGATCACCTGTGGATTGCAGGAGGGAAGCTGCGCAACTTCTCCACTGCCCCTTCCCCCTGCCAGCCTGCGGGGGGCGCATCCTGGGAGTCTGGAGAAAGGCAGCCCCCCCCCGGCACACTTGGAGGTGGGGGGCGTTCCTAGCAACCCCCTTCATCTCCGAGTCCATTGATGAATGGACCCTCTCGGCAGAGAACACAGCCCACCAGGGAATCCCCCAGATCAGGACCCCAGGTACAGAGGGGTTCAAAGCACGTTTGTTGAAAGAAAGAATGAATGAATGAATGAATGAATGAATGAACAGATGAGTGAATAGCCCAGGCTCCACTTCCAGGCTGAGTAACTACTACAAAGGGACACGCATGGGACGGGGGCTGCCAGGAGGGACTTCTCTGAGCCTCGTTCTTCAAGGAGCCAGATCCCGGAAAGGAAACACATTCGTCCAAATCCTCTAATTTGCTGCCCAGAGGAATCTTGGTGCCCAGGGCCGCTGACAGCCCCTTCTGTGGGAATGGGCAGAGAACAGCCTTCCTCCCCGTTGCCCGGCACCCGGACCCAGGGCTCCTGGGCTGCGTCCTGGGCTCACCGTGGCTCTGCTGTGGGTTAAGCAACCCCTTGTTAGTAGGCTCCCCGCTAGGGTGGAATGGCTGTGAGCTGTGGCCCGGCCCCGTCTGTGGCCAGATCTGCACACAGCCCCGGGGGGCCTCAGGGACTCCGGGCTCATGACACAGACATCTCCACCTCTCAGGATGAGGGAGGGTCACCTCTCTGCCCAGGCAGTGGCTCTATCATGCCCCTAAAACATAGACTCTGGCCCTGGGACTGGGTGGGCATTCCTTAACAGGGGACGGGCTTGGAGGTCCCACCCTGCCAGGCTCCCTGCTCTGAAGCACCCGTGGGTCCCCCACCTCTGTCTGGCCAAGCCCCCGACCCTCCTGCCATGGCCTTCAGCCCCATTTTCAGGCTCCGCATCTCCCACTTTCCCGACAATGCGCTCACCTCTTTCCAGGCTGGCCTGATTTGGGAGGTGCGTGCACTGGGAAGTGGTAATGAGATTCTGCCACGCGCTGTGTACTCGCTTCCGAGAAAATCATCTATTAATTGATTCCAATTACTCTTAATTGTTTCTCATACGTTTCAATTAGGCAGCCCTGTTGTTACAGCGGGAGCTGGATTAGGCGAGTAATCCCCAGGCCTCTAATGTCGGGGTGGTGTGGGCAGTGGGGGGCTTGGGGCTGGGGGAGGCAGTGGGGCGGCTAGGGAGTGGTGGGGGGCGTGGCCTGGCCCCCCCTCGGTTCGGTTTGGTTTATTTTGTTTTGGGGGCTTTATGGGCTGTTGTTTTTTTCCATTCTAGATCAGTCTTATGCTTCAAGGGTTGATTTCTTTTTATTGTGGCAAAATACATATAAGATAAATTTCTAATTTTAACCATTTTAAGGCGTGTCATTCGGTGACATTTAGTACATCTGCAATGTTGTGCAAACACCACTTCTGCCGACTTCCGAGAGGCTTTCACCACCCCAGGAGAAACTGCGCCCAGCAGCACTCACTCCCCACCGTCCGTCCCCCCAGGCCCTGACTGCACCCCGGCAGCACTCACTCCCCACCGCCCATCCCCCCAGGCCCTGGCAACCGCCTGTCCCCCCAGGCCCTGACTGCACCCCAGCAGCACTCACTCCCCACCGCCCATCCCCCCAGGCTCTGGCAATCGCTGACCCATCCCTGTTCGGCCTCTGGATTTGTCCTCTCCATGGAATTCTATGATCTGTGTCCCTTGGTGCCTGGCTTCTCTCACTAAGCATCTGTGTTCAAGGTTCTTCCTCACTGTAGCGTGGGCCAGTGCCTCACTCCTTTTCTTGGCTAATATTCTGCTGCAGACTCCTCTGCTGGTGGACACGAGTTCTTTCCACCTCTTGGCGATTTTGGACAGTGCTGCTATGAACATGAGTGTGCCTGTTTTTGTCTGAACACTGCTTTCAGCTCTCTTGGGTCTATATCTAGGCGTGGGATTGCAGGTCACACGGTCTTCCTCCTCAGCTTACAGTGGCAGAGTCCAGGCAGCAAGGTGGTGGGGAGGAGAGCCAGGTGTCCTGGAGAGGTGGGTACCTGTCCCTCTGCATCAGACACAGGGAGGCCCTCGTGGGGGTGAAGCAGGCTGGAGCAGAGGAGGCAGGAGTAGCAGAGACCCCCTTGGCGTGGCAGGGGTCTGGCTCAGAAAATACAGGGCCTTGTGTGCTGGAGAAGGGGCCACTTCCCACAACGGGGAGGCTGAGCAGGGCCAGTGCTTTGGCCTGGCTGCAGGATCTCAGGATCTTGGGGCTGCATCTGACCCTAGGAGTCTGGAAACCGGACTCCAAAACGTGCCCTAGCTTTCCAGCTCATGTGGAGATGCAGGAAAAGGGGCTTCAGATCTAGAGCAGCACGGTGAGGGAGGAAAGATCTGCCCCTTTGACGAGCACAGATGTCTCTCCTACAAAAAGCCTTCCTCCAAAGGCATCTAGAACCTTCTCTTGGCCAAGAGCCATCGCGGCTAAGGTCACAGATGTGGTGGTGGGGTTTGGATGTGCGTCCCCTCCAAATCTCATGTTGAAGTGTGATGCCTGATTTTGGAGGTGGAGCTTGGCAGGAAGCGAGTGGATCATGGATCATGGAAGGTTTGGCCCCATCCCCTTGGTGATGAGTGAGTCCCCCCTCGGTTAGCTCATGCGAGATCTGCTTTAAAAGAGTCTAGGACCTCCCCAGCCTCTCCCTCTTGCCCGCTCTATCACATGTCACACGCAGGCTCCCCTCCCCTTCTCCCATGAGTAAAATCTCCCTGAGGCCTCCCCTGAGCCAAGCTGATGCTGGTGCCATGCTTATACAGCCTGCAGGACCACGAGCCGATGAAACCTCTTTTCTTTACCCAGCCTCAGGTGTTTCTTTGAAGTAATGCAAAACGGCATAACACACGTAAAGTGCAGCTGACCTGGCACAGGATTTATTTACCAGCAGCGTGAGCCAGGGCACAGCCTGTGATTCCCTGGGCAGCCACTTCCTCAGCTGTCAAATGGAGACAGGCTCACAAAATAACCCAAACCCCGAGGACGAGTGTTTACCAGGCCTTGAGCTTTCAGGAAAGAGGGAAGACAGAGCAGGCACAGAAGCTTCCAGACGATGAACTGCAGCCTGGCCCAGCCCAGCCAGGGATTGCCGGGGTTGGATGTAGGGGTTGCCACAGGTCCCACCACGTCAGGGACTTCCATCAGGAAGGGCACAAAGGCCAGGGGGAGATGGCGAGGCCAATGAGTATGTCCATAACCCACCCCCCTACATTCTCTGAAGAGAGCCCCAGATGTCACTAGGGTCATTTCTGAAGTGAAGCATGGCTGAGGACCAGGTCCTCAAATTCTGGCTCCCACAGGGTCTCTGAGGTTCCTGGCTGGCCGCCATCAACTCCTCTTGTCGGGGGGAAAGTGGGACAGGGAACCAGCCCTTGACACCTACAATGGCCACAATGCCTGCCTTACAGAGGCTGTGCCCAGTGGAGGAGACCAGCCCAGCCCAGGGCTTCCTAGAGACCACGGGGCTCTGCTCCACTAAAGCCACCACTGTGGCCTCCACCACCTCCAGGTTCACCGATGTCCTTCTCACGGATCTCAGCTCTGCCCGTCAATCATCATCGCCAAGTGCTCGCCGGGAACAGAGCAAACGAACACTCACCCTCACTCAGCTCATTTCACTCCAACAGCCAGCCTGCACCGCAGGTATTTTTAATCCACTTTACAGATGAGGAAACAAGGCCCCTGAGGTCGCCAACTAGGATCAGCAATGGCCTGCGCCTTCCGCGGAGGGCCATCCACGCATCCAACCCCATAGGATGTGCCTGTACGAACAGCAGCAACATGACCCCATAGGCTCACTGCCAGAGTCCCCAGCGCCAGCCCAGCCATGTCAAGGGCACAGCCAGAGAGGACGGGGTGGCAGGGAGACCAGGTTCCCCCCTGTGGCTTCAGGAGGGTGGGCGCCCTGAGAGAACTCGCTTCAAGGCCCCTGTCCCTGCCTGGAAGGAGCCCAGCATGCGAATTCCAGCTGCCCTGCACAGCCCCGGCGTCCTGCTCTGAGGCCTGAGAAGGAAGCGTGTTTGGGGAGCTGGTGTCTGGGTGCAAAGGGAAGCCAGATCACCACACCGAGGAAGGCACTTCGAAGGAGACTTTTCACAGCCTTCCGCTTGGGAAAGTGAATGAAAGAATGTTATTGACTGAGGGCTGGGGCCGGCCTGGAAATAGCAGGACATGGAGGCCCTTGGACGATGGGGAACAGTTCCTCCCCTCGGGGCGTCCGTAGAGAACACGTCCGTAGCCCGGTCGCGTTAGCACGTCGCATGTCCGAAAGCGTGCTCAACAGGATTCTAAAGGGAGCAGAGTTTATTTCTTTTAACTTTTGACTGGCCAATCCAAACAAATAAACAAGGCTTCAAACAGAGCATTGGAGGATATCTGAAATCTAACCTTTGGCTGAGGTTAAAACACACACACACACACACACACACACCCTTGGACATAAATCTGCAAATAAACTTTCCAAAGAAAGACACCTACTTCTTTCAAAATCCAGCCTTCTTCCCCGTTCTTTCTGGCATCCTAGTGGAAGGTGCTGGCCTGGCAGGGGCAAGGAGGACTCAGGAGTCCACAGAGCCCAGCTGCCCACACCTCCCCCGGCACCCCAGCCGCCTCTGCCCAGGTTCACAGGAGGCCCGGGGGCCAAGTGCCCCATGCTCCTGCACTGAAGTGTGGGAGAGCTCAGACTGGTCTCCATGACCAGCCCAGCCCTGCTCGCTCTCTCTGGTCCTCAGAACCTCCTTACTGTGAACTCCGCTCCCTGAAGTCAGTCGTGGATCTGTCAGGCAGCCCCACAGAGGAGGCTGTAACGTCTCGACGGCCTGCCCAGAGTATCACTGACGCTGATGTGCAGAACCCCAATCTCCACAGCTGTGCCTGAGAACAGTGAAGATGGAGGGAGAGAGGGTGTGGGGTCTGACTCCTAGGCCCAGCCCCTGCATTCAGGCTTACTGACCTGCCAAGATAGCGGCGGACATGCATATGTATCGGTGTGTGTATCTTATGTGTGCATGTGTGCACGTGCGTGTATATGTATGTTGGAGTCTGTGTGTAGGTGTAGGCATGTGTATCTCTGTGTATGAGCACGTGTGTGTCTGTGGCTGTGGACATGCACATGTGTGTGTGCATGTGGAGGGGTGTGTGTGCATATTTGTAAGCAAATGCATGCACATGTGTGTTGGTGTGTCTGTGCATGTGTGTTTGCATGCACATGTGTGTTGGAGTGAGCCTGTGTGTGTACACATACATACACATGTGTGTTGGTGTGAGACTGAGCGTATTCATACACTTGTATGTTGGTGTGAATCTGTGTGTGTGAGTGCATGTATGCACATGTGTGTTGGTGTGAGTCTGAGTGCATGCATGCACGTGTGTTGGCGTGAGTCTGAGTGCATGCATGCACATATGTGTTGGAGTGTGTGTATGTGTGCACATTCACGCACATATGTGTTTTTGTGATTCTGTGTGAGAGCACATACATGCATGCACATGTGTGTTGTGAGTCTGTGAGCGCATTCATGCACATGTGTGTTGGTGTGAATCTGTGTGTGAATGCATGCATGCACATGTGTGTTGGAGTGTGTGTGTGCATGCACATTCACACACATTGTGTTGGTCTGAATCTGTGTGCATGTGTGAGCACATGCATCCACATGTGTGTTGGTGTGAGTCTCTGTGTGTGAATGCATGCATCCACATGTGTGTTGGTGTGAGTCTGTGAGCACATGCATGCACATATGTGTTGGTGTGAATCTGTGTGTGCATGCATGTACGTGTGTTGGAGTGAGTCTGTGTGTGTGCACATTTATGCACATGTCTGTTGGTGTGAATCTGTGTGCGTGTGTGAGTGCATGCATCCACATGAGTGTTGGTGTCTCTGTGTGTGAATGCATGCATGCACATATGTGTTGGTGTGAATCTGTGTGCATGTGAGCACATGCATCCACATGTGTGTTGGTGTGAGTCTCTGTGTGAATGCATACATGCACATGTGTGTTGGTGTGAGTCTGAGTGCATGCATGCACATGTGTGTTGGTGTGAGTC
This sequence comes from Pan troglodytes, assembly GCF_028858775.2. Taxonomy (NCBI): domain Eukaryota; kingdom Metazoa; phylum Chordata; class Mammalia; order Primates; family Hominidae; genus Pan; species Pan troglodytes. The sequence continues at coordinate 228,751,017 of NC_072398.2, read as the reverse complement.
TGTGTGAGTGCATGCATGCACGTGTGTTGGTGTGAGTCTGTGCATGCATGCACATGTGTGTTGGAGTGAGTCTGTGTATGTGTGCACATTCACACGTGTTTTTGTGAATCTGTGTGTGAGCACATGCATGCACGTGTGTTGGTGTGAGTCTGAGCGCATGCACGCACATGTGTTGGTGTGAATCTGTGAATGCATGCATGCACATGTGTTGGAGTGAGTCTGTGTGCATGCACATTCACACACATTGTGTTGGTCTGAATCTGTGCATCTGTGAGCACATGCATCCACATGTGTGTTGGTGTGAGTCTGTGTGAGCGCATGTATGCACGTGTGTTGGTGTGAATCTGTGAATGCATGCATGCACATGTGTGTTGGAGTGAGTCTGTGTGAGCGCATGCATGCACATGTGTTGGTGTGAATCTGTGTGTGAATGCATGCATGCACATGTGTGTTGGAGTGAGTCTGTGTGCATGCACATTCACACACATTGTGTTGGTCTGAATCTGTGCATGTGTGAGCGCATGCATCCACATGTGTGTTGGTGTGAGTCTCTGTGTGAATGCATGCATGCACATGTGTGTTGGTGTGAGTCTGTGTGAGCGCATGCATCCACATGTGTGTTGGTGTGAATCTGTGTGTGAATGCATGCATGCACGTGTGTTGGAGTGAGTCTGTGTGTGCATGCACATTCACACACATTGTGTTGGTCTGAATCTGTGCATGTGTGAGCACATGCATCCACATGTGTGTTGGTGTGAGTCTCTGTGAATGCATGTATGCACATGTGTGTTGGTGTGAGTCTGTGAGCACATGCATGCACATATGTGTTGGTGTGAATCTGTGTGCGTGTGTGAGCACATGCATCCACATGTGTGTTGGTGTGAGTCTGTGTGTGAATGCATGTATGCACATATGTGTTGGTGTGAATCTGTGTGTGCATGCGTGCATGCACATGTGAGTTGGAGTGAGTCTGTGTGTGTGCACATTCGTGCACATGTCTGTTGGTGTGAATCTGTGTGCATGTGTGAGCGCATGCATCCACATGAGTGTTGATGTGAGTCTCTGTGTGTGAATGCATGCATGCACATATGTGTTGGTGTGAATCTGTGTGCATGTGTGAGTGCATGCATCCACATGTGTGTTGGTGTGAGTCTCTGTGTGTGAATGCATACATGCACATGTGTGTTGGTGTGAGTCTGTGTGCATGTGCATCTGTGAATCCCACTGTGAATTCTAATTCAGGAGACAGGAGAGAAAGGCCCCACCTGAGAGCTGGCACATTCTTCTCCCCAGTGCTCTGAGCATCCCCACCGCCTCCTCCATCGAAGGCACCCAACTGCTGCTCCTGAGGCTGTGGCCACTCTCTTTTCTGGGAGAACAGGTTTAGCAGGGTTCTTAGGAGGTGCTTGATTTCTAAAGCTGGGATCTTGTGGGTTAGAGTAGGGGCCATGCCAGGTCACCAAGACATCATCAAGGGGACCATCATCAGGGACCTTTGAGCTAGAGGCCCTTGAGGTGGGAGCTGGGGAAGACCCACCAGGTGCAGAGGAAGGCTGCTTGGCCACTGCAGGGCCAGCCCCCAACAGGGGCTGTGGGCACACACCATGCAACCATCTCTGCCCCAGGCTGGCTGGCTTTCCCTTGGTGTGATGCTGTGCAGTTTTCCATTTGGTCTCTCTGGTTGGGGATCCCCAGAGAGCACACGATAGAGTTCCTGGCTGACCGGCATTTCCACCCCTTGCCCTGGTGACCTGGAGCATAACACTGAGCATTGGTGCTGAAACAAAAGATGGAGGGAAAAGAAACAAAAGTCACACGCACAGGCCCACATGTACGGGCACACACATGGGCACTTGTGTACACATAGATATGCACACAGACACATGTACACACATATGCCCACACACTGGCATGCACATGTGTGAACATAGTACACAAAAATACATGCACACAAATGAATACACACAGACACATGTGCACACATATAGACATGCACACACATTCACACAGACACGTGTGCATGCACATGAACATCTAGCTTCATGAAGCTCTAGCCTCAGCTGTCATTTATTCCATTCTCATCCTTCCAGAGAAACAGGCGCAGCCGAATTCTCTTTGGGGAGTTGCAAGGACCCTCGCAAGGCAGGAGAAGGGGGCATACTGGGCCCCAAGCCTCCCAGATGCCAGGGCTTCCGTGGTGATGCCAGGGCTTCCGTGGTCCTGCCAGGGGCTCCTGTGGCCTCAGATGAGAAGCCCCGTGGGGAACAGATGTTCCCTTGCTCCTCTGGGGCCCAATTTGAGGCCCCAGGACATTTGGCCTCTAGGCTTATCACAAACACACTGTCCAGGGAGCAAGTGCTCTGTTTACCCCTCAGTTATCTGAGCAGTGAACCAAGAAGCTAGGGCCAAGGTGCCCTCCTGGCTTCCAACCCGACTTCCTCATTTCAGAGACTCCTTTCCAAGTGGGGACGGGATGCCCGGGGAAAGCCGCCTCTTCTGTCTGACTGCCCAGGGTGGCCAGTTGATGAGTATCTCACCAGGGCTTGGCCTCTGGATGCTCAGCACCCCCACCTCCGGCCTGATAACCCGGGCTCCACCACTCAGGGTCCCACGCCATGAGGGCTGCTTGGCTGGCTGGGGAAGCTCCTGGAACTCAGGGGCTTGTGGCTACCATGCCCTCCTGGAGCCCCAGAGGCAGCCAGGACAGAAAGTGTCTGAGCACAGGCCAGGCCAGGGTCCTCTCTGGGCAGGACACACCGTGGACACACATGCCACCGTCCTGTTTTCTTTGGAGCTGACTGCAGCAGGCCGAGCCCATGAGGACAGGCCAGTAGAGAAAGGGCTGTCTGATGGCAGTGGACCATTTCTGCCCTTTTCTGTGCGGCTGTGCTGAGCTCCCCAGAGCCCAGCAAGCAGGAAGAAGCCCGTTGTGACAGTGACAGGCACCCCAGCAGCTGCCGTTCAGGCCAAGGAGAGGCAGTCTGGAGCCCTGCTGCTGTCTGGGGAGAGTTGCAGCTTCAAGGCCATTGATGGGGAGCTTCCGTGCACTCCCCTCTCTGGCCTCCCCATGTCCCGCCTTTCCGGGTGCTCAGAGGCATCTCCTGCTCTCTCCTTCTGGAGGGCAGCTTCCTGGCCACCCTCACCTCCAGCTGCTGAAAGCCGAACCACGTTTTGTGGGATACTGCCCCCGAGGGAGACAGCTCACCCACCCACCACAGTACCATCAAAGACAGAGGTCCTGCCTATCTCGGTATCCCTGGCCCTTGCCCAGGGTGAGGCACAGGGTGGGCCTCCGCACATCCGTGCCCGGAAGCAGGAACAGAGGGATGGGTGGATGAGTGGCAACCATCCTGGGTGGTCAGTAGGACCCTAGAAAGTGCTCAGAGCAGAGTGGAAAGGGCATGACCCCTACCCAGTGAATCCACAGGGGCTTCCTGGAGGAAGTGCTACTTAGGCTGGGATTTCAAGAGCAACAAAGCTTTGTTGCCCACCGAGAGATTCAGGCAGTGAGGCGGGAAGGAGTGTGGGAGGAGGCTGCGGAGCGACCATTGCCTTGGTCTCGCTCACACCTCCCACCTTGCTCGTGAAGGTGACAGTCCTACTGCGGACCCCTGGCTGCATTGTGTGTGTGGTGGGGGGTGTGCAGAGCTCAGTTACCCCATCTGCCTCAGCCTCTCTCAGAACTGTGGGAGATGGGGCTAAACTCCCCCCTCACCTGCCTCACCATTCCCTTCCCCAGCTGCTGGAATCCTCAGAGAGCCCCTGTCACTCAAAGGGAGGAAGAATCCACTCTGGCCAGGGCCGGTGCTAGGGCAGCCCAGCTCAGTCCCATAGGAAGATGCGGTTCTGTGCAGCAGCTGAGGTTGGAAGGGCCGCCAGGCAAGTGGGGCTGGGGGGAACAGGTGTGCCATCCCCGGAGCGTGCCTCCTCCTCTCCCTGGGACCCGCGTGAAATTTCTGTCTGATGCTCCGTCAATGGCAGGCGATCTCTGCTGCATATGGACGGATTCGCTGCCCAGGTTTGCAGGTCCATCCTCTGGAATCTGCTGTCAAGTAGCTTCATGGGTAAAGTGTGACCCTATTTCCTTTGGGTAAAACACAGGTGGGGGCTTCCAGGTCTGGGTCTGCCTCGGGGGGTCCTCTGCTGTGGTAGCCGAGTCCTTACCTGGGCCCTTTGCACACTGTACCCCCTAAATCCCCAAGCAGACCCCACGAGCCCACCCTCCAAGCCACCATTGCCCCTCGGAGGGAGGTACAGGTGGTGGCCTCTCCCTCCCTTCACCCCGTTCCTGAAACAATTTGGGGACAGATGGCACCAGTGTGAGGCAGGAACGTTTACCTGATCCCCATCTCAGGGGGTGCTGCAAAACGCCATAAATACCAAACACCCGCTCCCGGAGAGCCAGCGTCATGGATCAGTGCATCTGGGGATGTCTGGAACATTCCGAGGGAAAATAAAACAATTATTTTTGACAACTTGCATCAATACCATCTACATTTTTCCCCCTGCACAGGGCTCCCTCCCCCACTCCGAGTCTGTCCCTTCTACGCGTGTCTGTGTCTTCAGGAAATAGAGCCGGGAAACTCAATAAGCCAATTGTTAGCTCCATCGATCTTATGTGGGGGCCTGAAAATTCAGCAGCCAGCACAGCGTTAAATTATTAACTAAATGTTTCCACTCGCTGGGGACGTGTTTTGTAAAGACCATCTAGATGAACAACGGCCTCTTTATGAAATTAACAGCCAAAATGGTGGCAGGGTGTGGGGCAGAAGTCATGGGGTGGCTGAAGGCAGAAGGCCCTGTGCACCTCCAGACTGGAGGACAGAGGTGAAGCTGGCATTGGGGGCTGTGCTGCAGCAGGACAGAGCTGGCTGGAGTCCTCCCTGGAGGAAGGGGAGCATGGCCCCCGTGAGCTGACCCCAGCGCACCTTCCCTCTGGCAGTGTGGCAGCTGAAGGCTCCAGGCTAGGGAGGGGGATGTGTCCAACCCCGCACGCTCCTTGGCCAAGTTGCTGCCCCTCTGAGCCCTCGTTTCTCCCCCTCTGAGCCCTCGTTTCTCCCCCTCTGAGCCCTCGTTTCTCCTGGGCTATGATGGGTGAGCATCCAGGCCACAGAGGATGTAGCAGAGCTGAGCAAGCTCCAGAGTGCAAAGCTCTCGAGAAGTGACTGTCGCCTGGTGGGTGTGGCAGATGGCGGCTGTCTTACCCCAGCCAGGTTTCCATCCCTGTTGGCAAGGGTAGGTCTCAGAGGGAGTGACCAGGGCTCACCTGTCCTCCTTCAGAGGCTGCAGGCCCTGGGCCTTGTGGTTGCAGCTGCTGCCTTAGAGAGCTTCCCATCCAGAGGGGAAGCAAGGGGGGCAACCTGGCGACTTTGCCCCGTGCTTCCTAAGCAGCTCCTGAATGGAAGAATCGGGGCGGTCCGGCAGATGGAGATCAGTGTCCGGCCAGCCTGGCTAGCGAGACCCGCCGTGAAGCACAGACAAAGAGGAAGAAACCAGGATGTCAGAACATACACACACACACACAGAGGGTCCCTAACTTACGATCGCTCAACTTAGGAATGTTTGGCTTTACGACGGTGGAGAAGTGATCATAATAATTCAATAGAAAACATACGTCGGGTTTTGAGTTTTGATATTTTCCCAGCTATCGATTTGTGACCCAACACCCTCTTGCTGTGTGGGGCAACAGCAGCAGCCGCCGCTCCCAGGCCAGCCACACAGTCATGAGGGTGAACCGCCTGCGCTCTGCGGCGCACTGTGTGGCCAGACGGTGTTGCCCGACTGTAAGATTTCCGAGGACATCTGAGGCAGGTGAGTCCGGGTTGTCTTCTTCGGGTAGGTTAGGTGTATTAAATGCATTTGGCTCACAATATTTTCAATTTATGATGAGCTTCTTGGGAGGTAACCCCATCTCAAGTTGAAAAGCACCTGTCCTTTTTAAATGTAAGGATGGGAAAGACCATGATTGAGGTTGCAGGTTGCTGGTGATCTTCCCAGCCCAGCCATGCTCAGCCTGGATGAGGCAGCTAGGGAAACCCAGGGTGCACGATGGCCTCTGAGAGGGCAGCCTCATGCCGGCATGGCTCACCTGTGCCACCAACACCCTCCCCACCGAACCCCAGAAATAACCTTGGAACCCACAGTTCCATACCAGGTCCTTGGGAGAATGAATGAACATATTCCTAAGACAATACTCTCTCAACTCCCAAAACACTTCAAGTTATTTGTGGAAAGTTCCAGGGGAGGAAAATTAACAACTCAAACCTGGGAAGCCCTCCGGGCAGGTGGGAGCAACCAAGCCACCCACTACTTCAGTGGCCCCTTCTGCCATGTCACCTCTCTGCCTGCAGGCAAGGCAGCTTGCTAAAATAAGTGTCCACAGTTAGCAGTGGCTAGAATAGGAAGTGACAGAGGTGAGTCTCAAACCAGGCAGTCTGGCCTCAGAGCTCCCATGCCTGTATGATGTGTGATATATACGGTAGCCTGTACGTACCATGAGGGCACACTTGGATGACTGACACACGTAGCCACCACTAGAATCAACAGAAGGCTTTTCCATCACTCCTGGTCTCTTCCAGTCAATATCCCCCAAGGGCAAATGGCCAGCCGCTGCTCTGATGTCTATCACCTTGGATTCATTTTACCTGTCTTTGAACTCCGCATAAAGACATCCATGCATAAGGCACTGTTTTGTAGCCAGTTTCTTTTGTTCGACATGAGGATGTCTGAGGGCTATCTATGCCGCTGCACTTGTCAGCTGCGTGTTCTTTTATTCTGTATGGCAGTAGCATGCGTGGTATGAATAGATCCCAGGTTGTCTATCCACTGTCCTAGGCATGGGCGTTTTGGGTTGTTTCAGATGTGGGCTATTACAGATAAAGTTTCTACAAGTATTCATGTGCAAGCATTGTGTGGACTTAAGTTTTCAACTCATTTCATTTTGATATAAATTGTCCAGGAGTAAAATTGTTCACTAGTAGGATACGTGAATATCTACATTTATGAGACAAATTGCTTTCCAAAAAGTTGTACTATTTTGCATTTCCACCAGCAGCAATGTGTGAGTGTTCCAGCTGCTCTGGTCCTCACCGACACTTAGTGTAGTCAGTCTTTTACATTATAACCGTTTGAGTGAGTGTGAAAGAATATCTCATTGTGGATCTAGTATGCATTTCCCTGATGAATTGTGATATTTTCACTGGGTATAACTGCTTTTGTGAAGTGTTCATTCAAGCCTTTTGTCCATTTTTAAATTGGATTGTTTGTCTTTTTATCAATTGATTTTTAGATCTTTATGTATCCTAGATACAAGTCCTTAGTTGTTTATACATATTACAAATATTTTTCCCCAATGAGTGGCCTGGCTTTTTATTTTCTTAGCTGAGTCTTTTGATTGGTGAATGCTTTAAATCTCTTCCTTTGGGTTTAGTGCTTTGTTCAGACTTTTTTTTTTTTTAATTTTTTGCTCTACTTCCTAGCTCTTCTCTCTTCCTGGGACTCCAGTTACATATGTATCAGATATTGTCCCACATATTGCTCAGGCTCTTTTCCTTTGGTTTCAGTTTTTGGTTTTTGTTTTGTTTTGTTTTGTTTGAGATGGAGTCTCGCTCTGTCACCCAGCCTGGAATGCAGTGGTACAATCTCAGCTCACTACAAGCTCCGCCTCCCGGGTTCACGCCATTCTCCTGCCTCAGCCTCCCAAGTAGCTGGGACTACAGGCATCCACCACCACGCTGGGCTAATTTTTTTGTATTTTTAGTAGAGACGGGGTTTCACCATGTTAGCCAGGATGGTCTCAATCTCCTGACCTTGTGTTCCACCCACCTCAGCCTCCCAAAGTGCTGGGATTACAAGTGTGAGCCACCGCGCCCAGCCTGGTTTCAGTATATTTTTTCTATTATTTAGATTGGATAATTTTATGGATCTGTTTTCAAGTTCACTCACCCTTTCTTCTGTCATCTCCAACTTGCTGTTAAAAGCCCATCCTTGGGCTGGGTGTGGTGGCTCATGCTGGTGATCCCAGTGCTCTGGGAAGCTGAGCTGGGAGGATCACTTGTGGCCAGGAGTTCTAGACCAGCCTGGACAACATAACAAGACTCCTTCTCTACAAAAACATTAAACAATTAGTCGGTTGCGATGGTGCACCGTCATAGTCCTAGCTACTTGCAAGGCTAAGGTGGGAAGATGGTTTGAGCCCAGGATCATGTCACTGCCCTCCAGCCTGGATAACAGAACAAGATCCCATCTAAAAAAAAACTAAGCCTATCTAGGGACTTGTTATTTCATGCAGTATACTTTTCTGTTTTGGAATTTTCTTTTGGTTTTTAATTATAATTGGCATTTCCCTGTTGGCATTTCCCCTCTGTTAGTTCATTGTGATTACCTTTGCCTTTAAGTCTTTGGACATATTTATAAGATATTTTTAAATCTGCTGATTCTAACATCTGGCTCATATCAGAGTTGGTTTGGATTGGCTGTGGTTTTTTCTAGGCTATGGGTGACAATTTCCTGTTTCTGTGCACATTTAGTAATTTTTTATTGTATTGGATGTTGTAGATGACATTGTAGAAACTCTGGATTCTGTTGTATTCCTCTGAAAAGTTTTGGTTTTGGTTCTAGAGAGCGTTTCAATCACTAGGTGCTCACCCTGAGTTTGCAGAAGTGTGGCTCTACACTTTATTAGGTTGGGTCTTCTTCTGTTTTATCTTTAGGATTAGTCTTTGTTCTTAAGGCTCAGCCCTTCTGGGACTTTAGTGGAAAGCCAAAGGTGATCATCAAGCTCTTCTAAGTTGATGGGACTCAAATTCCAAAGCCCTGCTGTGGTAAGCAGCAAGTGAAATCTCTGTGTAGCTCTTGTTTTCTGTGGGGCCCTTTGCAACCTCCCTCATGCATGAGCAATTCAGGGGTTTGAGGGGTGTATATGCACACAGGAGGATCATGTCTCTGTGGCTCCTTCCTCTCCAGGGTTTCTCCCCTCAACTTACAGATGCTCTGACAGCCTCACACTGCATCCTCTGACCCATCTGTCCCATAAGACTGCAGCTTTCTGCCCGAGTTCCAGCTGCCCTGTACCAAATAGGCTGCACAGTGGCCTTGAGGGAATACCTGGAGGACAGTGGCCCTCACAGTGCACTGCTTTCCCTCAAGGGTTCAGTTCCTCCAGTTCTCACCTGCTTTTTGTTATTCTCTAGTGCTATCAAGATTTTTTTGTTTTAAATTATTTTTTTCCAAGTGTATCATTGTTATCTGCAGGAGAGTACATCCAACAGAAGCTACTCTACCACTGTGGGAACCAGAGGCTCCTGGGCCCCACTCTTTATTATGCTACATGCACATCCATTTTAAGCCAACAGCCACACGCACCTCCACTGTGAGTTCTGTGGCCTCATTCTGTCATCCTTGCCATAGCCCTAGGAAGTGGCTAGCATGGCAACATCCATTTTACAGGTGGCAATAATGAGGTTCAAACTGGCCAAGTACCCCACCTAAGGACACTCAGCCAGTAGGAATGGGACATGGGTCTTGAATCCTGAGGTGCTGATGGCAAATCCCATGTTCTTCCCACTGTTGGTTCCAAATGTGTCACCGGGATGCAGCAGGACCCCCTCTGTGGTCCAGGCCACCCCTCGGGTCCTCCCATGCTGCCCTCTCAGGTCCTCCCATGCTGCCCCCTCTGTGGTCCGGGCCACCCCTTGGGTCCTCCTGTGCTGCCCTCTCGGGTCCTCCCGTGCTGCCCTCTGCAGCCGAGGGTTTTTCTTGGCAGCTGTCTCACTCCACCCAGAGCTACACAGTCCCCCCACCCTGGGCTCCTGGGAGCCAACAAGAGCCCCAAAGAGGCCACGTGGCTGTGGGCCAGGGTCTCCCCCATCCAGGGGCCTGCGGAGGGGCTGCCTGTGAGCGTGCATATCAAAGGGGGCATTGAGGGGCGGGCTCCAAGGAGACTCATTCTCCGTCAACACCCACAATGTGGGCTTTGTGAGACCTGGCAAGGCTGCGCTGAGCTGAGCGAGAACTTTCCTTTTTCTCCTAGGGAGAGATTATTTAATTTAAAAATAATTGAATGTGGAAAATGTTGGATATGGAAACTGTTTATCAGGCTTCCTTTTTTGTTTCTCCCGTTGGCCCTGCCCCATGGCGGTGAGCGACGTACCCTTCCCCAGGACGTCTTGGAGGTGTTTGTGCGTCGAGTTCTGTGTGACATAGGCTGGGGGCTTGGGGGCTTCCAGTGGAGGAGCCTGATAGAGCCTGGAAAAGTCAGGGCCTTGGGCAGAACACGGGGGCCTGCCTGGTGCTCAAAGCACAGGGCGGAACACTCTGGAGACACTGCTGTCCCACGGTTCCTGTTCAGCAGCCTGAGCTCCTCCTGGAGCACCTGCGGCGTACGTGGCCCTCCCGCCTCTCTGCTCACCCTGCTGTCTCCTTTCTCTCCCCTCCACCGTCCCCAGTCTTTGGGGGCAGGCAACACAGACACCCCCTCCACCTGCGAGCCTCTCGATGGCCGGCCAGGCCCACCCCTCACTCCTCCAAGCTGGCTGCAAGGAGGCACAGGCAGATGCATCTTCTCACCCCGGCTGCACCCAGACTGGGGTCACTTCTGGTGCCCAACAGCACCCACCCCACGGTGAGGTGAGGGTGGGTGGCTCTACAAGGGAAGGGGCTCCTCTCATGTTCGCCCGCCCCAGTGGCCTAGTGACCGGCTGAACAGACGGAATGAGTGACCATGCAACCAAGTGGCTCCTGAGCAGTTCCTAACACTGTTCACCGGTGCTCTGCTGCTCCCCTTCCGTGCTTCCATCTGTAAAATGAGGGACTCCAGGCAGGCCCTGGGGACACCTGAGTGTCAGGGCTGGCTTTGCAACCTAATCCTCTCCAGAAGTGCGCAGCACTCGCCGGCAGGTTGGGACGCCCATGAAGTAACTTGCAGCGACCACCTTGAGGGCCTCACAGGTGTCCAGGAAACCCAGGTGCCCAGTCTTTCCAGGGAGGGTGGAGGGGGTCAGTGTACAGCCCCGGGAGTGTGAGTGTGGGAAGGGGCAGGCGGCCGTCCCTCCCAGGACACTGGTTCCTGGATGATGGTCTTTCCACAAGGTTCTGCACCAGGCAGACAGGCAGAGGGGCTCCATCCAGCCCAGAGGTGGCCCCAATGCTTAAAGCGCCTCCACCCCATTCCAGAAGGAGAAACCAGGCCCAGGGAGGGCGAGACTCTCAGGGCCTCCATGCATGCTGGCCACAGCCACTGGCTCCCTGGCATTAGCCCAGGAAGGAGCCCGGAACACCCTGGGCCCGGCCCACGGTGGTGCAGGTCCCACTGGCAAGAGCCATCCATCTGCTCCTGGAAGGCCCCGCCCTCCTGCGTCTGGTCCCAGGCAGGCTCTGTGCACACTGGGTGGGAACAAGGGCCTGTAGAATCAAGGCAAGAGGCAGTCAGGGGGTGGGGGTGGGGGCAGAGCCGTCTCCCACTGCTGGGGAGGGTCAGTCCTCGGAGTAGCTTGGGAGTCCCTGACCCTGCCCCAGGTCCCACTTTGGAGTCATTTGGCTCTTCTCAGACTTCTGGGGTAGCAAAGCTGAATGGGCAGGTTCTGGGCTAAGGAGCAAACACCATGCCTGGGCCTTGGTGAGAGCTGCGGGCTCCCCTGATCCAGATCTGGCCTGATGCCTGCTCCAAAGCCCCTGAGGGCTCTGGGCTGGGGCAGGAACAGGAAGGGCAGCCACCTGGTAGTGTGGTCAGGAGGAAGGGGTTCCTTGTGCAAAGCAGCTGCCCGAGCCCATCCCCTGTGACTTCGGGGTCCTGGCAGTGTCTGAGAGCAGCCCCAGAGCTGGTGCCGGGCACTGAGTTCCGTGAGCCTCTGGACACGGGGCTGTGCATCTTGGTGGCTCAGTCTGCTTTGGCCGAGGCTAGAACCGAACTTCCGGTCAGGCTGCCCATGCCTCTGGTCGGAGCACGGGGCAGCCTGTGTCCATCTGCTGGCAGCAGGCAGAGCTCTGCCCAGGGCGCAGAGGGGTTGCTGAGTCTCCCCAACCCACGTCCCAGCCTGGGGGGTCTGGCCCAGCCGTAGCCCTCTGGGCCCCTGAACAGTTCTGCAGGGTTTTGGCTGCAAGGATGAGGCTCGCTGGCTCAGCCCAGGACCATAGGAATCTGCCCATGCCATGCAGCCCTCAGTGCCCGCAAAGGCTGGGCTCCAGGCCCTGAGCTTTTTGGAGCAAATACTCGGCTGCCTGGCCGGGTCACTCGTTAGTATTCGTGTGCTAGGGCCCGGGAGAAGCAGAGAGTGGAGAGAGGCCAGCGGTGGGGGCAGCTCTTCAGCACCATCCCCAAAATCCGCGGGCCAAGGACATTTGGACAAAGAGCCGTCTTCATTGAGAGCAGTGGGCACGGCTTCTGCTGCCCACAAAGGCGGCTTGAATGGGCAGGGACAGTGGGGAGGGACATGCACGCTTCTTAAAGAGGCCCTCCGCCATGGCCTCCAGCAGAAGGAGGGGGGCTTCCCCGGAGCTTTGAACTCACAGTGCCCCTCTTGAGACATGACCTTGAATGTCAGGTGCCACCAAGCCCTGTCCCTGTCTCCTGACACTAGCTGTTCAGTTCTTCACAGGAACAGTCTGTCCTCCCCTCCGCCCTTGGGGGCCGGGGCCGCAGTGAGCCTGGGGTGGGGGCCCTGGGGCTCACCCAACTCCACCCACTCTCCCAAAGAGCTCAGAGCTTCCCGCATCTGCAGTGGGCAGTTTTTCCACCCAGGCCGGCCAAAATGAGGGAGCGGCCCGTGTCCTAGAGTCCGTGGTGGGGAGAGGCACCTGATGGGCCACCTCACTTTGAGAGGCATTAAGAGAAGGGCCCACCGGGGCAGCGCTGGCCTGGGAACAGCCCACTGGCGTGGCTCTGTGCTCCTGCCTTTGGTGGGGGTGGGGGTGGGGCCCAGCATGGCCGGAGAGGCTGGGGCTTTGTAATAATCACCATAATGATTATTGAATTTGAAAAGCCAGGAGTCGATGCATTTCTGCACAATTTTGTCAGCAACAAACCACAGCCTCGCCCTGCCCCACCTCCGTCCGCATAGTGCCCACAGCCAGGCTGTCTGGGCGCAGCATTCCTGGGCCTGCTCTCTGGCTCCCAGCGAGGGTCCCCGCCCCACGGGAGATAAGATAGAGCTGGTGTCGGGGAGGAGGTGTGGACGGGGCCGCACCGGCACGCTGTGAGTGATAAAAGGGGCTTTGGAAAGGTGCTGACGTGGCACCGTGCTTAATGAGGTCATCGCCGGAGCTGCTGCCCCGATAACCTGGAGGTCAGGCTCCCGGCAGGTGGCCATGGCGGGAAGCAGGGCTGTCTGCACTGCCCGTCTCCACCCAGCACCTAGTCGGTGCAGCCACTGGGTGCCCATGGGGCTTGACTCCGAGCTTATTTCAGAGCTGTCATCCTCAACCCAAGGGTGTCCTTGTCCCGGGGCAGCCGACCCCTCTTTCCCACTGGCTGGTATGCTGGCAAGGGTGGCGGAGGAGCCGAGGCAGCCCAGCAGAGCTCAGGGCCGCCCGTGAAAGCCAGCCTTGGATGGTAGCTTCCCTTCCCTCCCACTCCAATGCACCCCGCCTTCCTGCGCTCTGGGGGTCTTCAAAGCTCCCTGGCTGAGCTGTCTACTGGGAGCTTTCTATTCTCAGTGTTCACAGAGGCCTGAGCTCTGCCAGCCACGGTGCTGGGCTTGGGGATTGAGGAGCCTCCAGCCCTCAGCCTCCGCAGCCCCCGCAGCCTCCAAAGCCCGGGGCTGGGCTTGCTCAGGCGCCCTCTGCTGTGAATGTTTAGCTCTGCTCCCTCCCGCCCCTTGAAAGCAGCCTCTTCTGTGCCTAGCGGGGTCCTGAGCCCTGGAGCAGACAGCAGTCAGAGGCCTGGACCTGACTCCAACAAAGGCCTGGACCTGACTCCTGTCTTTGAGTGGGGAAGAGGACAGGGCAGAAAAGACCTGGGGCCGGGTGCAGTGGCCCAAAATCCCAGCACCTTGGGAGGCCAAGGCGGGAGGAAGCCCAGAAGTTTGAGGCCAGCCTGGACAACATAGCAAGACCCTATCTCTACAAAAAATACAAAAATTAGCCTGATGTGATGGCATGTGCTGGTAGTTCCAGCTACTCAGGAGGCTGAGGCAGGAGGATCGCTTGAGCCCAGGAGGTCCGGGCTACAGAGAGCTGTGATCGCACCACTATACTCTAGCCTGGGCGAGAGAGTGAGACACTGTCTCAAAAAAATGAAAAGATCTGGAAGTGGGAGGGGAGGCGGCTGTCTACCTCCAACCTGGGCACCCTTGAAGCCACCCCCTCTTTCCCTCCTGGGCTCCACTGCTCCATCTGTGCAGCCTGGGGCTGCAGTCAGGGTCAGGTTTGGTGACACTTGGATCCAGACATAATGTGTGTTAAGATCAAGGGCCCTGGGCTGGTGTGGCCTCCCAGCAGCCTGCAGGACAAGGGGAGGGGACCAGGGCGGCAGGCGGCTGTGGGCCAGTGGAAAGCAGAGCTGGGAGCCAGCCCTGCCCGGCCAGGGCTCGGGCACAGCTTGGCTCCATGCAGGGGCCCTGGGAGCACCCAGAAGGCAGGGCTTTGGCACCATGCAGCCTCCCAGATGGCCGGGCCGGGCTGGTTCCTCCCTCCCAGGACAAGAGCTTTGTGTCTGCCGACTTCTTCCCAATGCCGCGTCCAGTGTTTTCCTCTTTCTGGGCCTCAAACTCTTTTTTGAGGCCAGGTGGGTGGGGCCCAGCCAGCGCCAGGCACTTCTTGCTGGGGGATATACACCCCCCAGTCCTTGCAGAGCCCACTCTGAAGGGGGCTTGGGGATTCACTTCAGCTCTCGCTTTATTATGGAGCCTGGGAGAAAAACAAGTCAGAAGACCATTTCCAAAAATAGCCAGCAGAGAGCGGGAACTGTCTGCAGAGCTGCTGGTTGGCAGCCCTCCGGGCAGGGGCACAGACAGGCCAAGAGATCCCTGTGTCCTGGGAATGGCCGCTGGCTCGCTGGGCCAGACGTTTTGGGGGCATGTTCACCAGCTTGTGGGTCTCTGAGATGTGGGTCTCAGAAGCACCTGCTTCCCACGGGGTCCACCCCGGCCCCTGGCCAGTGCCAGCTCTCATCCCCACCAGGCACTTGGGTGGCCACAGGGTGTCCCTCCCGGTCCCTCCAGGTGGAAAAGACTCTGTTTGGCACAGGCATTCTGAAGACCCAGGAGAGACTTCTGATTGAGGAACTCCTGCTCTCCTGGGCTGGGTTTAGGGAAAAAGCTCCATCCAGGGCCCACGTGGGGTCCCAGAATTTCTTCAGAACCCAGACACCCGTGTCTATAGGAACGCAGAGGGAGCAGCACAGGGACATAGGTCTTCTCCTTCCCATCCCTGGTCCTGGAGCAGGTGCCTGGGCCCTCAGCTCACTGTGTCACATCTGAACCCGTCTCTCCCCTCCTCTCTCCCCTCCCTCTCTCCCCCTCCCTCTCTCCCCCCCTCTCTCCCCCTCCCTCTCTCCCCCTCCTTCTCTCTCCCCCTCCCTCTCTCCCCTCCCTCTCTCCCCCCTCCCCCTCCTTCTCTCTCCCCTTCCCTCTCTCCCCTCCCTCTCTCCCCTCCCTCTCTCCCCCTACCCTCTCTCTCCCCCCCTCCCCCTTCCCTCTCTCCCCTCCCTCTCTGTCCCCCTCCCTCTCTCATCCCCTTCCTCTTTCTCTCCCTCCCTCTCCTTCCCCTCCCTCCCACTCTCCCCCTCCCTCTCTCCCCCTTCCCCTCCCTCTCTCCCCTCCCTCTCTTCCCCTCCTTCTCTCTCCCCCTTCCTCTCTCCCCTCCCTCTCTTTCCCCCTCCCTCTCTCATCCCCTTCCTCTTTCTCTCCCTCCCTCTCTCTTCCCCTCCCTCCCTCTCTCCCCCTCCCTCTCTCCCCTCCCTCTCTGTCCCCCTCCCTCTCTCATCCCCTTCCTCTTTCTCTCCCTCTCTCTTCCCCTCCCTCCCTCTGTCCCGTCCCTCTCTCCCCCTCCCTCTCTCCCCTCCCTCTCCTCCCTCTCTCCCCCTCCCTCTCTCTCCCCTCCCTCTCTCCCCTCCCTCTCTGTCCCCCTCCCTCTCTCATCCCCTTCCTCCTTCTCTCCCTCCCTCTCTCTTCCCCTCCCTCTCTCTCTCCCCCCATTCCTCTCTCTTCCCCTCCCTCTCTCTCCCCCTCCCTCTCTCCCGCTCCCTCTCTCTCCATCTCTCTCTCTCCCCTCCCTCTTTCTCCCCTCCCTCTTTCTCTCCTCCCTCTGTCTCTCCCTTCCTCTGTCTCCCCCTCCCTCTGTCTCTCCTCTCCCTCTCTCCCCTCCCTCTGTTTCTCTTCTTCCCTCCCTCTCTCTTGCTCTCTCTCACCATAGCCCCTCCTCTTGCAGTCTCCAGCCATTTGGGGGGTTCTGCCTCCCCCTTGAGAACTCAAACACTCACTCTGTGTCTGTGACTTGGTATGGAAGGGAGAGCTGGGGGCGGGGAGGGGCTGATGCCTGAGGGTAGCTGGGCTGTACCATCCTCAGCCTCGCCCAGACCCTCCAGAGACCCTAAGGACCTCCTCAAAGAGCAAGATGACCACACACTTTACCTCCAGAGGAGAGGAGACACTCCTGCGAGGGAATGGGGAACACAGTGTGAATGACTCTGGGCAGCATGACCAGCTCAGACAGCCCCAGGCCAACCCTGGCACACCGGTGCATAGTCCACCTGCCTGGCACAGTCCACCTGCCCGGCCCTGGCACTGCAGGGTGTGGGCCCTTCTCCCTCCGTGTTTGGCCCTCTCTGCCATGGGCTGGTGCTCCCCTCCACCCAGCCGTGCCGCCCCCACCTGCGGACTGATTCGATTCTGCCCCCATCCCAGCCGTGCCCACCCCTCCCACGACTTCCCACGGCAGAGTTGTGGTCCTGGTGGCTGGCTGCAGCTTTTAATTGTTTTTCTCCCCCCAGATGCTCTCCACTGACCCTCCCTCCCCTCCGAAGCCAGCGCCCCCCTTGCTGCCCGCAGTGGGCTGGGGGAGGGGACACGGATTCCAGTAGCATTTCCGCCCTCCGCTCTATCATTTCACTTGTTCTCCTTTCCTTTCCCTTTCTTCTCCCTCCATGGGCCCAGCCTCTGTGATTAAGCCTCAAGGCCTCCTGCTGCTTTTAATAGGCCTGCGGGCCTGACCATCTGATGAGAACCGCGCGGCACAGCTTGTTCCCGAATACTTGCGCTGGAATCGCCTAATGCACGGTATTAATCATCACTGTCAGGCCGTTCAGGCCCTAAATACACCCACCCAGTATAAAATTATCCTAAACAGAAAAGAAGCAGGCTGCGATTGGCCGCATATTGAAAACAGACATGAGACAGCCCCCGCCCCCAACTCATCCCCCTCCCAAATTTCAGGGCCGCCTCCAAGGCCTCTGCCCGGTGTCAGGAACAATAGCTAGCTCTCGGTGGCAGTCAGGCCGCATTTGGTGTTCACACAAGTCCCACGTCGGGGAGGGGGCCGTCCTCTGCACAGGGGCCTGAGTGCCCACCCTGCAGGCCTCGGGGGCCCATGCGTGGCCGGAGGCAGAGGGCTTCCCGGTTGGGCTGAGGGCTGTTTCAGAGCAGTGCCCTGAGGAGGACCAGGCCTGGGGCTCTGGAGCCAGAAGTCAGGAAAGGGAGGCTGCAGCCGCACACCCAAAGAGCTCGAAAGCTGGCCCCCAGCCCAGACTCCCACGCAGGGCCGTCCCTCACAGCAGGATTTGCTGCTTCCTCCTGACCAATGCCCTCCTGTAGTAAAAGTTAACCGGGTGTGAAATGCATGTTGCCTGAGGTGCGGTAAAAGTTTACGAGGGCTGGGCGGCTCCTAGGCATGGGCAGGCCCATTTCTCACCTGCAGCCTGGGTCCCTGCAGAAACCTGGCTCGGCCTGGGGGCTATGGCAGGGCCCTCACTGGGTGAGGGAGGCCCGGGGTATTTCTTGCCACATCTGAAATTGGACCCGAATGCGCATGGGGACACCATCCTGCAGCCTCTGCGTTTGTCCTTGGGGTCATTGAGGAATCTCAGCACTGGCCCTGGCTTCTGGCAGGCACCTGGGCCATGGGAGCCCAAGGGCAGCTCCCTCGGGCCACCCCATTACACTCCAGCCAAGTGCTGGGGGCCACAGGCTGAGGGCACAGGCCACAGGGGATGAGTCCAGCCCCGCAGTGTGACCGGCAGTTGGCAAACCATTGACTCAGGCCACCTCACTGCACCCACAGGCTTTGCAGAGAGAACAGGACAATCCTAGCTCAGGCTGGTGGAGGTTTGGGGATGCCGAGGCAGCCAGAGAGTGGCCAAGGGGGTTGCACTTGGGGCTGGACCTCCTGACTCCTGCCTCTGTGTCTTGTCACCAGGCCCTACCCTGGGGACCCCTGCTCCCAGCGGAGCCAGTAGTGATGACAGGCGCAGCTGGCAGCAGCTTGGTAGACCTAGGGGGTCTTTCTAGAAGCCGAGGGGGCCCTTGGCACATGCATGTGGATGCAGGGCTGCCCACCCAACACTGCTGAGCCCACACAGGCCCAAGAGAAAAGGGAAGTGTGGCCAACTCTGGACTCTCAGTAGCTTTCTCCTGCCCAGCCACGCCCATGGAACCGGGTCCTGGTCCAGGCACTTGTCTCCCGTGAATTCCAGAGAGAAACCTTAAGCGATTACAAATGTCTATTAAACATTAAATGGTGGTGGATTCTGGACTGCAGAGCGTTTGAGACGCTGCAGATAAAGAACCATTGCTGGGCCGGGTGTGGTGGCTCAGGCCTGTAATCCTAGCACTTTGGCAGGCCGAGGTGGGTGGATCACCTGAGGTCAGGAGTTTGAGACCAGCCTGGCCAACTTAGGGGAAACCCCGTCTCTACTAAAAATACAAAAATTAGCCAGGCGTGGTGTTGCGTGCCTGTAATCTCAGCTACTCAGGAGGCTGAGGCAGGAGAATCGCTTGAATCCAGGAGGCAGAGGTTTCAGTGAGCCGAGATTGCACCACTGCACTCCAGCCTGGGTGACAGGGCGAGACTCTGCCTCAAAAAAAAAAAAAAAAAAAAAAAAAACCTTGCTTTGAGCTGCCACCAGATTCTCCACTGCGTTCCTTGGGGTCATCCAGGCCCTCAGCCCTTTGACCACAGGCACTGGACATAGGTGGACAAGGTCACAGAGGGGCCATGGGAGCTCAGAACCACCTTCTCCAGGCTGGGGTGTCTGGTGTTCCAGGGGGAAGTGCCGTAGCTCTGTGCTGCTGGGGTGTCTGCAGAGGGTTCCATTTCTATTGGATAATTTCCTTTCCTCTTCGCTGAGTCAATGCCAGCTCCAAGGCTACGACAGAGCAGGCTGGGACCAGGACGTCTAAATCCTGACCCAGGCAAGAGGCTCCTGATACCAAGTCATGCACAGACAGGAGGGGACATTTCGATGGATGGCGAGGTCTCCTCTCTCCCAGAGGAGAGTGCCCTGTGTTCCCAGGCAGAAGAGGCAGGACCGGGCCACACCATGAAGGGCTACCTGGCCAGGTCTGCACCTGCTGAAGGGAGTGGGGTCAGTCATTCCAGAGCTTGGGGGAGGCGGAAATCTGACCAGAGGCAGAACCTGTAGAGTGCTCTGTGGCTGAGCACCAGGAGGGGACCCACCGGGACAAAGCCAGGACTGCCGCCCTGAGACCAGGCCTCCCGCACCGAGACAAGGCCTCTCGCCTTGAGACCAGGCCTCATAGTGCTGAGGATTGGATCGTGGGCCACAGAACACCCAGACCTGAAGGTGGGCCGGGGAGCTCCGAGCTCCAGGCTCTGCAGCTACATCTGGGGCCAGGGCCTGAGGCCTGGCAGGAGAGGGAGGGAGGGGAGTACAGAGTGGAGGCCTCCGGGGTATCAGGTACAAAGTGAGAAGGGCCTAATGCAGGGAGATGGCCACACCCACCCCCCCCACCATCTGACCTCACGAATTAATTGCGCCTGCTCTTCCAACACAGCTTCTCTTTCCATTTCTTCAGCCTGGCGGGGGGCTTGGCCTCCATTTTCCTGTCTCCCAGGCAAGGGGTTGAACTAAACAGTCCCTACTGGTTGGTACCACCCTGGGGAGCTAGGTCTCAGGGGCTCTGCTGGTAGCAGCTCTTGTTTGAAGGAGGGAGTTTTGCAGGGACCCTGACGCTACAGCCAGGCGTGCCAAAGAACAATAAAAACAAGGGCAGCATCCACTCGACGGTGGGTGCTCTCCTGCTGGGGGCACCGCTACGCTGGCCACACACCTTCACTCTTGTGGCCCCGGACCCTCAGCACCTCTCAGACCACACAGATGAGAAACTGGGGCCGGGAGAAGTGCAGCCGCCACCCTGAGGGTCTGAACCGTTCGGGGGTTGCGGTCCACCTGCCCCCGAGACAGTGCACTGCCATGTGGGGGTACACAAGGCTGCTGGCTCAGAGGCCAGTCCTGCCCGCCCAGCCTGTGTGTCTGTGAAAATCAGGGTGCCCTGCGGATCTCAGACCCTTCCTCCCCCAAACACCCCCCAAACACCCTGGCCGTAAGTTCTGAGGTGAATGTGAGCAAAGACGCCTTTCCCCACTCCTCTGGGCACGTCCTGATGAGTGGCCCATTGGTGAGAAGTTGACAGAGGGGCCCCTCGGTGACAGGTGATGGACTTTGAACCCAGTGCAGCTTTCAGGGCCCAAGACCTTTCATGTTCTTCTGGAAACGGTGCCATTGGCTTTTCCCATGACTCCCACGAGGGCGTTAGCAGAACCTCCCTCATCTTGAGCAAATCACGTCCTTTCGCACACCAGCACGTGGGCACAGATGAATCACGCAGGGGGCTCGAGCGGGCCGACGTGTCTGGTGTTTGTGGAATTGTTCCAAAGACCCCCCCAGCCTCCCTGTGCCAAGCCACCATCTCTAAAGGTGACAGTGCCCCTGGCCAGGGCGGCCACTCTGGCCTGATGCATGACCGTCTGCTCAGGACGTGCAGCCGCCGTCTCATCAGGCGGAGGGAGGCCCGACGCCGTGTCCACACCCAATCTGCCCTCCCGGGAGACGGGAGTCGGGGAGACAAGCATTGAAATCCTCCCTTTCCAGCAGAGAAACACTGTTGGGGAGACAGTCAGAGGAGGCTGCCCCCGGCTCTGCTTTTCCTTGCCTGGGTGCAGAGTATTTAAAAATAAAAGCCGCAGCTGCCAAGACAGCCCATGGAGCGTTTGCTGTGTCTGGACGCTGTTCTAAGGAGCGCTTCACATAGATGATCTTAGCCTGCCCCAGAGCGGCCCCAGGAGGAGGCACTGTCTCTAAACCCACTTTACAGACCAGCAAGCTGACAGCAGGAGACATGAAGTCACTGGGCAGATCGAGCAGCTCGGGAAGGTGGGCACGGGACAGATCCAGGCTCAGAGGTGAGAGTCCTGGAGACCGGGCCAGTGTGGCGGTTCCTCATCTCCAGCTCTGGGATCGATAAACTGTAGGGACCCTCAGAACCCAGGTGCCGGCTGGCTACCCCGGATCCTGGCAGCGGGAGGGCCAAGTCTCCTGAGAGCCGAGTGGCTTTGCTTTCCATTCCACAGACCCTGGAGCAAACACACCAGCCTGGACTTTGTCCAGATGCAGAGGCTACACCCAGCTGCAGCTTGCCCACAGCAGCCCCAACTGAGGACCCTGAAAGTTGCTGCCATCCTCAGGCGGGTGCAGAAGAGGAGTTTCTGCTGTGTGAAGGGCCCCCAGCCCCAAGGAAAGCTGCATGCCGGCCCTGTCTCTGCTGTCTGGGGCCGGGCCCTGGGAAGCCTCAGCAGCCAGTCCACCTGCGGGCGGACCTGGCTCTTGGCCTCCAGGGTCTGCGTGCCTCCACCTGGGCCATGAACGGGGGACCTAACTGTTAGGCCCTGCTGTGCCCTCCTGAAAACGAAGGCTGCATTCCTGCTCTTCATGGCTGGATACACCTAGTGGCCTCTTGTTAAATGCCAGCCCCACCCCCCACCCCGAGCTGGAGAACCTTCAGCCGTGTGCTTCCCTCCTGGGTCTCCAGCTCCAGCCGTGGGAAATGGAGCGCAGTCGACAGGCAGGATGGAGAGTCTCACCACGGGGCCTGGCCAGTGCCCCCGGGAGGCTCAGGGTCAGAGCTTTCCAGAGCCCTGGATCCGCCCCTCCTTCCCCTTGATCCAGGAAGCACCATTCCCCCAACGGGCCCCCAGCCAGTGCTGATGGAGAGGGGCAGCCAGCCCACAGGGCATCATCCTCAGTCCTGTTCTGACGCTTAACCCACCCTCTTCCTGCCCAGTCATCTACGCCCATGGCCGCGAGCGCCTCTGCCTCCGGAGCAGTGGCCTTCCAGCAGCACTTCTCAACCCAGGGCCACTCTGACCCCCAGGGGACACTGGCAACACCTGGAGATGGTTGTGGTTGTCACCTCTGGGGGTGCTGCTGGCATCTGGTAGCTGGCATGTAGGAGCCCTGCCCCACATCCTGCAGTGCCCAGGACAGGTCCCACAGCAGGAAGTGACCCAGACCCAATCGTCCCCCGCGGTGAGGCAGAGAAACCCTGTGGTCTCATACAGCGAAAGCACTGACCCACACTGACCATGAGGCAAGAGGCCCGCTCGTGAGCCTTACTGTGCCCTTCACTGACATGCTCGCCCATGAGCTGAGTCTGCCTTGACCACTGAAGGAGGGTGCCCTGGCTAACAGCGGTGCCCAGTGTCCTGGCCTTACACGTGGGTCCATCTCGGAACCACACAGTGGGCCTGGCCATGACCCCCTCGCCCAGGGCAACATGGACCACACAGACACGGTGCAATAGGCCACTTTCTGGCCTTGGAGGGAAGTTTGTCTTCCTCCCTGTACACAGATAAAGTCACCATGAGACTCCCGGTTCTGCCTCCTGGGGACCCAGCCTGCCTGCTGGGGAACCGTAGTTACGCAGGTCCTGAACTGGGTCTTCTCTGGATGCGAGACCTTCCCCCTGGCTGAGGGTGCTGGAGAAGACCTGGGCAGTGGGTGGCAGCCATGGGGACTGATGGCAAAAGACCTCGGCGGGCACAGAAAATCTCCCACAGTGGAGGAGGTGTTGTCTCCGGAGGCAGCCGCTGCGCCCCAGACTCGCAGCCGCCGCTTCAGATGCAGCTGGAATAAGGTTCCGGTGTTCCCTTTCCCGTCACCAGGCAGAGCCCCGAATTCTCCACTGGGGCCGGAAGAGGAGCTCTCGGACCCCTCCCTCCCTGCCCTCAGCCCTCTCCGAAGAGCTCAGAAACATCTCCGATTGGAACACGACGCAGACCATCTTCCCAGAGCAGCAGGCCGGCTGGGGCTCCCGTGAACAAACATCGCCATGTGTGTGCGATCAGAGCTGAGTAACCTGCTCCAAACCCAGGACACTGTGTGTGAGTCCCACCTCCTTCCAGTCTCCACAAAGTCACAGTGTGTGACGATTCCTGCCGGGGAGGAGGGAGCTCATTCCAAACTCAAGCCATTTTGAGGAAAACAGACACCCCTCTTGGGCCGCAGAGGAGGTGGGGAAGCCATGAAGATGTTCTCCATGGCCGGCTCCCATGAGGAATCAGAGGGGGAAAGCACAGCCGCTGTGGCTCATGTTGTCATCTTGGGTCGCATTACAGCCGGTTGACTCGCGGAGTCCTCACTGGCCAACTAGAGTCTTCAAATCAACCAATATCCATTATTTGGAGGGTCTCACTCTGTCACCCAGGCTGGAGTGCAGTGGCTCCATCACGGCACACTGCAGCCTCCACCTCCCGGGCTCAAGCGATCCTCCCTCCTCAGCCTCCCGAGTAGCTGGGACTACAGGCAGGTGCCACCATGCCTAGTTAATATGTCCATTTTGTGTTGACTTGGGGTCTCACTATGTTCCCCAGGCTTATACACATTTTTAAATGCAGACTTGTTGAAGTTGCTGACCCTCCTGGCCAAGGGCAGCTGCCTTTGTCCTGGATGTCAATGTCCATGAAAACAGCCTCAGAACTATCGGGGTCTCCCTTCCGACCAGGGCCTGAGGCAGAGCTTCCAGAAAGAGGCACAAAGCAGCAAGAATTGCGGCCCGGGAGCAGTGGCTGCAGCCTCCCGAGGTGAGCCTGTCTGCACCATCTGCATCGCATCTCTCCCTGCAGCTACTCCGGGCTCGGGTTTCAGCCTCCCCTCCACCTGTCACCGTTGTTTATCCTCCTCAGCACTCACAGCCCCATCTCTCTGGGCCTTGTCTTAAAGGGTCTTTAGAAAATTTTTGGCAATCTTGACTTTTTTCCCCCTTGGAAAAAAAGCGTCCTCTGTGTGCCTGAGGGGAACGCACTGGGTTGATCCCTCAGCGGCAGCCAGAAGTCAAGGCGGGAAAAACGAGCCTGGCCTGAAACCACGCCCGTGCTCAAAGTGATGTTTACTTAGAAGGTGGCACCCGACAAGGGCTTCCAATGTGTTCCATGTGCAGGGTCTCTTGGAAGACGGATGCCGTGTGCACGCAAAGAAGGCAGCCAGCTCTTCACAGAGGCCGCCCGGCTCAGAACAGGTCCCTTCAGCCGGCTCAGCAGCCAGTGAGAAGCAACAGCAAACGTAATTAACTCCATGCGTTCCCGTTAGCGGGCCGCCATCCCTTGTCCCCAACTGTCACATCTCTGAAAGCTCTGGTAAATGAATCGAACACTTCTTTTATCTCATCGTCCAGGACGTGGCGCTGTAATGCTGAACATATGTACAGAGTTTGTGTGTTCTTGATCGGGAACAGCAGGCCCAGGACACGTTTTCTGCGGCAGCTCGAATGCGGCTGAGGGCGCTTGCGGGCCAGAGCGACCAGTCCCCTCCAGAAGCAGCGGAGTCTTCTGGAGCCTGTGCTGGCTCTTTGTTCTCGGATGAACAAGTCTTCTAGGCTCTGCCTTGCCAGGATGGAGGACCCTCATGCTCTGTGATGGGTGTGCCGGGCCACAGGTCCCCAGCCAGAAACAGAGGCTAAGAACTATGCCAGAGGTTTTGGTTCACCTCTGTCACCGGCCGACACCACCGACACGTTGTCCTTAGGCACCAGACCTGCCAGTGAGCCCCCAGCAGAGCCCGGTCCAAGTGCGGGATGGACTGTGGCGTAGATGCTGGGAAGAAGTGTCCACTGCTCTGTGGCTGTCCAGTCACTGCCCTTACATCCAGAGACCCCCGCTCACAGCAGAGGAGGAGGGCCATCAGAGCCGGGTGCCACTCTGACGCCCTCCCTAGGTCCCGTGGGGAGGAGAGAAGGCCACGTGGGCCTCTGGGCAGACCTGGGTGGGACAAGCACAGGGCCCAGCACGCCCATCGGGACAGGAGTCCAACTGACCGAGTGCTGTGGCCACAGCGCCCACGGATGACAACAGGAGTGGAAGAGCCATCCCACCCGCCTGGCTCCCAGCAGGACCCCCTGACTCAGGCCCTGCTGGGACCAGGCCACTGCATTTTCCCCAAGTGGAACATCCCTGGAAAGTCACAAACATGGGGCCAGATGTGCGGGTGCCGTCCCGCGGCGGGAAGGAGGCAGGTGGCTGGCGGCCGGGGTCTATGCACTCTCGTTTTCTCGGCGGAGCCACTTGTGTGTGCTGGAGCGAGGACATTGACTAACAACGGCGGCAGTGTCTGCGGAACAGCGTTCCATTGAGCGCAGGAAAGGCCTTTTGAAGTGGGGACAGTTTTAAGAGGCAGCATTCTTCGCCTCACATTTCGGCTCTGGGGCGTGGACAGAGGGTGCCACAGATACCCTTTGGGAGGCCCCCGTCCCCCTTTAAACCAAGCAGCTGCTTTTACCATCACAGCCTGTGGGCCGTCTCCCCTGGGACCCTCCTCAGCAGGGGCTTCAGCTGCACGCCAGCGCCCAGCAGGGCTGGAGACGGGGTCTCTGGGGATGACGTGTTGAAGCCGTCCAGGACCCGGAGCCACACTGGGCACTCATGGCCTAGACCCTCCACCGATGTCTGGGCAGCTGCCCCCTTCCTCACAGCCAGCAGGCAGAACGACCCCTGAAAGTTGTGTGTAGCACAAGATAATTGCAGTTTTGTGGAGGAAAGGAAAAGGCTACAAAGAAAAGGGTATCTGTGGAACGTGGCCCTGCTGTTCCTGCATGCCACAGTCCACATCCTACCCAGCTGGAACCCTGAAGCTCACCTGGGGCATAACACCGGCCCAACTGTGAGCTCCTCGGATCGGGAGCAGATGGGGAATCGGAAGGATGGTGTTGTGGGGCTTTTGGAGAAGACCCCACGTGGGCTGGGGTGAAGAGTAGAACAGAAGGCGATGTGACCAGGTGGTGAGAAGTGACTGTGACCCGGGAGGGAGGGCAGGTGGTGAGAAGTGACTGCGGTCCGGGAGGGCAGGTGGTGAGAAGTGACTGCGGTCCAGGAGGGCAGGTGGTGAGAAGTGACTGTGGCCCAGGAGGGCAGGTGGTGAGAAGTGACTGTGGCCCAGGAGGGAGGGCAGGTGGTGAGAAGTGACTGCGGTCCGGGAGGGCAGGTGGTGAGAGGTGACTGTGGTCCAGGAGGGCAGGTGGTGAGAAGTGACTGTGGCCCAGGAGGGCAGGTGGTGAGAAGTGACTGTGGCCCAGGAGGGAGGGCAGGTGGTGAGAAGTGACTGTGGCCCAGGAGGGAGGGCAGGTGGTGAGAAGTGACCACGACCCAGGAGAGCAGGTGGTGAGAAGTGACTGCGGTCCGGGAGGGCAGGTGGTGAGAAGTGACTGTGGCCCAGGAGGGCAGGTGGTGAGAAGTGACTGTGGCCCAGGAGGGCAGGTGGTGAGAAGTGACTGTGGCCCAGGAGGGAGGGCAGGTGGTGAGAAGTGACTGTGGCCCAGGAGGGAGGGCAGGTGGTGAGAAGTGACCACGGCCCAGGAGAGCAGGTGGTGAGAAGTGACCACGGCCCGGGAGGGCAGGTGGTGAGAAGTGACCGTGGCCCGGGAGGGCAGGTGGTGAGAAGTGACTGTGGCCCGGGAGGGGTGTCTGCTGGTGGCCAGCTGGTCCCGGGGACATCTGTCTGGAAGGGGAAGGAAGACACCTGTGTTCACTCAGTCCCATCCCGAGGCAGACATTTCTCCAAGGAGCATGGAGTGGCCTCAACTCCTTCCCCTGCCTTTGTCCTCATTCTAGTGCTGGTGACCCTGTCCTCCTTCTAGCAGACGTGCCACCGGCACATGAGTGAGTGCAAATGTCAAACTTGACGGAAAGTTCTGGAGCCATGCATAGCGGGCACGTGGTGTGTATGCTTGTCCACCCTCTGCATGGGACACCTCAGGCGTCCTTCCACCTGGGAACCAGGCAATCAAAGCAGACTCGGGCTCACACCGGGCGGTCATGGTTGCGGCAAGAAGAGCCAAGGAAATATAAAGGAGGCTGGGGAGGTGCCGAGAGTGGGGCAGGCAGAGACGGGTCAGGAGGGGCCAAGACAGCTCAGCAGGGTGGGGCTCAGGTGTTGTCGGGGTCCACCAGGCCAGGCTCACGGTGGGAACCAGTGGAAGACGGAGAAGAGGAAGCAGGGTCGCCTGGGACTGCCGAGGGCCTTCGGGTCACAGATGGTCCTTTCTAAAGAGTAGGAGTCATCAGAACTCTCTGGAAGCAGCTACCACAGATCCCACAGCAGGAAGAATCTTCTGGAAGATGGAGCCCTCTTGAGGCTGTCACAAAGCCGGCCGGGTCTCCTCACAACCTCACAGATCCTAAAATCCCCCCCGTGGGACGGTCTCCTCCCAGGCTGCCCTGACCTGCTCCAGGGAGCGTTGGGGAGCCATAGGGAATGTCGGGGAGCCAGGAGCAGCACAGCCTTCCCTGTAGCGCACTCTCAGCTGGCCCCAGAACTGTTCGGGGTTCACACAGGAACGAGCCCTCTTTCCAGCTCAACATGGTCTCGGGATTTGAAGACACCACAGCGTGCATCGTTATGTAGGGGCAAATCAGCCCCTCCTGGCTGCTCTCCAGGGAGCAGAGAGAAGGACCCTGGCATGCGAGAAGCTGCTACCCCACCCTGTCGGAGTGGGGCCTTTCTGACTGGGCAAGGCCCGTCACAGCCAGCCTCCCCTGGGGAGACCAGAGGCAGATGCTCAAAGTCCTCCAGCCGGGGGGTCGGGTGGTAAAAGGCTGCTGTCCGCTCCTGACTGCATCTCGGGGCCCGCGACAGTGTGAGAAGGGCTGCCCACCTCTCAAGACGGGTGTCCCATTAACTGCTGTCTGTCCACTGTCATTTTCCTTTGACAACTTGTTGAACACAGCAGCGTCCCACATGAGATGGACAAGCTCACATTGCCCTTAATTAAACATACCCCAGGAAGGTATTCTTCTCCGGGAAATTCCTTCCACCAGGGAGGGAGTCTCTGGGCTGCTGGTCCCTGGATGCTCGGGGCCGAGGGATCCTGGCGAGCACGGGGGAGCTGGGACTTGGAAGCCTCTGCCAAGCCCTTCTCAGGCCCAGATCCTGCATTCAGGCAGTTTGATTTTCTTGGGGCATCCTGAGTGCCATCCATGGGTGTCTTCCTTTGTGAGAATCTTATCCTGCCTTGATTTCATGAGCATGAAATTCATAGTAAGCGCCCATTGCCCCCTAATAAGGCCCCCTTGGAAACAAGCCCCCACAGTGGCCGGGGGGCAGGTGCGCAGCTCAGAATTGCCCACTTGAAGGTCCTTTTCCAAGGTGACCACAGCCACCCAGGAGGAAAAACTCAGGAAGCTGAAATGTCAGGACCAAAATCCTTTCAAAGAAGGAGAAGGAGGAGGAAGGAAGGAGGAGAAAGCAGAAAACTCCAAACATCACAACACACAGGCCCCGCTGCAGCTCCCACCTCCGGCTAAAGCAGCCCGGCCAAAGGCAGCGCCTCCGAGCCAGCCCGCTACGCACACCTCAGCCCCTCATGAGTTAAAGGCAGCGCCCCCCGAGCCAGCCCGCTACGCACACCTCAGCCCCTCATGAGTTCCCTCATTTTGTCTGCGGGGGGGAAGTTCACATGCCTCCCCCGCATCTTGTTGCACGTGGCCTCTGGTGTAGAAGCTGCTGGATGAGATGCGAAGTCCTGCTACGCAGCCTCAGTCCTCCGAGAGCTCCAGGTGGGTTTCTGGAAGGGAATAGGGGTCAGACCCACCCAAATCCACCCCACCGTGGCCACGACGTGGCAGTGAATATGCTTAAGAAAAGAAGACAGAGCAAAGCTTTTCCTTCGGCGTGAGGTCCTGGGCGGAGGTCTGTATTGTGGGTGGTTTATCGGTTCTTCAGGGGCCCCTGGTTTTCCATGAAGTGGCCCCCAAGTCGTCCTGCCTGGCAGCCTCACCTTGACCTGGTAATTTACAAACCCAAAAGTGCCCGACAAGGAGCCACAGCCTCTTGAAGCGCTCAGAGGTTAACACGGTGACACCCGCCCTGTCTGGGGCACTTTCTGGACAAGCCCCCGGAGGATGGCTCCTCTTCCATTCCAACCTAGGCCTCCACTGAGCCGTCCACAGCCAGGATTCCCACCGCTCAGCCCCCTCACCCCCGGCAACAGCCTAGTAATGACCCTGGACTCCTGCACGTGGCCCCCTGGTGCAAGGGCAAAATTAAAGCAGGCTGGACGGCAGCATAGTTATTTGCTGCCGGGCAGTGACTTCCTCCCCCACTCAGCTGCGCAGGGGACAGGAGGGCCTTATGGAAACCAGAGGCAGAGCAAAGCTTTAATTTTCATGGCCGGGCCAGGAGGCCCAGAGGCCCGACATGGGCCCGCGCAGCCTCAGCCAGGTGCCCCGAGCAGGACACGTTGCTTCGGAAGGAAGCAGCATGTTTTCGGGGACCCTGTGGTTTCTGGGTGCTGCTGTTCCCACCTGGCGAGCGCTGCCCTCTGTGCGCTGCCAGGGCTGTGTGTGTACGCCGTCCCTCATTCCCTCCCGCAGCCTGGGAAAGCCTTACCCAGTGCTGGGCCCCTGAGGTTTCCTCCCAGGGGTTGCAAAGGAAGGGAAGGCACCAGGGTCCCCAGGAGAAAATAGGTTTCTCTGAGCCGGGGACCCACTCGGCCAGTGGGCGAGGGCAGCAACCTGGAGCTGGCGCTGTGGGTTCCTTTTGGGTCTGTTCAGGAAAGTGGGAGTCGGGTCGCATGGTCCCCCGCCTGGAGCTTGGCAGTGCCCAGGGGGCCTTGGGTGGGCGCAGTGACCCTGGCGCCCTGTGCCGCCGTCCTCCTCTGCCACACACTCAGCCTGCTGTGGCACCAACAAACCCCTACCAAGCACCTACTGTGTGTCACACGTGTGCCAGATCTGGTCCCCACCCCTGGGCTGGGGGCAGTCCCTGCCCCTGAGGGTCAGGGAGAGGAAAGGCGCGTGTGGCTGGGTTTGGGAAGGAAGGAGAGGCAGTGAGGAGGGGTCCTCCTGGCCAATACAAGTGCTCCCTCCCGCCTCTTCCTCCTCATATTGGGCAGGCCCACACCCCAAAGCCCCACTGTATTCCACCACGGGACCTGAAAGAGCTCTGGACCATGGGGTGATCCATGGGGTTGGTGGTGCCCCCAGAGTCAGCCAACAGACAAGGAGAGGGAATACTGGGGGCTCTGTGCTAGGCAGCCAGCGGCCCCGAATGTTAGCTGCAGGCAGAGGTGTCAGGCCCTGGAGCTGCCACTGCACACACAGGTCATAAATCCCGCCTAAGTGGCTCCCGTCACCTCGCCGCGGCCTCGTTTCCATTCTGCAGCAGCCAAAGGTGATTAATGAGAATTATCATTTGTGCTAATCAGAGCCGTTTGGAGGAGGTTGGGGTGGAAGGAAATGCCCTTTGTGGGGCTGCAGGGACGACTTTGAAGGCTGTCGGCTGCACGTGTTTATGTGCACAGGGATGCACGTGCACACGCATGCACACATGCACACATACACACACGCACACATGCACACAAACGCACACATACGCACACACGCACACGTGCACACAAACATGCACACATAAGCGCACGCACACACACATACACATACATGTTCATGCCACATACGCACAGAACTGGCCTGTGGGGCCAGGGAGGGTCTGGGAAGGTGACGAAGAGGTGAGGCTAAGAAATAACCCTTGACCTGTGGCTCAGGGGGGCTCTAGCGCCCCGATGTGCCGACAGCCGGAGAACACAGGCTTCGCACAGCTTGGTCCGGCTGGAATGAATTCTTTCCTGCCACTGAGCACGACCGTGACTTAATGCGCTTGGCGGCCGCTCGCGGACTAGACAGGCTTGGCCAAAATTAGACCCAGTGCAGCAGGACTCCGGGACGCGCTGATGTCCTGACGGGAAGGCACGCACTCTCTGTGGGTTCTGCCTTCTCCCCTCAAGTGGACGGCCGTGACCCCTGCCCTGGGCCCTCCATGCCCGTTCGCGCTCAGTATGCCGGGACACTCTCTTCCCACCCATCTCCCAGGCTGTGCCGACCAGGGCCGTGCAGCGGGCCTCCCAGCCTCCGTAGCCTGCTCCGGGGGCCAGTGTGGCTTAAAGATACAAAGTGTCTTTTTATTGGAAATATCAATTCAGAAAGGGGCTAGTAGTAAACTGAGAATATTTGGATAATCTTGACAGCCCTGAGGACTAAAAAAGACCTTTTGTTCCCAGAGAGAAAAAGGCCGTCGCACCACCCTGGGCTTGCTGGAGCAGTTCCAGAAAAAACTGAGGTCGGAGCAGAAAAATGATTAGGGCGTCTCGTGAAAGATCTCTACTCTAGGTCAAATGTTTATTATTATTTATTTTATTTTTTTATTAGAATGTGTGGTTAACATGCTATTGCATAACATCAGGCTGTAACCGTGTCTGTGAACACCACGCCAGTCTACCCGGTCTGTAGTGCACAAAGAGAACTTTGTAGCATCCCGGGGAGTGAGGGGGCTGCACGTGCGTGTTTTGTTTTGCTAGGCTTTGTTTTCAGGATGCTGACGACCGGTTAAAGATGGAGTAAGGGCCGGGCACAGTGGCTCACGCCTGTAATCCCATCACTCTGGGAGGCCGAGGCAGGTGGATCACCTGAGGTCAGGAGTTCGAGACCAGTCTGGCCAACATGGTGAAACCTCATCTCTACGAAAAGTACAAAAAATTACCCGGGCGTGGTGTTGGACCCCTGTAATTTCAGCTACTGGGGAGGCTGAGGCAGGAGAATCTCTTGAACCCGGGAAGCAAAGGTTGCAGTGAGCCGAGATCGCACCATTGCACTCCAGCCTGGCCTGGGCAACAAGAGCGAAACTCTGTCTCAAAAAAAAAAAAAAAAAAAATGATGGAGCAAGCATCTTTAGTGTTTGCGGCTCAAGAACGTAACTGCCATGGGGAGGTCTCTGCTCCATTTGGACAGGAAGCGTGTGCGGGTTTCATGGCAGACGTGACGTGGGAGGGGTCTTGTCTGGCAGAGGAAAGTTGAATTCAAGCTCTTTGCTGTGGTTGAGCGAGGTGGGGACACCCCTAGATGCTACCTTTCAGCTGATCCCAGGCCTAACGCACCCACAGCCAAATGGCTTTTGGGGAGTGGCTGGAATGTGACAGCGGCCGGCCCAACAGCTCTCAAAAGTGCTGGGCTCAAGCGTCCATTGTCCAAAAACACGTGCGGCCCTGCGGTTCCCTAGGTTCACAAGGAGAACTTCTTCCCCACTGTAGACTACGTGTATAAATAGAACATATTGGCAAGAGTAGAAGGAGTGTATTTTAAAGCACTTACACTTCTGAATGTATGTTTTATACTGATAAGAATTAATGGAGCCAGTAGTGAGTACACTGATTTTCAGTGTTATGATTCTGTTATATTTTGTTTTAATTAAATGGGATATGAAATCGAAAAGGCAAGCTTGTCTTCAAAAGAAGGCATTTGAGGAAGAATCAAACTAACTCTTTGTACTTTAAAAAATCATTTAAAAGTAGTTGTTGTTTAGAGAGGAAGACTAAACAAAAGCAACTTAACGTAAAAGTAAAGTCATCATCTGCAGAGAGCCGGAGGAGGGGACAGAGATGAAGGGTTTGGGGAACATTCTGTATCTGACATGCCAGAGGGCCCAATCCCCTCAAAGAGTCAGGGAACCTTCCAGAAAACAGTCTATCCATTCCCAACAGAGGGGAGGAGGTGAGGGCAACCTACCGAAATCAGGCATCACTGAGAGCCTGCTGGTCCTTCCAGAGCCACCCGCCCGTGGCTGACGCAGGCACCTGACATTCATTAGGAGGCAGAGTCCCGACAGATGCTTCCTCATGGCGGACTTCCCAGCTCAGGAGCCGCAACACGGGCCAGGCTCCGACACCTCTGTCTGGAGAGAAGTTTGGGGGGGTCTTGGCCACCAGAAAACCGTGCTATGATTGAGCCCTGGGTGGTGGAGCCCTGGCTCTGGCTGGGCCCCGGGCAGGAAGACACCGTAGGAGACTCTTCTGTATCCATGGCTGTTCTGAGCGTCTGTGAAGGATCCAGAGCTCCAGAAAGTCAAAAGCCAAGCAAAGGCCACGAACCATGCCTCACCCCAAAGACAGTGTCTCCCCCAAGCCCAGCCGCTCCCACCCTGAGGGGAAAGGGGCCATCTTTGCACAGGGCCCTCCTCTTGAGAAAGCTCCAGTGCAGTCACCAGGGAGGTGTCCCGGCTCAGGATAGCAGACAGGGACCCACCCGTAAACTGTGTTGTGCTGCTTTAAATTCAGCGGGATTATTTCTTCTTTTCCCATGAGTTTTTATTCACATCCTGATAACATCAATAGAGGCAGATCTGCCAGAATAAGTCATCTCTGCAGCTCCCTCCAGGGAGGAAAGACAATGTGTCCTCCCATCTTTGTCTTTTTCAACAGAAAAAAAAATAACAATAGCAAAATCCACAAAGAAAGATCAAGATTAAAATGTTCTGCAGCTTCTACACACCCCCATTCAAATTCCGGGTAGTCGGCCGCATGGTGCCTCCCCTCGGAGAGGCCGTGGGATTGGCGGATGCAGTTCAGAATCATTTGTGTCATATAAGTGCTTGTGATTAGATTTTTAATAAACCGTTTTGATTCTATTTCCTGGGCTTGAATAGATGTCTGAACGTGGCTGGTGAGGACCTGAAAGGGATCCAGGTAATATCATTGTGGGGGACACACTCTTAATTCCTTTGATATATTTTGTCAAAGGTGACTAGCTGTAGGTACAGGCTGGAACTCGGGGGGAGCGAGCGCGCTATTGAACTTAATTGGTTCCATTTGTCATTCAAAACTGACTCTGCAGCACCTCTGTCTGTGAATCACTTCCTAACTTGCCGATCTGGCCCATCGTGCCCACGGTTTGGGAAGGAAGCCAGCTTTGGCTTCCAAGGGAGATGTCTTAAGCAGAGTTCACGTCCAAGGGTGGGCTTAGCACACAGCTCAAAGCCCATCACCGAGCATCTGGGTGGTCTCTGGCTGGGATGCTACCACCTGAGAAGCAGATCATCCAGGAAGGAGCCTGTGTCATCCAGATATCCGGCATTGCAGTTTCCAGCATCTCCGTTCTTCCACATCTGACGCTGGGCAGCTGGGTATGAGGAGAAAGGATGGGCTGATTCATTCCAGTTCACGGGCCCTGGGGCCCTTCTCCACACAACCAGCCGGATTGTGGCTGAGCTCCAGGCTCTGCTGAGAAAAACAGAAATCCTGGGAAGTAGAATCATTATAACGAACCATTTGGAGGAAAAGCATGCCTCTCTCAATTAAGCCAAAAGGAGGCCCAGGCCAGCATCTTTTTATGCACGCATACCTGGGCCTAGTCCGGGAAGAAACCAGAGTTGGCTATTTGCAGGGCATCCAAAGACAACATTGTCTGCACCAAGAATCCTTTGCCAATGACCATTTTTGTATGTCAAAGAGCAGCAAGAGCTGTTCTTTATAGGGATTGGCAAGGTATTTGCTTAGACTTGGCCTGTTGAGATTTGAGCTATTTGCAAGAGCTGATCTCAAAACATCAGGCCTGATACGAAAGGCAGTGAGTCACTGAGCTCCTCCAGCCCAGCGTGTCACAGGAGAAGGAAGAAGGATGGGCTCGGAGAGACTGAGTCAGCTGCAGGGAAGGCACTAAATATAACCGGGCTGGATCCGTCCTGGCCCTTCTCCATGGAACCAGACTTTTGCTAAGCACCTACTATGTGCCAGGGCCCAAAGGGTGCTGAGATGAACAAACCCACCGTGGCCTCTGCTTGGGGGAGACTGGCCACTGTGACACTGTACCTAGGGGAAAATTGCAACCATAACACTTTCCAGAGGACAGTGACCTGGAAAATGTTGCAACTCTGATTTCCAGAGAGGCAAGTAACCAGGAAAAGGCTTTCCACATCCCTCAGCAGAGCCCGTGAATAAGAAGGGAAAGGATTTGAAATGGAGGGATGAAGACAGACCCCTGGGAAAGGGAGGCATAGGGAGTGCTGGCAGACAGTCTCAGTCATCTGGAGGCGCCTTCATTCATTCATTTGTTCCCCAAGCATGCATTGAGCACTCATGGTTTGCCTGGCTCTGGGAATCAGCCAGATAAAACCTTCCAGCCCCACCACCCACCAGAGGAGAGGAAGTGACCTGCGACGTGATAGCCATGGCCCAGTGCAGTGTCCATGCTAAGAAGGGCAGGGACTGTGAGAGTGTCTGAGAGGAGCCTCACCCTGATGTGAGGGACCAGGGCAGGCTTCCCAGGAGAGGTGTCCTGTGCTCTGCCACCATGACAACTCCTGGAATGGTGTTCCCTTGTGTCTCACCATACGAAGTTGGGGAAGCCATAAGTGTCTGGGCAAGTTGAGGGGAGGGTCTGCTCCCCATCCATCCATCCACTCATTTATTAATCCATCCACCATCTATTCATCCATCCGTCCACCCACCCACCCATCCATTAATTTATCCATCCACCCACCCATCCACCATCCATTCAACCATCCATCCATCCATGCATCCACTCAGTAATCCACCCATTCATCCATTCACCATCCATTGATTCATCCATTTGTCCATCCACCCACCGATCCACCATCTATTCATCCATCCATCCACCCACCCGTCCATCCATTAATTTATTCATCCATCCACCTACCCGTCCACCATACATTCATCCACTGAATAATCCACCCATTCATCCATTCACCATCCATCAATTCATCCATTTGTCCATCCACCCACCGATCCACCATCTATCCATCCATCCACCCATCCATCCACCCATCCATCCATCCATTCATTTATTC
The DNA here is from genome assembly GCF_028858775.2 of Pan troglodytes. NCBI lineage: Eukaryota > Metazoa > Chordata > Mammalia > Primates > Hominidae > Pan > Pan troglodytes. The sequence continues at coordinate 228,714,953 of NC_072398.2, read as the reverse complement.
ATCCATCCACCCACCCATCCACCATCCATTCATCCATCCATCCATCCATGCATCCACTGAATAATCCACCCATTCATCCATTCACCATCCATCGATTCATCCATTTGTCCATCCACCCACCGATCCACCATCTATTCATCCATCCATCCACCCACCCGTCCATCCATTAATTTATTCATCCATCCACCCACCCATCCACCATCCATTCAACCATCCATCCATCCATGCATCCACTCAGTAATCCACCCATTCATCCATTCACCATCCATTGATTCATCCATTTGTCCATCCACCCACCAATCCACCATCCATCCATCCATCCATCCACCCATCCACCCATCCATCCATCCATTCGTTTATTCATCCATCCACCCACCCATCCACCATCCATTCATCCATTCATTCCACATCCATCCATCCACCCATCCATCCATGCATCCATTGAATCATCCATCCATTCATCCATTCACCATCCATCCATTCATCCATTTGTCCATCCACCCATCCATCCACCCACCCGTGCATCCATCCACTCATTCATCCACCCATTCATCCATTCATCATCCATACATACATCCATTTATCCATCCACCCATCCATCCACCATCTATCCATCCATCCACCCACCCATCCATCCACCCACTCACCCACCCATCCACCATCTATCCATCCATCCACCCACCCATCCATCCATCCATCCACCCACCCACTCACTCACCCATCCTTCCATTCATCCATCCATCCATCCATTCATGGAAACATTCAGTGAGCCCTGACTGAACACTGATCCTGGGTGAGGCCCTGGAAGAGCTTCAGTTGCTGTTGGCTACCATCATCAATTAGAGGAGAGTGAGCAGGGCAGGGCGAGCCAAGGTGCATGGCGCTGGTCCTGACAGTGTGAAAGGAGTCAGGTGGACAGCCAGCGCCCACTGCCCAGCCCATCTGCCCTTTCTGGCTGTGCAAACTTGGGCCAATTACTTAACTCTTCTGTGCCTCCATTCCCTTATTGACAAATGTGGATATGAGGGTGGCTACCCCTGGGGGAGACATGAGCATCCAATGACTCAGTGGTGAGTCTCAGCACCTGTGGGCCTCAGCTCTGCATAGCGCTGGCCTCTCCAGAGAATAAGCGGATGAGAAGACTCTGAGCTGCTCCCGCTCAAATGTGTCTGGTCCTCCTAAGGTCCATCTGGAAGTCACTCCCTGTGTGCAGCCTGCACATTTGAGAGGGCCTGAGGGTGACCAGGCCATGAGCCTCTGCACAGCTCTTACTGAGATCATGCACAAACCCCTCAGGAACCAACCAATGGGGAAGAGCTGGGTGAGGGACCCCAGGGGTCCTTGGTAGGTTCCTCAGCCTGTCATTCAGCTGCCACACGTGGGGGCTTTTCTCCAACAAAGGAAAGTTCTGGGCTTGCCCCAAAGGCCCTGCTTCCCATGGCTCCAGGGTGCAAGCCAGCTATTTTAGGGAACCCCCAGCCCCAGCTGCATCAGCTCAGCCCATCATGAAGAATTCCTCCCGCATCTGCTGTGGGGTGCCACGTTTACAAGCTCTGCAGTGTGTCACCATCTAAGTGGCCAGAGAAAGGTTATGAATGTGACACTTCCCAGGGCCTCGTGTCACCTCACAGAGAAACCGCTTCCTGTGGGCGACCTGGGCTCCCGCCTCACCCCGGGCAAGGAGTTGCCACAAGCCTTTGGTTTGGGGCTGTTGGGCTTTTTTTTTTCCAATCTTTGCTATGCTCAAAAACCAAACCAAAACAAAAGTATCTCACTTGAGAATGTCACAGCCAAGTCTGCGGTAACGTGCAACCTTCAGGCTCAGAGCCTCCTCCTGCTCTTGACCCAACTTAAATCAAATTCAGGTTTGAACAACTGTTAGAGCTGTTAATGTTTGAACTATGGCAGCCTGCTCTGGGTGGAGAAGCTGCTGCTCTGGCACAGCTGCCCCGGATCCCACCCTCCTCCAGAGCCTGAGTCAGGGCCATGGACGGGGTTCTGGGCCCAGGCTAAGGAGCAGGGACTGGTGTGGAGCCTGCTATGGGGTGGGGAGAGGGCCTGATGCAGAGCCTGTGGACTCGGGGAATGACTTACCAGCTAGCGGGGTTTGGGGGATTTTGCACCAATGGCCTTCACCAGTCCAAATTGCCCGGATGTTGTTGTATCAGCAGCTTGGGCATCAAACTCTCACCGCCGCAGGACCAGACATGGATGCTTCCACCTCGTAAGGAGCAGGATACCCAGTGGGGCGGGGCTGAGCTCAGGCACACACAAGAGTCTCCTCAGAGCTGGGGTTTCTTGGGAGCATGGGGGTTAGGGGAGCCGGCTTCTGCATGCGAGCTCCACGGGACAGTCTCAGTCCCCCTGCTGCAGTGCCGGCGGCAAAGGGCAACAATGCCAGAGCATTCACACCCAGAGTCTCCTTAGAGCCCCTAGATTCCTTGAGGTCGGAAATCGCCATGCCCTGGAGAGACAGTGAGAGCCCCGCCCCAGCGTGCCTTTGCGGCGACCCACATCTGGGCAAGTAGACACCGTGGAGACTCCAGACATCTCCTCGGGGAGCCAGGGCTTCGGGGGGAAGTCCCAGGCCGTCGTTGCAGACGTTTCTCAGCAAGTTCAGGCTCAGCCCCCCACATCCTTGCTTTGACCTAGTCATCTACGCAGCCGTGGAAATCTGTCTCTGTGCTTATGAAAAACACCCCTGCGAGGCCACAGAACCAGGCCTGGTCAACCTGGCGTGACAGACTTGATCCACCCCTGGGGTCCCTCCCTGCAGGCAGGACAGACGCAGGACCTGGAGCTTCTCTCCTGGGGGTGCTGGGCAAGCGGGGCTGGGGCATCAGTTCTAGCATCCTGGCCCCACTCCAGCCTGCACCTCCGTGAGAAAAACAGCAGGGATTGCAGCCAGGAAGGAGCCCAGCCAACGCGTGCTGCCCTCCCTGCCGTCCCCACGGGGACACATGGCCGAGCCTGGGACGTCCTGCCAGAAAGCATCCACAGGAAGAAGACAGAGCAGGGAACAGACCCTGTCCTGGCTGCTGGTGTTGACCAGAGCCAACCAAAGCCAACCAGAGCCAACCAGACTGCTTCCATTTGGAGCTCTGGGTGGAGCTTGGCCTGCTTCGGTGTCCTCCTGGAGGCTTGCTGAGTGGGAAAGTGACTGCCACTTTGGATGGAGGTCCCCATACCCTCCTGAAGGGAGTATGGTATATCGACCAGCACCAGGCAAACCTCTCAGGAGGGCCGGGGCTGGATCCCGGGGTCCCAGCCGCTGATCGCCAGGGGCCAGGGCCGGCTTTTCATGTTGCTGCTGCTTCCACCCCTGCCCCGAAACCAGCACATCCTCATCAACACAAGACCCTTCTCTGCCCTGCTCTGGGGTCCCCAGATCAAAGCCAGCAGAGCCAGGCAACGGCACCCAGGGCGCCCCCTTGGCAAAGAGCATTCCACTTGACCATAATGCAGGATCCCTTTAAAAATGACACATCTGTAAGCTGGGATCCCCGTTACAGAAATACAGTTTATACACAACTTTTCAGAGGCGAAACATACCTAAGCTACTCCCAACAGGTGTGGCAGAGACGGAGGCTCCCTGGACACACGTGTCCCCAGAGGAAGGTCCAAGGACTCCCCCACCGGCCCCGCACAGCAGCCATCTAGCAGCTGGCCTGGGTCTGTGAGGAGGGCCCCTGATGCTCAGCCCAGGGCCCTCTGTGCGACTGTGGCCTTTCTCCTGGGGGCCGCTGTGCACATCTGAGACCTTCCGGAAGGGGGAGGGGGAGCTCTGCAAGCGGAGGCAGAGGCATTCTCTAAGGCAGAGCGCACAGCGTAGCCTGTTCACTGGGTGCCCCTCTCCTACTCACTGCAAGGGCTGGTTCGTCCCTTCGGGGGTCCTGAGGACCTCACTAAAGGCTTCCAAAGGGCCAGAGGTGCTTGTACTTCTTGCCTATCCGGCAGACCCAGGTAAGGCCTCATTCTAAAGAGCAGGTGAGCAGGAGCAGCCAGGCGGGGGAGCAGCAGGCACCCAAGCCACCAGTGGCCGGAAGTGGCCGCCACAGGCACACAGCAGAGAACCTTCGGTGTCCGGGCAGGGCTCAGCACAGGGGTCCTCCAGGACATCTTCAGCAGGTGCCAAAGGCCAGCTCCCAGTTCCTCAGAGCCCACCACGCCTGCATGTAGCCACAGCCTCCAAGCAGCTGGAAAGCAGAAAAGAGGCTTTCTAGTTCCAAAGGGGGGACACCGAGGCAGGACCCCAGACAACCCCCACACTGTCACGATGAGGACGGTGGGAGATCGGGGCTGGGAGGGCCTGTGTGACTCAGAGGTCAGTCTCTGAAGCACCCTAGAGGGAGGGGGCCCAAGCCCTGCTGGTACTCCCCCCAGGACATGGTGCTCCCCACTGTGTCCACCCACCGGCTGCCGAGCCCAAGGTTTCCACAGACCCTGCTCTTTCCACGCACTGCCAATCACCTCTAGGCATTCTGTGTTTCATGAGCCTGTATCTCAACCCTTCATTTCACTAAAGATGCAAGAGCCTGGCTCTGAGTCACCAGTGTGCTCCTTTATTTCTGACGGTCAGGGCTGCAGCCCATGGCTCACAAGCCAAACCTCAGAGGTGCCATGAAGGACGAGCCACATGCCAGAGAGGAAGCCCAGCCCCCAACACCCCCAGGCTGCTGGGAGAGCAGTGACAGGGCCGAGTTTGGGGACACACCAGGAGCACGCCGTGTGCAGGTTGCAGGAAGGGGCAGGGACCACTCCTGTGGCAGGGGGCACAGCACAGCCTCAAGGCCCGGGCTTGTGTGGCCCCTGTCCTCCACTGGTGTGAGATCAGGATGCATAAGTCCCACCCCAGGGGACCTTGAGAAGCTTGGGCACTGCGCACGGTCAGATGGAAACTCCTCTTTGCTTCCCTGTCTCAACCAAAGTTTTCTTCAATGTTCATAGACGCTGCTGGGAGGTCGCTCCCCACCCAAGTGAAGACCCTGCCCAAAGAATAAAGAAAATAGGAATAGGAAGGAAGGGGAGGAGGGAACGAAGGAGAGAGAGAGAACTAAGGGGAAACGCCACAGCAGAGATGGCAGAACTCTGGAACCTGGGCTGTGGGCTGGCTGCCGAGGGCTGTGCGCTCCCTCAGAGCTCCACGGCATCTGGGGTCCAGGTGCTTTGGGGGAGATGGTCAGTGCACCCCAGGAGCACCACAGCATCCCGGTGTCTTGGTGTTTAGGGGGAGATGATCTGTGAGCCTCCATGTTTGCAGGGCATCTGGGTGACTGGAGCTTTTGGAGGGAGAGGGTCTGTGACCCCTGGGGGCTTCCACATGGCATTTGGGGTGTCTCCGTGATTTCGGGTCTGTGGCTTTTACTAGATTTTCGAAGGTGTCTGTGGCCCCAAGAGGCTACAAAGTGTGGAATTTGGTGACTCTTTTTCCAGCGCGTTGCATTCCTCACATCTGCGCAGCACTGACACAAAAGCAGAGCCCCCCAGGCGTGGACTCCACGTGTCCCAGGCCGCCTTCTGCCCTCAGAGTCCCACCGGGTCACAGGGTCCTCTTGCTGCATCTGAATTCTGGGCCATGCTCTTGGGGCTGTCTGAGACCCTGGGACCCTGGCCCTCATCTCTCCCCCAGCACGCCCCACTGCCTGAGAACCATCCAGTGAGACCACAGTCAGGCGGGAGTTAAGAGCCACAGCCCCCTCCAGCTTCTTCCAGAGACAAGCCCCAGACAGCCCACCCTCGCTCTCTGTCTCTCTCTGCGAGTTTAGGAGAGAGGCTGGCTTCCATCTTGGAGGAATGGCTGCCAAGAGTTGCCTGTTTCTCCAAGCAGCAGCCTCTCTCTCTCTCTCTCCCCTCACTCTTCCCCCACCCCAACCCTCCCATCCTCCTTCGTTTCCTCTCCTCCCACCTCCCTCTCAGCCTAAGCAGGTGGGCCCCAGGCCTGCTGACCACCGACCAGGCCTCCTGTGTCCCTGGCCGTGGTGTGGCCCCATCCCACCAGCCACATTTCTCGTTAGCACTGGGTCCCATCACCACCCAGCCCCCTGTTGGGCATCAGGATGAGGATTTATGAGCTCACCTAGGCTCTGTGTGCACACCGGACCGAGGTGTTTCCAGAACGCCTTTCCCCCACCTCCTTCCATCACAAGAATGGGCTTTCTGTTTCGGCTACTCGTGGACGCCATCAATTGTGACCATTGTGTGTGCACGTGTGCGCATGTGCCTATGACGGCCCCATAGCCAGGGCTTCTTACTCTGAATCAGTTCATGGGTCCTTAAAGAAGGGGGTCAGGGTAAGGAGACCCTCTCCCCCGGCTCCCGCCAGCTCCTGGCTGTCAGAGGTGGACTCCACGCCATGGGCTTCTGGGGAGCCTCCTGGCAGCAGCAGGAGACGGGACCGAGAGGGCAGCGTCCCAGGGCTCCGCTCCTCCCTGCATGCTCAGAATCCACTAGGCAAGCTGATGATGGACGCTGCGGCGTTCCCACCTGCACGCACACCCTGGACGGGGCCGGCGGCTGGCTATGCCCACTGAACCTGGAGGACCAGCCCAGCAGAGAGCCCACAAATTAGAAGTGCAGGAAACCTCAAATTATATGCAAAAAATGTAAAGGTTAAGAGAAATTTTCCTTCACTTCACTTGGTAACTCAGCATTTCTGATGAGGTTGATTTATGAGCTGGGGGAGCTGCCCGGCACCGGGGAGTGGGAGACAGTGGGCAGGAGGGCAGTTTCCTTTGGAGGTCCTAGGACTCCTGAGGCTCACCCCCAAACAACTCAAAGCCAGGCTTTTAAGCAGCGATCAGGCAGGGAACTGGATTCCAGATCTGGAGAGAGACACAGCCCAATGGCCACAGTGGCCTCCAGGCCACTGCCTGCTAAAGCCGGCCATGTGGAGACGTGGGCTGGGCCACTCCTTCCCTCTGTGGCTCCCTCCTGTGTTCATTGATCACGCGCGAATAGAAGCGAGCAGTGAGCCCGGGTTGGTCACTTGCATGCATCTGTTCGTTCGTCTACCCAATTCTTATCTGTACTGGCCTCCTATGTCACGGAGAACATCCCAGGCCTCAGGCCTGCCCCGAGAGGCTCCCAGAGGGCCTCGGAGGTGTCAGGGCTAGAAGATTCACACCAAAACAGGCCCGGCTCCCAGACGTGGCTGGATGTAGCACGTACCCAGGTTGGAAAGGCTGGGCTTGCGCCCTAGGGCAGGCAGAGACATCGCCTTTGGCACAGATCCTTGGCGCTGTCCCCACTTGGTACAGTAAGGAGCCTGTGTTCAGGTGCACATGGCTGCGACCTTTGACACCACCTCCCTGAGTGTTCCTGTTGCCGGTGTTTCTTCCACCGATCCCTGATCTCCAGGAGCATCCAGAGCCCAGGGAGGCCCTGGTCAGATGCAACTTGGGCAGCCTGAGGGCCACCAAGCTGGGGAGTGGTGGCCTCTCTCTGTCCTTGTGGGTGCTGGCAAGTCTCATGCCAAGGGAAGCAGGGACCGGGACCTGGGACTGCCCAGGCCTGCTTTGTGGATTCCAGAGCACATGAAATCTTGTGGCTCCCAGAACAGGGCTCGGGGACCCTCCCTGTGGTCCTTGAGTCGGCCCTGGAGAGCACACGGGGCAGCCATGGCACAGCTCTGGAGTCCGGCAGCCTGGGCTGGGAGCTGGCCCTGTCTCCAGGGTCCTCCATCTCCTCTTCTACAAAATGTACCGTGGGGCAGCAACACCGTACCCACCTCATAGGCCCGCGGCGATTAGCGAGGGGCCTCGACAGCACCCTGCGTGGCCCTCAGTGCACAGAGACCCTGGGGAGGAAGGCGAGAGAGGACAGGAAAGGTGGCAGGAGGAGGCAGCGGTCAGTGCAGCACCTGCCCTTTCTGGAATCAGAGACAGTACAGGCCCAAGAAGCCAGGCCTGAGCCTCCACCTGCCTGGCCAGAACCACGGCCCAGGGCCACTTCAGGAGCATTTCTCTGATCTGAGACAGAAAAGCAGTGGCTTCTGAAGTTCTGTCCAAGCTCCTGCTCCGTCTGCTCCCTCCTTCAGGGGTTCCCAGATGGGTCCAGCAGGACCCCAGCAGGGCTGGACCCTCCATGCTGGGACAGGCAGCCAGATGTGGTCAGGCATCTCAGGGGAGACCCCACACCTGACTGTGATAGCAGACATAGGCCTGGCCCCTCCCAGCACGCCCTTCCTGGTGCACCCTCCCCAACACACCCCTCCCGGTGCACCCCCCCCCCGGTGCACCCCCCCAACTCACCCCTCCCAGCACACCCCTCCCAACACACCCCTCCCAACACACCCCTCCCAACACACCTCTCCCAGCACACCCCTCCCAACACACCCCTCCCAACACACCCCTCCCAACACACCTCTCCCAACACACCCCTCCCAGTGCACCGCCTCCTGGCACACCCCTCCCAACACACCCCTCCCAACACACCTCTCCCAACAAACCCCTCCCAGCACACCCCTCCCAACACACCCCTCCCAACACACCCCTCCCAATACACTCCTCCTAACAGACCCTTCCCAGCACACCCCTCCCAGTGCAATCCCTCACCATGCACCCCCTCCCAACACATTCATCCCAACACACCCCTCCTGGCGCACCCCTCCCAACACACCCCTCCCAACACACCCCTCCCAGCACACTTCTCCCAACACATTCATCCCAACACACCCCTCCCAGTGCACCGCCTCCTGGCACACCCCTCCCAACACATCCCCTCCCCGTGCACCCTCTCCTAACACGCCCCTCCCGGTGCATGCCCTTCCGGCACACCCTTCTCAGTGCACTTATTGCTGGTTCAGGGCCCTCAGACCAGGGCTTCTCCTGGCTCTCCTGGAGGAAGGGTTAGCGCCCACCTGGCCCCCCTCAGAGGTGCCCCTCTGTGGAAGGAAGGAGTTAACCAAGACCTCCTCAGTCACCCCAGGGGGCCCAACAGGCAGAGGGGAAGCTCCTCCCTTTAGGGGCCACCAGGTGTAACTCCCACCCTGTGACTATCAAATTGGTCAGGGGTTGGGGACCGGGCCTCCGGGGACAAGGAGAAAAGGCTGGGAAATGAGAGTGACAAGGGAGGAGAGGCTGTCAGGCCAGAGAGGGGACCCCACCCGCAGGGCAGCAAAGCCTGAGCGTGTACTCGGGACCAGGACCCCTGGGGGAGTTGTTGCCTCTGGTCTCCAGGCCTCTGTACCCGAGAGGGTCAGGGACAGACCGGAGGCTCAAGAACACTGTCCCATGTGGGTGAGAAACCAGCCGTGTCCCTGTTCAGACATGCTTGAGAGAGCCAGAGATGTTTACCCTGGCAGGGAAGGGTTAGTACTCAGGCCGCACGCAAATACCTGCAGGGCCATCATGTGGAAAAGAGAGGCTTATTCTGCAAGGTGAGGGGGGCATTACAAGAAGGGAGAGCCTATCCCCCAAGAAACAATTCCCAGTGACTCGATGCATTCAACAATACACCGGCTGCCTAGGAGCACAACGGGTGCCTCCTCCACAGAGCACAGTGGTATAGGCCTGGAGACTGGCTGTCCCAGTGCACAGGTGGGTCCCTAGACCTGCAGCCATCAGTGGCCGGATCACAGGCATTGAGGAGGCCTCAGATGTGAGGTTGGATGGAAGGGGCCAGGGTTCTCCTCCAGGAGCTCTGCCATGACACAGAATCCACATTTTTGAGAGGGAATTGGCCATCGCTTCAATGTCCTCCTGCTGGCTTCGGCCTTCTGCTCACCAAAGGCTTCTCGCCGCATTCCCCCAGGACAAGCACACATACATGAACGCACACACATACATACATGCACAGGTGCACCCACACACATGCACACCCCCCACATACATTTGCACCATGCAGGCACACGCCCACACACAAGCACACACCCAGATACATGCACGCCTGGATGGCGAGGGGCTTGGAAGCACTTAAAATAGTGGGACACGGATTGTTTTTCCAGGGATTTATTGGGGAGATCCCCAAGGCCTGGAAGTCAAGATGAAGCCAACACTCTTGTTTTTTTGTTTGTTTTTTTGAGACAGAGTCTCTCACTCTGTCTCCCAGGCTGGAGTGCAGTGGCGCAATCTCGGCTCACTATAGCCTCTTCCTCCCAGGTACAAGCAATTCTTGTGCCTCAGCCTCCCAAGTAGCTGCATACCACCACACCCAGCTAACTTTTGTATTTTTAGTAGAGACGGGGTTTCCCCATGTTGGCCAGCCTGGTCTTGAACTCCTGACCTCAGGTGATCCACCCGCCTCAGCCTCTCAAAATGCTGGGATTATAGGCATGAGCCACCATGCCCGACAGAGGCCAACACTCTTGAGTCAACAACCAGGCCCCAGGAGAAGCCCATGCCATGGCTGTGGTCACTCACGCGTCATTTACCTTCTCCCTGGCCCCTGTGCCGTATATGAAGAGAGAGAGCCCAAAAGAGACCCATGCTGAGAGGGAGAGATACAGAGACAGACAGAGAGAAGCAGAGCAGGGGAGACAGAGAGGAAGAACCTGGCACCCAGGCCACCACCTGTACAGGGGCTGTGAGTCCCCTGCCCCACAGTGACCTCCAACCCAGACCCGGCCAGTGGTGAGGGAGGGTGGGGCCTCGTGGGTCTTGGCCAGCCCAGCTTCGCTCCCTTCCTGTGGCAGAGGAAGATGGCAGGGCTGCCGACCACAGCTCTGGCTTGGCGGGCCTTTCCAGCAGTTTCCTGATGCGCATCAGCAGTCAGGGTAGGAGGTGGGGGGCCCTAAGAGGCCTCTGTGCCTGGGGAGGGGCCTCACCACGTGGGGCTGGTGGCCCTGGGTCTGCACCCTAGAGGATGGGAAGCCTGCCTCCCTAGTGACAACCAGCCGCTTGTGGCCTCCTCCCTCCCATGCCACGCCCCTGCCACCCCTGTCCTGGCAAGAGATGGGGTGCAATGGGGCAGGCTGCTGAGTCTGTGGTTCTTGGATTGGGCTGGCCCTGGACTTGGGCAGGGCAGGCAGTGACCTCCCTGGACAGCGTGGGGACCCTTCCTGCAGCCCCTTTAGGGACCAGGACCTCAAATGTCAAGGGATTTGCAGTCCTGCCTGGGGCACAGCTGTGTCTGCAGAAGCTGGTAACACAGAGGCTGTCTCCCTGGGAACCTGCCCTGAGTCCTGAACAGCAGGGTGGCCACAGACTCCCCACCAAAGCGAGGCTTGAGCCAGCCGGGGCCCAGAACAGGGGGAAGGTGTTGGCTGAGCCCATGTCTTGGGTGCATTAGGGGTGAGTCCTGCCTCTTGGGAAGTGGCCCGAGCCCCATCAGCTGGTCCCTGGGCTGAGGGGGATGCACTCAGGAGCACGTGCTCCTGGCTGCACCAATAGGGTGCTGTGACCCAGGTGCTCCAGCTTTGAAGACAAAAATCCGGGTCCCAGGTGGGAGGGCACGGCCCGCCCTGGGTGAGCACCAGCCCTCAGCCCACAGGCACTGTGTACAATGTGCTGTGACGTCAGCAGGCCTCTATGGAGAAGTGGACCCATGGGCTGGGGATGGGACTGGGATACTGCCAGCCCCATGTGGCCAGCTGTGCTCCTGCTACTCCATCGTTTGTATATTGAGCGTCCCCCCGCCGCCAGTGTTTTCCTCGGGCTCCAGCCCCTAGCCTAGTTATGCTTCTTGGACCCACATCCCCTGTGGACCACAGGCCCACCTACAGTTCCGAGTGGACAGGATTCACGGCCAACCCCGGGCAGAGAAGGGACCTGGCCATTCAGTCACAGTCACTTGGTGAATGGAGCACAGCTGCCACAGCCCATGAGCTTGGGAGCATTTCTGCCGCTGCCGTCTCTGAAATAAGACAGGCTTTGAGTGAATCTCCCACTGCCCTGGATGGAGCCAGAAGGGGCCCAGGGGCAGGCACGGCTGTGTGTGATAGGGAGCACAGGGACCCCAGGAGCACGCCCCTCTGCCCTGGCTGACCTCCCGCCCTGCACCCCAATCTATCTCACCCAGCACCTCTGGAAACCCTTAGTCGGGAACCCCAGCTTGGTGGTGGATGTCAACAAGGGGACTGAGAGCAAGTGGAACAGGAAAGAGACTCGAGGCCCTCTCCCTGTCTCTGCTGTGCTCTGGGGGCCAACTTTCCCCGGAAGCCTCAGGGGAAGAGGGAACGCCATGCACAGAGACCGGGGCACGTGGACCACACGCTTCCCCATTGATTGGTGCCGACGTTTAACTTGTCAAAAGAGTTCCAGCACCAGGCCCAAGATGGCTAGGAACCCGAGAGAGTGCATGCCGAGCATCTGAGGTGCCCAGAGTCAGCCTCCACTGTTTTCACTTGGACAGGTCACTGTCTCATCCTGACTCCCCTGGGTCCTTGTGACTCCCTTATCCATCACCCCTGCCCGCCCAGACACACCTGCTCAAAGACACACCTGCCCAAGGACACACCTGCCCACCAGGACACACCTGCAGAAGGACACACCTGCCCAAGGACACACCTGCCCACCAGGACACACCTGCAGAAGGACACACCTGCCCAAGGACACACCTGCCCAAGGACACACCTGCCCAAGGACACACTTGCCCACCAGGACACACCTGCCCAAGGACACACTTGCCCACCAGGACACACCTGCCCAAGGACACACTTGCCCAAGGACACACCTGTCCAGGAACACACCTGCCCACCCAGATACACCTGCTCAAGGACACGCCTGCCCACAAGGACACATATGCCCACCGTGACCCACCTGCCCACCAGGACACACCCACCCAAGGACACAGCTGCCCACCCACATACACCTGTCCAGCAGGACACACCTGCCCACCCATATGCACCTGTCCAGCAGGACACACCTGCCCAAGGGCACTCCTGCCCACAGAGACATAGCCTTTCTACTTTTGGGACCTGAGTGTAGTGTGGCCCCATCCCCTGCCCCCTGCCCTCCCTCCTGCCCTGTCTGGGCTGGGCTGCCCAGGAAGCTTGCCCAAGATGCTGCTGGTTTGAATTCAGAACCCAGGGTAGCTACTGGCCAGAGTGGGGGAGGCTGGGGGGCCTGCAGCCGCCACCCATGGTCAGGCTTTTTGAGGGGACACCGTCTCTCCACAGTGGACAGCAGGTCAGGTCTCCTCATCGGTGGTCCTCGGAGGAGTGGGGGTCACAGCAAATAAGAAAAGTCCTAGGGGTTGCCACTCTGCCCGTTCAGAGGCAACAGTGACAACAAAGTAAAGCCAAGTTGGTGCGCGTGTGACTTTGCGGGCGTGGTGAGAACAGCTAGGCGTCTTCATGCTGCTGGGTGTCAAACTGAAACTCTCCAGCTTTAAGGAAACCAGATGCTTTTCTTACTCTCAGAGTGATGTGCAGGCTGCCCTGAGCATGCACACACACATGCACACCCAGCAACACCTTCACCTTCAGACACGCTTTTCTCTAGCCCAGCGCCCCAGCTCCTTAGCAGAGGGCTCTGCTCCCAGATGCAGCAGTCCCTGCCTTCTCACACGTGGGTCAGCTTTGCTGCGGGGGTGGGGGTTGCAACTCTGGAGGCTCATTTTATCGCCGGGCCAGGGCAGTGATCTGCTCGGTGAGGAAAGAAAAGGCCATTCCCTGCCTTTCTGCTGGGCTCCTGGAGACTCCTGGAGACTCCCGGGCATGGGCAGGCTGGGTGGGCTGGGAGCCCCGCTGATGCCCGGAGGGTGGGATGAGGTCTGGACGCCGACTTGCCTTCCTACTTGAGCCCAAACAGCCAGGTTTCTGGGTGGGCAGAGGCTGTGTGCAGACTCCAGCACACAGGGCACCTCTGACTCCCGCTTCGCTTTCCTCCCAGCAGATCTCCGAAGACCTGGGCAGTGAGAAGTTCTGCGTGGATGTAAATCAGGCGGGGGCTGGCAGCTGGCTCAAGTACATCCGTGTGGCGTGCTCCTGCGATGACCAGAACCTCACCATGTGTCAGATCAGTGAGCAGGTAGGTCCGGGCTCATAACGGGGGCTTCTGCCTCTTGGAATTGTCCCTGAGGATGTGGCACCAAGATTGGTGGAGGTGCCGAGGCAAGGGTTGTCTGAGCCTCTTTGGGGACATCTGCCAAGCCCTGGCCTGCAGTGGGGGTGCTGTTTGGTGCTCGGCCAGCACTGGCTTCCGGGGAGCTGACTCACCCCGGGAGGGCTCCACTGGAGCCTTGCTCAGGGACCCTGCCTGAGGCTGGCAGTTCCTGAACCCCGAGATGGTGGTTCAGGTGGAAAAGAGCAATGAAGCAGGCAGGACCGCGGATCACAGGGTCCACACTTCCTGCAAATGCCGCTTCCCTGAAGGACACGGGAGAAGCATAGAGCAGGAACAGTCACTGAAAGAATCCATCTAAATGGCGCTGTTTCACCAAATTTTCCGAAGAGTCCGCACCGGCCAATGAGGCAGCCACTCGGGGGCCTCCTAGAGCCTCCGGGGCCTCTGACCAGCCTGCTGAAGGCCTTGGCCTTTTTGGCACAAAGTCCTTGTCCTGCAGGCAGCGAACCAGGCAAGAGACACCTTCGCTTCCGTCCCTGCCACCTCGGGGCTGAGGACCCCCCTAAGCTCCCTGGATCCTTGACCTCCACGGCTGGTCCACACCACCACCAGAACAGGCATCCAGACCCACAGGCTGATCAGGGGAGAAGACGCGGAGTCTCCTTCCACTCCAGAAGGCACCGTGTCCCCAGAGCTGGTCGCTGCTTCATGGATTTCTCTATTTCAAGCTTGCGAGTGGCCCCTGGAGGCCCTTCTCACTCTCGAGCCAGGCCTCCCGGGCGGCACTTTCCGCCTGCATCCTCAACACCGTGCGTTCCTCGGGGTGCCCGGGGTCCCCGGCCCCTTACATCACAGTAGTCTGGTTTTTCCTGTAATATCTTGGGGTCATACATGAGATTTCATTTGAAAAAAAAAAAAAAAAGGATCCCATGGCTGTGAAAAATGTGTGTGAAGACCACGTCACGGAACATTCCCGCGTAGCCTGTGCAAGCCATTGAAAGTGGTTCAAGGCTCTCGACTTTACAGAAACAATTTTGCATTAAGAAATGCAGAGAGCAAACTCCAGGGAGGTCCCGCAGGCCCCGGCTGGCTGCCAGGGGCTCTCCCTCATTTGCCGTCCCCTTGGCTGTGGAGCAGAATCTCCATCGAGCAGTTGCTCCGCTGGACAAGCTCGTTCTGGATGGGGACATGAATCTACTCTACCAGGACTTCCGTGGCCTTCAGTTAGAGCCAAAAATGTTGAAAATAACTTTTTCTGATTGAAAAAAAATACAGAGATGAAGCAAAAGAATAATCATAAACATAAGAGCAGAACTTAAAAAAAAATTTTCCTTCTTCCAGATGAAAGTGAAATTGGAGTGAAGGAAAATTGGGCTTGAGGCTCATAGAAGGACGGTCTTTCTGTCCCCTTCTGGGGCTCAGATTTGCAGAGTGTGTCCTTAGTCGTCCGTTGGGAAGCTGACGGGCAGGGGCACCGCGGGGCTGGGCCAGGGCTGTGCTTTTGTGAGATGCAAACTACAGTAATGAAGGGCCCAGATTTTTTTTATTTAAGAAATAAATGTTTATTAGAACTTTTGAACTAAACTTAAGCGGTAAAGTGGGTATCTTTATGTGTCTAGCTTTTTAAAAAACAAACGTGTAATCTCAAAGAGAAGCCTGTCTTTTAAAAAATCTTCATTGTATTATTAATATTTCGGGGAAGCTTTCCTTTTAGCTACACATGAGGTCCAAAAGGAATGGACTGCTTTGCAGCCAACTGTGTTTCCATGGTCAGGACCAGGGGACAGAAATCCTTTTTGCCAGGATGGAAGAATGATCCTGAATCCTGATCCGTTCCTTCCCTTTACCCCGCCGTCATCCCACGGTGCCGACTTCCTCCAAAGCTCCGTCCTAGAGTCAGAAACATACTTGGCGCTATTACCCAAACCACAGATAATGTCAAAACTCCTCAGATACCTCCTGACCTGCCAGATGGCTCTCTCCAACACCGCCTCAAGGGATTCGTTCTCTCTGTTTTAGGTCCATAGGCTGAATTAAAGCCACAAACCCAGAGGGAACTCGAAATGCACATTTAAGCAAATGCAACACCAAAATGGCCCAAAGCAGAGAGAAATTCCTCCACTCGGGGCACTTCCGACCCCCTCAACCCCCCTGTGAGACCTTCCCCTCCGACAGGGAGAGGAGCCCTCTGCTCTTGAGAGCAACCCTCATAGGTAGCACAGCCGGTGACGTCGGGTGTTATAGGGCCACCGACGCTCCTGCCCATGTCCCCGCAAAGGTGCACCTCCGAGCTGGATAAGCCATGTGGCTGGAATGCCCAGGAAAGCAGGAGCCGGCCAGAGGCTGGAGGAGACTCGCCGCCCAGGCACGGGGAGTGAGGTGGCTGAGTTGGCAGCTTCTTCTCCTGAAATCTCAACCGTGAATTTCAGTTATCAAACGAAAATGAGCATTGTGTGGAATGTATTTTCCTTTGAATAATAATAAGATTTAAATACTACAAATATGAAAAACTGCTCTCAGAAACCCATAGACTCTCATAGGACATGACTTTTAGCAATGCCTTTTGAAAGGGATATAATAGATTTCAATCTAGTGTTTAAATGCCCTCTCGCGCGCTGTGACGGCCGCACGGCCTCGGCAGAAAGCATTTCCATTCCCTGGCCTTGACCACGGGAACGTGGGTTCCTGCAAAGCAACCTATTTGACCCTATGCGGAGCTAAAATAAAAACTGCCCTGAAATATTAATAAAGCCAAGAATTTTTTAAAAGCTTTTAACAACTTCTCTTTGAGAAGGAAACATCACATGATACTAATGCCATTTCTCAGATTTCCACCATGCCAGGAGTTCCACCAGGATTTCCTGGTACTTACGAACACCACCCCCCCACACAAACACACACAAGTGAACAATCTTCCTCCCTTCCCCTCTCTCTCTCCCTCTCTCTTTCTCTGTCTCTCTCTTTCTCTGTCTCTCTCTTTCAAGATTGCACACACACCCCCACCTCTAATACAGCACAGACACAGAAGGGAAGGAACCATATCTGAACATCCGAGCTCCGTAAAACAACGTCGAGTTTGCCAAATGGTATTCGGCAGGGAAAATACTTCGGTCAGAAAAGCATCACCATCATTTTGAGGTTCAAGACATGTGACCTCAGCCCCCATTTTCAAAGGAAAAAGGAGACTAGGGCAGAAGACAGTGTAAACGTCCTAAAAAGAAAGTTCTGGAAGCCACAGCCTCCCAGAAGAGATGAGCTCCTCTACTGGGCTGAGGAGAGAGGCCGCTCTGAACTGAAAACTCAGGTCGATATTCAGATGGGGACCCAGGCTGGGGCTTTCCCCCCGAGTCTCCTGCTACTGGCAGCCAGGACTTAAGCAAACTCTGGGGCCTGGCCTCCAGGGTGCTCCTATGTCCTTAGGGTGAGACCCACACTTTAGGGGCACTTTGGAGGCGGGGGAGTCACACACCTCCTTCAGCCCATCCCGGGCTCCTCCTGGCCTTCACTGGACGTGGGTTGCTGTGCATTCAGATGGGGTCTGGGGGTGGACGCCACCCCCGCATCCCTCATGGTTCCATGCAGTGTACTGGCGCTCTAGCTGATGCTTTGGGGCGCTCCAGGGCACCTGCTGAGCTGGGCGGTGCAGCACCCACAGGCCCGGTTCTGACTGTCCGGCCAGGACCCAATTCTGGCTGCTCAGAAGCCTGCTCAAATCACTGACCACGTGTCCCTCTCCCAGCATCCTCTAACACGCCCCAAGACACCTGCCCTATACAAAAGAGGACTGGCCATGTGCTCCTCCGCAGCCACTGGGGAGAGGCAGGAGACAGGGGCTTGAGAACATGTGAGCCCCGGAGCTTGAAAAGGCTCAGCAACCGGCCAGCACCTCCCCAGAGGCTCCCCGCTGCCCTGCCGCCTCGCAGTGCCTCATGGACGGAGGCAGGACCGGCTAAGCTGAGGGAGGCATGGAGGCCCCGACACCCTCCTTCTCAGGCGGGGCTGGCCCAGCGTCCTGTTCCTTCCCCATCTCAGGCCCCATGGGAATCCTCTCCATGAACAAGAGCTATCCCTACGGCGTGGGGCTGAGGGGGCCGCTTGTGGGCCCCACCTCCACATTCTCATCTGGCAATGAGATTCCCCCTCCTGGCCCCAGGGGACCTCTTGAGAGGTGACCGGGCCCATCCCCGGCCCTTGCTTCTCTAAGGCCTATCCCAGCCCTCCTCATGGCTCATGGGAGAGCCGAGCAGAGCCAGAGGCCACATTGGGCCATGAATTTGTTCCTGGGCCCGGCCCTGTTGCCCAAAAGGGGACTTGCGGTTTTCTATTTGCACAAGGAGGCCCCAGATCACGGCCAAGGGCACGCTGGCCCCTTCCGAGGCCAAGGGTCCCGCTGCTCCTGAAGCGGCGCAGGCTCTCTGGGGAGCTGCTGGGAGCAAAACATCCCTGCACACAGCTGCGGGGACCGAGCCTTTCCCCTGGGACTTTCGGGGCAATCAGATTGCAAGGGAGATAGGGCTCTGAGGTGTCGGAAGTCGTCGTGGGGGACTTTGACTTGCTGCCTCGTCCGAGCATGAGCGGAAGGTACAGAGGGGCCCTCGGGAATCTCCATGCACTTTTCTGGGGGTGCGCCCCCCCACCCCCACCCTCTGGCTCCTACTTTCCCTTTTGGAAAAATCAAGACACTCAGATCACCCCTGGGTGGTTCTTTCTCCTGTAATTATGAACAAATGAGCTGGTTTGAAATGTTTCAGGAGACACAGACAGGGACAGTTCCTGAATTTGTTTTAACGTGAAGAAAGAAAACAAGAGCTTGGCGATGAAGCGCCTGCGGGGGGATGCGGGAGGCAGGGAGGAGCTGTCACAGCCGGCGCTTTCTGTTTTTTTGGTTTATCTTTTTCTCATGTTGCCTCAATAGAGCAAGAATGTTGGTGGTGGGATGTCAACTGTCTAGCGGGGCTGAAGATGGTGGGGGACGGGGCTGAGGTCAAACACAAATGTCGGGGAGCCGGACTCAGGGGTGCGGGCCCCCCAGCGTACCACGGAACGGCTGTAGGGCTCTCAAACGACCTGTAGCACCCCTGGATTGAGAGAAGCAGCCCCGATCTGCATAGTGCCCTGGGGCTGCCTGGGCATCAGACAAACCCCAAAACCCCAGGGCCTTCCAGGGGCAGAGCAGGGGTCCCGGCGCCCACCGTGGAGCAGCACAGCCCCTCCACAGAGTGTGTTCCACGCAGGCATTGTGTTAGAAGAGTGGCCGCCGGTGGCCAGGCAGCACCGCGTGGACAAGAGCCCACGCGGGTTGTTCATGAGAACCAGGTGTCTCTCGGGTCGGCGGAGGGCATTTCTCTTTTGCTTTGCTGTCCTGGGCTCTGACCCCGGTCCCGCGTTTCTGTCTGGGCGTGTGCCCTGTCAGGGTTGCGGTTTGAAACAGAGGGCATCCAACACCCATCATCTTGTTCTGCCCCGACCCCAGACACGTTCATATTCCCTTTGCTTTTATCTCTCACAGTGTTTTTTTTTTAGACAGAGTTTCACTCTTGTTGCCCAGGCCGGAGTGCAATAGCACAATCTCGGCTCACTGCAACCTCCGCCTCCCGGGTTCAAGCGATTCTCCTGTCTCAGCCTCTCAAGTAGCTGGGATTACAGGGGCCTGCCACTATGCCTGGCTAATTTTGTATTTTTTAGTAGAGACAGGGTTTCACCATGTTGGTCAGGCTGGTTTCAAGCTCCTGACCTTGGGTGATCTGCCCGCCTCGGCCTCCAGAAGTGCTGGGATGACAGGCGTGAGCCACCGCCCGAGCCATCCTCACAATTTTTTTAAATTAAAAATCATAGATTGTTAATTTGGTCAAGGCAGGCAGGAGCCTCCCACCATGCGACACAGTTTACCCCCTTGAAATGGGCAGGAGGAGGGCAGGGGGCTCCTTCGGTATTTCATAACCAGCTTACAAAAGACTCCAAAACACATGCAGGTTGCTTTGATTCCCATTTTACAGGGCCCCCTTTGGAACAAACCGAGAATCCTCTTCTCGGTGAAGAACAAGGTTTAAATTCAACTGTGCCGTCTGAACTGCTACGCAAACCACCTGTCAGGATTTGTATATTCCTTTCCTGCTCGTTACAGGCTCACTTTACTAGAAGAAGCTATTTAAGAATGATCAAGGTAATTTAACTGTGGACTCGTCATTTATATTTTTATAATCCAGATCCAAACCACACAACTAAGAAACAGATAAGTGTACACAGAGTTTTATTTCATGTCTGGGTCGCTGGGATGGTGACGGCATATCGCACACCACACAATTATAAAACTTAGGCTTAATAAAAATGCTTCAGCTATGTGCAGGACAAGAGGAAGGTGGCGAAGCCCGGGACTCCAGCGGGCTTTTCCTCGCTCTGCCAGAGGATAGGACTGTCTATAGTCTGGGAGCCTGACTGTGGTCTCCTCCAGCCGCTCAGCACGGAGGAAGCCGGAAAGTGAGGCCGGCCAGAGGCAGGCTCCCAAGCACAGGCGTGCACAGGGTAGGGAGAAAGGAGACCCCTGCCCAAACCCCAGCGCTGCAAATCAGGGTGCTGCCCCTGCTGGCGCTTAGGGCATCATCACCACGACATGCTCAGCTCCTGGGCCGGCCTCGGGGCTCGGGGATCATCACAGCGCTTTCCCACACTCACAGCGTGTGGAGACAGCAAGGAGTTAAAATGAAGCCGGGAGCAGCACTGAGACCCAGCCGCCTCCACTAAAACCAAAATGCAGGGGACGATCCTCAGCCCAACGTCCTCTCTCTCTCCCAAGGCCAGGTGAGAGGCAGACCGGGTCACCAGGGGAATCTGCTTTTGGGAAATGGTTTCAGAAGAATTCCGATTCCACTGGCTGCTTTCACGTGTTTTGTGAGAAAAGCCTCTCGCACAGTAAACTCAGGCACAGTTGAATTCTGAAATCCAGAATGGTGAGCGATTGAGTTTTTTCCAGTAAGCACACGGAAGGAGGGTTCACCTACTTGATTCAAGCCTGCCTTTAAAGTTTATTACGCTGGTCAAAAAGAGACAAGAAAGCCCAAAAGTTCGCTTGATGGAAAAAATTCATTTATTCCAGGAAAGAGAAAACAAGAACGGCCGCTGCTCAGATTCAACCCAGTTCCTTTTAGTCTGCAGTCCGGTGATTCCCACCTGGTGGAATTTGCATGGAGTTTTTCGTCTATTTGTATTGTTAAATTCTATGATTAAGCGGGAATGGGAACCGTACCACTAAGAGCTTCATATTCGAAAGTTGTCTCTTTTCTTGTGAATTGATTTGATATTTTAAAAACGTTCTTTAAAGACCTGTAAGGAGAAGGTATCCCAAAGCTGGCAGCCATTGTAAATGTAAATGATTTCTGTGTCTTAAAGAATATTGCTGGGAGCAATGATACTAATTTTCATAAAAGGCTCTGTCTGATTGAACGTGGCCTGGGCTGACTCTAGGCTCTTCTCGGGCAATTTCTCTGCCTTCTGTTGAGAACGTGGCCATTTATTTGTCCCAGAAGTCCACTTACCTACAAGAAGCTGCCTCTTTGTGTCTGGAAAGTGATAAAAGGGGGAGAAAATAGGCAGGGTCATGCTAAATACAGTTTGAATTCCGAGGACCTGTGTTTCGTGTTGTTCACCCAAGTTCAGTCAAGTCATTGTTGTTACAAAGAGAACCTGAAGTGTTGGAACAAGGACTTAACTTCAGATCCAGTCTGTTTGGCATCATTATTTTTAAAAGCCATTTACAGCAGACATTTATTGGCGCTAGTAAACTCAGCTGTTGTTAAAAGGGTTCCCCACCCTCTCAGATCCTTAAACCAAAGGGAAAATTCCAGCCTTGCCCGTGCAGCACAACCCGGGGACTTAGGCACGGCTTCAACAGCATAGCGGAGACGAGTGTTTATAAAAAGGCATAGATGCCTAGATGCTGTCGCTTAAGCAAATATACTGTTCTTCTTCCTTTCCGGCGGCCAGTCGTCCTCCCTGAGGCCGCTGCTGGGGGCTAAAGGCTATCAGAGACTCCAGACTTTATTTTTGCTTCAACAGACTTCTCCCACCATGCTGACTTAGCAGGGTCTGAGCAGGACCCGCCGCGGGTCTCACGAGGAAAGGAGGATTATAAGCAGACGGCAGGAATGTGTAGGGAGCTGCAGTCATAATTTATGACAAGCCCTGCAGGAAGGGGTCTGCAGTACAGTAAATGCGCAATTTGTGACGCTCTCGAGCCAGGAGCCGGCCCAGGCTGGGTCCGCAGACGCCCGGTTCCCACCGCGGCCGGCCCGGTCTTTGTCCCGGGAAGTCGCCTGACCCCGCCGGCCAGGAACAGTGGCGTTCTCGGCGCGTCTGGCTGATAAGGCCTTTGTGACACCGGGGACAGGCTGTAAAAACGCAGCCAGCTTTTGTCTGCACCTCCGCGCCGCTGGCAAGGGCGGGGCCAGCGAGTGTGGAAAAGTTTGCTCGGATTCCCGTTCACCTCTGACCCCCGAAGCAGTTGGAGGCAGGTCGGGGACCCCCACCCCCGCCCCGCCCCGCCTCGGGCCCTGCGATCAGCAGTAATAGCGATTAATTCCGACTGTGGCTCCAAGTCCCATGGCCAAGGCTCCCTCCTCCTGCAGGTCCAGGGCCAGGGAGGGGGAGCCCGCGGCCCGACGCGCTAGACCCTCACGCGGCGGCGGCTCCAGGGCAGTGTCCGCGCCGGAGGGGAGGGTCCCCCGGCAAGTCGGGTGCCCTCGGAGCCGGGGTGGGGTCCCAGGAGACACCGGGGGCCCTCGGATTGGGGGAAGAGGTGGGGGAAGGGGTTTCCTTCCGCAGCCCCGCGGATCAGAGGAGGGAGGCCTGGCGCCCTCGGAGCTGCGGTGGGGGGCATCCCAGGAGATCTGGCTCGGTGTGTAGAGAAGGGAGTCCGGGCGGCGTCCTGGGAGTGTCTGTGGCCTGCAGAGAGGGGATGGGGTTGGGGTGTGGATCCCGGGAGGCTCGGAGGCTCTCGGAGGGGGCCAGGCGGAGGATCCAGGAGGGCCGCGCCCAGCCCCCGTCCGCCCACCCAGCCCTCTGCCCGCCAATGGAGCGGAGCCGAGAAGCGGGGAGTGCGGGAGGTTGCCCGAGGTCTCACGTCAGGACCCTCGACGGGGGTGGGGTGGAGAGGGAGGTGGTGGGTGGGGTGGGTGGTGCGGCCTGGAGTGGAGCCAAGGGGCGGGCGGCCAGGGTCCACATTGCCCTCTAACGGGACCCCTCGAGAAGCCTCAGCCTCGCCCGCTGACCCTCCTGTCTCCTGCCCAGGGCCCGGGCCAGGCCACCTGCCCCAGGGGCATCAGCCAGGCCGGGCAGTCACTCAGCAGCCCCTTCCACTTGCGTCTGCTACAGTGCCACTCACGGCACCGCTCAGAGGGTCACCCGGGCTTTGTCCCAGCTGGCGCTTCTCATCCCGCACTTTGGGCCCGATTTTCTAATACAGTGGCTCAAGTTTCTTTTTTAAAAAAGAGACAATGATTCAGCCACTGTGTGATTTTTTTTTTATAAGATGATATAAAACTGGGGTCCTAATAATAATGGGTTTAATTGAAGAAGTTACCATGGGCCAGTTTCTCATCTCCACTTTTACATCTCCTCATAATTTTAGCAACTTACCTGACGCCCCATAAGGGAACTTCACACACTACTGACAGAGGCCGTGCACCTGCCTGTCCTCCTTCGTGCAGTTCCTGTCTGGGTGTCTTGGGAGTAGCAGACACTGGGCATTACCGTCACGCTGTGACTTATGTGTGTCTTTTGAGAGTTCCTTGGTGTCATTCTGGAGTCAGTTGGGACTGGCAGATTGTAGTGAAATTCACAACGTGGGGGACATGGGGGAGGAGCATGCAGGGGCCACACCCAGCCCTGTCTCGGGGGTGCCCAGCTGTGTCCAGCCACAGATCCCAGCCAGGTCCAGCTGCTGGAGAGCCTGGCCTGACACAGGATGGTCAGTGGGGATGGGAGTGTCAGCCACATATCCCAGCCAGGTCCAGCTGCTGGAGAGCCTGGCCTGACACAGGATGGTCAGTGGGGATGGGAGTGTCACCCACAAGGATGGCCACGTCCCCTCAATCCCTGGGAGCCCTTCCCTTTCTGAGTCTAGACCCACTCCGTTTTCTTGGAGGAGCCTCAGCCCCAGGTCTCGCAGGGGCAGGTGGATTTCCCTTGGGCCTCTCCCCAGCCTCACAGCCAGTCCTCCGGCCAGGCCTGCAGTTCCCCGGAAGCCCCCCAGTTACTGTGATCAGAAGAGAGTCTCAAACACCCACATGTGCAGGGTGGGCAGTGACTCCCCCAAGAGAAACACACCTGCCGCCAGACACTCCCGGACCGAAGACACAGGGTTCCTTGTGCTGGCGGCACGGCCTGTGCCCTGGCCCAGGCCTCAGATGGCCCGGCCTCCCCTTTGTGAACTGCTAATTTTCTTCATCTCGACCACCACTTCCACACCCCAAGACAACCTCCTCTTTTCAGGAGGCCCCTGGCAAGCCGCAGTGACACAGCCCCCAACAGCACTGCTCAGTGAGCACAGTTCCAAATGGAGGCCCCCTCGCCCCCAGGGCTTGACCAGGCTGCAGAATCTACCTGAGCCCACCAGTTCTCAAGGGTGTCGTGCATCCCAGACTCCTGCCTGTGGGGTCAGCAGCAAGGCGCCAAGCTGACAGTGGGCACACAGTCCTGCCCACTCCAGCCTTCCTGGCTCGTGGCATCCCCGCTCCTGGGAGAACCGCAGCCCCATGTCCTGACTCACTGGCCAGGCGCAGCTCATGGCCACTTTCAGAAACAACCAGATTCACTCCACACCCTGAGCTCCCCCTCCCCCACCGCCACTGGCAAAGCGGGTCTCACTTACATACACAAAATGGAACAAAAGAAACTTGAGAACCCACCCAGGCGGGCTCTTGGTGGAAGCGGGGCTCTGCTGTGCCCCCAGGACACCCCCAGCTGGGAACTTTGATGTGGATCCTACCTGTTTAGTTGGCCACCCCCTTTATGAATATCCTAAAACCCAATAAAGCAAATTAAAAGGGGACGCAATTCCTTCTGCACATACTCTGCAAAAGTTCCAGAGGGGACCCTCTCGGTGGCAATTAGAGGAAAATCAAGTGCAGGCCGAGCTGCGTCCACAGTGTGAGGGCTGAGTGTGCACTGAGAGGCTCTCCAGACACCAACACACCACACTCACCCTTTCTCTCTGGTCTCTCCATCCTAGATTTACTATAAAGTCATTAAGGACATTGAGCCAGGTGAGGAGCTGCTGGTGCACGTGAAGGAAGGCGTCTACCCCCTGGGCACAGTGCCGCCCGGCCTGGACGGTAAGACCCCTCCCCCAAACCGGGCCACGGCCCCTGGGAGCCCCCAGCCAACCCGGAAGAGGAGCAGATGCCTGGGAGGACCGAGGGCCTCTCATCACCTCAAGCCACCTAATGAGGGCCAGGCGGCCCCCAAGTGCTAGGTGCCTCCATTTTTGCAGACCTCAGGCCAGCAGAAATTGCCCGCCTCCACAAAGGCTCAACCTAATGGCTTTCTTGTTCCTCTTCCCTGGGGCACCCAGGAGGTGCACCCAGAATTTAAGAAGGGCTTCGGGCAGTGGGCAAACTGGTATCCAGTGGATTATGTCTTTGCAATGTTAGGGTCCCAGGTGATTTTTTTAAGCTATGTTTTATTATTGCTATTATCCTTATTAGCAGCAGCAACAGCAGCCTTTGCTTTCCCTGGTACTTAAACGAACGAACAAACAAACACCAAGCCAGTTTTGTAGCTTCGAAGCATTTCTGGCTGCCCCAGAGCTCTCTGTGGGGTGGGAAGATTTTGTTTCATTTAAGAGAGTGGATGATGGCATATGTATCTTTCAAAGCCAAATGTGCATCTGTAGCTAAAACTCCAAGAGAAGTGTTAGGGGAAGTTTCATTTGGCAAGAGGGAAAATGCGGGGTCTGAGGCGGGTCTCACAGTGATGCGGTGTCGCCCCGCTCTTCCAGGCAGGGCTGTGGGAAGCCTTCCAAACTTCCTTTTCCCTAGATCTGCCAGTCCCTCTCTGTCGCGTAGAGATGGGACAAGTGAGTTTCCCTTTCACCTTCCTCCACACCCAAGTACAGCTGAGAGGATGCCTGAGAAAATTCCAGTCCCACACAGATGAGCTCTTCCCAGATACAGGCTCATTCCTGCCTTCACATCATGAAGCCATGTGTCCGTTCCCCTACGGGGTCCTGGAACAGCCGGCCAGGAAAGGCTCTGTGGGCAGTGAGGCCCTGGCCCGTCGGCTCCACGCCGGTCCCTCTGAGCAGACGGCTCCAGGGTTCGAGCCTAACTGCTTTTCTTTGGGAGACCCCGCAAGTGAACAGGAACGCAAGCTCCCTCCTGGCCGTTTCCGGCACTGGTGATTCCTGCTGGTGCTGGAGCCTGGAGGGAGGCTGAGTTTTCCTCCTTGCTTCTTGGACCTCCCCTTCAAATACACCAAGGCTTAGTGATTAATGCCATTTGCTGTAAGTTTCTCCAAGGAACCACTCTGATTTCACGGTGAAGGAATGGTGCTGGAATGAGCAGGAAGGCTTTGAGACCAGACATGGAGAACTCCGCCTTCATTTACCCTTTCCATCACTGAGCATGGCCCAGCCTTAATTTACCCTTGCCATCACCAAGCGTGGCCCAGCTAGCTGGGTCCTTCCTTGGTGCAGTATCTGTTTATGTCCCTGAGTGTCCGAAAGGAAATGACCACAGAAGGATAGTTTAACAAGCCGGAGCCTATCTGCAGCTTCCTCTAAAGTTTGGTTTTATTTAGGCCATTGAGAAAAGAAAAATCAATTGCCGAGATCTGGATAGCAGGGGGGAGGGCCTCATTTTCCTTGAAATAATTGTTGAAAAGATCTATGAATCTTAGACAGCGCACAAGAACGCCAAGAGACAAATCTACTTGACTTAAGGAGAGTGCTTGACTATGGAATTTCATTTGTACGATGAAATTTCTTTCTTCCAAAAGGTTTTTTAAAAACCTTGATTTCTGCTCCCCACCCCCCTCCAGCCCCTGATATTAAATAACCTGGGTCTACATTTTCCTAATAATTTATCAAACATTTGTGGGCTAATTGCTTGCCACACATAATAGCCCAACATCAAATATTTGACTTTCCCTACTCTTTCCTGTCAAGATCATGCCTCCCCAATAGCCGCCTCCCCCACCAGTTAAACTCTGAATCGCACAGAAAGAAAATGCAAAAATGTTCCTCACTAAGATAATTATCATAAAAAATCTTTTATCCCAACCCCAGCTCAATGCAGCCAGCCCCTTATCACTGCAGGGACTTGGAGGAGGCTCTCAAGCTCCTTTGAGCCTCGAGTCTGGTAGATTAGTACGTAGACGCCACTTAATTGTGAACCCCTCGGCTCTCCGGGGCCATTAGGCACTGATTTATTTTTCTGTTACATTCCTGCTCTGCCATGAAGATTGCTGATGGAACTTCAGATAGGCAAGTGAGGCGCAGATGTGACAAACAAGATGTGAGGTCACCACGGCGTTGGCTTAGTTGGCGTAGGTGACAGGTGGATGCTGTACCATAGCCCACGCACCCCTGCCAGATGAAGAGAGTTTCATTTCCAATCACTATATTTTATGCTTTTGTTGGGAGAAGAGGGCTTGGCTGGAGACCACGTTCAGGTAGTGAAGAAGACACAGGAGACCCTTGGGGGCCAGCCCGCTTCGGGAGAACCGAGCCTCTGCCCTGCAGTCCCGGGGCTGGACACATTCCCTCTGCAGAGCTGCAGCTCTGTCAGGAATGCGAGGCCCATTTTCACACAAGTGATTCAGACCACGGGGAAGCCACTTTCAGATGCATTCGACTTTGTGTTTTGTTTTTACACTTACAATGAAGAGGAAAGAATTCTCTTTCGTGAGAACTTTTTGCTCTTGGGAGAAAATAAAGAAAGTCACTTCCATTCCCATATGCTTTTCTTTTGAGAAAGCCTCACAATAATTTGCTTTTCCTCTCTCCAAAAGAGGTCAAGAGAAGGCAGTGCATAGAGGACAGAGTACATGAGCCAGCCAGATCGTGAGATCAGAGATAATAAGATGGGAAACATTATCAGAATAGGTCATGTTCTTTCAGCATTTCTTTAAAGCAGAAGTTTCTTGTACCGAGAAAGTGAAAATGCCATAAACTATGCCCCCGTTTCTGGCCCCTCCACGAGCCCCAGGGGTGTATTCAGGGCCAGCCTTACCTGCCTGGAAGACAGCCGGGAGACCTGTCCACACCACTCAGTAAGGGCAGGCCAGGCTCAGGTGTGTCCTGTACCCGGCTCTGTCCTCTGATGGGGGCCCAGCTCCATCCGTGGAGGGCTGGGGTTGGGGAGCAGCAGGGCAGGGATGCTCACTGAAGTCGGCTCCATCACGTCCAGGGCACCCTCCAAGGCCATTGGAGTGAGAATCAGACTGCATTCTCATTTGCAATCTAAATTTTTATTTTCATCCCAAATTCTAAATGAGAACTGGAAAAAATAAGTTGGTCAGTAATATGAGTGGGTGGGGTTGGCATTTCTTCTTGTCTTTGTTTTCAAATTTCAACTTCTATGATTGTTCTTCATTGGGTCCAGAAAGAGTAAAATAAAAGCTGGCATTTCTAACTGAATCACGATGCTGGCTGGAGGCCCCATCTCAGCCTCCTTCCAGCCCGGGACGTTGGAATCCACCCACAGGCAGCTTCCCAGGTCTGCGGGTTGGCTGTGTTCTGCAATGGTCTTGGTGCTCAGATCTGCAGGGCTTGTTCCCCAGTGAAAATCCCAGTTTCTGAAGACAAGGGAAGGCCTGAGAGGGGGTGATGGTGAGCATCCCTCTATCCCAGGCTCACCTCGCTTTCCCCAAAACCCTCAGTGGGAAATTGGGGCCCTGCCAGCCCTGCTTCCTCGGCCCCAAAATCATGGGCAGGCTGCAGGCCTACTGCTCCACTTCTTCCTTGGACAAGCAACTCGGTGTTGCCCAGCCTCAGTTTGCCAGTTCTGAAGCAGGCATGCGAATACTGTCGCCCTTCCCTGGGTGCTTGCAGGTCGATGCGGGTCTTCAGTGCGCAGATTCTCTTAAGCCCTGAGGACAGGACCTACCACGTGGGGCTCCCACCAGACCCCAGGGGTCAGCCTTGCCACCCACATCATTTGCACAGTGGGCTCTCTCTGAAGAATTTGCAGGCTTGAATCACATTTCAAGGTGGCATTTTGTAGACTTCTAGGGTGAGTATTTCTTGCCCACCTCCTCCCAGGCTGTGCACCCTGTCCAAGGATCCCTCCTGGCAGCTCCTAGGTGGGTTTGGTTTGTTCAGTGAGTGAACAAACTCGGAAAGCTCCGAATGGCAGCCTTCCCCGGAGAGGTTTGGGACGGAGCCCTCCAAGCCCCAGAGGCTGGAGCTGAGGTGTGGACCGCAGTCCTGTGGGAAGTGGACTGCGCAGGCCCTGGGCATCCTCTGGCTTTTTTCCCTTCATGATCTTGTTTTCCCCCAAACCAGTGCTTTCCTGAGGTTCAGGTCAGTGAGCAGGGCCAGGATGCCTGGACACCGGCTGAGAACGAAATCACGGTGTTTCGTGCATCTTGACCAGCAGTGGTGCCTGCCCACTCACCCCCAATGCACACACCCCTGGGGCTCCTCTCGGCCAGACTCCCCTTCCCTGTCAGCCAGATACTTACCTCTGTCCAAAGACGGCACCAAAAATCACATCTGGCAAGCTGGCATCTGTACCTTGGTTGGCAAGGGGTGGGTGGGTGGGTCCACCCAGTATGCCTGCTGTGGTCTCTTGGAGCCAGCACCCTGCTGGAATCCCCACCTTGGGCACCTGAGGCTCAGGGAGCCAGGCTCTGAGGACCCGCCAGGGGTGCTGGGGTGGCCCAGGCCAAATAGCAGCATCTCTACCCTTAGGCTCAGGGAAGCTTCCAGTCAGCAAGGAGGTGCCACTTCTGGTAACCCCTGCACTGCCCAGACTGCAAAGCAGCCCACCCTTTCCTTAGGACTCTAAAAGGCCTATGACCGTGGTGGTCTCTCTGACATAGGGAGGGGACGGGAAGTGACATCCCTCTTCCATCTGCCCCCATCCCCCCGTCTCCTCGGCAATCCTTAGGTTCAGGCCTTTGAGTCAACGTTCAGACCAAGCTCATGAAGACTCTGCTCAATGCTGGGCACTGGGTCAGTCCTCGTGCACGTGCATACACACCCAAACACACATTCCCACAAGCACCCAAATGCACACACACAAATTGCATGCATACACACATCACATGCACACAAACACAAACATGCACGTTAGCATACACACATTCATATACAAGCATGTGTACACATATTCATTGTGTACAATGGCCTGCACAACTACACAGCCATTGGCGCACACACACACAAACCAACACACAATGTGCGCGTTCACACACATGTTCACATGCACATGTGTGCACATCAAACACATATGCACACACAACACAGCCACCCATGCGCACGAACATATGTGTATAATATGCACGTATGCATACATAACACAAATGCACACACAAGCAGACAGAAACACATGTGCATTCACACATGCAAAGTATGCACCCACATGAACACAGATGCACACATGCCTCAACACAAAGGCATACACAAACCACACGTGCAAGTATGAAAACACGCCAGTGCACACAAATATTCACACATGTAGGTGCATGCAGAAACATGCATCCTCACACACGTGCACAGGAGTACCCATGCAGGCCCACACAAACATGGGTGTAAGTGCATAGACATGCACACACAGTCACACAAAAATGCACAGACATGGATGCAGATATGCTGAGATATTCACACTTAGGTGTGCGTACACAGCTGCCTGCTCATGCCCAAGATGCCCCCGTGCACTCACACACTGGTGCACACACCATTGTTCAATTCATTTGGGAAAGAGCTCAGTGCCAGCGTTCTTTCCAGAGCCGGGGGGATGAGGCATCTTGTTGGGGGGGGCCTCGCGTCTTAGGTGGAAGGCTGCTGCCCAGCTGCTACAGGCAGGGGAGGCAGGGACGGGCCCAGAGCCCCCCCACCAGGATGACAGCTCCAGGCTGATTGTTTGGCTTGGCAAGGCAGTCAGGATGCTGCCTCGTAAACTTAATAATAGCTGCCCCCCTTTTAATTTGTTTGACCTTGACGACAATAATTTATTATATGCACTGCAGCTCTGTCATCGTTTTTCTCCTGATTCATAAACAAAGCACTTGGCCCGGCTTCCTCCTCCACTCCCGAGCGGGGCCTTCTCCAGCCCACGGTGGCTGCCTGAGGCACAGGCAGGGCTGGGTGTCGCCCGGGGCTCCCTCTGAGGCACAGATTGGGGGGTCCTTTGGTCCTGCCCAGGGCTGGGCCCTGGGGACTCCACATGCCTGTTTCCAGGGCAGGCTGGTGGGCCCCAAGTTGAAGGCTGGAAGGAAGCAGTGCAGGACTGGCCAGCCTGGGTGCAGGCCCTGAGGCACCGTGGTGAGGGGGCCAGGTCTCCAGAGTCCCCTGATAGCCCTGGGCTGGGTCTCCAGCTCACTCACCACCGCCTCGTTCTCTCTCTTGCAGAGGAGCCCACGTTCCGCTGTGACGAGTGTGACGAACTCTTCCAGTCCAAGCTGGACCTGCGGCGCCATAAGAAGTACACGTGTGGCTCAGTGGGGGCTGCGCTCTACGAGGGCCTGGCTGAGGAGCTCAAGCCCGAGGGCCTTGGCGGTGGCAGCGGCCAAGCCCACGAGTGCAAGGACTGCGAGCGCATGTTCCCCAACAAGTACAGGTGCCACGCCCTCCGAGTCTTCCTCCCCTTCCCGTGCCCTCCTCTGAGTCTTCCTCCCCTTCCCGTGCCCTCCTCTGAGTCTTCCTCCCCTCCCTTCCCCCGCCTCGCTCCCCAACAGGTGTAGACAAAGGGCCCCCTGGTGGGACACACCCTGGGGATACGTGCCCCTTTTGGGACACTGGCGCTGTGGGCAGAGCAGGTGCAGGATCCCGTGGCCAGAGCCGCAGGTGTCCCCTGGCTCCGACCGCAAATGTCCTGGCCTCAGAAAGCCACCTCCTAGGCTCGTGGCCCTGCCTGCCAGGGCTGCGCTGTGGGGAGAAACTAAAAAGGAGAAAAACTCAGGCCAGAGCCCAGACCTGCAGCCGCTAAGCCCAAGGCTACTTCTGTAATAAGGTCCCAGACCGGGACGGGGGTGGCAGCCCCCACCACCAAGGGATTCATGGTGGCCCCACCCTCTGGACACACGAGCAGCTCCTTCTCAGATGGTAGGCAAGAGCCGGAAGGGGTCACCCCTATCCCCAAGGCACCAGCCCTGCTCCCCACCAGGTGGCAGCGGCCTGTCCCAGGAGGGGCTTCAGAGACATGAGCGGGCCCACGCTGGCCCTCCCCTGCCCTGAGACCAGGCAGGAGCCAGCATCTGGGGCCTGGGCGGCCTTGGGGACCTGTGACCCCCGGGAAAGGCAAGATTCCTGGTCTCCGTGGGGAGTGAAACCAGGACATTCAGTCCAGTGCTGTAGGGAGCTATGGAGACTTTTCCAACCTGGGCCCCTCCTCCTGCCTTTGAGGATTTCCTCCAGGACAGCCTCGCAAAGTCAGAGCAAAGCCCATCAGGCCACTAACCGGCTATGTGATTGCTGGGGATTACCGCCCATCCCCGCACCGCTCCCTGGGGACGGCAAACCCTCCACCCGGAACAGATGACTGAGAAAATAAACGTTTGGGCAAATCCCAACTGCGGCCCTTCCCGGTAAACGCCGCTCAAGAGGGTCCGTGTTTTCTTTACATAAACACATAAATCACAATTAACAACAGGGGAAAAGATAGTCTCCTGATGCTCGGGAACCAGGCGTTTCTGATCTGAATGGATGGCTGGGCCCCGTAATTAACGAGCCGTGATATATCACTGCTTTGCTCATGAAGATTAACGGTCATCCCTGGGACAAGGGAAGCCGGGGGTCCCCCAAGAGCAGGGAATTAGAGCGACTCCTTCATCCAAGTGCAGCGGCCCCTCCGAGCAGCTGTGCTCGGGCCCCCTCGGTGTCACCTGGAGACCCCCGAGTGACTCCCGACCTGCCTCCTCGGTGTGTGCCCAGCACTCAGAGGGGCATCCTTGGGTTTGGGGGACTTGCCCCACTCCTGGGTTCATGCCAGTGTTGAACCCCTTTTTTCTTAGGCCCAAGCTTAGCTGCAAGGCCAGGACCAGCTTGAGAGGCACCCAGGGAGTGTGGGCCGGGGTCCGGCACTGCCTCCAGCCGCCCTGGGGGTGGTCTTGGGTGAGGGATGGAACCATCCAGGTGCCGGCTTCCTCATCTGCTAGGGGAAGGCCGCCTCTGCCCCTCACAGCCCGGCCATGGCAGAGGGGAGGTGGGCAGGGAGACACCAGCACGTGCTCTGATCCCTCGGCAGCGTGGTGGGGGCTCCGAAGGGGCACTGGGAACAAGCTGTATGGTTGGGGTCCCCTCCCCGGCAGAGGGCAGGTAGTCGGGCCCCGCAGTGAGCCTCGTCCTCTGCACAGCCTGGAGCAGCACATGGTCATCCACACGGAGGAGCGCGAGTACAAATGCGACCAGTGTCCCAAGGCCTTCAACTGGAAGTCCAACCTCATCCGCCACCAGATGTCCCACGACAGCGGCAAACGCTTCGAATGTGAAAACTGCGTGAAGGTAAGCTGCGGGGCGGCCCCGTCTCAGCCCCGGTGCGGCAGGAGGCTGCAGACGGGCGCCCGCTCCCATGCTCCCCACACCCCCTGGTCCAAATGTAGATGGAGTGCGGCAGCGTGGGTAGGAGGCCCCTGCGGTGGCTCGGGCCCTTCCGTGTGACTAGGAAGGAAAGGAAGTCTCAGGGAAGACCGTGTCCCCCAGGTCAGAAGGATCAGGGCCGAGACCAGAACCTAGGCCCCTTCCCGAGCGCGGCTCCTGTCCTCCCGCCAGTGTGGAAGGAAGAGGCTAGCGGGGCTGAGCCGAGCCTCCA
The DNA here is from genome assembly GCF_028858775.2 of Pan troglodytes. NCBI lineage: Eukaryota > Metazoa > Chordata > Mammalia > Primates > Hominidae > Pan > Pan troglodytes. The sequence goes on along the minus strand of NC_072398.2, from coordinate 228,681,043 downwards.
CCCGGAGCCCGCCAGGGTCTCTGCACCACAGCTGAAAATGCTTTCTGCAGCCCTGTCTCACGCAGCCTCAGTTCAGGAATTGTTCTTGAGGAAAGCAGCCGGGGAGGCTCTGCGGCTCACTTAAGGCCCTGCAGCGGGTCCTTGCTACACAGAGACCCGTCCCGGCCTGCTTGGTGCAGACTGCAACGTGGTGGCAAGAGAGACAGGCAGGGCCCTGCCCCCCACAGCCGGTTGGTCCGCCAGCCAGAACCAGGCCAAGGCGGGTGTCCAGGCAGGGCACGCGCCAACGGCATCCGTCTCCCCAGGTGTTCACGGACCCCAGCAACCTTCAGCGGCACATCCGCTCGCAGCACGTGGGCGCTCGGGCCCACGCCTGCCCCGACTGCGGGAAGACCTTCGCCACGTCCTCCGGCCTCAAGCAGCACAAGCATATCCACAGCACGGTGAAGCCTTTCATATGTGAGTGGTCGCCCAGCCTGGCCGCCTGCCCTCCGGGTGCGCGGATGCCATGGCGGTCGGGCCGAGGTGGGCCATCCCCCAAGGTCTCCCCCGATCCGAGGGACCCCAGTTTGTTCATAAAGCAATCATGGCAGGTTCTGACATCTCTGCCGCGTGCAGCCTGGTCCCCGGCAGGCACCCTCTGAGTTTGTCCCTCACTGCTCCCCTTCCCCATCCCGTCCTCCTCCACGGCTCCCCTTGCTTCACCTCACAGGGGCTGGAGGGGGGCAGTGGGTGATGGGAGGGACCAGGGTCCTGCAGAAGGAGCTGGACCCTCCCTCCCTGTTGCTACTCCCGTCCCCCGAACTCACTCCCCACCTGTGCCGAGCTCCAGAAGGGCGTGCTTCTGTGCCGCCCTGCACGTGACAGTCTCAGCAGACACCCACTGGGATTGTCAGGGCGGTGTCTCTAGGGGGCCCTGTCTGTGCCCAGTGCTGTTGCAGTGCGGGGGCCAGCCCTAAATAAAAGACCAGCTGTCTTTAGGAGGCTCGCACACCAATGGGAGGAGACAGGCAAGCCAGACAAGCAAGGTGGCAGGCACAGCTCTGGGTGCAGCGGTGTGGGGTTACAGCCTCACAGGGGGCCAGGCTGGCAGCCTGGTGTGGGAGCTGAGACTGCCTGTTCGATGAGAGGCGTTCCAGCAAAGACTCAAGGAGAGTGAGCCCTGGGCACCTGTGGAGGAGGCTCAGGAGGGAGCTGTGAGCATAGAGGCCCAGAGGCCGGGGTTTGTTTAAGGAGTGAGTGAGCGGAGTGAGAAGAAAGGGCCAGGTGGTGGCTCACACCTGTAATCCCAACACTTTGGGCGACCCAGGCAGGAAGATCACCTGAGGCCAGGAGTTCAAGACCAGCCTGAGCAACGTAGCAAGACCCCATTTCTACCAAAAAAAAAAAAAATTTTTTTTTTAATTAGCCAACCACGGTAGTGTGTGCCTGTGGTCCCAGCTACTCAGGGGGCTAAGGGCGAGAGGATGTCCTGAGCCCAGGAATTCGAGGCTGCAGTAAGCCAAGATCACACCACTGCACTCCAGCCTGGGCAACAGAGCAAGACTCTGTAAAGAAATAAAAATAAATAAGAGAAAGGTAAGAGGTCACCAGGGCCGGGTCCAAGGGGCCTTGTGGGCCAGTGCAGGGACTATGACCCTGATTCTCAGTGAAGTCAGAGGCCCCTGAAGGGTCCTGTCTGCTGGGCCTTGTGCCGAGTCATCGCTTCCCACGCATTCTTACACGGCATCCTCACGAAAGCCTGAGAGTGGGGCCCTTCTGTCTCCAGTTGTCATAGGAGGAAAGGGAGGCTACAAGATGTTGAGTGACCGTGGGCTCAAGGCCAGGCTGTGGAGCCCAAATTTTAGCTTCAGGGGCCTGGCTCCTGGCCCCCGGCTGGGTGATTTGAACCTTCCAGGCTCCGTTGCATCAGCCTGGGGAGGCGGGGTGCTGGGAGCTTGGGAACCTGGACTCAGGTGTTCTTGCTGATGTGGGACCACTCAGGCACTGACCACTTGCACAAGAGGTGATGTCCGCCAGCCAGCCGGGCCCCTGTCAGCACCTGGGCTGTGCCCATCCCACCCACCTCCCAAGCCCCAGCGTCCAGCCGTCCTGCTAGGGGTGACTCCGCCCCCAGCCTAACCTGGGCCACATGCCCCCACCAACTGAGGAACCAAAGGGAGATGGAGCTCTGCCTGCTGGCCGTTCCACAAGTACTGTTTTCCCATTTGCTGACCACCGATCTCCCAGGAGGAGCATGTGTGCAGTGTGCCCAGCTCCGGCACCCCGATACGCAGTACCCCTTTCCTCTGGGAGAAGCCAGCACGGTGCGAGCTGGGCAGGAGTCAGGGGCTGGGGCGGGGGGTGACTGCTCCCAGATGCAGGTCGAGTGACTCCAGTGAGAGCAGCACCAGTTGGTGCCTCAGATGACAACGTGGAGTTCTATAGCAAGCTCAGGAGCAAGAAAAGTGGACCTAGGTTTAAACTTCGTTGCCTCTCTGGGCTTGCAGACGAGCGTTCTAAAGTCCCGTTGCATCGCTTTAATGACGTGCATTCCAGGAGCTGCAGCACCCTGGGCAGCTGGAGCCCACTGTTCCCACCACACTGCAGGCTGCTCCCCATCCCTCGTGGATGGAGTGAGGACAGGGAAACTCAACTGGCCCTGCCCTGCCTCGGCAGCTATTGCGCTTCTTGTACACACTCTCGGCTCACCTTTGTGCCTTGGCTTTTGGCTAAGGGGATAAAGCTTAAAGGAAAACCCCAGACGTGGGCAGATCGGGTTTATGAAGATTCTCATTCCCTTAGAAATTAGATCAGACACAAGCAACGCAGCCCTGGTATCCCCCAGGCCACTGCACAGTGTCCTTTGGTGCAACTGCAGAAGGGGGTCTTCAGGCTTGGACAGGAGGATTTGCAAACAAGTGAGGGAGTCCAAATAGTGTGGCCCTTTTCAGGAATGGTTGCTTGCAGGAGAGGTCACAGCTGTGCAGGCGCTCATGGCCAGACTCCGTGTCCACCTGCTGGGTGACACACCCATGGCACAGGCAGATGAAAGCCCTAAGCCCCCACCTCACTGGCCACACAGACGGAGGGGGTGTCATTCCTGGTGGTGTCTTTCCCACCAAGGTGCTCACCTGTGCACTGGGGTGTGTACAAACGTGTGTGTGCATGGGTGTAAGAGAAGGGGTGGGTAGAGCGAGAGGAGAGGAGAACAGGAGAGAGAGGAAGTACAATATCTGGGAATGAGGTGGACAGGCTCCCACTGGGCACTTTGCAGAAAGAGCCTTTGCTTTAATAAGTACGCACGTGTGTGTGAGAGTGAGTGTGGGTGCGTGCACCAGTGCGTGTGTGTGTGAGAGCATGTGTGTGGACGCATGAGCTGGTGCATGTGTCGGTGCGTGTGAGAGCGTGTGTGTGTGTGAGCTGGTGTGTGTGTGTGTGAGAGTGCATGAGTGTGGGTGCATGAGCTGGTGCGTGTGTTGGTGTGTGTGAGTGTGAGCACGTGAGCCGGTGCGTGTGTTGGCGTGTGTGAGGGCGCGTGAGTGCGGGCGTGTGAGCCGGTGCATGTGTTGGCACGTGTGAGAGCACGTGATGGTGGGCACGTGAGCTGGTGCATGTGTTGGCGTGCATGAGAGTGTGTGAGTGTGGGCGCGTGAGCCGGTGCGTGTGTTGGCGCACATGAGAGCATGTGAATGTGGGTGCATGAGCTGGTGCATGTGTTGGCGCACGTGAGAGTGCATGAGTGTGGGCGCATGAGCCGGTGCGTGTGTGTGTGAGAGCGTGTGGACGCGAGCTGGTACATGTGTTGGCGCACGTGAGAGCACGAGGGTGGGCACATGAGCTGGTGCGTGTGTGTGTGAGAGCGCCTGAGGGTGGGCGTGTGAGCCAGTGCTTGTGTCAGCACGCATGAGAGTGTGTGAGGGGCGTGTGAGCCGGTGCATGTGTTGGCACGTGTGAGAGCATGTGAGGGTTGGCGTGTGAGCCGGGGCGTGTGTCAGCGTGTGTGAGAGTGAGTGTGGCATGTGAACCGGTGCGTGTGTCGGCGCACGTGACAGCGTGTGAGTGTGGGCGCGTTTGTGAGTGTGAGTGTGGGCGTGTGAGTTGATGCATGTGAGTGTGGGCACGTGTTTGTGAGTGTGTGAGTGTGGGCGCGTGAGTTGGTGCGTGTGTGTGTGAGAGTGTGGGCGCGTGAGTTGGTGCGTGTGGGTGTGAGAGTGTGTGAGTGGGGCACAGCCAGGGTGTGCTTGTTTGGCCGGCAGGGCTGAGTGCCTCCCCGAGGGCCAGGTAGGTGACCGAGGGGTATTTACAGACCCTCCCTGTGGAGGGTCACCTGTCCATCAGCAGCCCTCCAGAGAGGGCAGATTTGATGAAACGAGACAAAGTTCTTCTCCCCTCAGCCTTGAAAACGCCCCGCCAGGCTGGACGAGCAGGAAGGTAGAGCGGTTAATATAAATAGATATCGTGATGAAAGAACACGATCATCTTAGGGGAAAAGCTCCCAGCTGGAGTCGAAGGAGATCAGGCAGCCAACGATTTCTGGTGAGCAAGAAGCTTGCTGAAATCATTGTTTCCACCACGCCGTGTTTAGGAAGCAAATTGTCCTACAGAGAGAGACACTCGCCAGGGTGTGTGCGTGTGGTGTGCGTATCTGTGGTGTGTGTGTGCGTGCGTGTGTCTGGTGTATGTGTGCATGTGTGTGGTGTATGTGCATGTGTGTGGTTTGTGTGGTGTGTGTAGTGTGGGTGTGAGTGTATGTGTGGTGTGTGGTTGTGTGTGGTGTGTGTGTGGTGTGGGTGTGGTGTATGTGTGCATGTGTGTGGTTTTGTGTGGGTGTGGGTGTGTGTGGTGGTGTGTATGTGTGTGGTTGTGTGCATGTGTGTGGTCGGTGGTTGTGGGTGTGGTGTGTGTGTGTATGTGCGTGTGTGTGGTGTGGGTGTGTGTGCGTGTGGGGGGCTGTGGTGTGTTTGCATGGGGGTGTGGGGGGGTGTGCATGTGTGTGTGCTGTGTGTGCATGTGTGTGGTTGTGTGTGTATGAATGTGGTGTGTGGTTGTGTGTGTGCATGTGAATATGGTGTTTGGTTGTGTGTGTGCGTGTGTATGAATGTGTGTGGTTGTGTGTGTGCATGTGTGTGGTGTGTGTGCATGTGTATGAATGTGGTGTGGTTGTGTGTGCTGTGTGTGTGCATGTGTAGATGTGTGTGTGTTCCTCCCTTTTTTCTTAGAAAAACAAGAGGCAAAAGACAAGCTGGTGATTCGCTGACACCCATTCACAGGCCTTTAGGAAAATGGCCGGAACCCCCAGGCCGCTGGGTCCTGGAGTCTAGCTGGGCCGGCACTGCCCTCTCCTGTTGAGAGAAGATGCTGGCACTCGCCAGCCAGAGCCGGGCACTGCTGCTTCCATCCCAGTCTGAGGAGGTTCCCAGTAGTAGGATTTTCACTTTTCTCAAGCAGGGAATAGTCCCTCTGCATAGGGCTCCTGCCCGGGGTGACCTCCTCTCCATGTCCACCTCCAGCCATCTCCAAAGGGTGGTTGAGTACTGCCAGGAGCCCCAAAGCCTGGGATCCCCGAGTTGGGGCCTCCTGAGAACCTCAGGAACTGTCTGTGTCAACCCAGAGGCTGCCTTCTCCGGGGTGCAGGCAGCAGGATCTGGTGCGGACAGGGGAGGTGGGAGGACAGTAGGAACACTGTGAACTTCCAGAGAGCAGGAGGCACAGTCTGCGTGGTCAGCATCCTGCCCCCACCCCTGCTAGAACAGCTGCAGAAGTGAAGATGGAGGCAGGGCGGGCCCTGAGCCAGCTTGCCCTGAATCCACTGATGGAGTGGCAGACACCATCACATGCATTCGCTTTCCCCATGCCCCGCCCTGGAGAGCAGGTTCACCTTCCCCAGGGACTTCTGAAAATCTTGGCTCCTAAACTAGCAACACCGTGGGGTAGGAGGGTGGCAACAGCGGTGGCAAGCCCATTCTCCAGCAAAGAAGGTGGAGGCACAGCAGGAGCTGTACCAACCGGCCCCCGGATCTGTGCTGGTCACTGGAGGCCAGCCTTGGGGGGGGCGCATGCACACACACATATGTTTCCACATGCTCATGTGTGCACACGTGTGCACACTCAGACACGCACGCTTGCAGAATACACACACGCCTGCCCCCACACACACACGGACACTTGCGCGCACAGACACACATGCACCTGCCTGTGTATTTGTGTGTACGCACACACGCATGCACGCACAGTACACACATATACACCCATGCCCACGCACATGCACCCAGACAGACTGCTTCCAGCCCCAGCCTCGCCCCTCCGGCGGCTGGCTTTCCCGGTAATTTCATGTGGCGTTTTCAGCAGGGTTTCCCGGTCATTTCATGCGGGTTTGTCTTGGCTTCTGCTGGTGTTTTAGGTGAGGTCTGCCACAAGTCCTACACGCAGTTCTCGAACCTGTGCCGGCACAAGCGGATGCACGCCGACTGCCGCACGCAGATCAAGTGCAAGGACTGCGGCCAGATGTTCAGCACCACCTCCTCCCTCAACAAGCACCGGCGCTTCTGCGAGGGCAAGAACCATTACACGCCGGGCGGCATCTTTGCCCCGGGCCTGCCCTTGACCCCCAGCCCCATGATGGACAAGGCAAAACCCTCCCCTGGCCTCAATCACGCCAGCCTGGGCTTCAACGAGTACTTCCCCTCCAGGCCGCACCCGGGGAGCCTGCCCTTCTCCACGGCGCCTCCCACGTTCCCCGCACTCACCCCCGGCTTCCCGGGCATCTTCCCTCCATCCTTGTACCCCCGGCCGCCTCTGCTACCTCCCACACCGCTGCTCAAGAGCCCCCTGAACCACACCCAGGACGCCAAGCTCCCCAGTCCCCTGGGGAACCCAGCCCTACCCCTGGTCTCCGCCGTCAGCAACAGCAGCCAGGGCACGACGGCAGCTGCAGGGCCCGAGGAGAAGTTTGAGAGCCGCCTGGAGGACTCCTGTGTGGAGAAGCTGAAGACCAGGAGCAGCGACATGTCGGACGGCAGTGACTTTGAGGACGTCAACACCACTACGGGGACCGACCTGGACACGACCACGGGGACGGGCTCGGACCTGGACAGCGACGTGGACAGCGACCCTGACAAGGACAAGGGCAAGGGCAAGTCCGCCGAGGGCCAGCCCGAGTTTGGGGGCGGCTTGGCGCCCCCGGGGGCCCCGAACAGCATGGCCGAGGTGCCCGTCTTCTATTCCCAGCACTCATTCTTCCCGCCACCCGACGAGCAGCTGCTGACTGCAACGGGCGCCGCCGGGGACTCCATCAAGGCCATCGCATCCATTGCCGAGAAGTACTTTGGCCCCGGCTTCATGGGGATGCAGGAGAAGAAGCTGGGCTCGCTCCCCTACCACTCGGCGTTCCCCTTCCAGTTCCTGCCCAACTTCCCCCACTCCCTCTACCCCTTCACGGACCGAGCCCTCGCCCACAACCTGCTGGTCAAGGCCGAGCCAAAGTCACCCCGGGACGCCCTCAAGGTGGGCGGCCCCAGTGCCGAGTGCCCCTTTGATCTCACCACCAAGCCCAAAGACGTGAAGCCCATCCTGCCCATGCCCAAGGGCCCCTCGGCCCCCGCATCCGGCGAGGAGCAGCCGCTGGACCTGAGCATCGGCAGCCGGGCCCGCGCCAGCCAAAACGGCGGCGGGCGGGAGCCCCGCAAGAACCACGTCTACGGGGAACGCAAGCTGGGCGCCGGCGAGGGGCTGCCCCAGGTGTGCCCAGCGCGGATGCCCCAGCAGCCCCCGCTCCACTACGCCAAGCCCTCGCCCTTCTTCATGGACCCCATCTACAGGTATTCAGCGCCCCAGCCTCACTGGCTCTCCCTGGGGCGGGGCCGCGGCGGTGCTGGGCGGGCTCAGTGCATGGTGGTGTCTCTTTCAAGCTCCTCCAAGGTCGTCCCCCGGCCTTTGCTGACTTCAGGAAGATGCCCCTGTTCTTGGGGGGATCTGCACCCCTCAGGAGGGATGCCTGGCTTGGCTGCTCCTAAGCTAGGTGCCTGGCCCGGGCCGTGTTTGGGAGGCCAGGACGGGTGCTCCCGGACACGTGCAGTTTGCTTGCTCCGATGACCACTCAGACATCACACTGTTGGCCTCGAGCGCCTCCTATCCCCAGTAACCCCCACCCCCCACCCCAACCCCCACCCTTCCCCACCCCTCTCTCCAGCTGTCGTCTCTGGTCTAGCTCTCCCCAGCCCCTACCTGCAGAAGTCAGAGGGGCCTGGGCTGAGTGCTTCCTGTCCCTCCTGGTGCGCTCCTGCCCCTGGAGCCACAGCGGCAGGGGGAATGGGGAGGGGGTGTCTTTCTGGGGGCCCCGGGGGAATCAGAGAAGGAGCCAGTGGTCCTTGGAGGGGAGGAGGAGGCGAGTGATGAAGCAAGCATTGGAGGGTTTTCTAGGCACCAGTGCCCTGTGTCTCTGATGCCTCTCTTGGGGAGAGGCGAGTTTAATGCCACTCCCTAATTTCTGGACAGGTTTGCCCCTCCCTAGAATGCAGGTGGGTTGGAAGAGCAGGGCTAGGCTTGGGGAGGGGGACCTACCCCCACCAGCACCTGTCCCTGTGCTCCCCGCTTCGCCATGCAAGGAGACAGGCAGGAGACCCTGAGCAAGTCCTGTCCTAATAAAGCAAAAGCGGCCAGTCATAGACATGCTGGGGGTGCTGTGTCTTGCAACGGGGTGGCAGGTTTACCAAAGCGCTCTCAGTGATGGGAAAGAGGCTCCCAAATCTTACCCTCACTATGGGGACCCAGGCAGACAGAGAAGAGCAGGCCGCCTTCAAGAGCCACCAGGCCAAAGGAGGGTCAGTGGATAGCCCTGCCCACGGCCTCTGTTTACCACAGGAGGTTTGCATTGTGATTCAGTGAGCAGGCTTGTCACCGGCATCTGGGGAAGGTTCTGGAACTGTACTCTCCAGCAGCCCTGGAGGGTGTTTAGACAGGGCCCTGTCTGGGTGCTGCAGGAAGCCCCTGGTGACCTCCCCAGGACAGAAACCTGCTGGCCACTCACGTTCATCAGCACACACGGGCAGCACACCCCGTGCCAGGGGCCGGGTCAGAGAAGGAGCGGAGGAGGCCTTGAGCCTCTGGTGTGAGCCACGCTGTGCTGTGAGCAGGTCCAGGGACCCCCTTCAGAGTGGTCCCCACTCATGCAGGGCTGACCGGCCAGTTAAGCCGGGGTGCACGGGGCCTTCAGAGAAGACTCCAACCGCCTGCACTTAGCACCCATGACCTGCAGGGGGGCTGGCAGCCAGGGGTCTTTGAAGGCCCTCGAGGGGACCTTGGAGGCATGGGAGGTGTGAGGGAACCACTGAGGGAGAGTGTTCAGGGGCAGGTGGTGACAGGGAGGGTCCGTCTAGGGGTGCAGGTGGGCTGGGCTCCCGACATCCCCAAGGCCCACAGAGGAGTCTGGTGAGCGTTGGGGCAGCCACGGCGAGGCCCACACCATGGCCTTGTGACTGGCCAGGTATATGGTCAGGCGGGGTGGGCGGCTCTGTGGAGCGGGTGGCTTGGCGGGGCGGGCGGCTCGGTGGGGTACGTAACCCTCTGTGCTGTTGTCCAGCAGGGTAGAAAAGCGGAAGGTCACGGACCCCGTGGGAGCCCTGAAGGAGAAGTACCTGCGGCCGTCCCCGCTGCTCTTCCACCCCCAGGTACATCCTCAGTGCAGGTCAGGGCGCCCTGTAACCCACACGCCAGTGGCCCCACCGCCCGGCTGCCGAGGCTCAGTGGCCAGGCTGGAGCCTAAGTCCCCGTCCAGGCCATACCACGCACAGACGCCCTCAAAGGCAGAGGAGGATTCTCTCCCTGTGGCCCCTCAGGTCACTGTAGGCTGGAGAGATTGAGGACCGAGAGTGATCCTCACAGGGCCACCCCAGGGACCTCTCTGACCCCTGGCTCTGGGCTCCAGGAGAGAGAAGGAGCTTCACTGGAGTCGTGGGCAGAGCCTGGAGGAGCGAGGGCAGGGATTGTGAGTGAGGGGAGCAGCCTCAGGTGGCAGCCCAGGACCCAGCGTGGGCGCTCTCTCTGGGGTGCACAGGACCTGCGTATGTTCAAATGGACCGGAAGAGAGGAGGGACCTGAGCATGCAGAGAGGGGCATGGAGCCAGGCCCCAGGGAGGTGGTGGGCAGGGGGTCTGGAAAGAGACCCAGAGAGCCCCCCAGTCCAGACAGGCGGGTGCAGACCCTGCCAGGCCTGGAGGTGCTCCTGCCTGCCCCTGAGGCCACATCCTGGGAGCAAAATAGCGGGTGGGCAGCATGGCCAGGGCAGAGTCTTCCCGACCTCCTGTCCCCTACTGACTTGGTCTCATTGCTGGGAGCCTGGCCCCTTCCGCAGCGCCGTGGGCTGCACCTGGAGGGTCCTGAGGGTCGCACAGTGGGCCTGGCCCTGACAGACTGCAGACCAGACCGGGGCATTGTTCTCTTTCTCGGCCTTCCCCGCCGTGGACGGGCCCCCCACCTGGTTTGTGAAACCTGCGCCCAGGCTGAGTTCACAGCTAAACTTAGCGCCTCCCATTGTTTCCCCGGGGCCGTGGAGTTTGGTTAATAACTTCCCCTGATTTTCCTCGGGATGGGCTGGAAAGAGCCACGAGCCAGCCAGGCGCATCCTGTGTTTGTTTGTGCGGGGAGCGAGGCCGGGAATATCTGATCGGGCGGAGCAAGCCGGGCGGGAGAGGCCCACCCAGGCCCGAGGAAGGGAGCCCAGCGGGGGGCAGTTTCCATTGTCCCTCCTGCCCGCTGCCCCCACGGGCCTGCCACCCCCGCTGCCTGTCCCTGCAGCCCGGAGCCAGGAGGTGGGGGGCGGGAAGAGAGACATGACTAATAAGTCACCAAATGGTCTAAGGTTGGGCTGTCACTTGGGCAGAAGGCGCCAGTTACTAAAGACCTCGACAAAGCCCAAGAGGCCATGACTGTGCAAAGACCTCAGCCCTGCTGCTCCAGGCTGCGGAGGGGCTGGTGAGGCCCAGTTGATGGCTCAGGGAGCAAGGCAGCTTCCATCTCCCCATCACTCATCACTCGTTCTCATCAGGATGAGAGCATGCCTGCCTCGCAGGGGCGGGAGGAGCCTGAGCCCCACAGCCTGGGTGGGGCTGGAAGGGGCCAGAGGGGAGGCCTTGGCCACTGTGGACGGACACGAGTTTCTACTCGTTCATTTCTTTCTGGGTATTTTTATCGTAACCAGTGTTGTTCCCCAAATAGCAAAACGTCCCCACCACTGGGTCATGTGGTCTCTGGGACGCATTTGTAGAAAGCCCTCTGCTCCCTACCAGCAGCAGCTGGATAAGTCCCTGGCAAGCAGGTCTCCGAAAAGCTGAGTGCCAGATGCCCGGCACTCGGACTCTGAGAGACCCCAGCCGCGTGATGGGATAGTTTTGTTTGCTAGTGGGCAGCCAGGGCCAGGGTCTTGCTGTAAATGGGCGGGTCACCTCTGTGGAGCTGGCTCTGAGCATTGCCCAGAGGCAGCGAGCCCTATATGAGGCCCCTTGATGAGGCAGGTCCCCACCTGCCCTTCTCCTCACCCCCACACCCATTCCGTGGAGGCTGGGTGCCAAGGACCGGCACCCTGGCCAGTTCCTCCCAGTGACACCAGCACCTGGGGAACCCCAAGCTCTCCCTTCCCTCTGCATCTGTATCAGCTCCTGCCTCACCCTTGCCCTCCCTCATCATCCCCTTCTCTGGGAGCTCCCAGGGGAGGCAGGCTATGAAAATACCTGTTTAGCAAAGGTGTCTGGAGGGCCCTGTGGGTCAGGCATTGGGCCCTGGGAGCACTGGCCCCACCTTCAGCAGGCTGGGTGTGTGGTGCCGAGGCCCGGGGTTTGTTCCCTGTTTTGCCTTTTGCTACCCCTCAGGGGATGATGAACCCTCTTCCTTTTCAGCCCCTGTGCAGCTCCCTACAGGGCCTGGCACACAGCAGATATCACAGGGTGGCCCATCTCCTTCTCCACTGAGGTCAGCTCCAAATCTTCAAAGAGAAGGGGAGCTGGGAGAGGCAGGGCTGATGCTGAGCAGTTCCATCAGCCCAGCCCTTCCCCTCTCCTGTCGCTATTGTCAGAGACCTCAGTGGGGCCAGGACAGTCTGGGATTCTGATCAGAGCTCTGCCCGCCAATCCCATGCTTCCACTCTCCTAATTGAGCAAGCCCTGGGCATCTCCAGGGAGCAGAGAGGCAACTCCTATTGCCCATATCAAATTGCCCTGTGTCATGTGACATGTGACATTGTTATTTTGAATATTTCCTTTGTGGGATTAAGTCTTAAAGAGGCTGTTGAATTCCTTAGTACTTTGCCTGCAATTTTGGCATGCTGCCACTTGGTGGCAGTGGTTCTGCAGGCCCACAATCTATGCTTTAAACGGAGATTCAGGTTGCTATTGTAATTTTTCAAGACTAAAAAATAAACTTTTTAATGTTAAACTAGATGTAATTCTGCATTTAACCCAAACTAGCCAACCAGAAGTGCTGGCCAGGAGTCAAGTCAGCTGGGCATTTTGCCGGCCTGGGTCAGATAAGGGGTAATCATAAACATCAGCTACCTGTATCACTCAGGTCCCGCCCAAACCGGGCAGTGAGGCTGGTTGCTAAAGATCAGTTTCAGCTCCTGCAGGAAAGACCTTAAACTACAAACGAGGGACTGGGACTCAGGGAAGGACAAGAGCAGGGCTGACTACAGAAAGGTGAAAAAATCCAACCCAGGGTCCAAGAAAATACTAGGAGACCATTGCTTCCAGTGCCCACCTGAGCACCCTAAGATATGCTATTGTACAGAACCCCCAGCAGTGCGTGCCCCTGAAGACAGGTGAGAGTCAGCTGAGTCCATAACCTCCCACTCTTATGCCTACAGATGTCAGCCATAGAGACCATGACAGAGAAGCTGGAGAGCTTTGCAGCCATGAAGGCGGACTCGGGCAGCTCCCTGCAGCCCCTCCCCCACCACCCCTTCAACTTCCGGTCCCCACCCCCAACGCTCTCCGACCCCATCCTCAGGAAGGGCAAGGAGCGATACACGTGCAGGTGAGGGGCCCTGTGGTGCTGCTGGGACAGCCCTGGCGGGGCTCGAGTGCCACACCTGTGGCTGTGAACCTGTGCTTCCAGGAAAAACTCAGAGTCCCGGCCATAGGAAAGCACAGCACTGCAATCAGCTGGTTATCTGCTTGAGGTCATGCTTTGCAAATAAGTGACTTGGGTGGCCTCCCCTGCCTCACGCCATGCTGTGCTCTTGGGAGCTCAAGAATATGCAACCTCAGCCCAGCCTGATCTGGGAAGGCTGGGGCTGAGGTGTGCTGGTCAGTGACTAACCTCAGCGCTTGGAGGGATGGGAAGCCCAGTGCTACAGCCTCAGCCGATTTCTGCAGTGTCAGGATGACACCCTCCCGGCCACCCTGTGCTGGTGCAGGCCCGTCCAAGTCTGTTGGAGCCTGCCCTGTTCACCGCCAGACTGAGGGGCCGAGACGCTTCAGGGGGCAGGGGCTGCTCTGTCTACTGCTGTGGCCCATGGCAGCCTGCTCTGTAACTGAGGCTGGGCTTCAGGGCCGTGGAAGGGACTGAAACCGGGACGCTGGGATGGGTCCACCTGTTCATCAGGTGTGAGACCCCGAGCATTAGCGTGAAACCATTTCTGGGAAATGGCCATGTAAGCCCACCCTAATCCTCCCTCACCCTCCCCACCTCCCTCCACCCCAGGTACTGTGGGAAGATCTTCCCCAGATCAGCCAATCTCACCAGACACCTGAGGACGCACACAGGGGAGCAGCCGTACAGGTAGGTGCCGCGTGGGCCGGGTGTGGGGGCGGGGCCACCTGCCTCCGTGCACCGCTGACCCACTCCTAGGAGTAAGTATGCCATTCCCAGGGCTCCCTGCTGGAGTGAGCAGGCAGTGGGCGGGGCCGGGTGCTCAATTCTGGTCACTCTGGCCCTCCCCTCCTGGCCTCAGCAGGATGTTTGAGGATGAGGCAGGAGGTGCCCAGGAACCTTCTGGAAGGCATCTGCCTGGCTCTCAAAGATGTGAGGGAGCAGCTCTCCACCCACCCTAGGGTGTTCACTGGGGCAGGGGATCCTCATCAGAGCAGGGCTGACCAGAGCCAGGGCCCAGAGGGTCCACATGGGAGAAAGCCTCAGCTTCCCCACACCCAGCCCAACTCCATTCATCTCACGACGGCCATAGCTGCCCCCACACCCCCACTTCTGGTGGGCCAGGGAGTGGGCCAAAGGCAGAGTAAGACTCCATGCAAATGCGACCCACCCCCCACTTGGAGCCCACTGAGGGATTCCACAGGGTCCCGGGGACAGCCTGGATGGGAAGCAGTGCGTCTGCTTCCAGGATCCCCCCGTGCTCCTCTCATCTGAGGAGCCGGCTGGCACCTGCAGTGAAGCAGTCACACAGCTCATCGGGATGGGGGAGGCATTGAATTTGGGGCTCACAACAGCCTCCCAACAGGCTTGTCATCCCATTTCAAAGATGAGGGGCCCGAGGCTCAGAGATGCCCCGTGAATCACCGGGGTCAGTGCCTGGGAGTGGGCATTTTAAGCGAGAGCCCCAGACAATGGTAACTGGGAGGCGAATGGGGAAACGCTGGTTTTCTGCCAAGGCTGGTTTAGTGACACATGCAGGGTGTGTCTGTTCACAGAGGCCATTGGGGATAAAGAGTGTTTCACACAGCTTAAGTTGACAGCATAAGATTTCTGTCCTCTAGCCACACAGAGCTAGAGGGGCCACATGATAGTGCAGGCACTGGGGACTCAGTCTGTGTCTCCATTCCTGGGGAAGGAGACCAGCTGAGGCACCTGTTCATGTCGTGGTCACTGACCCCCACTCTGAGACAGAGCAAGCATCCCCGGCTGCCCCAGGGCTGTGTCCCAACTCGCAGGGTAAATGACAGCTCATACCACTTACGGGTCATCTGTTCAGCGCTCACAGCCCTCCCCAATTCACAGGCCCTCCCCTTACCCACCCTTCAAAAAATAGTGACTTACAACTTAACAAAGGCTAGCAGCAGAAAGATTTATTTGGTCTGGTCCCCTCCCAGAAAATGAGCTGTGTGTTTTTTCTGTAATGAGAGCCGACTTCTGGACAGCGTTGTGTGCTAAGAGCCCCTAGAGGGTCGGGGTGGTGTTTATAGAAGAATTTAATTATCATTGATTTCTTTTGCTCTCTCCAATCTGTGAGTTTCGACTTTGGTAACAATAATTGCTTTGCAAGTTTGTGTTGCAAATCCTGACTTTATCTGGCTCAAGGCAGGTCTGTGCCGAGGGGTTTGGAGCGTGTAGCTTTCCTTTTGATACCACTGGTGGTTTCTGGACTGGCTTTGATAATCAGAAGGATTTTAAATTGGAGGAGGGAAAGTGCCGGCCATCCCCAGAAGCCCGCCAAGAGGAGCTCAACCCCCCATGCCCGCCCCAGTGTGAGCCCCTTTCCGGTGCCAGCACCCACGTGTGTGCCCGCCGCATGTGCGTATGTGTGTGCCCTGGAGAGGTCGGGCTGACGCAGCCCCGCGCAAGCAGGAGGAAGCAGGCTTCTCATGGGTTGCCTGGAGTGATCGGATAATCAAACCAGATGACATTGGAAGCCTCTTCCATTTAAGTCCTTGCCTCAGATGACCTGAAATCGTTCAGAATGTGTTTCAAAGCCCTGAGGTAGGGAACGTAGAGCCTTTGGTGCACCAAATACGTTTCCTGGAGGTAACTTGGCCCCTAGCTTCTGGCCTAGAGGTCTTTGAGTGAAGCGGGAAGGTGAGATTCAGTTAATGTCAGTCTTATTTCTTAAAAATAAAAGTTAAGCATATAGGCTTTGCGGGATTTGGGTTGGAGAAGCATGAAAATTGAACTGGGAGTGGGGAGAGGGGCTGCTCCTTGGTCTTCGTCCTGACAGCCGGCCTGGGGGTCTCTCTGGGAGGCTGCCCAGTGGAGCCTGGAGTCACAGCCTGGATGCGAGCAGGGCTGCCCGGGACTCCTGCTGGGACCGAGATTCCCGCCTCAGGGCTGCTGACTCCCTGGTCTGCCGTGTGCTTCCGTCATCCCCCCAGGCTCCATCCTGCCTTCTGTGTGAAGCTGGAGCGTGCAAGGGAGGCACAGTTGTGCTTCCATCGGGGGCTGCACACGGCCCGTGCATGTCCTTTCTTTTTTAGTTGTATTTTTACGGCTGGGTTTCAAAATCTCTTCTTTCTTCCTCTTCCCTCACTTTTACAGTCACCAAAAGCAGATCCCCCTGTAGTGGCTGCAGGAGACCCCACTGGATCCTAGGAAGGATGCCGCTGCCCAGTGCTCAGGGGCTCGGGGGCCCTGGCCACCTCCCCCTGACCTGCCCATACTCTGTTGTTCCCCTGCCAATGGCTTCTCTGGGAGTGCAGCAGGCACGGTCACAGCAAGGTCCTCTCAAGGCCCTCCGCATTGCACCAGGGCCAGGCTACCCTGCACGCTCTCCTTCCTTTTGGAGCTCACGGGCGTGTTATTTTACGCAGTGAGACCATCAATTTCACTGGCCGCTTGTCAGCTTATTTACAACGCAGACCCCAGCTGCTCGGAGAACTCTGCTCCCTCGCAGCCCTGGGCTCACGGCTCCCCTAAATTTCAAATGGACTTCTCTGTCTGGGCCATTTATTTAGATTAGAAGCAAGAGAGGGCCACATTCAGGGCTCTCTGCAACCAAATTGAACGCACAGCCCTGTCCGTGGCTCTCCCCGGCTCCAGAGCTTCACACAAGGGACTTGCTCTCCAGTTTTATGAACAAGTTTCTTTTCCAATCCCATTTCTTACCTCGGATCCACAATTGCTAGGGTTTATGCAAGAGCCATTAGGTGGAGTTTCTGCAAAAGTCTCTGCATTTCCAAAGAAACCAGGAACTGAATGAGCCGTGTTTGAGCACACATGCAGACAGACAGGCAGACACACAGGCAGGCGGACAGACAGGCAGACAGACAGACAGGAAGACAGGCAGGCAAACAGGCAGGAAGACAGACAGGCAGGCAGGCGGACAGACAGGCAGGCGGACAGACAAGACAGACAGGCAGGCAGACAGACAGGCAGACAGGCAAACAGGCAGGAAGGCAGACAGACAGACAGGTAGATGGACAGATGGATGGACAGACAGGCAGACAGGCAGGGTGGACAGGCAGGAAGGAAGATAGACAGACAGGCAGGTGGACAGACAGATGGACAGACAGGCAGGCAGACAGACAGGCAGGGCAGACAGGCAGGAAGGCAGATAGGTAGGCAGACAGACAGATGGACAGACAGGCAGAGCAGACAGGCAAGAAGGCAGACAGACAGGCAGGCGGACAGACAGATGGACAGACAGGCAGGCAGACAGGCAGACAGACAAGCAGATGGACAGGCAGGAAGGCAGATAGACAGACTGGCAAGCAGGCAGACTGGCAGGCAGACAGACAATCAGGCAGGCAGACAGATTGGGCTGCCTCAACATGCCAGAGGGGCACATGGCCCCAGCTGGGTGGGAAGCCTCTGGCTGGGCAGAGCCTGAATGCTCAGACTGGCAGGTGCTTTGCATCCGGGCTGGAGATGCAGAGTCCAGTGTGTCCTTTCTCAGCAGTCAGCCAGCCTCAAAAGCATGGCGGTCCCAGGGCCGGGCACCACCGTTCCAGTCTAAGGATGTATCAGGGTGGGGGATGTGAGAAAATGCACTGGAGGGTGTAAAATCCCTCCTTTCTGGGAGATTGTGTGGGACACGTCGGGTAGGGGGGCACCCAAGCATCTCCAACCCTGCTGCCGAAAGGGCTCCATCCTTGGCCTTATTCTTGTGTGAGTTCACAGGCAGAGTAAAACAAAACTGCAGCGCCGCCCAGGGCAGGCTTTGTGGATGGCCGGTCCAAGCCAGGGCGCTGCCTGTCACTGGGCTGTGGGAGGAGACGCTGGGACCCGGGTGCCCGGAGGCAGCTCAGCTGACCCGGGCAGGAGCAGGGGCTCCCAGAGAAGCCCGCAGGCCAGGCCCCTGGGGTCAGGAGCAGAGAAGGCTGAGGGTCACTTGGGGGAGCTCAGGGACTTCGATCACCAATGCTTCTTTGCCTGTCTACTGTTGAAGAGGCCAGAGTGAGCCTGGCCTCCGGCAAAGGTTGGAAGGTTCGGGAATTGAGTGGATGAAGTCTTAGGGCAGCGCCAGGGAAGTTTGCTGGGACGAAGTGGGATGGGGAAATGCCTCGGCCAGGCGTGGGAGAGGAGGGCCCTTCTTCCAGGACTGCCTCCCGTTCTCTAGGGGACCCATTATCAGACTTGCTAGGTTTTACCAGGCAGCCTGGGGAGTTGGGGGAGACTGGCAGGCTCTGAGATTCCAAGGACAGTTTCTCACGGCCGCAGCCCCTGCACGTGGGGAATGCTGAGCTCCTGGGCCCGGCGGCAGCACCCGGAAGGTGTGGGACTGAAGCTTCCTGCCTTGGGGAGGCCCCTGCGGGTGTGTTGATGGCAGGTCAGACTCCCTCGCCAGGCTTTTGTGATAGCAAACACCAGCCCGGGCCCCTCCTGTACGGGGCAGCACCGTGCCGAGAAGGCCGAGCCACACAGCCCCTCCCGGTCTGGGAGGCCAGGACTCCCGAGTGTCGCCAGGCACGTCCCCATCCATGTGACAAGGGCATGTGACCCGTATGCTGCACTGGAGCGGGCCACCGGCACCGGTCGGGGCGGGGTGGGGCCTCTCGGAGTCCTGTCCTCTGTGGGAACGAAGGCCACTGTGCTTAGGACGGCCACACCCCCTTCGGGTGAACAAACCCTGCCCCATCCTGGTGCCTCCACAGAGGCTCCCACAGAGGCCCTGGCCTGGTCTCCAGCTGCTGCCAGGCCCCCCCGGCCAGGATCCTGCTGCAGTGGGTAGACTTTCTGTGTGCTGTGCCATGGACATCATGGAGCTTGCTTTGTTTTCAAAATATGAAAACGCATGATCATATAAACAGAATGTTCAAGTGCGTGTGTGCCTGTGGGATCAGATGAGCACCGCTGCGGGCGTTCTGATGACCAAGAGCACACACAAGTGTGCACACACAGGCATGGCACACGCGCACATGCCAAGCACCCACGTGCAACTGAAAACCATGCAGTCAGGGTTCCCTTCACCGTCACCCAGCCCAGCCGGGTGCCTCTCAGTAAGCCAGTCCCGGCCCCCCGCCGGATGCCCCCCAGGGAGGAGGCTGTCTTCACAGAGGCAGCGCACAGAGCTCATGGGGTTCCTCCTTAGCTCGTCCCCAGCTCCCCCTCTTCGATTCAGGCATGATTTTCTTGCTGCTCAATGCACGTGTTGCTCAGGCCCCCTAGCTCTCAGCCCCGCTCTCTAAAAATGGGAGAGAACAACCCTCCCTTTCCCTGCCTGCAGGGTCACCACGTGTGGCTGTGAAGGTCACTCCCAGCCCAAGGGCCCCACACTGAGGGGAACCCTCCACACGCAGCCCTCCTCGATCGCTCATTATGATGACTTTCCAGCCGCAAGGGGCCTTGCTCTGATAAACTCAGGGTGTTAGAGTCCTGCTCTGCCTGATGCCGTGGAGGCCAGGTGGAGGAAGGGGGTCTGATCCCAACTTTCCCACGTGCATGGTGCAGGCCGGCAGCAGCCCTGCCCACCCTGGGGGGATAAAGATAAACCGAGCCCGGGAGCCGGCAGTGCCCAAAGGGGCCAGTGTGGTCTTTGTGTCCTTAATAGAGGAGGCAGCCAACAGGTAGCAACATCCAGGGCAGCCCCCAAGCCCTCCATGAATGGACTGGCAAACTGAGGCTCCAAGTGAGGCGGGGCCTGCCCAGGGGCCCCCGGCCACCTCGAGGGGTGGAGGAGGAAGGTCACAGGGAGCTGGTCTGTGGAGCCCCTCCGGCTGGGAAACGGGCCTTGCCGAGTGTCTTTCCATGGAGCAAGGCCGCCCTCTGGAGGCTGCAAGGAGCATGTCACCCTCCGGCTGCAGACCTGCCGGCCCCGCGGCCTGGGGGCCAGGGAGACCCAGACAACAGGGGGCAGGAGACGCTGGAGGGTCGGGCGCACCGCCTGCCCAGGGGACACAGGGCACACTCCGGGGGGATCCACCACCCACAGAACAGTAGGAGGGTGAACGCCTGCTTGCTTTTTTTTTTTTTTTTTTTGAGACGGAGTCTCGCTCTGTCACCCAGGCTGGAGTGCGGTGGCATGATCTCGGCTCACTGCAAGCTCCGCCTCCCGGGTTCACGCCATTCTCCTGCCTCAGCCTCCAGAGTAGCTGGGACTACAGGCGCCCGCCACCACGACTGGCTGATTTTTTTGTATTTTGAGTAGAGACGGGGTTTCACCATGTCAGCCAGGATGGTCTCGATCTCCTGACCTCGTGATCCACCCGCCTTGGCCTCCCAAAGTGCTGTGATTATAGGCGTGAACCCCTGCTTCTTGAAGCCGGGGCTGTTTCTAGGGACAGCTTCCCCAGGACGCCTTTGGCTCTCCAGCTGGGAGATCCAGCAACCTCCGGGACACGGCGGGGCAAAGCTGTGCACGGGGCACGGGGCAGGGGCGCGGGCTCCCTTCCCCCCACCCTCTGTGGCCCGGCCTGCCATGCAGAGCCGGGGCCGGCGCTGAGGAGCGCGTGTGCCTCTTCCAGGTGTAAGTACTGCGACCGCTCCTTCAGCATCTCTTCGAACCTCCAGCGGCACGTCCGGAACATCCACAACAAGGAGAAGCCTTTCAAGTGCCACCTGTGCAACCGCTGCTTCGGGCAGCAGACCAACCTGGACCGGCACCTCAAGAAGCACGAGCACGAGAACGCACCAGGTGGGCCACGCGGGGTGGGGCAGCCCCCAGAGCACCCACACGGGCAGGCCCCACAGAGGGGGAGGGGGAACA
Source organism: Pan troglodytes (assembly GCF_028858775.2). NCBI lineage: Eukaryota > Metazoa > Chordata > Mammalia > Primates > Hominidae > Pan > Pan troglodytes. The sequence goes on along the minus strand of NC_072398.2, from coordinate 228,660,264 downwards.
GCAGGGGAGGGGGCGCTGGGCAGGGAAGAGGGCCACAGACTACCCCTCAGGAAGCCAACAGGCACCCCTCAAACCGTGGTCATTAAAGAGAACCTCGTGCTCTCCGGTGTCCCTAAGAAACCTGCCTCCCTAACAGCACCCCAAGTGTGCCCCGTTCGCGGTTGGTTTGCCCCATGGAGGGAGGGGTTCAGCGAGAGGCTGCCCCCTGACGCTCCCGCCCCTCCGCAGTGAGCCAGCACCCCGGGGTCCTCACGAACCACCTGGGGACCAGCGCATCCTCTCCCACCTCAGAGTCGGACAACCACGCACTTTTAGACGAGAAAGAAGACTCTTATTTCTCGGAAATCAGAAACTTTATTGCCAATAGTGAGATGAACCAAGCATCAACGCGAACAGAGAAACGGTAAGAAAATTATCTCGGGCTGGGGAAAGTCTGGACCTGGCCAACAGCCCTGCGTGGCCACCCTCAGAGGACATGCACCTCCACCCCAGCACCAGCCCCTAACACATCCAGATAGGCGCAGTGGGGGCCTCACCACAGAGGGTGAGGCCCCTGGGCTCTGGGAACCTGGGGAAGCTGCGCTGTCTGCCTCAGTTCCTCCACCTGGAGAGTCATGAGAGTAAGCACCCCTGGGCTTATGACCTCACTGTTAACATATGTCTGTGCAAAACACTAGCCAGGTGACCAAGCCGGGCACAAGTTCAGCTGTGCCGCTGACACTCAAGGACATTTTGATTTAATCTGAGGCACTAAAGATTTCCAAACCAAAATGCTGCACCTTTATACACACATGTACACACATACACATGTGTACACATGCACGCACACACATGCACACATAGGTATGCCCCATGTACATGTACACATTCACATGCACATATGCACACAGAGATGCACGTTTGTATACATGTGTATACATATGCCATTGATGAATCCTCACTTGTTCCTCGCCTGGCCTTGCTCTGGGAGCTGCAGTTTAGGGGATCGTGCCTGGGGACAGGGCAGGACGTGCCTGGGGACAGGGCTGTGTTCTGGGCATGGGCAGTCCAGGAACTGTGTGCCCTGCCCTTTGCATGCAGGTGCCCAAATACGGGCATGCACGTGCACACATGCACACACATGTGTACATAACATGTGCATGCATAAACATGTCTGTCTAGATCTACACACACGCATATGCACACATGCAAGTACATGCACATGGACAGTGTGTGCACATACACATGTGTGACGGACAGCCGTGTGCATACACGTAGAGACACATGTACACGCATGGGCGCACGTGCGTCTAGACACACAGCAGCAGAACGATGGTGGAATTCAGATCCAGGAATGTCGGCGCATGCTCTGTGCAACCTGGGATACCAGGGCTCCGTGGGCCTCACTTACTCTGGGGGAGCCTTCAGACACCCCAGCAGGGCTGCTTCCTTTGTGAAAGCTAACACCAGCCAGCTGGCAGAGAACCGAAGGTGTTCCAAACTCCAAGAGGCCTGAGGGGGTGATCCCCTGATTCTACAGAAGGGAAAACAAGGCCCACAGAAGTGGGGTGTCTTGCTCAGGCCCAGAACCTGGGGCCAGATCCCAAGCTTTTACCGCACTGGCCATGAGTGCTCTAAGGCTCTGTACCCACAGGGCCCAGCTCACTCCCCACCACCTCCAGTAGGTGAAGAAGAATCCCCCTGAGACCCCAGCTCCCTCAGAGCCCATCCCCTCCTCCAGGGCAGGGCTGCGTCTTCCTGTCATTGCTTCTAGGAGAGTGGGGGTACCTGGGAAAGAGGCATCCAAGCAATAAACACAGGAGGCAGTTGGACACTGGCTCTGGCAAAGCCACGTTCCAAATCTGTGCCCCTCCTAGGAAGGTGAGCTCACCTGTAGGGCCCTCAGCATCTTCATCCATCAGAGCCCAGAGCGGGCTCAGAGGAAGGGGCGGGGGGAGAAGGTGGCTCTGGGCCCTGGTCCCAAAAGCCTCACCTCCACCCCAGTGCAACCCCACCTACTCTGCAGCCCCCAGGCTGTCCTGGCATTCCCCAGTGGGCTCCAGGAACGATGGCCTGAAAGGAACTCTGCCCTGGCCACGCTGAGACAGCCGCATGGGAGCTGTTCGTGTTCCCTGCAGCTGCGTGTCAGACCCATGAGCGCCACAGGCCAGGCCTTACCTACGCCCCACAGCCCCGTCCCCAGGCACAATCCCCTAAACTGCAGCTCCCAGAGTAAGGCCAGGCGAGGAACAAGTGAGGATTCATCAATGGCATCCTTGCCGGGGTGGGCCCAGGACCAGGAGCGTGTGCGGAGGCTGAACCACCTGGAGGACAGCAAGGCCCCCCTACCCCGAGCTAGGGTGCAGCCCGGCCGCACTGCAGGAGACCCACCAGGGCAGAGGGCTGTCTCTAAGAGAAAGAGATGTGGCTGGGCCTCCCCCTCGCCTATGGCAAGGCCCACAGTGCCCTGCTTCTCACAGCCCTAGGGGTGGGGACGAGGGAGGCTCTCCACACCTCAGAACATACGGGCACAGCCGGCCTCAGACGGACTCAGACTCAGGCCCTCGGAAGACCCGTCCTGCTGAGGCAAGGTCCCCGGGTCCAGCTGGCCTGGTCCTGAGAGCCCCTGCGTCACTGTCGAAAATGAGAACAGGGCAAGGTGGACATAGGCAGCCAGTCCCTGGGGTGGCGGGAACGTTCCCTGGGCCTCCTGCAGAACCAGCTCCTGCCCTCTGCCGTCAGGAAGGATCCAGTTCTGTCAGGAGTCCTGGTCCTGCAGCCCCGTGAACCCCTGAGTTGAATCATGTCCCTCAGCATTCCCAGGTGGAAGTCCCAGCCCCCGGTACCTCAGAATGGGACTCTCTTAGGAGATAAGGTCTTTAAGGAGGGATTAAGCAGAGGCCACACTGGGTAGAGTGGGCCCCAATCCAGCGGCACTGACGGCCTCTTAAAAAGGGGGCACTTGGAGAAAATCACGCAGGGGAGAAGGCCAAGGGAAAATGGAGACAGAGGTCAGGGTGATGCACCTCCCAGCCAAGGGTCACCTAAGAGGGACAAAGGTCACCAAGGATGGCCAAGGAGGGCCAAGGGTCATATAGGAGGGCCGAAGAGTGCCAAGGTTTGCCAAGGATGGCCAAAGAGGGCCGGCAGCAGCGGGAGCTGGAGAGAGACCAGGGACAGATTCTCCCCCAGAGTCTCGGAAGGAACCCGGCCTGCCCTCGCCTGGATCTTGGACTTCTGGCCTCAGAGCTGTGAAAGCGTCCACGGCTGTTGCTTCAGGCCCCCATTCTGTGGGGCTTGGTTTGGGCAGCTCTGGGAAACTGACTGTCCTCCCTGTTGGAGCCAAACCAGCCGCTGGGCCCTATTCTGTGTCCGTGCCGGATGCTCCGCTCCCCAACACTAAAAAGCAAATACTCTGTGCATGGGGGGTGTGCCGCAGACATAAAGAGGGCAAAGTCCCTGCCCCCAGCTGGTGGGAAGCCCATGCAAACCCACGTGGGGCCACCAGATGACATCTCACAGCACATGCCCATGTGATGAGCCTGGGCTCTCACCCTGCGCCATCTCATCCCGTCCTCAGAGTGGACAGGGAGGGGGGGTATGTCCTCGTGTCATCGAGAGGGCACAGGCCCCAAAGACAGAACCCCACCCGAGGGCACCTCACCAACAACCAGGGTGAGAACCAGGACCCGGATCCCAGCAGCTCCGTGGCTGAGGAGATGGGTGTGTGTACAGGACGCTCTTGGCCCCCAACACAGGCGACCAGGACCGAGGAACTGTCCTCAAGCCCTGTAACCTGGTGAGGTTCTGTCCGTCCTGGAAGGCAGAAAGACAAGAGATAGAGACTGTCTGTGGAGAGCCAGGAAATTGTGGCCTCCCCAAGCCCAGTTCCCGTGCACACAGGCGAGTCCGAGACACGGAGGTCGGTCGCCGTGAGACGCTGTCACTTTCTTGCTTGGATGCCAAGAGCAGGACCCTGCATCTCACCCACACCGTGGGTACCTCCCAGGGCAGCGGGAGGCAGTGCCCCCCGGCGGAGTGAGGACAAGGAAGAGTGGCCCTGGGGCTCTGGGCATGGGCAGTCCAGAAACTGCGTGCCCTGCCCTTTGCTTGGGCCCCTCTACCAGCATGTCCAGCATGTGCCCGGGGGCCCTCAGCTCCCCTGGGGCCCAGCCCACCCAAGACACAGCTCTTGGTCGTGAACATGAAGATGAGCCAAACTCTAGTGGCTCTTCCTGAAAGAAATGAGAATGCCCAGCCACGCCCATGCACGCTTTGTTCTTTTTTATTTAATACTGAGGAACCGGAGTGGAGGGGTCCTGCCGGGCTGCAGTAACCCTGAGGGAAGTCAGCAGAGCCCTGGGCTGCAGAAGAGTCCCCCACAGGCTCCCAAGCAAGCTTGTCCTGGTGCATTCAGACTGCTCACAGCAGGCTTTGGGCCCTCACTCTCCAGATCCCAGAGAGCCCTCCAGGGCTCCCGGCTCTCGGGCCAGTGCCCACGTCCTCGAGTTGTCAGCCTGAATTCCTTCCCCCCGAAGTCTGCCCTGAGGGTGCCCCTCGTGCACTGCCCAACCCCCGTGCCAGTGCAGGGCCAGCTTCCCCACAGGACTGCCCACTGCTTCCACCCCAACACCGCCCCGGCCCTGGTGTCCTCCCGGCCATAGCAGCTTGCTGCTGGGCCTTGCCCTGCCCCCACCGCCCCGAGCGCTTGCCCTCCTCTCCCGGGATCGCCCCCAGGCCTCTGTGCCTCACTCTGCAGAGTCAGTGGCTGGGCCCAGGGACCCGCGGGAGCTCCCTCAGGAAGGGGGCTGAGTGTTGTCGGGGGAGGCAGTGGGGGCAGAGCCGAGTCACCAGCCTTTGGGGGTCCATGGGAAGGACAGAGACACCCAAACTCGGTCAATCTCCTCCTGCATCATTTCAGGGCGGACATGCAGATCGTGGACGGCAGTGCCCAGTGTCCAGGCCTAGCCAGTGAGAAGCAGGAGGACGTGGTGGACGAGGATGACGATGACCTGGAGGAGGAGGATGAGGACAGCCTGGCCGGGAAGTCGCAGGATGACACCGTGTCCCCCGCACCCGAGTCCCAGGCCGCCTACGAGGATGAGGAGGATGAGGAGCCAGCCGCCTCCCTGGCCGTGGGCTTTGACCACACCCGAAGGTGGGGGCAGCCGTGTGCTCCAGGATGGGGCAGGGAGGGAACGTGGGCGTCCATCACGAGGGGGACCTCCCTCTTCAGCCACTCGTGAGCCCATCCCTGGCTCAGCCCCTACTCCAGCACAGCCACCTCAGGGCCTCCACACACAGGCCAGGGCAAGGCTGGGCCAGGGGCAACGGGGTCAGGGGCCCTTAGCCCCCCACCCACCCCCAGGGGCCCTGGAGGCTGGAAGCAGAGTGTGGAGGGGAAGGCATTTCCCTGCACTGAGCAGACATGGAGGCCCCCGGCCCTGCAGCAGAGCTGCCTGTCAGCCTGGGACAGCGCGTGCAGCCACTAGAGGGCCGTGGGCACACAGGAGCCAAGCACCCACCATTCTGTGCCGACCAGAGCCACTTCCCCATGTCCTCAGTGTTCGCCACCAATATCGGGCCTGGGCGACACTGCCAGCATTCCCAGATGCCCCTGGGGAGGTCCTTCGGAGGTGGCATTTCCTCTCCAGCCTGGATGCTGCCCCTGAGTCCTGGGAGAGGGAGCCCCGGGCCTCTCTGAGCTGCCTGGGGTCTTAGAGAATTGAAGCCTTCTTCTCCACCCTCCACTCGCAAGACCTGAGCCCCCTGCCTGCTGCCTGATGCGTGTGCACGCACTCACCCCCTCCCTGACCTCTGTCCGTCACTCTCCTGCATCCGTGTGCCTTCCCGTCCAGGCGTCTGTGTGTCCGTGTGTCTGTCTCCCTGTGCATGTGGCTGGCAGAGATGCAGCGGCGTGCGTGCAGGCCCGGAGCTGGGCTTGCAGCATCAGAGAGGCGGCCAAGGCCAGTCTGCTAACAGCAGGCCCTCCCTCTCCCCGGTCATTGGTGCAGGTGTGCTGAGGACCACGAAGGCGGTCTGTTAGCTTTGGAGCCGATGCCGACTTTTGGGAAGGGGCTGGACCTCCGCAGAGCAGCTGAGGAAGCATTTGAAGTTAAAGATGTGCTTAATTCCACCTTAGATTCTGAGGCTTTAAAACATACACTGTGCAGGCAGACTAAGAACCAGGTAGGTACCCGCCAGAGCCCCTCCCCCACCCCACCTGGCCTCCTCAGCCAGAGGACAGCCAGCACTCCTCTCCCGCCGTGGCCCTCCTAGGCCTGAGGAAGCTCTGGTCACGCAAACGCCCCCACGCTGCATCCTCCAGAGAGGCCCCAGCGACCACCGCCCTCCCGCAAGCTGGGGCGCAGCAGGGAGAGGCTGAGAGCCGATGACCCTGGCAGGACCCTCACGAGGGAGCTCACTCATGGACACGGGCAGCTCACCTTCCTGTGGTCCTCAGTGGGAAAGGTCTGTGAGCAGGTTTCTGGCCCGCCCAGCCGCCTTCGTCTCCCTCCCTCTCTGATCTGGGCCCCAGTGGCCTGCAGCCTGGGCTTTTCCCAGGGGAAGAGCTGTCCAGCCGGGCAGTCTCTGCTTCCCAGCTGGAGCAATGAGGTCAGCGAGGGTGCCAGGGTTTTGGCCCCAGGCGCTTCTCGTCTTCTCTCCTCAGGGTAGGTGGCCCCAGGGCCCTGCTCCCGCATTTCTCTCCAGTCTGTAGGGACTCAGGGTCTCATTCAGCACTCTACAGCCCTCCCAGAGGGAACAGGCCTGCCCCAGGTCTCAGCAAAAGCCGTCTGCGTGTCTGTCTTTGTCTTTTTACTAATTCTGTCTGGAGTGTTAACTCGGGTAGGACAGTGCTGGGCTTCCCCACCTTCCCTGCCCTTAACCCACACACGACGCTCCCCAGGTCCCATCCCCACCTGCCCTGTGCTGGGGGCAGAAGGATGTCCCATGAACTAACGCCTGGAAACACATCTGTACTTCCTAAGAATCCCATCGGCCCAGAAACGCTGCACATCCCTGTCCCAGAGGCAGCTCTTTGGTGTCCCCACGGTCACCAAAACAGACATCCCCTGGCAGGGGTGGCTCTTGTTGACCCCCAGTTCCCAGGGCCCTCCCAGACCAGACATGTGTCTGTAGTTTCTGCTGATCACCAGGTGGAGGAAACGGGGGGAAGGGGTGGGAAGGAGAGGAGGCTTCGAAGGGAAGCACCCCAAAGCAGCCAAGGGAGCTGGTGTGCTCAGGAGGCCCCGCACCAGCACCCCAATGTCCTGGCATCACTCGGAGCAGGGGGCGGCCCTCGTCCCTCCCGCTGTCACGCCTGCTCACGTCTTCCTCTTCCAGGCTGCGGGGAGAATCCGGGTCTCTTAGTCCCTTTTGTTCCTTCTGCCCCCTGTGGCCCAGGGCAAGGTTGAGCCAGGCCAGGGCCACGGGAGGCTGGGAACGGACAAGGCTTGGCCCTGCTGGCCAGGGATGGCCTGTCCTGCCCACACGCTCACCTGCCTGTCCAGGATGGCCCGCCCTGCCCATCTGCTGCCTGTCTGGGATGGCCCGCCCTGCCCACGCGCTCACCTGCCTGTCTGGGATGGCCCGCCCTGCCCACGCGCTCACCTGCCTGTCCTGTGTGTGTGTCATCCCCTCCCCGCCAGGCGTATGCAATGATGCTGTCCCTTTCCGAAGACACTCCTCTCCACACCCCCTCCCAGGGTTCTCTGGACGCTTGGTTGAAGGTCACCGGAGCCACGTCGGAGTCTGGAGCATTTCACCCCATCAACCACCTCTGACGGGCTGGGCAGCCGGGGGCCGGTGGCCAGAGCCAGGGCACCAGCCACGGAGGACGGAGGCGGGCGGGGCCCCGGAGAACCCTGTCCCTGCGTGTGGCCACTCCTCAGCATCCTCCCCACCCACCATGGTTCATTCCGACTTTTCCAATGGAAACTCAGATCCTGAAAGTCCCTAAAGCAGTCGTAGAGTCTCACCATCTCCAAGGATTGGTCTTGAGAACACTGTTCAGTGACGGCCATGCAGGTGGCCGTCCAAAGACAGCCAACGGAGCTGCCTCGCAGAATCAGCCAGTGGGCAGGTGGACGCTCTGCTGAGACAGAAGCTGGTGGCCACTGCCGGGTGCCCGCGTGGGGTCGCGGAAGGGAATGGATAGACGGGTGTGCTCAAGAGAGATCACTCAAATGATTTTTATAATGAAATGACAAGAATAACCCTTTTGGTAACCGTATTGACTACAGAGTCTATTTAAGCATGTGGTTTTAAAAATAGACAGTATTTTTTAAAAATCAAAAAATGACTTGCAAATTGTTTTTTAAAAGTAATTTTGCATTGCTATGAAATTTGAGCTCATTTGCAAACCCGAGTCTGCCTGGGAACCCGCACTGTGCCTGGGTGTGTTCTTTATACTGTAGATAATGGAGAAATTTTCTATCTCTGTCCCTATTTGTATAAGCCAAGGTGACGCTGGGTGCCCCGAGGCAGAACAAGAGGCGCGGGGCCACACCCGTGAACCATGCAGACGGCCGAAGAAGTCTTAGGCAGGGCGCCCTGGGCTGCAGGCCTGCCCGAGGCTGGGATGGGAAGTGTGCCTGCCCTTGTGTGACATGGAATTGGTGTCAGGGCCGCCACGTGGCCTTCAGAGGAATCCACAGGTCCCCACCCAAGATCCCTCAATTATATGGGGAAGTCAAGGGCCCATGGCTTGGGTCTGCCATGCAGAGATGTGGCCGGGCACCCATCTTCCTTCCCTCCTCTGTCCCTGCCTCGGCCACCCCACGCGGGAACCCAGCGCCGTCTTCTGAAGGCAGGGCCTTGGCCACGTCCTGGGTCTCCCACCTCCCACCTGACCCCGGCGGCTCCGGTGTCCTCCACGTGGCTGCCCTGGGGAGCAATCCCAGCGGATCGCTCCGGGCCAACAAGCCGCACCTGTGCCTGAGACTCCGGATGGACGACACGGTCGCCACGTCGCTCTTCCTGCGGGTTCTTGGCGAGACACAGCTTGAGAACAGAAGGGCGTCGGGGGAACCTGCCGCAAGGAGCAGAGACAGCACAGCCCCCGGGGCCCAGCCGCCTCCCTCTCTTGGGACGCAACTTCTTCCCCACTCGGATGGGCTTTAAATTATTCCCATAGGGGCCAATTTCAAATAATAATTTTTTTCCCTGATGGAATTTACCTTAATCTGTATATAACTTGTAATTTTTTCTAATTCATTTCTTTTCTTATTTTATTTCCTCCTTAACAGTATTTTTGGCATTAGACATTCTTATTGTGAAGAAATAATGTTAATATAAATATCTGGTGAAGGACCAAAACCGTGTGATAAGGTTGTGTGTCGTGTGGGAGTGGGGCGATTTTTTATGTGCCAAATACCCCCGTCCCCCCCATGAATCCTGCTGTCCCTGCTGCCGTTTACCAGACAATCATATGTTTTTGTTAAATTTGCGTTTCAGTTACATTTGCATTTAAGACAAGTGTTCTATTTATTTCTTGTATTGTTTGGAAGAAAAAATGATGATAGTGTCCCAACAAGAAGAGGAAAAAAATGCCCAAGTTGCCCTTAAAAAAAAAAGAGCGTAAATACAAACAGGAGTGGTGCAAGCCGCCTTAGTGTGGGTTTGTGTCACGCGTGGACATCTCCTCAGGCTTTGTGTCACGCGTGGACATCTCCTCAGGCTGTCCCCAGCGGTGACGGGAGGTGTCCTGGCTGCTCCAGGACAAAAGACAATCGTCTCTGTGGGTGCCGGGCGGTCCAGGCTTGCACTGAAGACTTGCCACGGGGAGGTTCCTGCAGGAGGCTCAACCCGATGGATCACAGTGAAAGGGATTCCTCCCACTGTGCCCAGATCTGCACAACGAGGCAAGACAGGACCCACCTGTGCGTGCGCTGGGGCCATGGGGTGGCCCCCCCGGGGCAGCGGGGGAGCTGCCTGCAGAAGAGCCAGCCGGCGTGTCGGGAAGGATCCAGGATCTGCAAACACAACCGCTCAGGCCTTCTCACGCGTTTCCACAACATCCCCTGGGTCAGACCCACCAGGTACCCCGTAGGAATTTCCAGTTTCCCTTGATCTAGATGGGATTCTTGTAAAAATTCAACCTCAGACATAAACACCCCATTTCTGTAAACCCAAATTATATGGTTTCTTCTGCGAAAGAGTAAGGTGTGTGCTTTTTTTTTTTGCAATATGGCCCCATCTCTCTGAAGTGGGACATTCGGACGGATGGAGCCCTCAGCGTGTCTTTTCAGCAGGAGCAGAACCGATGAGGGCCGCCCTTACCGTTGGTCTCCGGATCCCCCAGTCCCATCCCGCCGTTTCGGCTGTCTTCCTAACCGTCCTGTCTTCTCTTGGCACTCTTTCCTTCCACCTTTCCCAAGAGTCCTGGTTGCACGTTTTAAGTCATATATTTTTGTCCCCCTGAAAATGATGGCAAGCCCAGTTTCTCCTGAGCATTCAGCCCCCCAGGCCCCAGCACTTGGCGTTTTCAGGAGGCCCTGTTCTTAGAGCCCCTGACAAAGGCGGCACTTATTTCCTGGGCTGGTGCGCCCCAAAACACGGCCCCGACACTTAGCGTGGCCCCAGGCCCCAGCGAGCCTCGCCCTCCCAGTTTTGCTCTGCCCAGCAGTGTTGGTGCCCAGAGATGACAAGGGCCAGGGAGCCTGGCCCGGCTGTGAGAATTCAGAGATTCTGGCCTCCAGCTGTCACCACACCGTAACGGGGCCATGTAACTGTGCAGCATGGACAGGGATGCGGCTGTGTCCATGGCCAGGTGGCCAGGGTCAGGGCTGCAAGCCAGGTGTCCAGGGCCCTTCCGTTCAGCCCAAATGCTGCCCCAATGCTAACTCCTTGGATTGTCAACCCCCATCCCCCAAATGGAAATTCCGAAGGAGGCCTCCTCGCGCCTGCCCTCCGCTGCTCCTCAGACCCCAGCCCCCAGTGAGCCGACGTCCCCACCCGTTCCTGCTCTCATCCCCAGGTTGGGCACATGGGGTTCCTCCTCTGTGGGCCTGGCAGACCCTTCATGAGTGGGACCCAAGATATCATTGACTTCAACCCAGAGGATCGAGCCCCTGCACCCTGCCTGGGGCCCTGGGGTGTGGAGCAGTGGCTGGGGTGGGCGTGGTGTGGCCTGAGAGACTGCCCAGCTGGAGAGGCCTTCCTTTACAAGGCCACGCGTGCAGCTGTCCCATCCAGACCCCAACTGGCCAAGACCTCCACGTCCCCAGAGTCCAGCCCTGGAAATTCCAAGGGCCCTGGCGTCCTCTGCCTTCCCCGCTTCCCCGTGAGCGTCTGCGAAACACTTGCCTGGATACATATCACGTATTTCAGACTCGAAGCCTCGAAGCACTGGATTGTGGTCCCCTGCCCCCTCTGTCCCGTCCCCCTGCCCAAGTGACTGAAACCTACTGAGCTATATTCACTGTGCTGTCCTAGGGGGAGGGAGAGCAGAGCTCGCCCCTGCACTGCAGCCTTGGTGGGGAGGGCAAGGCTCTCCTCCCAGCCAGGGACGCCGGGACATAGCTGCTCCTGGTCAGTGGAGGTCAGCCGGGTATCAAAAGCCATGAAACTGTGTCTCTGTAGCAATGAGTGATACTGTGACAAAACCATCCTTGCATTCTTCCTAGAAGAGTTCCTCTGCTACTTCCATTCCATTTTTGTGTTTGTTTTGTTCTTTTCTGTCACTGATCCGTATCACCACTTTTGGAAAAAAAATAAATAAATAAATAAAAGGCAGCTTGAGTTTCCAAACGTGTGATTCACTTGTGAACAAAAGTCATTCTAACAATTGCCTTCAGCGTCACGTGCATTGCCACTGCGCTTTCGGCACAAGGGATGCTGAGCCCTGGTGTCAGAGTTGTAATTTAAAGCGTGTGTGTATATGGACTTTGTCCCTTAAGGTCGATATAAAGAATCCTCGCAGAATCACAGACCTGTGCCGCCCGCCACCTTCTGCCGTTGTTACATTACAGATTTGGTTTAGTTTCGTTTTGTTTTGCTTTTTCTTTTAGAACTGTATAGTATTGAAAAAGAAATCAAATGTAAATGTCTGGTTTTCATATAATGTTTAAAAAGACCATTGAGAAGGAGGCTGGCGCTCGCCCCATGTCCCCCTTGATTGTAAATTGCTTCTGTTCTGTTTATAAGTAAACTGTGCATGACTCCTGCTTAGCGGTCATTATCGTGTCTGTTGGTGAAATTTTTATTAAAAGGAAAATTCTGTAGATGCACTTATTGAATATGTGATTAGGATCTACGTCTGAGACTAGGAGTCCTGAACTGCTGACGCAAAAGAGGCGCAGTTCCCAATTAATACGGAAATCTCTGTGGGAGAAGAATGATATAAGACGTGAAGTGTAGGAAATCATGAAAAGAACAATTTTGCAAATTGCATTCTGATGCTTGTGATGAACACAAATGTCCTTGTGTAGAGACATTTCCTTAAGAGAAAGCCTAGGAGAAGCCGATTTGGAGGTTAATGCTGTAGAATAGGACTGTATACCAAATGTAATCTTTCCAATGCTCCAATGAATTTATACATGAGATTGATATGCAATAAATCTGTGTGCTTTTCTAAGCCTCGGTGCCCGCGAGCTTCATTGAGGGAGAGGCCCCAGGGCTGTGGAAGGGAGAGGAGGAGCAAGCCGGGGCTCGGCCGAGGTCCAGGCTCCCTGGCTTTGACTGAGGAGTCCCGGGGCCAGGCCTTGATGCCCTTGGAGCTTTGTTCCCTCCACCCTCCGGGGCAGACTCCTGGCTATTCCCATTTTCCAGAAAAGAATAAGCTCAGGAAGGCATCAACTCCCTGGATGGCCCCAGAGCGAGCACAGTGACCTCCAGGTGTGTCCCTCTGCCAAGCATGACAGCCTCCAGATGCAGCAGCCTCCAGGCATGTCCCCCAACTGTGCCTGCCTCCAGGTACACAGGACCCAGGGCCCACCCCACAGGCCTTGCCCCAAGGCCTCCTGGGGATGCAGCATTCCCCATTGGAGGTGCTGGGGGAACCCGTCTTCCGTGGCAGCAGTCCCCACGCTTTTTAGCACCAGGGACTGGTTTCGTGGCAGACAGTTTTTCCAAAGACCAGGGGATGGATGGTTTGGGGCTGATTCAAATGCATTACATATATCGTCCACTTTATTTCCATTATTATTACATTAGAGTATATAATGAAATAATTCTACAACTCACCATAGTGTATAATCCGTGGGAGTCCTGAGCTTGTTTTCCTGCAACTAGGCCTTCCCATCTAAGGGTGATGGGAGACAGTGACAGATCATCAGGCATTAGATTCTCATGAGGAGCGTGCAGCCTCGATCCCTCACACTCGCAGTTCACAATAGGGTTCCCGCCCCCATGAGAATCTCACGCCGCCACTGATCTGATGGGAGGCAGAGCGCAGACGGTGATGCAGACGATGGGGTGTGGCTGTAAACACAGAAGAAGTTGGGTTCCGCTGCGCCCCCCATGCTGTGTGGCCCGGTTCCTAACAGGCCAAGAACTGGTCCTGGCCCATGGCCTGAGGTCTGGGGGCCTCTGTTCTAGGCCAGTCCTCAACCCACCCCTTCCTAAGGGTGGCCCTCCCCATGTCAGCCTCCCTGAAGTCTGTGTCCACCAGCACCTCACATGGCCTGACGCTACCCTGACAAGCGACAGCCACAGGGGTGGGATAGGGGGTGAGCTAGAGGTACCGGGGCTGGAGCAGACCCAGTCCCCTCAGGGGCTTCTCTGGTCTACCCCCAGGCTGCCCCTGGGATTCCTTCCTGGGGCTCTCCTGCCTCTGGGAGAGGCTCCATCCCCCACCCTGATTCTGCTCTGACCCAGAAGCCTAGGGTGGGTAAACCTCAAAGGGGAATGTCCAGCCAGACCGAGCCCAGCCTCCCCAACCAGGACTGCCCCAAACCATCTCACCGTCTCACCCACGTAGGCCCCCACTGGTTCCCTGCTGACATAGAGTTTAACTGATGTCACCCAGGTGACCTGGCCTCCCACCCCCACCCCCATCCAGGGCCTCTGAATGTCTCCTGGGCTCCCTCCTGCCCACCCCTCCCAGTGGGCCAGGCCTCTGGAGCTGTGCCCCTCCACCTCTCCCCTCCCTTACCCCCGAGTGCCTGGAACACAGGCCTGGCTGGGGTTCCAGGGAGGTGGGCAGTTATTACCCACACGCGGTCGACAGCCTCGCTTTGGAGTCAACACCGCTGGCCTTCGACCATCTCCCAACAGCATCTTCTTCCGAGGACCCCTGTTTGAGAGTGGCCCAGGCTGATTATAAAACTGATCTTTATGATGCCTGACACCTGCTCACATCAGCCACCACCACAGCTACCGCCTTGGCCATGCCTATGGGAACCTCTCACCTACCTGAGCCCTCAAGGACCCTCCTGCCTGCAGCCTCCCCTCCCCACTCCCTGAAGCTCCCTACCCCTGACCCCTCCGTGCCACCCTCCTCAGCCACTCCAGCCCCCAGGGGGCAGCCCCGAACTCCCAGGACCTACACCACCAGCAACAGATCCTCCCCACCTGCCAGACCACATGGGAGGGGGCCCGGCAGCACCTCTTCCACACGACAAGAGCCCTGGGCTGCCTGTCTGACACCCCCTTATCCATCCCTTTGCATTTGTGTAAGGAGAGGCAGCTGTAGGCAGCTTTTTTACAGGCAGGGAAATATCTCACCTTCCTCCAGCACAGCTGAAGTGCTCAGGGATTCTAAGCCTCCTCGTAGACCGGCATCTTCAGGCTCCAGGTCACGCAGGGGACCCCTTAGCCTCCGTCCACTGAGTCCAAAAATACCACATGCACTGGATTTGGGGCTGTGAGGACTCCTGGGGGCTCCCTGATTCACCTCTCAGTCCCCAAAGCCTGGCTTGGGGCCCATGCTTGGGAGAAGGCTGCTTGCATGAATGAATGAAGGGATGAGTGAATCGGTGACTTGCTGTGAGGGCCATTACTCAGCAGGGATTCTGGGATCACCAGGGCCTCCCAAGTCCACCGAGGGGCCAGAGCAGGCTCTAATTGCAGGTAAATGGAAGCCGGGGGGCTGGGGTCCTCAACAGCAGCTCCTGGTGGCAGCCAAATGGGCCCACGCAGAGGCTGATCTCGGAACAAGATCCCAGACCCGAGTCTGGGGTGTTGAGCATTTTTATGTTCTTAACACCACCACGTGAAGTGTTTACGCATTGCCGGACTAGCGGGGGCAATGGGCTGCAATATTCCAAGGTTCCTTCCCTTCCCGATGTGATTGACGAAGCGTCAGTGAGATCTTAAGCCCCCTCAGTCAGATGTGGGCTTGGCCCCGGGAGCCTGAGGCCCAGAGACAGCTTGAAAGGCTTCTCTCTGGGAAACATGTTTCCGCTCTCAGAGGACAAATTATGTGGATCACAGAACTGATGGATGGCCCTGCTCCCAAAAGTCACTCACAGCAATCGAATGACAGTACCCAACCTCCCCATAATGGCCCTTGCCTGGAGCTGGCCACGCTGGGGCTCCAGGCGAGTGAAAACCCTTCCCATCTTTGTTCAGCCTGGCAAACTTTCTCCTCATTAGCCCTGGAGGGGAGAGGAAAAATCTATGGAATAAGGGAGCTATCTGATAATGGCCCTATTGTCAGGGCGACCCCAGAGGGAAAGAGAACAGAGACTCACAGAATATTGCTGACAAGTGGACTTTGTCTTCCTGCGGCCGGTTCCTCGCATAAAAGACGGAGGAAAAAGGCTCCATTTTGGAAACAGGGAAAAATCAACAGGAGAAAAAAAATGTGTCAATGAGGAATCTGTTTTCTGGGAAAAGAGATGCTTTTTAATTCCCCTTCAGATTCATTTTGGGCCAAGTGAGCTTGTCAGTTATTTGCAGAGAAGCTATTTTGAGAAGCATTAACCTTAATTCTCATGGCAGCAAAAGTCTTCCAAAAATCAAAACGTGTCCTCATTTGGGGTAAAATGGCCAGAGCGAGGGTGGCTTTTGTGCAGACAGAGGTGCCCAGAGAAAGGTGTCCCACAGCATAAGTTGCTCAAGGGGGACTCTGGGACAGAGGCAGCCACCAGCCCCGAGCCTGCCTGCCATCCCTGCTGGTGGAAGGGGTCCGGGCTCTCCACGGCGGGACAATGTCTCCCACAAGCCTTGGTCCTCATTCAGGACAGGGAAGGCAGATGGAATTCACTTCCCCAGTTCCAGGGAATAAGAGAAAGAAATTCTGAGATGACAAGCAGTGGACCAGAGCCCGGGCATGACCTGAACCCCAAAGAGGCGCTGAGGTCCACCCAAGAACCGGAGGGAGAGAGCTGGCTCTTCCTCTGTCCCGCATTGGGGTATGTGGTCCTGGATTCCTGAGCCCATCAGGCCACCCAGAGGCTCCAGGAAGCCAGAAAGGCAGGACAGAGCAGGGTCCAGCTTTAAGACGCGGTGAACAGCCAGGCACTCATCCATGTAAGATCTGCACACCAGCGGCCACAGCAGCCTTGTCATCACAGCCCCAAGCCAGGAAGGGCCCGAACGTCCACCCATTGGTGCCTGCAGGAACTATGCAAAGGAACAAAGACTTCCCAAATGAGAACAGGCAGAGGCCGCTTACTCAGAGCTTGTTGTAGCTAGAGAGCCAGCCACCATTGCCTGCCTGGCAGAGCCTCCAAGGCAGGCGGGGGGGTGGGAAGCTCCAGAGTGGAGATGGGGAGGCTCCAGGCGAGCCCCAACGGAGGCTGTTGGCCTGGGGAGCTGGAGGTGGCTGACCAGAAGGAGGTGTCCTTTGGGATTAGGGAGGGGACCTGTGTAGAGGTGGAATATGAATTGAAGTGGGGACAAAACCTAGGGAAGCCGTCAGTTGCTAATCAAGTGTTGGCCATTTGGGGCTGGCTGCGGCAGACGTTAGTGCTTTTCATTGCTGCAGACTGTGAGCCAGTGTTGTTGTTTTTTTTTTAAATAAAATTTCATTATTAAAGCAGTTTTAGGTTCACAATAAAATTGATCAGAAGGTGTAGAGATGCCCCATGTGCTCCCAGCCCCCGCACGTACACAGCCTCCCCCATTGCCACCGTCCCCCATCTCAGCAGATGAGCCTGCATCCACACGTCCTCGCCCACAGTCCCCGTCGGGGCTCACTCTTCGTGTACATTCTATGGGTTTTGACCAACGTGGACACCACATCAGCGTCATACAGCTGGGCTTCACTGCTCCAAAAATCCTCTGGGCTCTGCCTCTTCATCCCTCCCGCCCTGCAACCCAGGCAACCCGACCTTTTTATTCTCCACAGTGTTGCCCTGGCCAGAATGTCACGTCGTTGGAATCACAGTGTGTAGCCCTTTCAGATTGGCCTCTTTCACTTAGAAATATCCATTTAAGCTGCCTTCATGTATTTTATTTTTCTTTTTTTGAGGGAGTCTCGCTCTGTGGCCCAGGCTGGAGTGCAGTGGGGTGATCTCAGCTCACTGCAGCCTCTGCTTCCCAGGTTCCAGTGATTCTCCTGCCTCAGCCTCCTGGGTAGCTGGGATTGCAGGCGTGCTCCACCATGCCTGGCTAATTTTTGTATTTTTAGCGGAGATGGGGTTTCACCACGTTGGTCAGGCTGGTCTCGAACTCCCAACCTCAGGTGATCCACCTGCCTCGGCCTCCCAAAGTGCTGGGATTACAGGCGTGAGCCACCCCACCCGGCCTCCTTCATGTCTTTTCATGGGTTGACCACTCACGTCTTTTAGCACTGAATGATATTCCACTGTCTGGATGGACCACAGTTTATTTAACCTCTCACCTACTGAAGAACATTGTGCTAGCTTCCAAGTTTCGGAAGCCATGAATAAAGCCACTATAAAGGTTTTTGTTTGGATACGTTTTCAACTCCTTTGGGTGAACAAGGACTGTGGTTTCTGTGTCATACAATGAAAGCGTGTTTACATTTGTAAGCAAACACCAAACCCTTCCAGAATAGCTGTACTGCTTTGCATTCCCATCAGTAACGAAGGAGGGTTCCTGCTGCTCCACATCCTTGCCAGCACTTGGCATCACCTGTGTTCTGGATTTAGGCCGTTCTAAGAGACGTGTAGCAGCATCGCAATGGGGCTTTAATTTGCAGCTCCCTAATGGTGCCATGTGGAGTGTCTCCCCGCTGCTTCCTTGCCTTCTGCAGATCTCCTCTGTGAGGGGTGTGTTCAGGTAGCCACTTTCTTATTACTGAGTGTGTTCTGGTTCTGCACATGGTCCGGACTTTGGTCCATTTCACCTCTGAAAACAGTGATCCATCCATTGGAAGGAAGACCGCTCAGCAATGATGGGACAGCCGCTGGAGCAGGCCTCAAAGCCACGTGACTGAATCTCTAAGCCAGTGTGCCAGTGAAGGGAGCCACGTGCTGGATGGTTCTGTACAACTGACGTCTGGAAAAGGCAAAGCTACAGGATGGGGTGCAGATCCACGCTGGGGGCGCAGACGCAGGGGACTGACTGCGATGGGCACGGCAAGACTTCTAGGGGTGACGGACGCGTCCTATATCACGACCGTGGTTACACAGGTATACATTCATTAAAACTCACCTCGCTGTATATTTTAAAAGGATGATTTTATTGCACGTAAATTGTGCCTTGATTAACCTCATTTGTCAAAAACTGTGTGTCCCACCCATCCCCACTTTAAGGCTGGGGTCTGTCATGGAGCTGCCGTTCCTGGAGGCCCTGGTGCAGCTGAAAGCAGCACTTTACACCCAGGCTCCCCCCCTTCCCGCGACCTACACTGCTAGGCTCACCCAGGCTCCCCCCGCCCCCAGACCTACACTTCTAGGCCAGCTGGCCACCCCACCCTTGGAGAGACTCTTCCCCCACTAAAGCACAAGCTGACCAGCTGCAAGCCCAGTGGGTCCTCGTGACTGGGGGCATGGGGCGGGGTGGAAGGGTGGGTGGCAAGGAGCAGAAAGGGTCTGTGGCTTTGCTGAGGGCCAGTGCCGTGGGCTCCCAGCCTTGCCTGGCCCCAAGCCTTTGGCGTATGCCTACTTCCAGCCCCTCCCAGTCAGCACAGAGCTTCTGAGCAGATTTTCTGCTTGGTATCATTCACAGAGTTTAAAAACACACAGAGCAGCACTGTAGGCTTTGATGGTTACATATGCCCGTAGCAAGGGAACAAAAACGTGGTATGAGATGGATAAATATCAAATTCTGAGTTGTGGTTTCTTCTGGGAAGAAAGGGAGGTGGTGGGCTGGGGGCCGGCGGGAGTGAAGAGGTTTGGAGGGTGGGCTTCAATTTCATGTGCCGTTGTAGATGCTTCAGGGTCCTCTGAATCACATTCAGGTCATCTGCAGAGTGACAGAGACAGAGACAGGAGAGAGAGAACGAGACAGAGAGAGAGTCACTGTTACATCCTGTTTTACGTTTTGTTGCCTCACTGCACAAGCCAGGCCAATGTTGAGTGGCAGTGCTCAGAGTGGACTTACTTGCCAGGCTCAAGATCCCAAAAAGAAAATCATCCATTCTCCAGCGTCAGGTCTGCTGTGAGCTATCGGGTGCCCTTTATGACATGGAGCAAGTGACCTTCCGATTCTACATCACTGAGATTTTTATTTTAATAGGCGTTGTTGGGTTGGAGCGAATGCTTTCTCTTCACCTGTTGAAAAGTTATATGATTTTTCTCCTTCACTCTGTTAATGTGGCAAATTACACTGACTGAATTTCTTTTCTTTTTCTTTTTTTTTTTTTTGAGACGGAGTTTTTATCACCCAGGCTGGAGTGCAGTGACTCCATCTTGGCTCACTGCAACCTCCGCCTCCCAGGTTCAAGTGATTCTCCTGCCTCAGCCTCCTGAGCAGCTGGGATTACAGGTGCTCACCACCATGCCTGGCTAATTTTTTGTATTTTTAGTAGAGATGGGTTTTCGTCATGTTGGGTAGGCTGGTCTTGAACTCCTGACCTCAGGTGATCCATCTGCCTCGGCCTCCCAAAGTGCTAGCCACTGACTGATTTTCAAATATTAAACCAACCTTGCATTCCTAAGATAAGCATCATTCGATCATGAGATGTTACTGATGATATAATAGCTGGATTTGATTTAATATTTTATAAAATAATTCCGTACCTATATCCATGAGGAATATTAGTCTATAATTTTGTTTTCTGGTGACTCTTTAGTATTGGTGTCAGGGCAATACTGGCCTCATGAAATGAATTGAGAAATGTTTCTTCTTCCTCGTGTTTCTGAAAGAGGTTATGCGAGATTGGTATTATTTCTTCCTTTTGATTGAATGTTTAACTGAATTCACCAGTGTTGTCACTAGGGCCTGGAGTATTCTTTGTGTAAAGGTTTTTTTGTTTGTTTGTTTTTTAATTAAGAATTCTTACCATAAGTTTAGGGATTAAAAAAATTTAAAAAACAGGCTCTGTGCAGTGGCTGTCATCTGTAATCCCAGCACTTTGGGAGGCTGAGACTGGCAGATCACTTGAGTTCAGGAGATCAGCCTGGACAACAAGGCAAAACCCCATCTCTACAACAAATTTAAAAATTAGCTGGGTGTGGTGCATGCCTGTGGTCCCAGCTACTCAGGAGGCTTGAGGCAGGAGAATTGCTTGAGTCCGGAAGGTTGAGGCTGCAGTGAGCCATGATTGCACCACTGCACTCTCGCCTGGGTGACACAGTGAGACCCTGTCTCAAAAAATAATAGTAAATAATAAACAAAATATAAAATTGTATGTTTTCAATAGATACAGTGCTATTTTGATTTTCTATTTGTTCTTATGCTAGTTTTGATGATTTGTGTCTTTTAAGGAACATGGCCATTCCATCTAAGTGATTGAATATATTGGCAAAAGGTTACTCAGAATATTTTCGTATCATTTTAACATCTGCAAGATCAGTAGTCGTGGCCCTCTTTCTCTCCTGATATTGGTAATTTGAGCCTTATCTCTTTCTTTTCTAACCTCGTATTATCAATTGTATTGATCTTTTCAAAGATAACCTTTTATTTTATTGGTTTTCTCTATTATTGTCTATGGTACTGATTTCCATTGATTTCTTATTTTTTAATTTACTTTGGTTTTAATTTGCACTAATTTTTTTTCACTTAAAGATGGAAGCTTAGATCAACTTTCAACATGTCTTCTTTTCTAATAAGCATTCAAAGTCAACAGTTTCCCTCTAAGCACGTTAAGGGCAGTCCATACATTTTCATATTACGTATTTTCATTATAATTCAGTTAAAATACTTTCTAATTTCTCCTGCAATTTCTTCTTTGACCTTCAGGTTACTTAAAAGTTCATTGTTTAATTTCCAAATATTTAAGAATTTTTCAGATATCATTTTGTGATTGTTTTCTAATTTAATTGTGTTGTCAGAAAACATACTCTGTGGGATTTCAGTCATTTTAAATGTATGCAGGCATGTTTTATGGCCTAATACGTGGTCTGTCTTGGTGTATATTTCATGTGTACTTGAAAAGAATACGAATTCTGGAGTTGTTGGGCACAGTGCTCTATAAATGTCAATTAGGTCAAGTTGGTTGATAGTGTTGGTCAAGTGTTTTATACCCTTGGTGATTTTGCTATCTAGCGTCCTATCAGTTGTTGAGAGCAAGTGTTGAAACTTTCAACTATACCTGTGGGTCTGGTTTCCTTTCAGCCTGGTCAGTGGTCATCTGCTTGTGTGTATTTTGAAACTGTTATTATGTGGATATGCACTTAGGACTGTCTTCTTGACCAACTGAATCCTTTATTATTACAAACTGTCCCTTTTCCCCATGGCAATATTCTTATTCTGAAACCCGCTTTTGTCTAATATCAGCATTGCCATGCCTGCTTTCTTGTGACTAATAGTTGCATGCGTATCTCTTACTTTCTTTTTACTCTCATCCTATCTATCCTTTTACTCTCATCAAATATAAAGATGATGAATCTTTATATTTGAATCACCCTATCTAATAAGCATCATGTCACTGGGTCTTGCTTTTTATCCAGTCTGACAATCTCTATCTTTTAATTGGGGTGTTTAATCCATTCACATTTAATAAATTATTGGTATGGTTAGATATAGGCTACCATCTTGCTATTTGTTTTCTATTTGTCAGATCTGGTTTTTGTCTTTTTTTCTGTTCCTCTGCCCTCTTTTGGATGAGTATTTTCTAGGATTCAATTCTCTCTTCTCCCTGGACTTATTAGCTGTAGCTCCTCACCTTAATTTTTAGTGTCTGATCTAGAGTTTTCAGTATTTATCGTCATCATTGTCTATGTTTAAGTGATATTATACTCACTGTAAAATATACAAACTTTACTCTGGTATATTTCTATTCTCTCCTGCCTTTTGTACTTTTACTGTAATATATTTCACTTTTACATATAAATTTGATAATACACTGTCGTTATTTTCACATTAGTCTCTGATCTTTTAAAGAACTTTTTTGGGCCGGGTGCAGTGGCTCACACCTGTAATCCCAGCACTTTGGGAGGCCAAGGCGGGCAGATCACAAGGTCAAGAGTTCAAGACCCGCCTGGCCAAAATGGTGAAACCCCATCTCTCCTAAAAAGATACAAAAATTAGCCAGGCATGGTGGTGTGTGCTTGTAGTCCCAGCTACTGGGGAGGCTGAGGCAGGAGGATCACTTGAACCCAGGAGGTGGAGGTTGCAGTGAGCTGAGATCGTGCCACTACACTCCAGTCTGGGCGACAGAGTGAGACTCCATTTCAAAAAAAAAAAAAAAGGAATGCTTTGAAGCACAGAAGAAAAGCCTCTCACATTTATCGACATATTTCCCATTTCCAATGGGTTTCTACTCCTTGTGCAGACCTGAATTTATATCTGGCATCATTTTCCTTTCGCCTGAAAAAATTCCTGTGACATTTCTTATAGTGTAGGCCTACTGGTGATGAATTTTCTCAGCGTTTGCCTTAACATGTCTTTATTTTCCTTTCATTTTTGAAGGATATTTTCAAGAGAAACGGACATCTTGGTTGACAGTTTTGTTTTCTTTCAGCACTTTAAAGATGTTGTTGTAGTTCTCTCAGCTTTCAGTGTTTCTGATGACAAGCCAGCAGTTATTTTTGTCTTTATTCCCTTACGATTTTTCCCTCTGTCACTGGTTTTCAGCCATTTCATTATGAGGTACCTTGGTGTGGTCTGCTATGTACGTATGCTGCCTTGACATCTTTGTACTTATTCTACTTCATTTTAAGGTCCTTGAATCTGTGGATCTATGAGTTTTTATTACATCTGAAAAATTTTCAGCCATTCTTCCTTTTTTTTTTTTAATAAGACAGAGTCTTGGTCTGTCACCCAGGCTGGAGTACAGTGGTTCAATCACAGCTCACTGGAGCCTTGACCTCCCTGGGCTCAAGCAATCCTCCCACCTCAGCCTCCCAAGTAGCTGGGACTATAGGCATGCACCACCATGCCTGGCTAATTTTTGTACTTTTAGTAGAGACAGGGTTTCACCATGTTGCCCAGACTTGTCTCGAACTTCTGGCCTCAAGTGATCCGCCCGCCTCAGTCATGCAAAGTTCTGGGATTACAGGCGTGAGCCACTGTGCCCAGCCATTGCTTTAAACATATGTTCTTCCCTCCCCACTCCCTCCTTTCTGGACCTCCAGTTACACATATTGTTAGACTGCCTGACACCCGATGCCGTCTCAAGGTGGGCAAGGCTCGGTTTCTGCCTTTTCCCTAGGTTTTTCATCTGTGTGCTTCAGTCTGAGTAACTTGTCCTGGCTTCAAGTTTACTGATTGTTTTCCTCTGTAGTTTCATCTGCTGTTAATCTCATCCAATAGATTTTTTGTTTCCTACACTGTATATTTTCATCTTTAGGATTTCCATTTGATTCATTATTATACTTTCCATCTCTCCTTTGACTGTGATCATAGTTTCCTATAAATCCTTGGGTGGTGTGTGTGTATATATTATATATATATATATGTGTGCGTGTATATGTGTGTCCGTGTGTCTGTGTATATGTGTGTCCGTGTGTGTGTGTGTGTGTGTATACAGAGAGAGAGAGAGAGAGACACGGTCTGGCTCTGTTGCCCAGGCTGGAGTGCAGTGGTGCGAGCTCAGCTCACTGCAGCCTCCAAATCCTGGGCTCAAGTGATCCTCCCACCCCAGTCTCCTGAGTAGCTCACCTAGCTAATTTTTTGTATTTTTTGTAGAGATGGGGTTTCACCACGTTGCCCAGGCTGGTCTTGAACTCCTGGACTCAAGCAACTCACCATCTCAGCCTTCCCAAGTGCTGGGATTACAGGCATGCGGCACCACGCCCAGCTGATCCTTTGGGGTATTTTTGATTGTTGTTTTAAATGCCTTCTCTGCGAATCCTGTCATCCGTGTCATTTCTGGGTCTGCTTCTACTGACTGATTTTTTTCCTAGTTATTTGTCACAGGTTCCTGTTCCTGCTTCTTCACAAGTCTAGTAATTTTGCATTGGGTGCTGGAGGTCGTAAATGTGTAATTTTGCATTGGGTGCTGGAGGTCGTAAATGTGTAATTTTGCATTGGGTGCTGGAGGTCGTAAATGTGTAATTTTGCATTGGGTGCTGGAGGTCGTAAATGTGTAATTTTGCATTGGGTGCTGGAGGTCGTAAATGTGTAATTTTGCATTGGGTGCTGGAGGTCGTAAATGTGTAATTTTGCATTGGGTGCTGGAGGTCGTGAATGTGTAATTTTGCATTGGGTGCTGGAGGTCGTGAATGTGTAATTTTGCATTGGGTGCTGGAGGTCGTGAATGTGTAATTTTGCATTGGGTGCTGGAGGTCGTGAATGTGTAATTTTGCATTGGGTGCTGGAGGTCGTGAATGTGTAATTTTGCATTGGGTGCTGGAGGTCGTGAATGTGTAATTTTGCATTGGGTGCTGGAGGTTGTGAATGTGTAATTTTGCATTGGGTGCTGGAGGTTGTGAATGTGTAATTTTGCATTGGGTGCTGGAGGTCGTAAATGTCAAATTGTTTGAGTTTCTGGATTTTACTGGCCTTCTTTTCAAGCATGTTGAGTGTTATGCTGATGCACAGTTAACGTACTTGTGGATCAGCCTGGTCCTCTCAGGACTTGCTTTGAACCTCTGTTAGGTCATGTCTAGAGGAGCTGTCACCCTAGGATTACTTCAGCCCTTCACCTAGGACATGGCCTTCTTTGGTATCTACTGAATATTCTGGGTGGTCAGGATTTTTTCCCTCTGTCCCTGGTTTTCAGCCATTTCATTATGAGGTACTGTGGAGGGGTCTGCTTTGTACGTATGCTGCTTTGACTTCTTTGTACTTCTCCATTGCTTCGAGGTTCTTGGATCTGTGCATCTACAAGTTTTTATCACATTTGGAAATTTTTCAGACATTCTTTTTTTGAGACAGAGTCTTGGTACAGTGGCTGGAGTACACTGGCTCGATCATAGCTCACTGGAGACTTGTCCTCCCCAGGCTCAAGCAATCCTCCCACCTCAGACTCCCAAGCGGCTGAGGTCAACGAGGGATAGTCAGCGAGGGTGCTTCCTTCCTGGTGGCTGGCGTTCCAGCGTCCCCTGGCCTGGTGTGAACTCTGGTTCCCGGGGGCTGGCATTCCAGCGTCCCCTGGCCTGGTGTGAACTCTGGTGTCACTCTGCTCACAGAGCTCCCTGGTCGCCGTTGGTCCCTGGCTTCATGGGATCTTACTCTGCTTATGCACAGTTCAGTATTCAGCCAAAGGCTCAAGTGGACCCCTGTGGGGATTTTGGGGGCTCCACTACGTTGCTGCCTTCTCTCCAGGACTCTTTCGGGGCTCCCCTGCACTGCTGCCTTCTCTCCAGGACTCTGTCCATAGTCCTTGGCCTCCTTGGCTCCCCAACTCTGTCCCCTGCAGCCCAGTGAGGCCACCAGCCTCTCTTGGCCAAAGGCTTATTTGCCTCTTTCTCCAGGAATGTCTGTCTCTGCACCTGTGGTCCAGTGTTAGAAAGAGTTGTTTCTCATATTTTTTGTTCCATGTTTGAGTTGTTTGTGGTGACAGACAAGTCTGGTACCGACTACTTCGTCATGGCCAAAACACCTGACATGTTTTAAATTCTCAATTTGGGGAAGATACATGGGGTTGCTTTTATATATTTTTATATAAAAATATAAATACTATATGCATGTCTTTGTAAACCAGAAATGGTCCCTAATGATGACTAGGGATCCTGGGCTTTGGCGTCAGACAGACCTGGGCTCTAACTGTGGCTGGGCCACTTACCAGCCAGGTAACAAGGGGCAAAACATTTCTCCTCTCAGTTAAGAGGGGGGCATCTGAGGGGGTTTCTGTAAGAATTCATTAAGATGATGCATGCAAGGCCCCCAGCATGAGGCTGGCACATAGTAGGTGCTTAACGGGAAGTAATGACCTGCTATTTTAGGGTACAAGGAGGAGGGGCATTTGCTCCTCAAACCCAACCTTCTTCCCACCAGCCCAGCCCCCCCAGCCATGGGCCTCCACCCACCCAGCAGAGGCGTCTCTGTCCTCCATCCCACTCACAGCCGCGCCCTTGGGGCCCTTTCCCAGCTGCCTACGGGCTGGACAGGACACCCATGGAACTGCAGTGGGTAACAGGGCAGCCCAGCGTTGAGGGCCTGAGAACTGAGGGCTGTCTTGGCCTTCCCTCCACCCCATGTGCTCCTTAGGGCCCCAGGGAGGGAGGGGAGCAGGTGGGAGCACCGCCCACTCGGCCTGGCAGGGAGGACAAACCTGCCCAGCAGCCTCAGCTCACCCTCAGCCCTGGACATCTACCCTGGAAGGTCGAGCCAAAAGGCCTCCCGAGGGGCTGCTGGCCTCAGGTACCACCTAAGGCCGCGGGCTGTCTGTGCTGTGGCCCCAGTGGCTGAGTAAAAGCTTGGAAAACTTAAAGCAAGGCCCGCAGGAGCTCAGGCCACCTCAAGCCGCAGGAAAGGAACTCTGCTCCCGCAGATAGAGGTGTGCTTTCTGGCTGGCACACTGGTGCTCGGCCAGAGCGCTGCCCACCCTACAGCAATGCACAGTGGCTGTTAAGCTTGGGGGATCCACATCTTCTCCCCTGCCAGTAATGTGGGAGGGGAAGGCCCCCAGGGCAGGCTGAGCCACAGGCTCGGGATCCCACCACAGAGGTGCAGGAAGTGCCACGGGCCGACCCCGCTGACAGGCCTCCCCGGAGTCTCTGTCTCCTTGCGAGCCCCTTAGGTCTCCAAGCTGGTTCCTTCCAACCTCTCCCTTAGGCCTCATGCCAGGGCGATCTCCTGCGTCAGCATGAGGCCCTCATTTACAGCGGAGGTGACAGAGGCACAGAGAGGTCCTGCCGCCAGCTCAGGTGACATCCCCAGCAAAGGGACTGACCCAAGCACACGCTGAGTGGCCTCTGGAAGCCAGCAGGACATGGGGAGACGAAGCCAGACCCAGGGTGGCTGAACGGGCCCAGCAGGGGCTGGACAGAAGGTGTGGGGTTGGGGGTAACGTGGAGGCAGCCACTGAAAGAGGGTTTTACAGGAAAGCACTCAGTGGGAATCAGGAACCTGGGTCCTGCTGACTGGCCTGGTGCAAGGCTTCTGTCCCCTCACTGGGCCTCAGTGACCCCACCGCACCTCAGTCCCCTCACGGGTCAAGGCTCCGGGACACCCCAGCTCCCTCCGGCAGGCCGGGCCTCGTCGGTGCAGTACCCATCATGGACTCAGGAGGGCAGCAGCCACCTGCCTTTCCCAAGAGCTGCCTGGAAGTGGAGCCTCCCCACAGGCGCCTCCAGGTGGAGGCTGCAGCCCACAGGGGTCAACTCTTAGCTCCTCCCTCATCCCCCCTCCCCCCCGGGGGGATGGATGGCCCACGGGACCCATCCCTGAGGCCAGCCTGTGCCCTGCCCAGATGGCACCTGACACCCAGGCAGCCCCAGCCACAGGGCAGACATTGGGGGACTAGTGGGTAGGGCGACCAGTGCAGGAGGGGCAGGGCAGGCCGCCCCTCTACCTATGACACCTGAGAAAATGCCAAGTGACAGCCCCAGAGCCTGTGGTGTCTCCTCAACCCGCAACGGGATCTCACGGCCGCCCAGGCCAGGGAGGCAGGTCCTGGGAGGAGGGTGGTCAGAGCCTCTGGCTGGCGCACCGGTGCCCGGCCCACGACCCCAAGGCCTGGGGTCAGTGAGGGGACGCTGGTAGAAGCTGACCCAAAGCCCAGTGTGGATGTTCACATGGAGGCCTTTGGCAACAGGCCTTTCCTGAAAAGGGGATGATGGAGGCAGGTCAGAAGTGGGTCTGAGCCCTGGGACCTCAGGTCACATTCCTGAATGGCCAGGCCCAAGCTTGGGAGGCTTGGCTCAGCCCCCAGCCCCTCCCACGGCACCAGGTGGCCTGATTCCTGAACCCCCAGCTGGGGGGCTGCTGCAGGCTCTGCCCGGGGCCCCCCCTCACTTTCACACGGGTTCCCAGCAGGCGGAGCAAGGAAAGGCCAGGCTCGGAGTCCAGGCTCAGCCTTGTGCACGAGGGCGAGCGCCTTCCTTTCCAGGACTCGGTCCTTCTCTGTGAAATGGGGATGACCGCGACTCAACCACACCAAAAAAGTGGCCAGAGTGCTTTGCGCCCTCTTGGCTGTCTTTGGCCGCCTGGCTTCCAAGAATCCAGAGGGCCGGGCCTTTCTACAGCAAACATCGGTCCCCGCAGGGCTGGTCTCCTTCCCCGAAGGCTTCCTGGAGGAGGCAGTGGAGCGGGGCCTGGAAGGACAGTGACGCAGGAGGGAGCCGAGCCGCTCTGGCCCCACGCCTGGCAGGCGACGCCCGGGCCGGCCTCGAGGGGGCGTGGGCGCGGGGAGGGAAGGCGCAGGCACCGGGCGGCGGCGGCTCGGCGGGAATCGAGAGGCGCGATCCAGTCCGGGCGATCACGTGGGCTCCAGCCGGCCCAGGTGGGGCTGTGACCTGTGACGCAGGCGGCGCCGCCACAGGTGCCCGGGACGCGCCCCGCCCCCTCCCCGGCCCTCCCCGCCCGGGCCCTCGGACCCGGAGCAGCCCCGCCCGCCCAGCGCCCACCTGCGGGGCCGCAGCCGCCGCCCTCCAGCCAGACCGCGCAGGAAGTGGAGGAGGCGCCCCGGGCCGCACCGCGCGGCCGGAGGAGAGAAGCGGCTGCAGGACAGGACAGGACCCGGCGCTGGAAGCTGCACCGCCAGCGCGCCGCCCCTCCGTCCCTCCGCCCCGCGGCGCAGGTGAGCCGGGGGACAGGTGAGTCGGGGCTCGGGGGAGCCGGGTGGGGGGATTAGCCCGGGGGAGGCGCCAGGAACCCGGGGCGCTTCTCCTCCCCCTCGCTTTTCCCGCAAGCCCCGCCCCGGCAGCCGCAACAACTTCGCGACCCTCCTGGGGCTCCGCCGGGGCGGGAGAGGCGGGGCTCGCGGGCTGAGCCGGATGCGACTTTGGACCCGCCCCCCCCCACACACGAGGCAGCCCCCTGCTTGCCCCCGCCCGCTCGCTCGCTGCCCTCTCTCGACCCCGAGTGGCCGCTTCCTCTTCCTAAAGGAAAACTTCCATGCAACCGGAACCTGGGTTCAGACTTGAGCGCGGAGGACTCTGGAAGCCCCAGGGAGTTTGAAAGAGCATGGGCTGGGGGGCGGAACAGAACGACCCTCCCGGGAGCTCTTTGGGGAATCTGACACCCAAACCTGCTTTGGCCCCAAAATTTCAGAAAAGCCCCGAGAAGGAAGAACCCCACACCCAAGACAAACCCAAACCATACGCCCGTCCCCCACCCTTGGCCTTGGTGGGCGGTGGCAGGGAGGGACCTGCTTTGTCTCACCTGAGAAGGGAGATGGGGAGGGGTGCGTCCCACCTACCAGGGAGCCGTGGCCGCTTGTCTTGGCCGCTCAGCCTCTTTCTGCGCCTGTGAAATGGGAAC
The DNA here is from genome assembly GCF_028858775.2 of Pan troglodytes. NCBI lineage: Eukaryota > Metazoa > Chordata > Mammalia > Primates > Hominidae > Pan > Pan troglodytes. The sequence continues at coordinate 228,630,516 of NC_072398.2, read as the reverse complement.
AGTATCCCTTTTGAGATTTGAGTAGGTGGGGGGACTGAGGGAGTGGCAGCGATGGCAGGTCTTGGTGACCTGCATCTGACCTGAATCAAGGCCTGAATCTTCTCTGTGTCCTTGAGGGGAACAGTCTGTGCACCACCTAACATGGGGGCCTAGGGGGTGCGTGTGGGCCTGGCTGGGACCAGCAAGAGGGTCCAGGTGCTGTGCCTGGCTGCAGGCCCTGACCCCTCCGTGGCATAGTTCCCAGGCGTGTGGGTTTCAGGCTCACATCCTGGCTCTCTGTGAACTAAGCAGCTCTTGGGGCCTCGGTTTCCTCATCCGTAAAATGGGACTAGTAGGAGTGTTGAGTTAGAAGATGTTGACCCACAAGTGTGCCAGGCAGACGTGGCCCCTGCTGTGCGATGCCCACAGCCAGCAGAGGGGAACAGGGTGAGATGAAAGGCACTGTCCAGAGCAGGAGCCATGGGCTGAAGGTGGGCACTCCTCACCCACCCCAGTCCTGCTGGAAGGGAGGTGTCTTGGGGGCTTCCTGGAAGAAGTAAGTCACCTGGACCAAAGTCACCTGGAGGGTGGGATGGGCCCTCCCCCCACCTGGACACTGGGGAGAAACCCTTGTTGGGGGGGCCTCCCTGAGGTCGCTGGCTCTTCAGGGGCCATCTCTGACCCACAGGACCACCCTATGTGGGAGGCACTTTCTACCTACACATGAGGAAACTGAGGCACAGAGGTGAAGCAGTGAGAAGCGGCGTGCCAGGGTCCCCCCAGCTCACATGTGGCGTGCAGGTCCCCATCCTGAGGATGACCGTCTGTGTTCACGTTGTGATCCAGGCGCAGGCGCTCCCCGCGAGTTTGGGTCTGAGTTTTCGTTTTGGTTTCCAGATGGATCTGGGCTGCTCCTGTCCTTAGCACAGGGGACCATCCGTCTGGAGCAGCGTCCTTATTTCTAGTGACTCCCTGGCTGAGGCCAGAACCCCCACTCCCCCCGGTCCCCATTTGGGGACAGCCATCCAGGTCAGGACAGGGCCTGGCCAGCAGTCCCACCCCCGCAGGCCACATTCCCTCTGCACCTGGTTTCCTTACCTGCCCTGGAAAATACCCACCTTCCAGAAGTTTGGGGAGGGGCAGAAGACAGTGGATGACGGGGCATTCAGAGGGCACTGTCTGTGTGTCTGTCCTACAGCGGGTGAACGGGTGGCAGGAGACCTGTCACCCACATGGGCACCTGTCAGAGGCAGGCTCTGATTCCCACCCTTTGGGGGAACCCCGTGAGTGGCAGCAGAGCCAGGGACAGCAGCTGGGTTTATGGGATGTCTCATTCAGAGCCGGAGCTGGGGAGTGACTGGAATGCACTTTGGGCTGAACCAGCTATGTCCAGGTGGGAGGGCCAGGTGCACTTCCCCGCCCCCACCGCGCAGGGTGGCTCTCTGCTTAGCTGCCTAGGGTTTCCCTACCACAGCCCTAGGGACCTTGATCCAGATAACAGGTCTCTCCAGCAGCCTTGCCAACCAGTAGCCAGGACTCCTGACTACCAGCAGTGTCCCCAGACGTTGCCAAATGTGCCCTGGGGGGGCAAAACTGCCCCAGTGAAGGCCGCAGAGCCAAATCCCTGGCCACCTTGCAAACGGAGCTGGCTGATGTGTGCTGCATGATTTGCAAAAGCAAGCCCTCCCCCCGATTATGTGACTGAGTCCGAAGTTTGACGGGCAGAATTACCGGAGTACAAGGGCATCATTGTAGCTTGAGTTTGCCTTCACTGAGGTTGGATGGACAGGTGCTAGAGAGGCCGCGCCCCACTGGGCCGAGTGGGGTCAGCCAGACCTAGAGGCCAGGGTAGGAGGGACAGAAATGCCTGAGGGTGGGACCACATGAAGCTGGAGGCCTGTGCAGCATCCTAACCGGAGGGGCAGCAAACTTGGGGCAATTGGGTCCTGGTGGCCGTGACAGCAGCTGTGCCCAGAGCCCAAGGCGCTGGCTGGGAGATTGTACTGCTATGGGGATGCAGGAGGCACGGGGCTGGCGCCCACTAGACTCACTAGAGGCCCATCTCTCCGGAAGGATAAGGGGGCAGGAGGGCGGGGCTACAGAGCGGCCCACCCAACCAACACTGGGTCCGAGATCCAGCAGATCAGCCAAGGCCAAGTACGGACAGGAACGGACAGGCTGGGCAGGGGGCCCTGAGACTGGCCAGCGACCACAGATTCCACATGCTCGGACAGGCCAGGCGGGGGCCCCTGAGACTGCCCAGAGACCATGGATTCCGCCTGCCCGCCTCTGCTGCACGCCTCCTCCTGGCAAGTCCCTCGTGCCCCATAACTATATGTGTCGGGGATACCAGGTGGGGTATTTAGTGGTAAAGAGAAAAGAGAGAGTTCTGGGCCCCAGGGCTCAGCCATGGGAGGTCCTTTCCAGCCCACCCTGAGCAGAAGCAGCAGGAAGTCGCCCAAAAAGTGGCACAGATGGGCCCAGAACCTCTATGGGGCTGCCCTGGCCCAGCCTCTGCTCATTTTGAGCCAAGTCCCCTTGCAAGTTGGTTCTTGGCACGGAACACCAGGGCCTCTCTGGGAAGACACAGAATCAAGGTACTAGGAGACCAGGGCAGAGCACGTGCCGAGGCAGGCATTTGCTCTTCAGTGTGGAATCTGAGCCCGACTGTGGGGACACGAACAGGAAACTGTCCCTGCCCCGCAAGGGCTCACAGACATGGGGAGATAGGACAGACAGCCAGCCAGCCTGCGGCTCCCTCTGCCCTGTGCATGCCCTGTGCTGAGCCCCCGCTCAGCAAGTCAGGGCTGCCTTTGCTGGGGAGCAGGTCTGCCACTGGCCCGCGTGGCTGCTGCAGGAAATCGGACCTCTCTCTGCGGCGCTGCAGCCGGGACAGCATGGCCAGCTGCTGAAAGGAGTCTGCCCTCTCAGCCCCTCCCCTTCACTGGCTCCACCAGGAGCAGACCAGCATCTCAGTGAGGAAATGGAAAGAGGCCACTGTAGAAACCAGCCGGCCTGCAGGAGGGGCTTCAGGATACAGACCTGGCATGGGGCTGGGGGTCCCATTGGGCCCTCCTAGTCAGACACCTGTGCTCAGGGTGTGTGCACTTGGACCTCCCGCCATCATAAGGCCTGTCTCCTCAATAGAAGCAGAAACAATCAACCACCAGCAGCAGATGTTTGAGGAAAGCCCTGTGCCTGAGAGACAGAGGCCAGCAGAGGCGGAGACAGGAGGAAGTATGTGGCAGGGGCGCAGCTCCAGCAGCCAGCGACAGAAAGAAAGAAACTCGCTCCAGAGAAAACGTAATCCTTCCTAAGACAATAGAAGATGTTACACCCATAAAGCAAGAGCAGGATGCCAGGAATGAAGAGCAGAGGGCTCTTTGAGGATAATGAAAATGATAAGACCAGGGGCCAATAAGAAGTCCAAGTAGAGAAAACCTCACACAGAGAACAAAGTAGGGGAGGAAAGGTAAGGAATTAGGAGAAAACACCAGAGCTTAATACTCATTAGTGGGTATTCCAAAAAGAGAAAACAGAGTGGAAGAGATAATATGAAAATCTGCGCAGCCCTAGACAAGAGTGACCGCCTGGCAGGGTTCCACCCAGTGCCTGGCTCAGTGGACTAACATGGACCCTATGGAGGCACATCAGCACGACAATCAGAGCTCCCAGGCTGGCTCAGTGAATGAATGTGGACCCTACCGAGGCACATCACCAAGACAGCCAGAGCTCCCAGGCTCCAGCAGGTGCGCCAGACCCTCAGTGGGGCCAGGGAGAACCACACACCAGTTGTGATCCGAGAAAGAGATCGAGACACTGGGGCCCTTCCCCAGCAACTCTGACAACAAGGGAAGGGCGCTGCCCGACTCTGGGAGAAAACCATCTACAGTGGGAATGCTCGTCTCCTCACCAGTCAGGGGAGAGGAAGAAACAAGACATTTTCAGGCAGTCCAAAAGATGGCTCCCATGTGGCTTCCTGGGACAGTGCCTGGGGATGTCCTTCAGGGCAGTGAGGGCCGGGAGCAGGTGAGAGGGGCCCCGGAAGCAGCAGAGGAGGTCCTGGGATCCGCCCAGGGTGAGGCCCAGAGCACTGGGCCCTCTGGAGAGGGAGGATGGGGGGTGTTTGGGAAAAACACTGAGCTGGCCTGCCAGACGTATAGAATATATTCTCAAGAAGCACATGGCAGAGACGCCGGAACACTCGGAAAAATTAACTGGGGAAACCAGGCTGGTCAAATGAGAGAAAATCATTAACAAGACGTGGACAAGGCCCTGCCCTGGGGCTCAGCGCCTTGTGCCGGCACAGACATTGTGTGATGGGGCCGGCCGTGATGGAGTCCTCGTCCAACAGGCAGGGAGGGGGTAGGAATGCCCATAGGTGGGGGTCACTGAGAGCAGGCTGTGCCTTTTTCTGGGAAAAGCTGAGGAGCCCAGAGCAGTGGACTCCGGGGATCAGGGCAGCGTGGAAGAGGGGACGCTGGGCTTTCATGCTAAGTCTTTGGTGCTCGTTGACTTTTGAAACGGTGTCTGTGTCTTCATAGTTCTTTAGAAAAACTGAAAAACAGAAGGCAACGGGTGCCTGCCAGGGCCACAGCTCCCGAGAGCCGGCTCCTGGAGGGCTCTGGACTGCCCACACCCCTCAGGCTCTCTGTTAGGCCTGTGGGTGCGGCTGCCTCGCGGGGAGCGGAGGTCACGCCCAGCAATGGCTCAGGCTCTGGCTCGCCTGACAGGTTCCCGTTTGGGCGCCTTCTGGCAGTGGGGCAGACTTTGACCTCTCCTGGGACAGCCGCTGCCAGCCAGGGAGTGCTGCCAGCCAGGGAGTGCTGCCAGCCAGGGCCAGGACACCGTCTCAGAGGACGTGGTCAGGGACAGTCAGGCCTGGGCAGTCTGACCCCATTAGGAAGGAGGAAGGCCTCTATGAGAGTCAGAAGGCTGAGACAGTGCAGGCTGGGGTCTCTGTATTTGGGGGCTGTGGGGTCTTGGGGACATTTGTTTGGTGGGAGATGGGGCACAGTGATGGTGTGGGCATGTCAACCCACATCAAATGCCCCCCAGGTAAAGTAATCACATTTAGAATAAAAGGACTGCAGGGCCGTAGACCGCCTACGCTGGCCACCCGCTGGAGTGCGCTCTGCTTGGCGTGTAGACAGAAGCCTAAAAGAAACGGATTTCTCGGCCAGGCCTGGGTAAAACGCAGACACGCTACTGTGAGCGGGTGATCCTGGGATGGTGCAGACCAGCGTCACTCTGGTCGGTGTCATGGACACCAGCCCCGGGGGAGGCCTGTTGTGTCTGCCGCTGTCCTCGACCAGTGATTCGGAATGTCCTGAGGAATGTACCCTCCCGGCCAGCGTGGGGGCCGTCCCTCCCTGGGGCCTGGGAGGCTCAGCCGCACGTGCCTTCCTGGGATGGTTTTAGCAGAGAATTTGTGTCCTGGGAGAGTTTGGTGGCTCCTGGGGCTGAGCAGGGACAGAGGGGTGTCCCAGGTGCCCTGTGGACACTCCAAAGGTGCTAATCCAGGTCAGTTGTGTGGCTGACTGTAGGCAACCTCCCTGCAGGAAGTGACTTTGGGCGAGTGACTCAGCCTTGTTTTCCCATCAGAAAAATCAGTTTCCACCCGCAAGAGACTCCGGTCATTTTCATGTGTGTGACGTTCTGGGTGTATAGGAGGCATACTGAGTGGTGGTGGTTGTTGTTTTTATTTTTATTTTTTAAAAGGGAAAGAATGAAAGCAGTGAGTTTTCTCCATGTCGTTACCTTTTGAACCTACGAAGCTCCCTCAGCATAGGTAGCATGAGCTTGTCTGTGATTCGGCAAGGCCTTGGTCACTGCGGCGCAGACGCAGGCCTCACGCCGGCCAGGCCTGTTACACACTTTGCACGCTTTACACTTCCCACCGTACCTTCAGGAGGTGGACCTTGCTCTTATCATGCCCATTTTGCAGATTTTGAAACTGAGGCACGGAGAGGCAGCGTCACTTGCTCATTGATCACATGCCTGGGTCAGGGCTGCTCCCTGACACGTGTGGGGAGCCCCTGAGCAGCAGAGGGGAAAGCTGGGAGGCCTGAGAGACCAGACCCTTGGAATCCATTGCTCAGTGGCCTGAGGGTTGCAAGTGCCCAGGGGGGTTGCAAGCAGCCCGGGGCGTGAAAGCTCGCTGTGGGCCTGACCGCTGTGGCCGAGCAATGCGCCGTCACTCAGGAGGTGATGTGTAGCCACAACAGCCCCGCAAAGTGCCTGGAAACAGACCTCTGGGCCCGGCTCCTGGAGGCCGTGTCGGCTGGGGGCTCTGCACATCTCGGTCACACGGGGTCCAGGCCATTGGGGCTCTGCCTGGCCACGCGTGCCTATAGTCATGGCAGCCAGGGAAGACGCAGAGGCAGGTCGAGAGCTGGCTCTCCACATTCCTACCTGGCAGGCACGCATGTCCCAAAGCCAGTCTCAGGACTGTGCCATTCCCAAGGGGCAGAAGGGCAGCCCTGCCTCGGGTCTGGAAGGAGGAAAGTGAGAAATGGGAAGCAGCAGTGTCAGGGGCAGGGTGCCAGCCCCGGACCATGAAGGGAACAGTGGGGTAGAGATGGGCTCGGGGGCACGCGCTGCCAGGAGGGGCGGGCAGGAGTGTGGCGGGGGCGGGGCAGCCCACGGGGTGTGGGGATCAGGCTACAGAGATGTCTACAGGGCAGCTCCCGCTCTCTGCTGGGTGGTGTACGTGGGCTGCCACCCCTGCCACCACCACACCTGCCCAGTGGCCAGGTGTCATACCGGACTCTCGGGCTGGTGACTGGTGGGGCTCCTGAGACCAGAATTGTCAGCTTTATGCCCAGTTCAGAAACGTGGAAAAATGCAAGCGTGTTGCCTGGTGTGTGGAAAGTTCCATGGACAGTCCGCGACAGTCATGTCACTGTGTGGCTAAGAGAGGGGAATCACACTGGCCTGGGCTCGGGCCGGGAGCATGTGGGCAAATGCACCTGCCCCCCCCCCCCAACCCAGCAGAGCCTGGCTCAGGTGCCTGGAAGACCCCAATGAGGCAGAGGCTGTGGTCACTGCCGCTGTGGCTGATGCCGGCCTCAGGAAGCCCCCCAGTGCAACGCCATGACCCTTGCACTCACCATGAGGAAGTGGTTCCAGGAGGCTGCATGGCTGCCAGGTGTGAGCCAGGATTCCAGGCCAGGTCTTCAGGGCTCCAGGGCCATGCACCTGAGCTGCCCCACCTGCCTCCAGGCTCAGGAATGTGTCCTCAGCGCATGCTGCCCATCAGAGGAAGCAGTGTGGCCTCCCAGCCTCCAAGGTCCAGCCTACCCCCATAGGCTGTGCCCACCTGGTCCCTTGGAGCTCGGAGAACCAGCGCCTGCCCAGTCCCATCCTGTGTCCAGCCTCTGGCCTCAGACATGGCTGGCTCCCGGTGATCAGGACTGGCTGTGCCGCTGACCCACTGTGCTCCTGGCTGCGTCGCTGTCCTTGCCCGCTGTGTCCTGGGAGCTGTACTGGAGCCCCGGCCAGACATATGCAAAGGAGTAGGGGGGTGGACACCCGCGGGGGCAGGGGAGAGCAGCCTCACGAGACCTCACTTCTGCCCTTCCCCCAGGACCCCACAGCCGCCCAGCATGGCCCAGCGGCACTCAGACAGCTCCTTGGAGGAGAAGCTCCTGGGACACCGCTTCCACTCGGAGCTCCGGCTCGATGCCGGGGGGAACCCAGCCTCCGGGCTCCCAATGGTCCGTGGCTCCCCGCGTGTTAGAGACGATGCCGCCTTCCAGCCCGAGGTCCCGGCACCCCCACAGCCTCGGCCCCCGGGGCACGAGGAGCCATGGCCCATCGTCCTGAGCACAGAGAGCCCGGCGGCCCTCAAGCTGGGCACCCAACAGCTGATCCCTAAGAGCCTGGCTGTGGCCAGCAAGGCGAAGACCCCAGCCCGCCACCAGAGCTTCGGGGCGGCTGTACTTAGCAGGGAGGCCGCCCGGCGGGACCCTAAGCTCCTCCCAGCCCCCAGCTTCTCCCTGGATGACATGGACGTGGACAAGGACCCCGGGGGCATGCTGAGGCGGAACCTGCGGAACCAATCCTACCGGGCGGCCATGAAGGGCCTGGGGAAGCCAGGTGGCCAGGGAGACGCCATCCAGCTAAGCCCTAAGCTCCAGGCTCTGGCTGAGGAACCCAGCCAGCCTCATACTCGGAGCCCGGCCAAAAACAAGGTAGGGGCCTGCTCGTGTGGACCGTGGGGAGGGGGCTGCTAGGCAGAGGGGCGGCCTGGCCGTCTCCACCACCGTCATCTTCTGCATCATGGCAGCTGCCGTTAGTAAGCACCTGCTGCATGAGGGCTCTCGACTGGTTTATTCCAGTTCAGCCCAGTCTGTGAGTGTGAAGATCCCACCTTACAGATGAGGCAGCAGAGGCTCGGAAAGGTCGAGGGTTCTACCGAGGCCCCCAGACTCTGGTGTCCCCGCTCCCAGCCTTGGTGGAGGGCAGATCCCTGGAAGGGCCCAGTCCCTGTTTCCGAGCTCCGGACAGGAGCCGGCCTGCCTGGATGATAGGGTTCAGGGTGACCTGGCTGCAGTGACTGGCCTGGGCTCCATCTGCCCCGGCAGCTCCAGACAGGGACTCAGGCGGGAGGGACTGAGGCGGGGCAGCTGTGCGGTGGCCTGGGGCTTAGGAGAAGTCTGCACATTCCCTCTGTACACAGAGCCCTGCTTCCCTGCCTGCTGGTGGTGGCTCTAGGTCTGGGGCATGGTGGCGGCAGACCCTTTGCTGGGCAGGGTGTAGCCTGACTGCATGTGTCACTAGGGCCCAGGGGACAGAGCGTCCAGCTGGGGCTCCTGGGCCCAGTGTCCCTCATCCTCGGAGTCACCATCCCCTGTGGCTGGGGGCCAGGCCTTCATTTCAGGCAGCCCTGGAGCTGGAAGCCACGTTCAGGGAGAGTTGCGTGGTACCTGGACACCCACCCAGCCAGGACTGCGACTCTGGCCACCCTGCTTGGTCTCTTTAGCTGGTGGGTCTGGGCTCAGGCAGGGCTGGGGTAGGGGAGGCGAGCTGCCCTGGAACCGCCCATCAGGAGGCCCTGGCAGCCCGAGCACCCTCAGGAATGCAGAGCAGATGCAGGGCTGGCCCCAGGGGCGTCCTTCTTGTTGGGCGCCTTGCTCAGACGTGTTGGAAAACAGGCCCCAAGCATATGGGCTGCCTCAGTGAAGGACGAGGGTGGGGGCAGGTGCTGTGTGACCCAGATGAGTTCCTGAACCTTCCTGAGCCTTGGCTTCCCCATGTGGAAACAAAAATCACAGCCGCCCTCTGGGCATCCTCTGGGCAGTGTCCACGGAAGGCGCGTGCCAGAGCGTCTTCTTCACTGGTTGCCGTCCCAGCTGCCTCCTCAGGCCCAGCTCCTGCCCAGACTGGGAGTGGCAGTGCCAGCCTCAGGAGATGCCAAGACCACCTGTCAGAATGTCCCATGGGCGTCCACTGCAGGCCCATGGTGGCTGAGGTGGGGTCCCCCGTGTCCCCAGCACCAGCCACTGTCCTCGGTCACAGCTCTCTCTTGTTGTGCCTACCTGAGACGCCCAGGACTCAGAAATGCCTCGGCACCTCTGCCGCAGGCCCCTGCACCCCAGCAGCTGGAAGGGCCCCAGCACTCTCTACACCCACCAGGCCCAGGCCCATGGGGCACCATTCATTCATTCACTGTTTATTTCATGCAGTCAGCAGACACTTCCTGGGCACCTGCCACATGCTTGGTGCTGGGGTTCCAAAGTGAGCCCACGGGCGTGGGCCTGGTTCTCAGAGGGCCTCCAGCGCAGGGAGAATGCCGAGGGCTGGGCTGAGGGCAGCTCGGGGGTGCTGGGAGCACAGAGGAGGGGGCTCCCCATGGCCTCGGGTCAGGGTAGGGTCCTGGAGGAAGGAGGGTTAGCGCAGAGGCAGACAGGAGGAGAGGACAGGGTCAGGGGGTGGGGGAAGCAACAGCTCCAGCCAGACCTGGAGGCTGAAAGGGGGCTGGGGGAGTCCTTGAGGTGGGGTGCGGGGCACGGGGCTGAGGGTGCCAGGCCAGGTGCAGCTGGGAGCACCACACACTCCCAACCAGTAAGGGGAGTTTACAGGCCCCAACTCGTTCTGAGAAATCAGCCCCTTTCCTTCCGGGAACCAGCATACCTGTGGCGTCAGGAAAGTGTGGTGTCCCAGCCAAGGAGGGTGGGCTCCAAGTCGGGCACCTGAGCGTGGGGGCTTCCCAGGAGCCCAGCCCTCCCATCACTTCTGCCATCGCGGCCTCCTGCTGGGGCCCCCAGGCCCATGCTTGGGGCTGGACACTGACTGGCCAATCCTTGCTCATCTGCCCCACCAGGTCCTAGTCCCCAGGGGCCTGTGTCCTGCCCCACTGTCCCTTCACAGCCCTCTCCCAACCTCACCTGCCCTGCCATGGGCCTGCTCAAAACTCTTCTGAGCATCCCCTCACGATGAGTTCAACCCTTCCTCCTCCTCCAAGCAGCCCTCAGTCACGTGTCCTGCCTGCTCTGAGCCCTCCTCCCACCTGTCTTGGCCTCTGCTTGGCGGCCGTGAGGCCCTGTGGAGCTGACATCTATTGGGCACAGCTTTGCATGTGGAGCCGAGAGGTCTCTGGGGTCCCAGGGCAGAATCGCTGTGGGCCACACCTGCCCCGGCTGACAGCTGCTGTTTCTGTGTCTCTCTTTTGTGCAGAAGACGCTGGGGAGGAAACGTGGGCACAAGGGTTCCTTCAAGGACGGTGAGTGTGGCTTTGGGAGGCACCGCGGGCTGGGCTCCAGTTGAAACTGGTCTCACTGGGGCACCCTGGGGTTCGGGTGGGCCTCAGTTTGGTGTCTCGGGGTCACCAAAGCTGCTTGACAGGGTCCTTCCAGAGGCTGAGGTCCCAGTGGCTGGTCTGATCATGTAGCCCTGATGAGTCTAGAAAGGTCTAGAAAGTTCCCTTGGACTCTATTCTGTGTGTTCTGAAGGGCAGGGTACAGACAGAGCCCCCAGTCTTGCCCTGAACACCCCATGTGTGTGCTGGGCCCAGCCTACAGTGGCCGTGTTGGGGGACCAAGGCCAGATCAGAGGGCTCCGGCCCCACACCGCGGGCTCTGCCCGGACTCTTCGAGGCTGAAGGGGAGCCATGTGTTGGGGCCTCCAGCATGGGTGGCGGTGGTGCACGCTCAGCCTGCTCGGGGGAGATGAGAACATCCCACAGGGAGGTTGACATAGGGAGGTGCCTGCTACCTGGGTCCAAGTCCCCGGGGGTGTAAAGAGATTAGAGGCAATGAGGCCCGGGGAGGGCTAAGGCCTCGAGTGCCCAGCTCCAGGCCTGAGGCTCCAAGACACAATGGCCCCTTCCAGCCCCCAGAAGCTTTGTGGACAGGCATGGGCCCAGGAGGGGGTACCCAGGTCTCCTCTACAGAAATCCCTGGGAAGTGTCCCCAGGAGGCAGCAGCGATGCCCCACGTCTCAGGGTAAGGCTGGATGGGGGCTGCTGTGAGGGTTTGGAGGCACCCTGAGCCGGGACCAGCCCATTTCAGGTGGGGCTTGTGGCATACGAGAGGTCTTGGGACTGGCGCCCAGCCTGGGGCAGTCCCCTCCCAAAGCCTCTCTCTCCCACACAGCCGTGAGAGCCTGTGGGCCTAGAGGACTCAGCCAGCGGGTTGCAGGGAGGCGCAGCCTTTTGCAATCCCCCAGGGCCACAGGTTACCCTCCTTCTCTGTCTAGACCCCCAGCTCTACCAGGAGATCCAGGAGCGGGGCCTGAACACCAGCCAGGAGTCTGATGACGACATCCTTGATGAGTCCTCCAGCCCCGAGGGAACCCAGAAGGTGGACACCACCATTGTGGTCAAGAGCTACCGGCCCGCCCAGGTCACCTGGAGCCAGCTCCCGGAGGTAGCGCCGGAGGGTGGGTGAGGCTGCCCCACAGAGGCGGGGAGAAGCCACAGGGGTCCCCCTGCTGTTCCTTCCCCAAGCCCAGGTGGCTGGTCCCCAGCAGCAGCCCAGTCCTCCCAGGGAGGGTGGGCAGCCTTCCCAGAAGCCCCTCGGCTGTGGGTGGCAGACCTGGGGGTCTCCCTCCTGTGCCCTCAGAGTCGCCCTGCCCATGCAGGGCCCTGCCGTCGTGCGTGCGAGGGCCAGGCCTGCTCAGACTGCCCTGCAGGGAGCTGCGGGCACCAGGAGTCCCTTCCCAGGGCCCCCGCCCCAGGAGAGGGCTGAGTGGTCTGCGTAGGGAGACAGCTGGGATGGGAGGGGCCGGGACTTGGAGCTGGGGCCAGGGCCAAGACACTCCTTCACTTTCCATACCTGAAATTGGGGGCCCGTCCCTGCCCTGCGGGGGTCTCAGTGGAGAGCGTGGCCCGGCAGTGGTCCCCATGCTTGGGGGAGATGGCTGCTCCTACTCCAGGTGGACCGGCATGTGACCCGCACCCTGAGGCCCAAGGGAGGGGACCATGTGGCCGTGGGCGTGGCGGGCAGCGGGGAGGGCGGGCCCCCACCTGTGGTACAATGGGGCTCCTTGTTCGCCATTCAGAGGGGCTGGCACTGCAACCACCCACCACACACCATGGTGCTGCGTACCCCGGGACCCCGGCCAGGGCAGGCCCAGCGTGGGGTGAGGGCAGGCAGCGGGCAGCCTCCCCACAGATAGAAAGGCCTAGAAGTGCAGTCTTACTCTCCTGCTGGGAGCTGGGGGCGTGTGGTCTCCCTCTGTCGGGGATGGAGTCCAGTACTGCACCCTGGTAACTGCCAGAGATTCTGACCCTGCATGGGAAGGAGGCACTGGTTTGGGGAATGGGGGACTCACCCTTGGCCCAGGCGCTGTTGGCGGCCTTTTTGCCCAGCCCAGTGAGGAGCAGAGCACGAATCAGGGTGGCCTGAGTCCTGCAGAGGGGACCCCTGGGCGGTGTGGCAGCCCTCCTGGTCCTGACGTGCTCTACCAATCGAGCCACACTCCCGCCAAGGCGACCCGCCAGCTGTGGGCCCCGAGGAGGAGGGAGCCCGGGCGGAAACAGCGTCACCCATAGCTTCCAGGCAGGGCACTGACTCGCCTCGCCCAGGTGGGGTCTGAGTCACAGTCCTGCCCTCCACACTCTCTCCCTGGGTGGGCTCCGCACCTCTCCATCTGCCAGGAAGATCTTTGGGACAAGATCCCTCCCGCCCTCTGGCCTCTCCCTCTGGATGCCCCATGCTCTTTCTGGGCTGCTCTGGGGCTCTTTGGCGGCTTGGGGGAGCGGGGGGCTGACCCAAGGAGGGTTGCACAGAGAGGAAGGTGACGGGGATAGGCCCTCGGCAGGACAGGCCTACTCCAGGATCGTACCTCCCTGAGCCCTGGGGGGTGGCTGTGGGTGTTCTGCCCGGGTCCCCGCCTCTGCTGTCCATGTTGGCCCTGGTCCATCAGGAGGAGGAAAGAAGGGAGACTTTGGCCCAGGCTTCTAGGACCTGTGACCGAGAGCTCCTGGGCCTGTGTCCCCCCAGGTGGTGGAATTGGGCATCCTGGACCAGCTCTCCACTGAGGAGCGGAAAAGGCAGGAGGTAAAAGGGCCCTGGGCGGGAGGGCTGTCCCCCATGGCCTGGGCCATGCAACACCCGGGGAGGGGCAGCAGCCACGGTGGCACCACCCAGCCATCCCTCTGCGGCCACCTCCAGCGCCAGGCCCTGTCACGCTGACCAGCGCCTCACACAGCCCCGGGCTGTGCTTCCACCTGCGCCAGGCCCTGACGGAGCCCCTTCGCGTCACCGGGTGAATCCTCGGAGTCCAGGGGCTGCCATCACCCCCTTCTCTGACGAGGACGGGGGTTGTTGCCCAGCTTCATGCGGCTCATAAGGCACCCAGCCAGGGGCATCCAGGGACGTCGGGCTGGCATCTCCAAGCTGGCCATTCTGACAGCCCCATCCAGGGGTGTGTCTGGGGTTCCTGTCCCCACCTGCCCCTGCCACCCGGGTCACGTCCTCCTGTTCCAAGCATTGGTCACCGAGGCACGCCCGTGTCCAGCGTCACTGTGGGGCTCACCCAGGCCCCTCTCCACAGGCCATGTTCGAGATCCTCACGTCGGAGTTCTCCTACCAGCACAGCCTGGGCATCCTGGTGGAGGAGTTCCTGCAGTCCAAGGAGCTGCGGGCGACCGTGACCCAGATGGAGCACCACCACCTCTTCTCCAACATCCTGGATGTCCTGGGTGCCAGTCAGAGGTGAGGCCACGCCACAGCCTTCCACACAGGGTCCTCTGCCAGGAAGGTGCCTCCCCCCGTGGGCACCGCACTGTCATCAGCAGGCCCCGGGGAGCCTGCGCTGCACCTTGATGTGGATGGTTTAGAGCAGCTGCTGGCTCCCGCGGAGTGTGATGACCTCTGAGGGTCCTTGAGGCCACCAAGAGGTGGCCCCAGGGCCGGGCTAAGCACTGGGGCTGTGGCATCCTGGTCGTTCATAAGACGTGGAGCACTTCCCAGGGGTACAACCCTGCCCCACTGCCAAGCACCACCCCACCAGGACGTCCAGGCACAGAGGGCTGCATGACCCAGGCAGCGGTGGCCACAAGCTGCTCACCTGTAGGCAGGAAGCCTCGAGTTGCAGCTCTGGGTCATGTTCCACCCAAAGGTGTCTGGTGGCTGGACCTCAGCTCTGGTTGCAGGGCCTGGGGGTAGAGAGGCTGGACGTGCAGCTGCAGCCATGCACGGGGGTATGTGCGTGGGGTGGGGTGGGGTGTGTGTGCGTGGGTGTGTGTGTGGGGTGGGGTGTCTGTGCATGGCTGTGTGTGCATGGTCAGTGGTGTGTGTGAGTGGGCTGGCCCTGAGGCCTGGAGGGTGGCTCGGGAGCATCCAGCACCCTGGTGTGTATGCATGGGTGTGTGGGGGCAAGGGTGTGTATGCATGGGCAGGGGTGTCTGCACGGGTGTGTGTGCATGAGTGTGTGTGTGGACAGGGTTGTGTGTGCGTGGGCAGGTATGTGTGTGTGTAGGTGTGCATGGGTTTGTGTGCCTGGGCAGCAGTGTGTGTGCATGGGTGTGGGGCAGGGGTGTGTATGCATGGTTGTGTGTGCGCGGGTGTGTGCATGGGTGTGTGTGCATGGACGGGTGTGTGCACAGGCAGGGATGTGTGTGCGTGGGAAGGGGTGTGTATGCGTGGTCAGGGTTATGTGTGAGTGGGTAGGGGTGTGTGTGAGTGGCTGTTTTCGGTCAGGTGTGTGTGAGTGGGTGTGTGTGCGTGGGCAGGGATGTCTGTGTATCTGCGTGGTCAGGGATGTGTGTGAGTAGGTGTGTGTGCGTGGGTGTGTGTGCGTGGGCAAGGGTGTCTGTGCATGGCTGTGTGTGCGTGGTCAGGGGTGTGTGTGAGTGGGCTGGCCCCAAGGCCCGGAGGGTGGCTCGGGAGCATCCGGCACCCTGGTGTGTATGCATGGGTGTATGTGCATGGATGTGTGTGTGGGCAGGGGTGTGTGTGCGTGGACAGGTGTGTGTGCATGGACAGGGGTATGTGTGTGTGGGCAGGGGTGTGTGTGCCTGGCCAGGGGTGTGTGTGTGGGCAGGGGTGTGTGTGCGTGGGCAGGGGTGTATGTGCATGGGTGTGTGTGCCTGGCCAGGGGTGTGTGTGCCTGGGCAGGGGTGTGTGTGCCTGGCCAGGGGTGTGTGTGTCTGGCCAGGGGTATGTGTGTGGGCAGGGGTGTGTGTGCGTGGACAGGTGTGTGTGCATGGACAGGGGTATGTGTGTGTGGGCAGGGGTGTGTGTGCCTGGCCAGGGGTGTGTGTGTGGGCAGGGGTGTGTGTGCCTGGCCAGGGGTGTGTGTGTCTGGCCAGGGGTATGTGTGTGGGCAGGGGTGTGTGTGCGTGGACAGGTGTGTGTGCATGGACAGGGGTATGTGTGTGTGGGCAGGGGTGTGTGTGCCTGGCCAGGGGTGTGTGTGTGGGCAGGGGTGTGTGTGCCTGGCCAGGGGTGTGTGTGTCTGGCCAGGGGTATGTGTGTGGGCAGGGGTGTGTGTGCGTGGGTGTGTGTGCCTGGCCAGGGGTGTGTGTGCGTGGGCAGGGGTGTGCGTTGGTGTGTGTGCCTGGCCAGGGGTGTGTGTGCATGGGCAGGGATGTGTGTGTGCATGGACAGGTATGTGTGCATGGGCAGGGGTGTGTGTGCGTGGGCAGGGGTGTGTGTGCGTGGGCAGGGGTGTGTGTGCGTGGGCAGGGGTGTGTGTGCATGAGTGTGTGTGCCTGGGCAGGGGTGTGTGTGCCTGGCCACGGGTGTGTGTGTGGGCAGGGGTATGTGTGGGTGGGCAGGGGTGTGTGTGTGCGTGGACAGGTATGTGTGCGTGGGCAGGGGTGTGTGGGCAGGGGTGTGTGTGCGTGGGTGTGTGTGCCTGGGCAGGGGTATGTGTGGTCTCGACCCTGTGCTGCTCCCTATATGCAGGAGGACCCCGGAGCATCGAGTCTCCTGAGCCTCAGCCTCAATGCTAACCTGAGGGGCGGTGCCTCTGGTCCCCTCGTGGGTTTGGGTGGCGCTGGGAGATGATTAGGGACCTGTAGTGCCTGGCACAGGGCTGCCCCAACAGTGGTGGTTGCTGGCGCATTCTTATATCAGCCCCGTCCCTGGCGAGTCCCACCCATCTGCTGCCTGTGGGGTGCCCTTCCGGAACTTTGGGGCCCTGAGGGTGGGCAGGGATGGGGCTGGGGGAGGGGGAGGGGTCTGGGATAGCGGCTGCCCCTCCCCCAGCTCTGCCCCCAGCCAGGCAGGCTTTGTGTTCTCTGAGCTCTGTGTCCTCCGGTCCCCTCTGCCTCAGGCAGCTGCATGTTTGCCTCTGACCTCCTCAGGGCTTTAGATTGCTGCCCTGGGGGGGGAAGCTCCGGCCTCCTCCCTCAGCTGGGCCCCCGACAGCTCCTGGCATTCACAGTGAACTGTCTGGGGAATCATCGCTATTTGGGGTCAGCGGCTGGTGGGCGGCTCTCCCAGACCTTTCTCAGAACCTGCAGTCGCCCATGTGAGCTGCTGACCGGCCTGGCCGGCCTGGGCACGTACGCATGTCGTGGCCCTGCTCATCCAGCAACCGAGGCCTCCCATGGCCTGCTGTGTCCTCGTCCACGGGGACTGCAGCTCCATCTGCTGGGGATTCTCAAGGGCAAGCAGCTGTCAGGACACTCTCCCTGCAGGAAGCGTGGCTCCTGCGTGGGTGTCAGGCCCAGTCGGGCCCCGTGAGCAGGGGGAGGAGGGACTCCCGCCCACCTCCACGCTGGGCAAGGGAGTCCTCCGAAGGACAGAGCTCTTGGGCTGGCGGCGGCCTGGAGACACGGATGTGGTCTCGGGTTGGGTGTTCTGAGGGTCTGCAGGATGGACGAGGCTCCAGCCACCGCCTCACACACCAGGTGACCATCGTGGGTCCAGCCAAGCCCAGCCTTGGTGGCTGTGGCCGCCCATGGGGGCAGAGTCCTGGCAGCCCTGGCCTAGCTCTGACCAAGTGTTAACTCCCTTCATCCTGATCACCCTGGGCCAAGGCCTGGGTCATGGAGGAGGTGAGGGGCTGGTAGTCCCTTCCAGGGAGTCTGCCAAGAGCCCACACCTGGTCCCCCCGGCCTTGACTGTTCCTTCAGAACGGGGTGGGGGACCTAGTGAAAGTAAACAGTTCATGAACCCAGCTGGGAGCTTGACCAGCAGAGCTGCCTCGGATTTGGGACTCATCCTTGGAAGGGGTGGCCCCAGGCATCGCCCCTCTTTGTGACCCAGAGGCTGGGCTCTTGTGCCTGTCCCCTGAGTCTCCGTCCTTGAGTTTCTTCCCAGGGGCAAGCTGGTGCAGCAGCGGGGGCCCGGGCCTGTGTGGAGGCCCAGTTGTGTTAGCTGGAAGGAGCTTGAAGGGCGAAGGGCACCAACTGGACAGGGCACCAGGACAGGAGGTCCAAATGGGCCTGCCTTTGGGGACAGTCCCTGGGGCTGCCCCTGGACAACAGAGGGACGGCACCAGTGCGTGGGATTGTGGCAGGGGGCTCTGTAAGGAGCCCCAGGCCTCTGACCACTTCCCACCCGCCCTCCCTGCTGTCCTGCATCCCAGGTCCGGGTCCCGCCCCAAGTGCTTGCTGCGTGCTGCCTCTGGGAGCTGAGCTCAGCTCCTGCCATGTCCATGTATGTGTGAGTGTGCATGCAGATGCATGTCTGTGTGTGCACACATGGGGCCCAACCACCAGGCCCGTGGCACCCTCCTCACCCCTCCTTGCCTTCAGGTTCTTCGAGGACCTGGAGCAGCGGCACAAGGCCCAGGTGCTGGTCGAGGACATCAGTGACATCCTGGAGGAGCACGCCGAGAAGCACTTCCACCCCTACATCGCCTACTGCTCCAACGAGGTCTACCAACAGCGCACGCTGCAGAAGCTGATGTGAGTGGGCGGCCCCGAGGCCCAGAGGCTCAGGAGCATCCTGCACCCTGGTCTCCCAAAGCACATTCCTGCTCCCAGCCCAGCTTCTGCAGGTCCCGCCTGATTTTGGTACAGGCGGGCCATGCAGAGCCTGGAAGGACAGCCTTGTCCTCTTGCAGAAGCAGCAACGCCGCCTTCCGAGAGGTCCTGAGAGAGATTGAGAGGCGGCCGGCGTGCGGGGGCCTGCCCATGCTCTCCTTCCTGATCCTCCCCATGCAGCGGGTGACCCGGCTGCCCCTTCTGACGGATGTGAGTCCACGGCCTGAGGGTGGGGCCGGGCACACCATCCTGGGGTCCCACGGCCAGAGCCCTGCCCCGGATGGAGCATTACGTGCTTGTGACCTTCTCCTCCAGGCTTGGCCTATGATATTGTAATAGTTATGATCCTAAGATGGCTTTAATAACCAGAATAACTTTGTGGTCGCCGCCACCCACAGAGCTCACTGTGCTGGGAGCTGTTCCAGCCCTTGGCGGATTTGTGTTCACTTACTCAATGGTTCATGAGGTTCAGGCACACTGACGAGTTGGAACTGGCATCACCCAGAGCCCTGCTGAGCCTCCTCCCAGCCCCTGCCCCACCAGTCCTCCTAGACGTGGTAGCCCTGTCCCTGGCACCTACTCTCCCCATTCTGTGGATGCAGAGAGGGGCTCAGAGAGGCTCACCAGCATGGGCTGTGTGTGTGGGATGCCAGCCCACAGGGCAGAGGGTACATGAGGGTGAAAGGTGTACACACACACGCACACATGTATATACAGTGCACATGCACTCAGGCATGTATGTGCCCATGTGCACACAATGCATATGTGTGGATGCACGCCAATACACACATGCATGCACACTTGCACACACTGCATTGCACCGATACATGCACATGCGCACACAATGCACACGTTTGCATACATGCACACACAGGCACTGCACACACATGCACCCGGTGCACACACATACACGTGGATGCACACACATGCATGCATATGGTGCACAGGCATATTCACACGTGTGCATGCTGCCCATACACACAGCCCCGCACATGGCAGGACTGAGCTAAGCTCCCTGAGGCTACACATGGCAGGGTTGCCCAAGCCAAACAGAACCTCAAACTCCTGGGGGCCCCAGGGATGTGCAGAAATGGGGCTGCCAGGGGGCCTCCACTGACGATTCCCCAAGTTGGATGGAGATGGCCAAGGATGGGAAGGGAAGGGTTCCAGGCAGGGGTGCTAGCTCCTGTTCCCACTCAACCTGGCCTGACCTGGCAGAGCTCCAGGTGGTGCAGAGGCCGTTCAGGGGCTGTACGTGCTGTGGGACCCTGCAGGAGCCCTCTGGGGGAAGCTGTTGACCACCCTGCAGCCCCACACAGGGTCTGGTGTTGGTGGGAGCCTCCACACCTGGGATGCCAGAGGGGACTTTCTGTCCCATGTCTGTTGTCCATCCAGACGCTCTGCCTCAAGACCCAGGGCCACTCCGAAAGGTACAAGGCTGCCAGCCGTGCACTGAAGGCCATCAGCAAGGTAAGATGGGGCCTGGCCCCAGCCCTACCCGAGTCCTATACCCCGACCCTGTCCCCACCCAACCCCACCCTACCCGATGGCATAGGGCTGGCTACCCCTACCTTCCAGGGCAGCGAGTGTTCTCAGATTATCCATCCCAAGCCTTTCACAGTGCTGACAGGGAAACTGAGGCCCAGAGGTTCCCAGATTATCCATCCCAAGCCTTTCACAGTGCTGACAGGGAAACTGAGGCCCAGAGGTTCCCAGATTATCCATCCCAAGCCTTTCACAGCGCTGACAGGGAAACTGAGGCCCAGAGGTTCCCAGATTATCCATCCCAAGCCTTTCACAGCGCTGACAGGGAAACTGAGGCCCAGAGGTTCCCAGATTATCCATCCCAAGCCTTTCACAGCGCTGACAGGGAAACTGAGGCCCAGAGGTTCCCAGATTATCCATCCCAAGCCTTTCACAGCGCTGACAGGGAAACTGAGGCCCAGAGGTTCCCAGATTATCCATCCCAAGCCTTTCACAGCGCTGACAGGGAAACTGAGGCCCAGAGGTTCCCAGATTATCCATCCCAAGCCTTTCACAGCACTAACAGGGAAACTGAGGCCCAGAGGTTCCCAGATTATCCATCCCAAGCCTTTCACAGCGCTGACAGGGAAACTGAGGCCCAGAGGTTCCCAGATTATCCATCCCAAGCCTTTCAATGCTGACAGGGAAACTGAGGCCCAGAGGTTCCCAGATTATCCATCCCAAGCCTTTCACAGCACTGACAGGGAAACTGAGGCCCAGAGGGTCCCAGATTATCCATCCCAAGCCTTTCACAGCGCTGACAGGGAAACTGAGGCCCAGAGGTTCCCAGATTATCCATCCCAAGCCTTTCACAGCGCTGACAGGGAAACTGAGGCCCAGAGGTTCCCAGATTATCCATCCCAAGCTTTTCACAGCGCTGACAGGGAAACTGAGGCCCAGAGGTTCCCAGATTATCCATCCCAAACCTTTCACAGTGCTGACAAGGAAACTGAGGCCTAGAGCCAGTGGAGCTCTCACACAGTTGATGAGCCCGTGGCACGGCTGGTCCAGGGCGGGCACTGTGGGCAGCCAGAGGCTGGCTGGGCAGGGGTCCTGGGCACACTGTGGGCCGTGTGGGCTGTGCCAGGGCCCTGTAGCACCAGCCTCTCACACGGGAACCATGCCCTGCAGCTGGTGAGGCAGTGCAACGAGGGGGCCCACAGGATGGAGCGCATGGAGCAGATGTACACGCTGCACACACAGCTGGACTTCAGCAAGGTCAAGGTAGGTGGCCCCGGACATCAGGCCACTGGGACCACTTCTCACTCAGCCCTCCCTGCTGGCCTGCGTGTGAGGTCACACCCCTGAGCCTGAGGGCTGGAGAGTGGGTGCCTGCCCCCATGAGGCCTGGGGGCTGGGCCTCCTAGGGCTGGTGGCTTTGGTCTCTCCAGGCCTCAGTCTCCCGATCTGGGAGCGTCCCTTGTGTACCCCTCCCCTAATCCCACTGGGTGGGCCTCTGTGGCCCTTGCCCCATCCCCAGGACTGCACCGGCAAAGGGCAGACCCTAGGCCCTGAGTGACCAAGTTGAGGGGGCAACAGGAGTGGCCCTGTCAGTGCACTTGCCTGGGGCCAGCGCTCCTTGCTGGCCCCTCAGGGGCTGGGCAGGGCCTGAGGACAGAAGGGAGGGGACAGGGTGATTTCAGGGCTGGCCCAGATTTCATGTTTCCCAGTGAGGCTTGGATTCTGGGTAGGGTGAAATATTTCCAGCCCAGGCCCGGGCAGCCCTAATCCCTGCCACAAACGGGCAGGGCTCATACCTCTCCCTCCAGAGCCCCCCACCCATGATCCCACACACTGGCCGCATCCTCTGTTGTCCTGGGACAGCCCAGGGCCCCTCCCCTAAGGCGGGCCCAGGTGGGTCTCCTGTCCTGGTGCCCCATCCAGGGGGTGCCCTTCAGGGTGGAGCAAGGAGTGGGTGACAGGCCACCAGCCACCCTCACTCAGGGCCACGGACAACCAAGTAAGGGTGCAGGGTCCCAGCTGTGGGAGGGGGCTCCCGGGGTGGGTCAGGGCGGGCTGCCTGGAACAGGTGTCAGGGCGGTGACTTCGCGCCGCTGTCACTGAGCCCACACCTGTGCAGGCCTCACGCTTGTCTCCCTGATCCTCTCCAGTCTGGGGTGTAACACCTGCCCCTGCCAGAGCAAGGACCCCCTCCCAGGCCTGGTCCACCCCCGAGTGGGGCTCTCACCCCCACATGGTCTTGAAATTGGTCTTGGAAACGGGTGTGGGGGTGGGGAGAACAGGCCCATCCAGGAGGGAGGGTGGTGGCAGAGGCCGGGAGCAGGAGGTGCCAGGGGCTCTGAGTCTGTAGTGGGCACAGTGGGGAAGCCGGGGCCCACAGGGAGCAGGTGGAGAGGTGTCAACAGTGGCTGAGGAGCGGGGGCTGGTGGGCAGGCTCCTCATTCCCACTCTGCCCACCCCCCCACCCTGTACTGCCACCCCCTACTGCAACGCCCATCCCCGTCACCCCCACACTACCCACCCCCATCACCCCACTACCCACCCCATCACCCCACTACCCACCCCCATCACCCCACTACCCACCCCCATCACCCCACCACCCACCCCCATCACCCCCACACTACCCACCCCCATCACCCCCACACTACCCACCCCATCACCCCACACTACCCACCCCCATCACCCCCACACTACCCACCCCATCACCCCCACACTACCCACCCCCATCACCCCCACACTACCCACCCCATCACCCCCACACTACCCACCCCATCACCCCACACTACCCACCCCCATCACCCCCGCTACCCACCCCCATCACCCCCACTACCCACCCCATCACCCCCACGCTACCCACCCCCATCACCCCCACTCTACCCACCCCATCACCCCCACGCTACCCACCCCATCACCCCCACGCTACCCACCCCATCACCCCCACGCTACCCACCCCATCACCCCCACGCTACCCACCCCATCACCCCCACGCTACCCACCCCATCACCCCCACGCTACCCACCCCCATCACCCCCACGCTACCCACCCCATCACCCCCACGCTACCCACCCCATCACCCCCACGCTACCCACCCCATCACCCCCACGCTACCCACCCCCATCACCCCACACTACCCACCCCCATCACCCCCACTACCCACCCCATCACCCCCACGCTACCCACCCCCATCACCCCCACGCTACCCACCCCATCACCCCCACGCTACCCACCCCATCACCCCCACGCTACCCACCCCATCACCCCCACGCTACCCACCCCCATCACCCCACACTACCCACCCCCATCACCCCCACGCCACCCACCCCCATCACCCCGCCACCCACCCCATCACCCCCACGCCACCCACCATCACCCCCACGCCACCCAGCCCCCATCACCCCCACGCCACCCGCCCCCATCACCCCCACGCCACCCGCCCCCATCACCCCCACGCCACCCGCCCCCATCACCCCCACGCTACCCGCCCCCATCACCCCCACGCCACCCGCCCCCATCACCCCCACACTGGCCACCCCCTGGCCTTTGCCATCCCTCTGCCCCCCACTGACTCCAGCAACTCAGCACCAGGCAGCAGGGAGGATGTTCTGTGGTTCAGGAGCCAGGAAAGGCCCCAGACGTGGAGCATGGCCATCACGGGTGGGCCTGCCCCTGCCAACCCTCCCTTGGGGCTGAGCAGGCCCTTGTGCCTAGGAGGCCCAGCGTCTGCGTAATTGCCACGGAGGGGTGAGGTGTGTGTGGAGGCTTCCCCAGCACTGGCCTTCGAGTCCTGGCTTGGGTGAAATGTTCAGTGGTCACCCAGCCCTGGGC
This sequence comes from Pan troglodytes, assembly GCF_028858775.2. Classification (NCBI taxonomy): domain Eukaryota; kingdom Metazoa; phylum Chordata; class Mammalia; order Primates; family Hominidae; genus Pan; species Pan troglodytes. The sequence goes on along the minus strand of NC_072398.2, from coordinate 228,606,839 downwards.
TGTCGGGCAGGGTCTGGTCCGGGGCCTGGCGCACCTCGATTTGAGGCCTGGACACATTGTGCCCCTTTCCTCTGTCCAGCCCCGACTGGGGGCAGCCAGCTGGTCACCCAGTCCAGAGGCAGGGGTCAGTCCCACCTGGTGCTATGCGTCCTTGACCCCCTGGGGACCTGCTCACCCCGGCTCTGTCCCCCCCAGTCCCTCGCACTGATCTCCGCCTCCCGGCTCTGTCCCCCAAGTCCCTCCCACTGATCTCCGCCTCCCGGTGGCTGCTGAAGCGCGGAGAGCTGTTCTTAGTGGAAGAAACCGGACTTTTTCGAAAAATCGCCAGCCGGCCAACGTGCTACCTGTTCCTGTTCAACGATGTCCTGGTTGTGACCAAGAAGAAGAGGTGGCCTTAGGGCAGGAGGGTGTGGGGAGCCCCACTCCATGGACACTGGGCCGCTGGCCCTGGGGCAGGAGGGTGCAGGGAGTCGGCCCTGAGCCCCTCTGACCTCAGAGCTGAGGCGCGGCTTCCACTCGGCACATGCTCTACGTGACACTCGGGGGCAGGTGGCGCTCGCTGTGCAGCCTCTGACCTCCTCTGCAGACCTGCGTCTGCCTGTGATAGCCACGAGGAGGACGCGAAAGCCGTGGCCTCTGTTCTGTGGGACACGGGAACTCTTGGAGCCCGTCCAAGAGTGGTGGCTGCCTCCCCACCACTGCAGGGGAGCCGGGTGGGACCTGGACGGGAGCCCAGCAGCACTGGGTAGGAGCTGGGGGGGACCGTCCCACCGACTGCCCGTGTCCCCACAGCGAGGAGAGCTACATGGTCCAGGACTACGCCCAGATGAACCACATCCAGGTGGAGAAGATAGAGCCGTCTGAGCTCCCTCTGCCCGGGGGCGGCAACCGCAGCTCCTCCGTGCCCCACCCCTTCCAGGTGACCCTGCTTCGCAACAGCGAGGGTCGCCAGGAGCAGCTCCTGCTCTCCTCGGACTCCGCGTAAGTGGGCTCCCGGGAGGGCTGTTCCCAGGCCACAGGCACATCAGCTCCACAGGGACCGGGTTGTCCCCCTGCCTTGCTCGCTGTGGCATGGCTGGCTCTGAACGCCCACCGTGCACCTGGCCCTGCTGTAGGTGCTGAGGTAGAGCCGGGAACAACAGAAACGGCCTTGTCCTCATGGAGTTTATGTTCCCGGGAGGGGACGCACCAACAGTTGGGCCACCAGGAGTGGGAACAAGGGAGGAAACGAGGTGGGGGGTGGGGTGTGGGGGGGTGCCATGAGGAAAGCTCAGCCCATGTGAGCAGAGGGAGGTGGGGCCGGAGTGTGGGGTTGCTCAGCAGAGGCCCCGAGGGCACAGCTGCAGGTGGACAGCAGTGATGCTGGGGTGCGGCAAGCCTGGCCGGTAGGGGCCAGTTCAGACAGCAGGGTGGTCCTGGCACTCAGAATGGGAGGGGGCACTGATGGGGTCTCTGCGGGCCCCCCGTGGAAGGCAGGCACACAGGTGCGCCTGTCTCCATATTCCCTCTCAGCTCGTCTTGACTGAGGACAGCTCTGGGCCCTGTTTCCAGATGAGGACGCTGGGGCTGAGTCTGTCACAGCAAATGGAGGGGCAGGGAGCTGGGGCCCAGTGCCAGGAAACGGGGTGGCCTCAGGTCCAGCAGGCTGGGGTCTGGGTGTGTGGCCACTACCCAACTCTGTGACCCGGGGCTGGGGTGACTTGGGGGTTAGCCTGCCTGGCACAGTCTGCCCAGCCACTCCTGCCCACCCCCACCACCCATCTCCTTGCCACGGCCCCCATGGGTGGCTGTCAGAAGTCAAGGAACATCAGACAGGCAGGATCGGTCTCCAGGCCTGGCTCACACTGTCTCTGGTCCCCAGGAGTGACCGGGCACGGTGGATCGTGGCGCTCACACACAGTGAGAGACAGTGGCAGGGCCTCTCCAGCAAAGGAGGTGAGTGCGGGCTGGGGCCTGCAGGGCTGGCCCTCTGCCGTGGCTGGCACTTTGGCCCCCACTGTAGCCCAAGTGAGCCTGGCACCTGGCCTTGTGCTGGGGCCTGGCAGTCGGGGGATGGGGTGCCCCGGCCCCGGGGGATGTGTCTGCTGGAGGCCGTTGGGGAGTGGAGCCTGGCCCATGCCTCCCGACAGCCCTGTGATGGCCACTGCCCTATGCAGACCTGCCCCAGGTGGAGATCACCAAGGCCTTCTTCGCGAAGCAAGCAGATGAGGTCACACTGCAGCAGGCGGATGTGGTCCTGGTTCTGCAGCAGGAGGATGGTGAGTGCAGGGGCGTTGGGCACAGATGGGTGGGAACGGACAGGCGGGCGTGAGTCAGCGTCCAGCCTGGCCAGGTCCAGAGCATGCCGGGCTGCAGGCTGACCATGTGCTCACCCTCTCTCAAGGGCTTCCTCAAAGGGAGCACTCCCACATCCCCGAACCCCAGAATCAAAAGCAGGTTCATGGTCACTGTGTCCCACGTGGGGAGGAGGAGGTGTCTCTGCCCTCCCAGGGGATCCCCTCTCAGCCAGGCCCAGCACGAGCTTGCAGAGGGCAGGCAGGGCTCCTCCTCATGCCGGGCAGAGCTGTGTGGGGTGTGCTCAGCCCAGCACCCTTCTCAGTGGCGAGCACCTGAGCAGGGGCTGGGTGCCCGGTGACCATGAGCAAGGCCTCAGCAGCTGTCTGCTCTGAGGCAGGAGCAGGTGGTCAGTTCTAGGAGAAGCCTGGCCCTGGTGTGCTCAGGCACAGCAGCTCAGAGGGGCCGGGGGACCCACGGCCTTCCCCTCACCTCCCTCCCACCCCTATCCGGGTTCAGGGTGGCTCTATGGCGAGAGGCTCCGGGACGGAGAGACGGGATGGTTCCCCGAGGACTTTGCCCGCTTCATCACCAGCCGTGTGGCCGTGGAGGGCAATGTCCGCAGGATGGAGCGTCTGCGGGTGGAGACGGACGTGTAGCCCTGGCAAGGCCAGCCGGCGGCAGCACAGCCTGTCCCCGATCAGCAAGTGGCCGTGCCTGGCTCCAGAGAGCGTGGGGAGCTGGTCTCAAGGACCCAGCATGGTTCCCTGGGGCTTCCCAAGAGCCTGTGGCTGTGGTGCCGGGCTCCAGACACTTCACGGAAGGAAGATCACATGTCCCCAGAGAGGCACCCCCAGGCAAGCTCGAGGGGGCCACACCGTGTCCCAGGGAGCCCAGCCTATTCCCATTGGCCGGCTGGGCCCCTCTCAGCTGCTGGGCCCCACCTCCCCACTGCAACCAGGGGGCAACTCCACCCGGACTGATGGGCACAGGAGGCACCAATAGCGATTATTGGGGGCAATGCGAGGTCTCCTCCTGTGCCCTTCCTACCCCTGAGTGGGACAAGAAGGGCCCTGAGTGCCCAGGAGTGCCCCACGTTCTGAGAGGGGGCCGGCCGGAGGGAGGGGACCCGGCAGGGAGATTTCGGTTTTGAGGTTTCTAAATACATTAAAGTTATTTCTTAAGAACCTGGATTTTCACAGTGACTCTGAGCCCAGGCAAAGACCGTGGTCACACATTTTCCAGGGACATACTCAGGATGCCGCGGGCCGGCACCAGGCCCCCTGTGCATGGCCCCCTTGTGTTGGGTGCCGTGTCATGTGTGGTCGCCCCAAGCTCGCCCCTGGTGTGGCCAGTCTGCCCACCGGCTGGAGCACTGGAGCAGGGCCAGTGGCCCCTGATCGTGTACTGAGAACCCAGGGGCGGCACAGCTGCGCCTTGCAGGGCCCAGGCTGGCCAGTGGTTTAGAAGACTCCGGGATTCAGTAGAGCTTTTGGGGATCCCTCTGCAGTGTCCCCAGGGTTGGAAACAGGCCCCACCTCCCTCCCAGTTTTTCCTCCCAGCCATCTCGTCCTGGGAGCTGCAGGCAGAAGAGGCAGTCCCTGAGCCAGTCGGCTGACCTGGGATGGCACAGCAAGAGGAGGACTGGTCCTCTGTCCCAGGAAGCCCCCACCAGCCCTCCTGGGTCCCACACCAATGCCTGTTGCCTTTGTGGGCTTGGGTAATGCTGTCCTCAGGGAGGGAGCACCCAGCATACACCTGAGAATCTGCCCTGATCCTCCTGGGTCTGGGGCCCTGGCTTCTGCAGGAAAGTCAGGGGTGCATCTACCCCATATGCCAACCAGAAATGGTGATAGGAGGCTGCCCTCCACCCCTCCCAGGCCTGGGGCAGCTGCAGGACCTGGTGCATGAGAGGTGGGGTGGGCTGAAAGAACACGCTGCTCCCAGCCCCGCCTGCTGGACCAGGGCTTAGGGGAGGAGGCGAGGTCTGGAGGGCCGTGCAGTGCGAGGAGGGCCAGCTCGTCTCCCGGTCACCTCCATGGCCTTGGGCAGCAGCAATGGCCCAGTCCAGGCTCGGAGCCCACGCAGGACTGTCCTGGGCAGGGCTTTGGTCAGCGGCCGCCTCGCAGGGTGGGGCACAGCCAGGGCTCTGGGAAAGAGGAGGCACCTGGGAGCAGAATCCCCTGAGATGGGGCCAGCCCCTCCACGCCCAGCGTGGCATCTCCAGCCTCCGCTGTCCTGCCTGTGAACTGGTTACTCCCTGGGCTTTTCCTGGAGCGCCTGTGGGAGCAAACTGGCAGCCAGGGCAGGGCATTGTGTGGGCAGGTGGTGTGTGCACACGTGCTAGCATGTCTGTCTCTGTGTGGGGGGGGGGGGGGTAGCCAGGGGGCAGCAGTTTCGTGTAAACCCAGCTGCCTTGCAGCCTCCAGGCAGTTCTCACTGCTAAGTTCACGCTCAGCTCACGGAGCAAGGCGGATCCGGAAAGCCTGGCCTCTGACTCTGTGACCTCACTCTCACGTATGTGACCTGGGGCAGGTGACTCAGCCTCTGCGCCTCAGTTCCGTCTGCAAGTGGCTACAGCAGCCTCTGCATTTTAGCGGGCAGTGAGAATGCTCAGCCTGCAGGGAGGGGGGTCCGGGCCCAGGCTGCGTGGCTGTCCTGCTATGGCAGTGGCCAGGCTGTTGTTGGGGGCATCTGGGGCAACCGGGGGAGGGCCCGGTTCAGGCCTTCTCAGGACGAGAGCCCCTCCCGGCAGAGTCAGGAAGCGCAGGCCTGGGCTGCCAGTGAGGTGTGGGGGCCCAGGCAGGGGTGAGACCTATGGGCAGGAGGGGTGTCAGGAGAGGGGGCCACAGGCTTGTGTAGCCCCGCCCCCAGCACCAGTGCCAGCTCACGCCCGTCCGAGGGCCCCTGCTCAGCCTGGGGTGCCACCTTCACTGGCCCAGGTGCCATGGCCCCCTCAGCAGGACAGAGCCAGCCTGGACCCCCAGGACGATCACCCCCTCCCCGGGGTCTTCTTGCTCACTCTCCTCATGGAACCTCAGCCTGTCCCGTACTTCCAGTGTTGGGGTCCAGGGACACTTCCCCGCCCACAGTCCTCAGATATTAGGGCTCCTGCGGGGGCTCTGCCACACTGGCTCAGCTGGAGAGGGGTCCCAGGAGACAGGGCTTGCCTTGCTCAGCCCTCCTGTGCAGCCACATAGCCTGGGTAGCTCTCTGGCTGCACAGACCCTCCTGTTGCAGGGGGTGAAACTGAGGCCCAAAGACCCTCTTCCCACTGCAGGGGGCTATCAGGGCTCTAAAGACACCCGTCTAGCCAACAAGGCCTGTGCCCCGAGTAGGTTGCCAGGGTGCCCACAGTGCTTGGTGTCCCAGCCCATCCTTCAGGCCATTGTTGGCCTGGGGTGCTGTGGGGGCTGTGTGGCTGCAGGGCAGTGGGAGGGGGCTGCTGCTGAGGCCTTGCGCCCAAGCCCAGTCCCCAAGGCCACCCTGGGCAGGATAGCCCAGGCTTGGGGCAGCCCAGGCCGAGGGCTGGGGTTCATCTTGGCAAACTTCAGTGCCCAGCCCTGGGCGGGCACAGAGTGGACACTGCTGGGTCCAGACAGGCACCACCTAACCTTTCCTGCGGCCAGGGGAGCGAGGGGGGTGTGGTTCACAGGGGCACAGAAGCCAGGCGGGAGTGGCCGCCCCAGCTAGGCCGGGACAACCATCAGAGACTCGACAGGCCACCGGTCCCTCCGTACAGCCAGAGATGGGACAGGCCACCAGTCCCTCTGTCCAGGCACGGAGTTGGGTCTGTCACCTGTCAGGTCCAGAGCCCCACGGTGAGCACATCCCTCCATCCCACCCCCGTGTCCCCGCCACCCCGTCCCGTGTGCCATGTGCATCCTCAGCCCACAGAGCCCCTGCTGCTGTCCTGTGACCGGGAATTTCTACACAGGGTGCGCACTCACATGACCTCATCCTAGTTCCTGCTGTTGCCCAACCACGTTTTAGGATCTATCTGAACGGCTCTGCTCATCTTTCCCCTCCGGAACATTCCAGAACATGCCCCACCCTGGCGGTGTCCTCTGCAGGGACTCCCCTTCCCCAGCCTGCTGCACACCTTCCTCTCACGCCACCTGGTGTCTGGCAAAGGCACTGCTGGCCGGGCCCCGGGGCCTCCGATGACCGGACTGCCGCCGGCTCCAGGGCTGGCCCTGGGACCCTGGCGGTTCATGGGGGGTCCTCACCCCACATTCACTCAGAGCCCTTGGCCTCCAACTTTTGCTGGTGGGCGTAAGCCGTAGACCGGTGTTTTGATGTGCAGATCTCTGGTCTTTGCGAGATGGGCCTTCTCCGTACACTTGGCCTTGGCTGTGGGGTCTCCGTGAATTCTGCCCACCTCCTCCTCTCTCCGGCTAGGCTCGGTCCTCCTCTGGCTCGGCTCGGTCCTCCTCTCTCTAGCTCAGCTCTGCCATTCTTGACCCCAGACCTTTGTCCATTTCAGACATGGCAGGTTGCCCACCAGATGCCACCTGTGGGCTCTGTCGCTGGGCCTTTCCAGCAAACTGGAATGCATCTGACATAGCTGGGAAGTGACATTTTTCATGACACATTTGCCTTCCAGTTGTCATTTGTCAGGCCTTTTGAGGTCTTTATAAACTGTATCAGAAGAATTGAAAGAATCCAGAAATTCTTTCGCCAGATACATTCTCATAGATTTCCAGGTTTTGTTGCCATGTTGAACGGTGTCTTATTTTGTAGTTTTCTTGTCGGTTATTGTTGGTGTTGAAGCACTATCGATGTTATAGGTTTTATACATGTTGTACATTTTCCATGCTTTATAGGATTTTATTGCCAACCTTGCTGAATCCTTATCAGCTATAGCAATGTCTGTTAGCCCTTTGGGGTTTTCCGTGGAGATAATCCTGTCCCCTGAGAACCACGGCAGGTATGTCTTCCCCTGAGATCCTTATACCTCAGTTGCTTCTCCTCATCTGAAGATACTGCCTGCTGGGGCGGTGGGGGGGGCAGTGAGACTGATGCAGGCATCTTCTGATTTGACTTTATTCACTCTTGTGACGACACTCAGCGCGCTCTACCCAGGTCCGGTTCCAGGTGGTCCAGGTATACAGCAAAGCCCCTGCCTCCCGAGTTTGTGCTCTGATGGGGAAGGCCTAGCACAGACGTGGGATGTCACGGCAGGGCTCTGAAGAGCAGAAGGCTGGGAGGAGGTATAGCAGGACCAGACGACTGTCACCCCAGTGGGCATGGCAGGCCCCGCTGGGCGGCATCTTTTGCACAGACCTGAATTCATCGGTTTCTCCCCTCAACATGACTCTTGCACCTAACCACTATCAAAAGAGGTCCTTTCTCAGGTTTCCAAGAATGCCTATCCCAAACAGGCACTGAACTCTGTCCAACGTTCTTTCTGCTGCCATCAATACAGTCATCTGATTTCTCTTCTCACCCAAATGCACCGACGCATTTTCTGATGTGAAACCGTCCTTGCATTCGATCCAGTCCATTCGGTCAGGCCGGTGTTCTTGGTAAAATACTCTTATTTGGATAGCTAGTATTTGATCTAGGATTTTTGCCTACATGGAATGAGTCTGCAGTTACCTTTACTTGTTACTGTCCTCCTTGGTTTTAGAACCAAGTTTCCGCTGCCTTTGTGGGATGAGGTGAGCTGTTTTTCTCCATTTAAAATTTCTGGGCCAGGTGCAGTGGCTCACGCCTGTAATCCCAGCACTTTGGGAGGCCGAGGCGGGCGGATCGTGAGGTCAAGAGATCGAGACCATCCTGGCTAACACAGTGAAACCCCGTCTCTACTAAAAATAAAAAAAAAAAATTAGCTGGGCGTGGTGGCAGGCACCTGTAGTCCCAGCTACTCAAGAGGCTGAGGCAGGAGAATGGCATGAACCCGGGAGGCGGAGCCTGCAGTGAGCCAAGATCGAGCCACTGCACTCCAGCCTGGGCGACAGAGCGAGACTCTGTCTCAAAAAAAAAAAAAAAAAAAAAAAAAAAAAATTTCTGGAACGAGTCCTGGTTGACAAATGGATGGTATACACCTGGTGTAACCATGCATGCTACAGCTGTGCCAGGATTCCTGGGGCTGAGCAGAGGGAAGGAGTGGCTCTCCCATGGCTCTTCACCTCTTCTTAGGCCACTGCCTGATTCGCATTTTTAACCTCTGTTTACACCAGTCTCGGCATTTTTCCCCCAGTTTATCATTTTTCTAAGTGTTTTCCAAGTTATTGGTACATAGCTGCTCATAATTTTTTATACCTTCTTCTCTATTGTGTTTGTAGTTAACTCTTGTGTAGTTTTTTCTCTCGTGTTTAAAAAATCAGTCTTGCAAGGTGTTTTCTTGCTTCTTAGTCTTCAAAGAAGGAAATTTTGGTTTTCTTAAGCGTTCCGTTATTCTGCACCTGCTGAATGTAAAGTTTATACACAGAAATGTAAGTGTGAGTATCACTCACTCATCATCAGAGAAATGTGAATTAAAGCCACGAGGCTGAGTGCAGTGGTTCGCACCTGTAATCCCAGCACTTTGGAAAGCTGAAGCAGTCAGATCGCATGAGCTCAGGAGTTCGAGACCAGCCTGGGCAACATGGCAAAATCCCATCTCTACAAAAAGAAAATACAAAAATTAGCTGGGCGTGGTGGCTTGCACCTGTAGTTAGCTTCCTGGGAGGCTAAAGTGGGAGGATTGCTTGAACCCTGGAAGCGGAGGTTGCAGTGAGTCGAGATGGCGCCACTGCACTCCAACACGGGTGGCAGACTGAGACCCTGTCTTTAAAAAAAAAAAAAATCCACAATGAGATATCATCTCACACCGTCAGAATGGCTATTATTAAAAAGAAGTCAAAAATATAACATGTTGAGGATGCAGACAAAACGAAATGCATATACACTGTTGGTGGGAATGTGAACTCAGCCTCTATGGAAAAGGCTATGGTTTTTCTCAAAGAACTAAAAATGGAACTCCCATTCCATCCAGCAATCACACCACAGGGCACCTGTGCAAAGGAAAGGAATTCATTATATCAAAAAGATGCTCACACTTATGTGTTTATCACAGCACTGTTCACACTAGCAAAGATATGGAATTAACCTGTGTCCATCAGTGGATGACTGGATAAAGGTGTGTGTGGAGGTGTGTGTGTGTGCACGCATGTGTGAATTTTACATATATATATATATCTGCATTCCATGTAGTACGGACATGCAGTATTGCATGCACACACACCATGGACGACTACTCAGCCATAAAGAAGAATGAAATCATGACTGTTCCAGCAACATGGATGGAACTGAAGACCACTATCTTAGGTGAAATAACTCAGAAACAAAGTCAAATACTGCATGCTCTCCCTCATATGTGGGAGCTAAATAACGTGTACAGACAGACAGAGAGGGGAATAACAGACACTGGAGACTGGAAGGGTGGGAGGGTGGCAGGGAGGGATGAGAAATTACTTCATGGGCAGAATGTACACTACTCAGTAATGGTAACACTAAAGCCCAGACTCTTCCACCATACGATATGTCCATGTAACAAAACTGCATGTGTACCCCATAATTTTATATTGTTAAGCTGAAAAGGTGTGTGTATGTGAACACAGTAAACATGTAAGTATAAACACAGATGTACCATGTGTGTCCAAGCTTATTCAGGTTATCATTGCTATGTCTTACTTGCTTAAACTATTGGTTTTTGTAAAGCGCACGTTCAAATCACCCATGACAGCGATTTTTTTCTACCTGCTCTATCCATCACTGCTGGATGAATGTTCGAGCCTCATTGTTGGGTGCGTGTATGTGTATGTATATTTACAGACTGTTACGATGCTTCTTACCCTGAAATATTCAAACGCCTGCCCTAATTCTCCTTTGGTTTACTCTGCATGTCTGTGTTTCTACCCTTTGAAGCATGTCTTTTATAGTAAAAATACTATTTAGTATATTTTTAATGCAGTCGTCTGTTTTTAATGTTTTTAATTGACAAATAATAATTGTAGATATTCATCGGATACACAGTGATGTTTTGATACATGGGATGTCTAGTGATCAAATCAGGGTAATGAGCATATCATCATCTCAAGCGTTTATTATGTGTGTTGAGAATGTTCAATATCCTCCTTCTTGCTGCTTGAAACTATATAATATATGGTCAGGAGTTTGTTTTTCCATCGTCATTTGTAACCGTTAACATTAGGATCTGTGAGCGTGTTTTCTAGTTATTCTGCTTTATTTTCCTCTGCTCCTGACTGCCATTGGATAGCTGAGATTTCCTCCGGATGGGCAGAAGCTCAGCCTGCCTTATGGCTTCCGTAGCTGAACACTGTGTCTTCACTGAGCGGGATGAGTGATTGGTACCTGCCAGGTCCCCCATCCACACCCTCACACCATGCTGAGACTGTCGGGGGTTCCCACTGGGGAGTAATGGTGATATTTTGACTCTCTGAATTCCTAGGCCATTTGGGAACTGTGGTGACTGAATATCTCAGAGCACCCTCCTGGCTTCTTTCTCTTCTGGCTGGAGAACGTCTCTAAGAGCATTTTTAAATCAGGCTTTTCTGTAGAAAAATGGCCGAGGCCTTGAAGGCCTAAGAATAACATGGACTTTGCATGCCTTTGATAGTTTAGCTGGATGTAAAATTCAGCCTTCAAATATTTCCTTCAAACTCTGAGGATGGAACATCACAGTTTTCTGGCTCTCCGTGTTTCTCACGTAAAGTCTGAGGTCAATTCGATTCCCATTCTTTTTTCTCTGGGACTTTAGAATATATCTTTGACATTGATGTTCTTCAAGGTCTTATGGCTTTTTTATGTTATTTTTCCACCTTGTGCATTTCCAGGCTGACTGAGATCATTCACCTTTAGATCTGAGAACGTCTTGGTCATTGTTGCTTCATGTCAATGACTTCTTACTTTTGTATTTTGCAGTTAGATGGATGTGAATGAACACCTCCCTTACCCATTTCCATTCATCTATTTTCTGTACGTTGTCTCTCTTTACGCCTCCCTGCTATTCCTGGGAGAATCTCCTGAGCTGTATCCACTCACCCCATCTGCTGGATGCTTCATTTCAAGGTATGTGTTTTCCACACTCCGTCTGCACCCCAGTCCGTCTCTCTCTGGCTGCTGCTTCTGCATCCCCACCATCCTGCCCTCCCTTATCACTGTTTTACTTTAAAGTCTCCCCACAGCAGTCCATTCATCAGCTTCCTCTGTGACAGCTCCCTTGCTGTCTGTGAGCAACCAAGCTCACTGGACTCCTCCTCCTCCTGCTGGTGAAATCGTCTGCCCTGGGGCCTCAGCTACCTTGGCTGGTTTTAGGGTGATGGGGGGCGGCAGCCCAGACCCTAAGGGGGCCTTCTTAAGGGAGAGAGAGTCCTGTGTTGCGGTGTGAGTGCAGCCCTCTCCATTGGCCACCCCACTCTGCAGAGGAGCCCCCAGCCACCACCTCTACCCTCTGCCTCTTCCGTCCACTCTGGGCCCTTCTTCCAGGAGAAGTCAGCCTCAGCCCATGAGTGCCAGGTGCTCGGGAGGGCTGGTCTGTCCTCACCCAGGGAGTCCCTGCCCCTGCGATGCTGCCCTCCCCCGACTGCTGATGCTCAGGTAGGGGTGGGTGGGGTGAGCCCAAGGGAGTTCGGCCTCAGTCCAGGTTGCCCCTCCACACCAGCCCTCCTCCCCCTGGGCCATTCTCCGGGAACAGCCAGTCTCTGGGTCTCTGAGGTAATGAATGCAGCCCCAGCGTTCTCCTCAATAGCACTGGGAACTGAGATGAGTCCCAACTTCTTCACTTGTGTGGCACCCCCACCCCTGCAAAGGGCCCCGGGTGCACTGGGAGGTCCCTGGGTGCACCGTTATGCTGGCCGGGCCCCAGGGAGGAGCCCACACAGAGTCCATGTAACGCAGCAAACACACAGGCCACGAGGAGGTTGCCTGCTCCTTTACCTTCCTAGGTTTACATGGTACCGGAGCCAGCAGCCTGGTGAGCCCGCAGGAGCCTGCAGACCTGAATCAGGGTTTCTGGGGATTGGGCAGGAGATGACAGGCAGCTTCCAGCTGATCCCAGGGCTGCAGCAGGCATGTGCAGTGGCCCATAAATACCTTTACATAAATACGGGCTGGGCGACTTCCAGTCCCAGGGCCTAGCACCAAAAAGCCTGCCTGGAGGACAGTGGCCCTGTGCCTGCACCTGCACCTGCACCCACACTGGCACCCACACCTGTCCTCAGTCCGACTCAGAGCCGCGGGGAGAGCGGGGCTTCCTCAGCCCAGGCCCAGAGCGTGCCCCTGGGTTCTGCAGAGCCAGGCCAGGAGGCGCCTCTCTTCCAGCGGCCATGCGAGGCTTCCCTCCTCAAGGCCACACCAGCCTCCAAGAGTGACAGGTTGCTGGGCTGTCCACAGCCCTCCACGGCCCTCAAAGGAAGGGCAGTACCAGGAGCTCTGGGCCCATGAAGTGTCCTTCTCAGTGGTCACCAAAGGCCAGGGTCCCCTCTGGCTGGGACTGGAGAGGCGGGCTCCACGGGACTGCCTCTACTAGTGCCTCGCTGGTCCACCGCTCCGGGATGTGGGTCTGCTGGAGGCGGGCAGTGTGCCCGCTGGGGAAAAGGAGAAAAGAGGGCCAGTCCAGGGTGGGGTGGGTGCTCCCAAAACAGACTGGGTTCTGGGTTGGCACCTCTCCCTCCCACCCCTCCCCTCAGCAGCTCAGCCCAGCAGGTGGGCGGGGCCCACCCATCCTTCCCAGCCTGTCCTTCCCAGCTCTGGCCCCAGCCTTGGTCTCTGAGCTCCAGATTCCTGGGGCCCAAGGCCCCAGGTGCAGCCGCTGCCCTGTGGGGCCCAGATTATACTTAAGCACTCTTCGTTGACTTTGCCATAACCCACCCTCCTGGCAAGCCCACGGGCATTCCCCACACCCCTTACCTGAGCCCTGGGCTAAGGACAGGTTCTCGGGGAGCCGGAGGGGCCCACCTGGAGGGGAGAGAGAGCAGGCCATGTTAGTACCCCCAGCCTTGAGTGAGCCACAGTAATGGCAGCAAGGCGTGACCCCATCCAGGCCTTCAGGGACCTCCACTTCCCCCGCACAGTCTCCTTCCCTTCTCAGTCCTTTGCACTCGGGGAAGGAACGGGGGCGGGAGCCGGGGGGAGGGCTCTCCCTCTCCCCAAAGGAAAGCTCTCAGCCCCTCCAAGCCTCTACTACCCGCGACATCAGGGGCTTTACCGAACGCCAAGCCAAGTCCACTCCAGGGGAGGGCGCAGGACCCAGGACTACCCACGCCCAGCAAGACACTGCCCATGGGGCCCCAGGCTCCTGAGGCCTCCAGCTCAATGTCAAGGCACTGCCCCCGGCACCCGGCACCCAGCGCAGGTGCCGGCAGCCGGCGGTGCAGTACCACAGCTGACCACTAGATGCCGCTGCCGGGCAGCCTTTTGTCCCTGCACCAGCGCACAGGCTGCTGGCCCCGCCCCTCCTCTCCTCGCCCCGCTCCACCGAGATGGGGGCTCCCCTGTCTTAAGGCTCTGAACCATCTGCAGCCAGGACTGCCTTAGAAAGGCACAAACAGATGAACACATACACAGAGTCAAGACTATTTGCGGGCCTCCAAGCGGAGGACCCCAAGTGTGAAATCCCCAGTTAGCCAAAAGGCAGAGCCTGCAGCCTGGCGCCCGGCCTTTGCCCCGCCCACATGTCCTGCCCCGCACAGGCCCCAAGCCTGCCTCCCACTTCCCTCTGCAGAGACAACCTTTCCCAACACCGCTGGCGGGTACACGGTGCGGGCGCGGGGGGGGGAGGGGGGTGCGGGCAGCAAAGTCTGAGCTGGCCAGAGGGGTGGGGGCATCCCAAAAGCACTGCCTGCAGGCAGAGAGCACATTCCAGGACAGCCTCAGGGTCCTGAAGGTGGTGCTAAGGAGCCACCTTCACACAGGTGCTGGAGCACGCTCACACATGCCCGGCACACACGCCTGTGCCCCCTGCCGCACATGCATGCACTATTGCGCAGACGCACTGGCTACATTCACACACTGATGCACACGTAACACACAGGCACTAGCACGCACAGGTGCCTGCTGCCCGTGCAGGACTGCGTGCGTGGACTGGCACACACAGGTGCCTGCTGCCCGTGCAGGACTGCGTGCGTGGACTGGCACACACTGGGTGCCACACACATGTACTGGCACACATGCACACACACCCTGCTGCTCGCACTGTTGCATGTGCGTGCACAGACACACCCTCACACCCTGGTGCACGTGTATGGGGGGCAGGAGGGGCAGGGATGGCCAGCGTCCATCCATACTCTGGATGGTCCAGCCCAGCCATGGGGTCATGACCCTCTTCAGGCCCCCGGTGCAGTTTGCAGCCCACCCTTGCAGCTGTTGGGGCTGGGAAGGATGGGCTGTTTCCAGCTGGCAGCATGGCCCACCCCTGTCCCCTGTCCCCTGGTTAAGTGACTGTGAAGCTCACACTCCACCCATCAGAAGCCAAGTGACACTCTGGGTACCGGGTGGGGACAGATGACATTTGCTATGTCTGAATAGCCATAGGGTGACCCGGCCAACTCTGCAGTGGGCGAGAAAGGGATCCTCTGCCAGGGTGGAGCTGAGGCTGATTGGGGGATGGTGCCTTCCCGCCCTTCCCCAGGAAGCCCAGCTCACCTTCCCGGCACGTGGGCCCCATGTAGCCATCCACACAGTGACACTGCCCACTGACAGGGTCGCAGTCAGCCCCACCCCCGCAGTCACAGTGCAGGGTGCAGCTAGGCCCAAACTGGCCCCTTCTGCAATCTGCAAGGCGGAGGGGGCGGGAGACAAACCTGAGCATCATCCCTGCCTTCCCCGAGCCAAGGAGCCTGGGTCTAGGGGCCCGCGGCAGAGCCCAGGTGGAGTGAAGCCTTCCGCCTGGGTGTGTGTGGGAGCTAAGACCTTGGGCCTCGGTTTCCCCTGAGGAGTAAACAGTCCCTGCCCTGCCTTCCTCAGCTACATTCTGCAGCCAGTGAACTCCTGCATGAGAAAGCCCAGGCCCCAGGCATACGTCCAGAGTCACCACCGAGTTCCTGTCCCGCCCCAGGAGGGCAAACAGGAGCCAGTGTTCAGGGATGCCCCCTCAGGGCACAACAGGCCTGAGAGCCACAAGGCCAGGTAAGCAGCCCCAGCAGGTGAGCCCCTCCTATCCTCAGGTGGGTCCCTCCTATCCTCAGGTGAGCCCCTCCTATCCTCAGGTGGGGCCCTCTGGGCTGGAGGGGCCACAGCCCCCTTGATGTCCCCCCATCCACAGCTGGCAGATCAGGGAAGTCTTTCCACCCAACCAGAGCCCCCTCCCATGACCATGGCCTTCCTGGGACGTTGTGGGGGCCACACGGCAGGGCCTGGCCTAAGGCTCCAGCAGGGGGGCCATGCTTGGTACCGCATGTCCCAGCAGCTGACTCCAGCCCCCCCAGGGGGCACAGTCCAGGTGCACAGGCAACAGGAGGGGTTGGTGCCCAGCCCAGGACTGGCACAGGTAGGGCCCAACCAATCAATATTGGTCACTGATGGAGACCCACACCCACGCCCTTCCTGGGCAGGACCCCAGACTCACCCAGGTTACAGGTGGCTCCCGAGCGCCCTGGTGGGCAAAGGCAGAGACCGGTGACAGGGTCACAGGGTGCCCCCCCGTCGCAGTCACAGCGCTGGTGGCAGCCCTCTCCAAATGAACCTGGCTCACACCCTGGTGGGGGTAGTGGGCTCAGTGGCCCCCTCCTGTCCTGCACCCAGACGGGATGGGGCCAGGGAGCGGGGGTTCAGGGAGGCACCAAGCACTCACCCCTCTCACAGAAGTGGCCGTGGAGGCCAGCAGGGCAGAGGCATCGGCCACTGATGGGGTCGCAGGGGGCTCCATGTTGACACCGGCACACCCCCTGGCAGCCAGCCCCGTGGAAGCCAGGGGGACAGGCTGAAGGATGCCGGTTACCACGAGACAAGGGCACACGGTGGCAGAAATGTCCAGTTTGCCCAGAGTGAGTAAAACCCGCCAATTCAGGGACCCGTGAAAAGCCCCCTCCTGCCCGTCCTCGTCCCTCCCCACTGCTGCTGGCTCCCCACCTCCCCACCACTTCACTGCTGCCTGGATCACCCACACGGGAAGAGTGGACAGTGGCTCAAAGGGGCCCCAGCCCAGCTGCACAGGCCCCCAACTCACGGTGCTCGCAGGCCTGGCCATAGAAGCCGGGGCCGCAGCGGCAGGTGCCTGTGGCAGGCTCACACGTGCTGTTGTTGTGGCAGGAGCACTCCAGACGGCAGGCAGCTCCGTAGCGCCCACGGGGACAGGCTGGGGACAGAGCAGGGTGGACAGGGTGGGCAGTCCTTCAGCACCAGCCTTGCCCAGCCCTATGGCAGCCCAGGGCACCTCCCTGAGGGGATGCTGGGGTCCCGCTGGCCCCACACACTCACCCAGCTCGCAGTGCCGCCCCGTCCAGCCCAGGCCACAGGAGCAGCTGCCGTTGCTGGCATGGCACAGGCCCCCGTTTCTGCAGGAGCAGGTGTGCTCGCAGCCCACGCCAAACCGGTTCTGGGGGCAGCCTGGGGACAGAAGGCAGGTGCTGCCTGGAGCTCTGGCCGAGGGCTGGGCTCCCTCTGGGGACATGTCCCCACAGGCTGACAGTCACTCGGTAAATGCTTCCTGAGGCCCGTCAGTGCCAGTCTCTGCCTACTGGGCGGGCACATGCCAGGGAGTGGCACCAGCCACATCTTCTCATTCCTTGGTCATCTCAGGATGCCAAGTGCCAGACCTGGTCTAGGAACTGAGGGTGGCTCAGTCATGAAGGGGCTGGGTGAGCGGCTGCCCAGCCTGTAGGAAGGGGTTCACAGAAGGCTTCATGGAGGCAGCGGCCCACTGTGAACCAGCTGTCTCCCGCTTGGGAGTGAGTGCACATCCTTCAGGCCTGAGAAGTAGCGTGGCTGGGCTGCCGTGGGCTCAGAGGTGGCTGGCTGTAGCCCTGCTGTTACAGCCAGATGCCTGATGACCGGCCCGAAGGCACTATCCTTCCTGGGAGTGAGGCGGGGCCAAGCTACATTCCAGCTGGGGCCTGAGCCCTGGGATCCTGAACCCTGGGATTCTGAACCCTCTGCTGCCACAGGCTCCCAATGAGCCCAGAAGGCCAAGAACTGCTGTGGGGGCAGCCAGTCCCTTGATGCAGACTAAGGGTGGGACCAGGCCAAGAGGCTGTGGCTGTGTTCATGAGCACTGGGCCTGTCCGAGCAGGAGCCACTACGCCTGTCTCCTGGGTCCAGCCCATCTCTCTACTCTTGACTGTGCTCTAGGCCCACCTCCACTTTGGTCCCTGAGCCCTGGGCCTGGCAGAAAGGGCCAGAAGGACTCCACCCTCGGGCAGAAGACAGCCACCCAATCCCTTCTGCAAGGGGCCAGGCAGGTGCTGGGTAGGAACGTGCAGCCCCCACGGCCACCTCTGTGAGGATGGGGTCACTGGGTGGCCTAAGCCTCGGGGGCTGAGTGTCGAGGTAGGGGCTGGGGTGGCATGGGACGGTCCATTCCCCCAAGCAGGGCAGCGTAGTCAACACAAGCTACAGCACTCTCATCTCAGCCCCAGGGTCAAGTGGGGAGCTGGTAGCAGCCAGGATGTGCGGGTGTCTGGGCTGAGCCCACCCCTCCAGCGTCCCCACGGCTAATCCAGTGACATCTCTGTGAAGGGCCCGTGAGCATGCCCTCCGGAGTGAACACTCACCTCGCTCACAGCGGACGCCGGCTCTCCCCGGGGGGCAGAGGCAGGTGCCGGTCACAGGGTCGCAGGCCGCCCCCTGCCCACACCCACACACGTGGGTGCAGTTGGGGCCGAAGCGGCCCTGCGGACAGGCTGCCGGGGAGGAAGTGGTGATCGTGGCTGGCTTCCCTTCTCTCCCTGCCCGGTCAACCCCGGAGTGGGGATAGGACAGGATGGGATGGGGTGAGGGGACCCTGGGTCTGCCCCAGACAGGGTGGGGCCAGCCAACTCTCATGCACCCACCCTGGCATCTCCCTTCCACCCGCAGGCCTGCTGGGGGCCAGGCCACTGCCGCCTGCTCTGCAGTGACTCACTGCCACCCCCGCCCACCCCGCCAGCTCTGCCAGGGTCCCAGAAGGGGAAAGTCCCTGCATGACTGAGGGAAGAGGCCCGTTTCCCGGCAGGACGCTTGGCCACAGCTGAGCTGCCTGGCTGACCTCTGTGCCTGGCTGTGCTCAAGCCCCTGGCAGACATGGCGCAGGTCGCCAGGCACAGCAGGTGCAGGGGCAGAGCTAGCAGAAGCCTGTGGGACCTGGGGCCACATAGACACCCCCAGCGCTGCAGGTCCTTTCTGCCCCTCTGGCTTAGCCCCACTTGGGGCCAGGCCCAGCCAGAGGGGGCTGAAGGGCAGGGAGGTGGGCAGTCGGGGGCCATCCTCCTGCAGGCTGGCTGGCCCTACCCTGGAGACACAGGAGGCACCACTCAGCCCTGCTGCCACCAGCCACTCACTGAGGTTGCAGTCCGCCCCGAGGAACCCAGCGGGGCAGCGGCAGGCCCCCGTGGCCGCATCACAGGAGCCCCCGTTGAGACACCCACACAGCTGTTCACAGCCTGGCCCATACCGCCCGGGCGGACATCCTGCAGGGAGAGGGGCTAGCTACAGGGGCTGGGGCTGGAGGCTTCCCCAGTGCCCCTGAACACAGCAAGGCAGCTCTCCTGAGGCCCCCACACCCTCCATCTTCCACCCCCTCAGATGAGGGCCTTCCCAGGGACAAGGGGAACTGGGACCCAGCATGCCAGGCAGGACTCCCGAGCCCCTGGGTGGGCACGGGCAGCACTCACGTTGCTGGCAGCTGGGGCCGTGGTAGCCAGCAGCACATAAGCAGGTCCCGGTGGCAGGGTGGCAGGCCGGGTTCTCACCGGGACAACGGCACATCCGCGCACAGTCCTCCCCAAAGCTGCCGGGTGGGCAGGCTGGGTGGAGACAGGCAGGGTCGGTCCTGGCCCAGCCCAGCCAAGGAACAGGCAGCCTCTCTGGAATCCCCCTGCCCAGACGCTCCTCGGGGTGGGGGCTTGGGAGCACCTACCCTGCTCGCAGCCGGAGCCAGTGAAGCCAGGGGGACAGCGGCAGGCCCCAGTGACGTGGTGGCAGGCAGCGCCAGGCGGGCAGCTGCAGCGCTGGGCACAGGCCTCTCCAAACCAGCCCCGCAGGCAGGCTGCAGAAAGATGAGGGCTGCGGAGGCTTCTGGGAGGGGCCCGTGGGGATCTGTGGGCCAGGACAGGCCCGGAGCAGGTGCTGTGGGTACGACTCACCCAATGCTGGCTGAACTGGGGACTGTGCTCACCATTCTCACGCCTGGAGCCCCCCACCACCCCGGAGGGCAGAGGCAGGCCCCGGTGGCAAGGTGGCAGGGGCCTCCCCACCGGCAGGCACAGCGCCCCTCGCAGTGAGGCCCGAATGTGCCCTTGGCACAGGCTGCAGGGACCAGACAGATAGGGCTGAGAGCTCAGCCTCTGGCAGCCCCGCCCGATGGAAGGCGAAGGAGCCGGGAGACAGCAGCCGGGGCTCAGCACTGAGGCGACGGGAGCCAGTGACAGCCCTGAGGCCAGCCGAGTGCCCAGGCCCCCCTCAGACAGCAGACCCAAGGCTCCCGAGGCCAGCCGAGTGCCCAGGCCCCCCTCAGACAGCAGACCCAAGGCTCCCGAGGCCAGCCGAGTGCCCAGGCCCCCCTCAGACAGCAGACCCAAGGCTCCCGAGGCCAGCCGAGTGCCCAGGCCCCCCTCAGACAGCAGACCCAAGGCTCCCGAGGCCAGCCGAGTGCCCAGGCCCCCCTCAGACAGCAGACCCAAGGCTCCCGAGGCCAGCCGAGTGCCCAGGCCCCCCTCAGACAGCAGACCCAAGGCTCCCGAGGCCAGCCGAGTGCCCAGGCCCCCCTCAGACAGCAGACCCAAGGCTCCCGAGGCCAGCCGAGTGCCCAGGCCCCCCTCAGACAGCAGACCCAAGGCTCCCGAGGCCAGCCGAGTGCCCAGGCCCCCCTCAGACAGCAGACCCAAGGCTCCCGAGGCCAGCCGAGTGCCCAGGCCCCCCTCAGACAGCAGACCCAAGGCTCCGGACCTGAGCAAGGGACCGCTCAAGTTGCACCCCAAGCAGTGGGGACGGCGCCTCTGCTGGAAGGGGGGCTGGTGTCAGGGGCTTGGGTGGGAGGCTGGGGCTTTGAGGAATGAGGCAGTGTTGCCCTTGCATGTCTGGGCTCTGGAGGGGCTGAGGCCCCGCTGGGTGGACCAGGCCCCGCCGGCACAGCAGCCACAGCCAGACTCCCACTGGCAGGAGGCCCCCAGCCAGCACAGGCTCCAGGACAAGGGGTGAAGGGGCCCCTCTCTGCATGCAAGAAACAGGAACGGCCCCCTGAGCCGCAAAGCATCCTCCGTTTCACCCACCACAGGGCTGACTGGGGCTACCCCTGCCAAGGCAAAGCAGCAGCACTCTGTCCCCACAGGCCAGCTTCCTAGGCTGAGACCCTCCCAACAGGGTCTTAGTGCTCCGACAGCAGCTCTTGCATTCACAGGACAACAAGTGCCCTGGTGAGGCCCCAAACCGGGCACAGTCCTCAGCCCTGCAGTGAGGCTGATACCACCCCTTCCCAGCAAGGCCTGCAGACCCCCCTGCTGCCCCGCCCCACTCACGGCTCTGACACTTGTCCCCAGTCCAGCCAGCTGGGCAGAGGCAGCGGCCCGTGTGCGGGTCACACAGGCCCCCGTTGAGGCAACTGCAGCTGTGCCAGCAGCCAGCTCCGACGTCCCCAGGAAGGCACTCTATGGGAGCAGAGACAGGCACAAGGGTGAGGGTCCTGCCTCCTGGGCCCAGGAGACCCTGACCCATGCTTCCTGCACACAGAGCTGAAGCCTACACCTCAGGGTGCTGCCCCCTGACCCGGGAGCCCTCCTAGGCCTGCAGGCGGGGCTGCACCAAGCATGCTGGGGTATGTCCCTCCTCTGCCGCCCAGCGCTCACCCTTCTCACAGTCCAGGCCGGCCCAGCCCTCTGGGCACGCACAGTGGCCTGAGACAGGGTCACAGGTCCCTCCATTCTGGCAGAGGCAGGAATGCCAACAGTTGTCGCCGTACAAGCCGGCAGGGCAGGCTGGGGCCAGGGAAGAGGGAGCAACCTGCATCCCCCAGCCAGCTGGCCCCACAGGGTCTGTCTGGCTTTCCAGCCCCATGTTGGACTTTGGGGTCAGGGATCTTGCAGGGGGCTGCCTCTAGGATGACCTGCCAGCCCAGCCTGACTCACCATCCCTGCCTGGAGAGGGGCACAGGTGAAAGGCACGGTCCTCAGTCCTAACAGCCCCTTCCTCCCTCCCCCAGGCACCAAGTGTCCTGTGGGCCCCGCAAGAGGCCAGCACCCTCGCTCAGGCCTGGACCCCGGTCCCTGGACTCCTAGGTGTGGCTTACCCTGCAGGCAGGAGGGCCCCATCCAGCCAGGGGCACAGTGGCACTGCCCGTGGACAGGGTCACAGGAGGCCCCGTTAAAGCAGGCACAGGCCTGGCTGCAATTGTGCCCGTAGGTGTGGGCTGGGCAGGCTGCAGGTGGAGAGGGCTGGTCAGAGCCAGGGGTGGGCAGGACCCCAGGGGTTGGCAGCAGATCACAGCCAGCTGGGCAGATCTGCCGGGGTCCCCTCGGCTGCTGTGGCCAACTCTCCCCTCCCTCTGGCTCAGGCCACCCACTCAGCAGAGTGGCCACAAAAAAGGACCAACGCTCTGGCCCGAGTGAGCAAAGCATCACTCTCAGGGGGGTTGCCTGGTAGCTTCAGACACTCAGGACAGGTAGCAGGAGGGAGTCTCCTACGGAGGACCCGGCACCCCCTCCTGCAGCACCCTGGGCTGAGCAGGGACCTCACGCACTCTCGGCACAGCGGGGGCCCCGGCGGCCAGCGGGGCAGAGGCAGGAGCCATTCACGGCATCACAGGCAGCTCCAGCGGTGCAGTTGCAGGCACTGCGACAGTCCAATCCAAAGAAGCCGGCTGGGCAGGCTGCAGACAGCGGGCAGTGATGTGGAGGGGCCCACACTGGAGGCCACCCAGCCTAGCCCCCGCCTGTGCCGTAACTCACCATGCTCGCAGAAGGTGCCCCTCCAGCCGGCCGGGCAGGTGCAGGCCCCGCTGACGTGGTCACAGGCTGCTCCATGCTGACACTGGCACCGCTGCTCACAGCCGGGCCCAAAGTGGCCCTGGGGACACTCTGAGATATGCAGCCCCGGCCCACAGTCAGCCAGAGGGCCAGGAGCCTGACCCAGCCGTGCCCGGGCCTTGCCACCATCCCCAGGACTGTGGGACAGGCCTGGCTCATGAGAAGCCCCTTCCTGCCCAAGGGAGACTGGGCTCACTCACATGCTTCATCCCCCACCTAGGTGGGGCCATGGGAGGCTTGAGGGAGCTCCAGGCATCAGCTTTAGGGATGGGAACCTCCCCAGGGGCTGCCCCTAGGACACCCAACCCAGGCCTCCCCCGGTTCCACCAACCAAGCCTCGGGGGCACACACTGAGGGATACCAGCCTCAGTCCTAAGCAGACCCCTTCTCCATCCCCCAGGTGCCAGGCCTCCCACAGTGGGGGACAGGCCCTGCCCCTTCCTGCTGCGGCTCCAAGTGAGCCTGGTGCAGGTCGGTGAGAGGGTGGGACCTTGGTCCAGGCTGTGAAGCAGAGCAGTGGGGGCTGGGAAAGCTCAGGGAAGGCAGAGGAAGCCAGGCCAGGGCCCAGCCGCAGTGCGCATGTGTGTGCCTGCACGTTTTGGTGGGTGTGTGTGCGCACAGGAGGGGGCACGGCCAAAGGCTTCGTGTGTGTGTCCACACAGGAGGGAGTATTGCCAAAGGCTTTGTACGTGTGTGTGTGTGTGTGCGCGTGCACGTGTGCAGGAGGGAGTACTGCCAAAAGCTTTGTGTGTGTGTGTGCGCGCGCGCGCGCACAGAAGGGGGTGTGGCCAAAGGCTTCGTGTGTGTGTGCAGGAGGGAGTATGGCCAAAGGCTCTGTGTGTGTGCACGTGTGCATATGTGTGTGTGCACGCACTCAGGAGGGTGGCAGCCAAAGGCAGGGCCGGGACTCACGCTGCTCGCACCGCGGGCCCACGTAGCCAGCCTCACACAGACACAGGCCGCTGATGGCATCACAGCTCCCGTGGCCAGCACTGCAGTTGCAGGGGTGGCTGCAGTCAGGTCCCCAGTGCCCAGAATCACAGGCTGCAACAGAACTCAGGGTCACCCGGCGCAGGCCCAAGCGCGGGCCACGGGCACCACAGCCGAGTCAGGCACAGGGGCGTCTCAGGACTGGGGCACGGCCTCCTGCAAGCCCCTAGTCCTCGGGGGCCCTGGGCGGAGGCCTCTCCAGGGGCTAGGAAAGGAGGGGTGTCTGGACAAAGGGCAAGCCAAGGGCCCCCGTACCTCTCTGGCAGCTAAAGCCGGTCCACCCGGGGGCACAGCTGCAGTGTCCGGTGGCTGGGTGGCAGTGCCCATCATTGGCACAAGAGCACCTTGTCTGGCAGCTGGGACCATACCAGCCTGCTGGGCACACTACAGGCAGGCGAGAGAGGGTGAGTGGGGCCTGGCCGCCTACCCCAGCTCAAAGGCTCAGGGGCAGCTCCAGCTCACTCACCGTCCTGGCAGCGGCTGCCGACGAAGCCAGGGAGGCACAGGCAGGCTCCGGTCTCAGGGTCGCAGCGGGCAGCATGCTGGCATGCTGGGCAGATCTCCTGGCAGCCCAGCCCCCAGCGGCCCTCGGGACAATCTAGTGCCCACCCCCATGGCCAGTCAGTGCCCAAGCTGCCCTTGCTCAACACATCAACATAACATGGCACAATGCCCCTGGAGCCACGGCTGAGGAGGCGGAACCACTGTTACCATCTCAGCCTGCCCCGGGGAGGGGAGAGGGCCCGGGCGCCTCCTGGGGCTGCAGGCTGCGGGGTGCGCACCCACAGTAGAGGACCCCCAGCCCCAAGCACCGTTCAGCTGGCAACACAAGGAGCCGAGCCCATTAGAGACGGAGCCTTGTGCAGAGAGGCAGCAGCCCGAGAGGGCAGCCTGGAGGCCCCAGGAACTTGGTGGGGCAGCCACAGACCCCCCCATCCCTACCCCAGGGGAGTGCACTGTGAGCTCTCACACCTGCTATGGACGGGCCTGGGATCCGCAGGGCTGGGGCCCCCACAGTTCACGGCCCCACCAGCTCGGAGCCGTGCAGCCTGGGGAGGCAGAACTGGGGCTGCGGCTGACACTCACCTGCCGCACAGTCTTCCCCGGTCCTCCCCGGCGGACACCGGCACTGCCCCGTGACCCCGTGGCAGGGGGCCCCCCCACAGGAGCAGGAGCCCGAGCAGTTCACGCCAAACGTCCCCACCGGGCACTCTGCAGGAGGAAGCACGAGGGGCCTCAGCCGCACCACGTGGAGTGGACTGACCAGAGCCTTTCCCCCGGGGGCTCCTGGCGAGTGTGCCCCCGACGCCTCCTCACATGGGCTCCTGGCAAGTGTGCCCCCCCGACACCTCCTCACATGGGCTCCTGGCGAGTGTGCCCCCCATGTCTCACATGGGCTCCTGGCGAGTGTGCCCCCCGCGCCTCACATGGGCTCCGGGCGACTATGCCACCGACGCCTCCTCACATGGGCTCCTGGCGAGTGTGCCCCCCGCACCTCACATGGGCTCCTGGCGAGTGTGCCCCCGACGCCTCCTCACATGGGCTCCTGGCGAGTGTGCCCCCCGCGCCTCCTCACATGGGCTCCTGGCGAGTGTGCCCCCCGCGCCTCACATGGGCTCCTGGCGAGTGTGCCCCCCGACACCTCCTCACATGGGCTCTTGGCGAGTGTGCCCCCCGCGCCTCCTCATATGGGCTCCTGGCGAGTGTGCCCCCCGCCTCCTCACATGGGCTCTTGGCGAGTGTGCCCCCCGCACCACCTCACATGGGCTCCTGGCGAGTGTGCCCCCCGCGCCTCCTCACATGGGCTCCTGGCGAGTGTGCCCCCCGCGCCTCCTCACATGGGCTCCTGGCGAGTGTGCCCCCCGCACCTCCTCACATGGGCTCCTGGCGAGTGTGCCCCCCGCGCCTCCTCACATGGGCTCCTGGCGAGTGTGCCCCCCGCGTCTCCTCACATGGGCTCCTGGCGAGTGTGCCCCCCGCGTCTCCTCACATGGGCTCCTGGCGAGTGTGCCCCCCGCGTCTCCTCACATGGGCTCCTGGCGAGTGTGCCCCCCGCGTCTCCTCACATGGGCTCCTGGCGAGTGTGCCCCCCGTGCCTCACATGGGCTCCCGGCGAGTGTGCCCCCCACGCCTCCTCACATGGGCTCCCGGCGAGTGTGCCCCCCGTGCCTCCTCACATGGGCTCCTGGCGAGTGTGCCCCCCGCGCCTCCTCACATGGGCTCCCGGCGAGTGTGCCGCCCCCGCCTCCTCACATGGGCTCCTGGCGAGTGTGCCCCCCGCACCGCCTCACATGGGCTCCTGGCGAGTGTGCCCCCCGCGCCTCCTCACATGGGCTCCTGGCGAGTGTGCCCCCCGTGCCTCCTCACATGGGCTCCTGGCGAGTGTGCCCCCCGTGCCTCACATGGGCTCCTGGCGAGTGTGCCCTGCACGCCTCCTCACATGGGCTCCTGGCGAGTGTGCCCCCCGCGCCTCCTCACATGGGCTCTGGCTCTAGCCCCCGGGGGTGGGGCTGCTGGGCACACCTGGGGTCCCCAGAGTGGCCAGGCAGGTCACAGGCACAGGCAAGGGAGGAGTGAAAGGGGAGCTGACGGATGGGAGGAGAGGGGAGGGGCAGGGCTGCTGGGGCAGCCTAGGAGAGGCTGAAGCAGATCCCTCGGCCATCCAGGACCCTGGAGAGCTCCCGGGAGCCCGAGGTAGGGCCTGCTCTTCCTCCGCCACCGTAGTCACCAGAGGACCTGTCCTGGTCAGGCCAGTGTGTCCCCGGTCCAACCTGGCGATGCTGATCCAGTCTCTCCCACTCCCCTCCACCCAGCTGGGAGCCCCTCCAGGGACTCGGCCCGAGGGCTGGGGAGGCTGTGCACCCACTCACTCCACCCCCAGAGTCACTGCCCTTTCCCTGTGGGATGGGGCTAGAATGGGGAGGGCAGGGGGCCTCCTGGAGGCCTAGGGTCCCCCCTGCTCCACCCAGCAGGTGAATGAGACCCCAGGGAGCACAGAGGCCAGGGAGTCACAGCATCCCAGGAAGGGGGACCTGGGGAGAGAACGTGGGGGCTGAGGATTGGGACCTCTGGAGAGGGCCTGCAGGGGCTGCTCTCCATGGCCTGGCAGAGCCGTGGGTGCTGGAAGCCCTGGAGTGGCCTCCCTGGCAGAGCTTTCCTCTGCCCTCCCACACCTGCCCTGACCTTAAGGGCCCGGCCTTGGCCTCTCCGGTGAGGACAACAGAGCATGAGGCTAGCCGGGAGCTCGGGTAGCAGCGAAGCCTCCCTGCCTCCCCCAGCGAGGCGCAGCCACTCTGATGCCCTGCCTGCTGCTGGAACTAAACCTCTCCCCGGGCTCACAATGGCATCACAGCAGCCCCAAGAAGGCAGTTGACAGAGACCCCGTGCTGCACGCCAAAGATCCACAGAGCCCACGTGTCAGAAGGCCCACAGTGGGGCTGAGAGCCAGGATGTGCCCTGCCTGGGGAGGAGCACCGGTAATACAGGCAGAGCACCAGGCCTGACCCCGCTGAGGCCCTGAGGACACACCCTGGTGAACCCTTGTCACCAGGGCCCATCCCCAGGGGCACCCGCCCATAGGGACACAGGCACGTCCCTGGGACTACAGGCCTGGCACTCACCATGCCCTAGGGCACTGGGCAGTGTGCACAGGGCTGGATGGCCTCAGGGAACCCCCCTCCACTAACTGGAGCAGATGAGTGCTGGGCAGGAACAGTTTCCAGACCCAACAAGAGGGGATGTTATCTTTATAAAGAGTGTTGATCTTTCTATCAACACTCGGATGTCATCGCCTGTGGCTTATCCTCGGAGCACCACAGGCTCTTAAAGAAAAGAGGGGAAGGGGCAGAGGAGGAGCAGAGGAGGGGCAGGGGAGGAGCCTTCCTCCTCTCAGGAACTGGGGGCTCCAGGAGTGATGGAGGTGCTTCTCTGGCGAGGCCTGTTCACTGTCTCTGGTGTAGAGAGCAGGGACTGGAAGGAGGGTCACAGGCATCAGGGGAGGGTGAGCTGCTGGTGTGTGTCTGCATGCACCTGCCTGCATTCATGTGTATGTGTGTGTAAGCAGTGTGTGCATGTATGTGTGTATGTGTGTGTAAGTGGTGTGTGCATGTATGTGTGTACACGTTTGGGGGTGGGGAGCGGGAGGAAGGGTGGGGAGGGGATGCCGGGGAGTCAGGAGGAGCTGAGTCCCATGTCCGCGCACTGATGAAGCCCTAGGGCTTGTGCACAGATGGGAAGTGGGCGCTCAGAGCTGCTGCACGCCGGCCTGAGACCACAGAGCTTCTGCCAGTCCAGGTCAGGAGTCTTGGCCTAGAGTGCTCTGGCCCTCAGTGGCTGAGACCAGGGTGGCCTAAGAGCTGGCTGGTGGGTCCTCGGGTGGACGTTGCTCCCTCTGCGGACCCCTTCTCATTCCCCAGATGGAGGTGGGGAGGGGAAGGGCCCATGCTGGGGGGGCTTGAGTCCAGAGAGCCCCCTGGTATGGCCCCAGGGGAGGCAGAGGAGGGGGCTGGCCCCAGGGGAGGCAGAGGAAGGGGCTGGCGCCGGGCTTCTCGCTCTCTCCAGCCCAGGCCATGGTCATGCTGGTCACACAGCAGGCCCTTGTGGCTCCCGTCTCTCCCGGCCAATGGGCGTGGACAGCATGCGCCGTGCCAAGGGAGGCTCCGACCTGCCCAGGCCCTGTTGGCGGCCGCTGCGGCAGCTCCGTTACTCATGCCGAGGGCGTCTTCCTTCCCCTCATAAGCCGATGACACACTCGGGTATTTCCTATCCTGGTCATGAGACTGAGGAATGACCATCCCGCTGAGCCTCAGACCAGCTTGGTCAGCTTTCTGCTTGGCCAGGACCACACACCGTTGTCCTGGTTATTGCACCTCCCACCAGTGCAAGCTGGGGCAGCCAGGACACCCCCACCTTCCCAGCCCTCTTGGCAAAGCCCCCAGCCCCACGCACGCTGGGCTGGAATCGCGTCGGGCAGTTGGTCCCCGGGTCTCCCAGGAATACCTAAGCATGGACTCGGCTGGTCCATCTCTCAGCCAGCTCCTAACAGCCTCCTCCCCTGCCTGCTATGTGAGCATGGGGCTCCCAGGCTCTGTGCCTGCTCACACCCAGGCCAAAGCATCCACGTGCAGGGGCCTGCAGCCACGACTCCAGGCCGGCACTGCACCCAGACCACTCTCCGAACCGCCACCTCCAGGGGCAGCCTCTGCTGCCGGCTCACATGTGAGGAGGGAGCTGCTGCCCTGGCCTCTGAGAGAAGCCCAGTCTATTCTGGTCAAGCAAGAAGCGAGTGGACCAGGGAGGAGTTTGGAGAGGAACTGGCCCCTCCCCAGGTCAGGCCCTGGGCAGACAGCAGCTCCTGCCCTGAGCAGACCAGACTGAGACTAGCAGCCGCACCACTGCTATGTGACAGGCCCTCAAGGCAACACCGGTAGCAAGGCAGCACCTGGGCTTAGGCTAAGGGGGCCGATAGTGACAGCTGTGCAGCCCTTCTGAAGCCCACCCTCCAGCCAGGCAGGCAGCCTACACCCCACAATGAGACTGCCGGGAGCCCCAGGGGCCGGCCACTCACCTTGGCCACAGTCCTCTCCCTGGAAGCCAGCGGGACACCGCTTCCCACACTCGCCGCTCACGGAGTCACAGGCCACGCCCACTGGGCAGGTGCATGCCTGCCGGCACCCCGGCCCAAAGTAGCCCGGCTCACACTCTGCAGGGCGTGAGAGAGGGGTGGGTGGGGTTAACCGACCCTGGCGCCCCCCCCAGACCCCATGCCTGGACTCACCTGCCTGACAGCGTTCGCCCCAGAAGCCAGCCTTGCAGGAGCAGCTGCCATCCCTCTTGTCACAGGACTGCGTGTGGGGCTGCACACACTGGCACTCCTCCGAGCAGCCCGGCCCAAAGGCCCACGGCGGGCAGGCTGCACCCACAGAACCGTTGAGGGGGGCTCCCGTCTGAAGCCCCGCCCTCCCAGACCGCTTCCACCAGCCCTGGGTCAGCCAGGACGACAGCCAAGATCATGCAGGGAGCTGTCCTCCTCCACCTCTCCCCCTGCAGCCCACCGCCCCTTCCCTGAGTGTCTGAACCCCAGGGATGGGTGACCCCACCAGAGACTCAGAGCTTGGCCTTGCTGCCAGGAATCTCCAAAAGCCAAGATAGGCCTCATCCCCCGGAGGCTTCTGCAAAAGGCCTGGCCCTGCCCTCATCTGCAGCCCTACCACCCATCAAGGCTGGGAGGCACAAGGTTGGGGACCATCCACCCAGCCGCCCTGGATGCCAGCACAGTCACAGTCGAGAGGATGTGGCTTGGAGTCCACAGACTCATGGCGGACCCCAGACCTACATCCCAGTGGGTGACCTGGCTGGGCCCCGATAGCCTCATCCTAACCCAGACTACAGGTACCAGGACATAGACCATCCCTTCCACCCGCTGCCACCACCATGGACACTGGAAGGGGCAGTGAGACTCACTGAGGTGGCAGAAGCGGCCGTAGAGCCCTGGGTCGCAGAGGCAGGCCCCGTAGAGGCGGTGGCACCGGCCCCGGTTGGCACAGTTGCATTTCTTGCGACAGTGCTTGCCATAGTAGCCCTTGGGGCAGCCTGGGGGCAGCGGGGCTCCATGTGAACCTTGGTGGCAGCCAGCCTACCACGTGTGGTCCCCCCATGTGGTAGGATGCGCGGGGGCCCAGGGCCCAGCACAGGAGCTGGGAGCAGCCCCCGCCAGGGCACTAGGTGAGCCTTCTGGATGTGGCCGTCTGCCCTGGCTGGTCTGTCCCCTACATCCCCTGCCCCCAGGGTTTGTGGCAAGGGCGGGTGGAAGAGCACATTCCTCGGCCCACACTGGAGAGATGCACAAAGCTTACGCCCCACTCTCCCCAAAGTCTGGCTCCCATCAGGAGCTGCCTGACTTCTGTCCCCTGGTGGTCACTAAGCTTGATCTCAGAACCTCAAAGCGGGAAGGACATGTGGCCCCAGTAGACAAGGTCCCAGGCCCAAGCCGCAGGTGGCCCCAGAGCTAGAAAGGTCCTCGTCTTTCTTCCCCAAACAATTCTCTCTGGCTGGGTCCTGCCCCACGGTCCTTCCTCCTACTGAAGGCGGTAGTCAGCTGAAGGTACCCCCACAACTACATATACGTCCTAGTCCCCAGGACCTGGAGACTAGGCACAGTTGCATTTGTTGCAACAGTGCTTGCCATAGTAGCCCTACATTATCCAGGCTGGCCCTGAATCCAAAGACAAACATCCTCATCTGAGAGGCAGGCGGAAGCTGAGACAGAAAGAGGAGGCCTGGAGAAGGGGAGGTGACCCCTCAACGCTGCAGGCAGCCTGGAGGGTACAGCACGATCCCAGGGGTGCAGCACCCAGGAATGAATACGGGGGTTCCCCAGCCCCCTGTAGAATAGAAAGGGCAGACAAAGTGGGGAAGGGAGGCACGCTGACAGGGAAGAGGTAGGAAGCCCTGTGCGGCTGCCTGGGGTCCCCACCACCACCAGGCAACCAGCCCTGCAGAGCCCAGCACATACGGCCAGGAAAGCTCACAGGGCCACCTGGGGGACAGGTTCAGGGCTGGCTGTCTTCCTCTCACAAAGGCAGAAAGTTTATGATACGTTAGCTGCACTCTCCATCGAAAGAAGCAGAAATGATGAAGTCTGAAGACTTAAAGATGAAGCTTTAGCCACCTGGGAAACATTTCCTGGACTAATTCCTCCAGAAAGGCTGAAACGTCAGAGTTAATAAGGGAGTCAACATCATCCCTTGCAGCCACTGGCCCCCAAGTAATCCCTTCTGCAAACCTCCCCCAGCCATCACCAGCTCTACTTGAATGCTTCCAGGAACAGGGACCTCACTGCCTCTCAAGGGAACCCATTCCAAAAGTGCTGCTCTGTAAAGTCTTATCATCTGCTACAGTTAGGCCCTGGGAAAATTAGCAACAGTGAAAAAGCAATACCCCTCTCATTCAAGGGCCTCATTCTCTCTCAAGCACAGCCTAAAGCTCTGGAGACAGGGAGGCAGGAAGGAAAGGGAGTCTAGGAAAAGTTTGGTAGCAGTTTCCCTGCTCCAGTGGGAGGAAGGAGACAAGGAGGACATGGAGGGGTGGTGTCTCCCACTTCCCTTACAGCCCAGGGGTAATTCCAGAAGCACCAGAAGAGGCTGCACGCACCATCCTCACAGTTAGTTCCACTGACACCCGGGGGGCAGCGGCAGGCCCCCGTGACAGAGTCGCAGGTCCCACCATTCTGACAGCTGCAGGAGAAGCTGCAGTTCTTCCCAAAGGTGTCCGGAGGACAAGCTACAAACAGTGACAGGGAAGCGTCAGGGTCACCAGCCAGCATGACACTCTGAGACCCCTTCCTAGGGTTGGAGGCTCTGGGTTTAGAAGCAATTACCTAGAGATAAAATGATGGCACTTGTACCACATCACCCCTGCCCATGCTCATGGCAGACATCACTAATCGATCACTGACTCCTCTCTCTCTCTGAACACCAGCAGAGAGAGGAGTCTCCTCCTTC
The DNA here is from genome assembly GCF_028858775.2 of Pan troglodytes. NCBI lineage: Eukaryota > Metazoa > Chordata > Mammalia > Primates > Hominidae > Pan > Pan troglodytes. The sequence goes on along the minus strand of NC_072398.2, from coordinate 228,574,915 downwards.
TGAACCAGCTCTTTCAAACAGGCAGAGCCTCACTGACAGTTATGACGGGTCCCTGGCCATCTGAGCTAGAGGAACCCCACCTGCCGGCTGCCCTTCAGCAGACACCCCTTACTGTCTTAGTTATTTGCTGGCTTGCTTGTTGCTGGACCATGAAGACTGATATTTAGGAAGGACAAACACTTTGGCTTGCTTGTTCCCAGGGAATCCTTACTGCCTGGAACAGTGCCTGGCATAGAGTGGACAGTCAGGGGATGTTTATCAAAGGAATTAACAAATGGATGAATGAATGGCTCTGCACAGAGCCCCCTGCCCAGGGCCAGCAGGCAGGAGTAAAACTGAATGGGCTCAAAGGGCTGTCCCCAGGTCTTGGGGCTCAGAGGCCCCTTCCCAGCCCCCAGCCCCTGCCCAGCTGCCTCACTCTCATTGCAGATGAGCCCAGTCCAGCCCTCGGGGCAATCACAGCCATCCAGGCCTGGGAGGCAGGTCCCTCCGTTCCTGCAGTCATCACAGGTCAAGCTGCAGTCATGGCCAAAGGAGTCATCCAGGCAGACTGGGGGCAGACCAGGATGGGGGGATTCAGAGCCTGACCCCTGGCCTCAGCAGGCACAGAGGCCTGGCTCAGACCCTCAGGCCAGGGAAGGGGCATAAGGGGCATCCTCGGCCCATGAGGGCCCCCAAAGGGTGACATGGGGACAGATGCTAGGGCCAGAAGGAGCCCTAACCTGGGAGCTGTGAGCCCGGTCCCGCCCGGCTCAGCCCGCACGAGCTGCGCAAACTGAGCCAGTGGCTCAACCTCTCTGGGCCTTGGTCTAACATGGCATTGCAGGGGTCCTTCCTCACGTCCCCAGCCTCTGATTGGATGGCAGCCTAGCCCGAGGGGTCGCTGGCTGCCGGCCCTGCGAGCAGGAGCCCCCAGGGGCTGGGCCCGCGCTCACCAAACTTCTCTGTGAGCGTGTGTTCGCCCCGCAACTCTGCCTCTTCCTCATCGGCCCCGACATCGTCATCCTGGAAGAGTTGCGGCAGCTCGTCCTGGAGCACGGCAATGTGGGGCAGGGGCCGCACGAAAGGCAGCTCGCCGTCCAGGTCCACCACCGGCTCCTCCAGGGCTGCCAGGGGCACAGAGGCGCCTTAGCCCCTGCCACCCACCTGCCTGCTCCAGCGACTCCCCGGTGGGTAGGGCTGGGCCTGAGCCCCACCCCAGGGCCCCCCACCACCCTCCTACTGCCTCCACTACCCCCACCTCCTCAGCCTGGTCCCAGGGGTCATCCCAGCTGCACCCGACCCTCCTTCTCAGGAAAGAGAAGGCTCTGGGCCCTGAGGACCTGAACCCGGCCCCTCTGCCCCCAGCCTCATCCCAACTCTAGGGACTCTGGGGCCTAGAGGGGTAGGGGTGGGAGCAGCTGCCATCAGTCCCAGGGACAACATCACCTTAGGTCTTGGTCCCTTCTCTCACCTGGTCAGGACAGGTGCTGGGCTCCAGGAGGATGCCTGTCTCACCAGCTTCCCCCACCCCACTGTCCCCAACCCCCACACGGCCCTCAGAAGAGGCAGGACCTCAGTGGGTCCCCAAGGGCCCAAGAGCCTCTGAGGTGTGTTGGCCCAGAGAGGCCAGGGGGCAAAGGACCCCAAGCAGGTGGGGATGGGGTGGGCCAGGCCTGCGGGACGCAGGGTCAGCTGGGGCAAACTCGAGAAGGCAGAGGCCGGTGCTCCGCGGAGGGTGGGAGACTTACGGCTGCAGCCCCTACGGTCCTCGTGCAGCCGGTAGCCGGCCTCGCAGGAGCACTGGAAGGAGCCGGCCAGGTTGGTGCAGTGGTGCTCGCAGCCGCCACGGCTGGAGGCGCACTCATCCACATCTATGGGCGACCCGGGGCCACTGAGGCCTGTGCTCCCGGGTGGGGAACCAGGAAGGCCCCTGCCCACCCAGTCCTACCCACAGGACTGAAGCCCTGGTGGCCCTGCCAGAGCTGAGTAGCATCTCTTCAACCAGCCAGTAAAACTCACCCTCAGCCACAGCGGCCACTCTGGCCATCCTCCCAGCCCAGGGTCAGAGCCATGGCAGACACCTGCTAGAGGGGGCCAGGCTGGGAGGGGCCGGCCAGGCAGCAGCCAGGGGGACAGGCCCAGCTCCAGGAGAGAGCGGCCAGTGACCTCAGGCCAGAGGGAGGGAGGGGGCAGGTCAGCACAGCCCTCCAGGCAGCAGGCACTCAACTAACACCCACAGCCCTGCACACAGCAGGTGCTCAACCAACGCCCACAGCCCTGCACTCAGCAGGCGCTCAGCCAACACCCACAGCCCTGCACGCAGCAGGTGCTCAACCAATGCCCACAGCCCTGCACTCAGCAGGCGCTCAGCCAACACCCACAGCCCTGCACGCGGCAGGTGCTCAACCAACGCCCACAGCCCTGAACTCAGCAGGGGCTCAGCGAACACCCACAGCCCTGCACGCAGCAGGTGCTCAACCAACGCCCACAGCCCTGCATTCAGCAGGCGCTCAGCCAACACCCACAGCCCTGCACGCGGCAGGTGCTCAACCAACGCCCACAGCCCTGAACTCAGCAGGGGCTCAGCGAACACCCACAGCCCTGCACGCGGCAGGTGCTCAACCAACGCCCACAGCCCTGAACTCAGCAGGGGCTCAGCCAACACCCACAGCCCTGCACGCAGCAGGCGCTCAACCAACACCCACAGCCCCAAAGCAAAGCACAGAGCAGGCCGACCCCATGCCCACCATGGGGGTACCAGAGCCAGCCCCGTGTCCTTCCTTAGGGCAGCCCTGCTCCCAGGCCACCCCAGCTGTGCAGTGGCAGGGCAGTGCTCACCCTCACAGCCGCAGCCATCGGCACTGAGCCGGTAGCCGGCGTAGCAGCCGCACTCGTACCCGCCAGGGTTGTTGGTGCACACCTGCTGGCAGCACGGGCTGTCTGCACAGTCGTCGACATCTGTGGAGCACACGCCACGGGCCCCCTGGTACCAGGAACCTGCATGTGCACACGCCCCCACCCACACACAACTGCATACGACCACACACAACCCACGCGCCCGACTGCACCTGCAGCTGCCCACAGCCTCACGTGTGCACACCGACATTCATGGCACCTGCAGACAATCGCACCCACCACACAATCACACCCACGCACATGCACGTTCCTGGTCCCGCATATGTGCACACACAGGACACATGTCACAGCCCCAGGGCCACCCGCCTGTCTGCTGTGGACAAGGTGTTGGGACTGGGGCTAGAGGGTGGGGACTCCATCTGGGAGTCAGGGTCTGGGGTGTGACTTCCAGGACACTGGGTCCTTCCCAGGTGAAGGGGTGGTACTGAGGAGGTGCTGATGGGGCTAAGGGGGTGCCATGAACATGGGTATGGGCCTGGCGGGCCGATGTGGGCACCAAGGTCTTTCCCGGCCAGGATGCTGCCTCTGTCAGACCTGCCCTACCACCCCGCCAGGGCCCAGGCAGCCAGACCAGGACTCAGGGAGACTGACGAGGACCTCCAAGTCATGGCATGGAACTGATCCCAGACCCAGGGCAGCAGCGGGTCCCTGGAGTGGGGTGCAGGCATCTGGGAGGAGCCAGTGCGCACCGATGCAGGTCCTCTGATCTGTGTCCAGCTCGTAGCCGCGGGGACAGGTGCACAGGGGCCCAGCACTGGTGTGGCTGCAGCCATGGGAGCAGCCGCCGTTGTTGGCCTCACAGCTGTTCACGATTTCCATCTCAATCCCTGTGGTGAGACCAGCCACCCGGGGTGTGGGATGGCAGCTAGGATGACCCCCACCTACCTTAGTTCCCCCCCTACCTCCACCCAGCAGCCAGCCTCAGGCCTGGGGACACCCGTGGGAAGCAGCAACATGGAGCTCCCAGGCCTTGTCGGGTCTGGGACTCCCTGCTCTCCCTCGACCCTCTGCTCACCAAGGGCTCATACCCAGGGCTGCCCCTGATTGACAAGGAAGCCCTGCCCTTCAGCCAAAGCAGGCCTCGGGGTCCTGGGGAGCAGCATGGCCATCCCTGGCACCTTCAGCCTGTTGCCGGCTGCCCACTCACGGTAGCACTGCCGGCCATCGGCGCCCAGCTCATAGCCCGCGTGACACACGCACTTGAAGGACCCCTGGGTGTTGAGGCAGCCATGGGCACACTGGGCCAGCCCTGCGGCACATTCGTCCACATCTGGAGGGGAGAGACCACAGGGAGGGCTCAGAGGTGCCGGGAAGGGCCTTTGCATGGGACCAGTGGAAGACAGCGCACGGCCTGCTGACACCCAGGGACTGTGGCCGCATGACACAGGCATTCAAGGCCAATCCCACTGTCCCTGATGACCACTAGTCACAGCTCCGCAGGTCCCCTGGGTTGAAGAAGTTGGCACCCACACGGATCTCACACTAAGCCCGTTGCATGACCAGGTGCCGGTGCCCAGGCAGCACTTTCCTGGTGTCAGTGAGGACGTGGAACCACACACCACGACACCCCGTGGCCATCCGGCGGGGGCCTGACGATATGGTCTGGCTGTGTCCCCACCCAAATCTCACCTTGAACTGTAACTCCCACAATTCCCACGTGTGGTGGCAGGAGCCCGGCGGGAGGTGATTGAATCATGGGGGTGGGTCTTTCCTGCGCTGTTCTCATGATAGTGAGTAAGTCTCATGAGATCTGATGGTTTTAAAAACGGGAGTTTCCCTGCACAAGCCCTCTCTTTTCCTACCGCTATCGACGTGAGGTGTGACTTGCTCCTCCTGGCCTTCCACCATGATTGTGAGGCCGCCCCAAGCCATGTGGAACTGTAAGTCCATTAAACCTCTTTCTTTAGTAAATTGCCCAGTCTTGGGTATGTCTTTATCGGCAGCGTGAAAATGGACTAATACCATTGGAAACTGACCACTGCCTGGTCCGGATACACGCCGCTGCCTCAGAGACTCACCCTGTGGACCACTGGGGCAGTGGCAGCCCGACCCCTCCCCAAGGCTGCTTGGCCCAGGGAAGAGTCAGGAACACCCAGACGTGCAGGGACAGGGTTAACAAATAAACGTTGCCCAGCCATGCTGCAGAGGATGGTGTGGTGTGGCAGAGGGGGCAGCGGTGTGTTCCAAACAATGGCACCTGCCTGCAACCTGACTCTAAGCAAGCACATTCACAAACAGCCCCAGTGAAGCAGCAGCAGAAGCCCATCCCATACGTCCAGGTGTTTCCTGGGCTCAGGAACAATGTCTCCTTTCTTCTTGAGTTCTATTTTTTTTTTATTATTTTACTTATTCATTTATTTATTTATTTATTTTTAGACAGGGTCTCATTCTGTCACCCAGGCTGTAGCACACTGGTGCAATCATGGCTCACTGTAGCGTCAACCTCCTGGGCTCAAGTGATTCTCCTGCCTCAGCCTCCCAAGTAGCTGGGACTCCTGCCTCGGCCTCCTGAGTAGCTGGGACCACAGGTGTGCACCATCATGCTCAGCTAGTTGGGTTTTCTTATTTTTTTGTACATACAGGATCTCGCTATGTTGCCCAGGCTGGTCTTGAACTCCTAAACTCAAGTGATCTGCCCACCTTGGCCTCTCAAAGTTCTGGGATTACAGGTGTGAGCCACCATGCCTGGGCTTTTTTTTTTTTAAGAGACAGAATCTTGCTCTGCCACCCAGGCTGGAGTGCAGTGGCGTGATCATAGCTCACTGCAGCCTTGACCTCCTGGGCTCAAGTGATCCTCCTGCCTCAGATTCCGGAGTAGCTAGGACTCCAGACAGCACCACCACACCTGGCTAATTAAAAAAAAAAATTGTTTAGAGACAGGGTCTCGCCATGCTGCCTAGGCTGGTCTTGAGCAACTTGGCTTAAGTGGTCCTCCCTCCTTGGCCTACCAAAGTGCTGGGATTACAGGTGTGAGCCACAGCGCCTGGCTCATTTCTCCTTTTCTCTTATTCATCTCTTCAGTTTTCCTGCTGGGCAGGCACTACTTAGGAAATACAATAGTTTAGGCCGGGTGCAGTGGCTCACGCCTGTAATCCCAGCACTTTGGGAGGCCGAGGCGGGCGGATCACAAGGTCAGGAGATTGAGAGCATCCTGGCCAACATGGTGAAACCCCATCTCTACTAAAAATAAGAAAAATTAGCCAGGCCTGGCGGCAGGCACCTGTAGTCCCAGCTGCTGGGGAGGCCAAGGCAAGAGAATGGCGTGAGCCCAGGAGGTGGAGATTGCAGTGAGCTGAGATCACGCCACTGTACTCCAGCCTGGGCGATAGAGCGAGGCTCCGTCTCAAAAAAAAAAAAAAAAAAAAAAAAGGAAATACAATAGTTTAAAAACTATAAGCAACACCTGGGCTCCCTGGCTCACTCCTAGTGAAATGAGCCTCGGGCTGGGAGCAGCTTTTGCGAGCCTTCCTACCCTCGCCCCTCAGCCCCCAGCAAGGGAGATGAGACTGCCATATCCCAGGTCACCCAAGGGGGCAAGGCCAAAGGGCCTGGTCTCATGGGAGGCCACGGCCCCAGAGTTAGACACGGGTCCCTCCACAGCACCTGGGTGCGCTTTCTGACCCTGGGCAGGGCGGAGCAGGGGAGGGGCGTCCTACCTTCACAGGCCTTGCCGTCCGCTGCTAGCTGATAGCCCACGTGGCACTCACAGCGGGCGAGGCCCCGGACCACCTGGCACCTGTGCATGCAGCCGCCGTTCCTGTCGGCACACGGACTTCTCCCTGCAGCCACGGGCCCGAGGAGGGGGTTGGGGAGAGGGGACCCCAGTGGCTGCAGGGCGCCTGCCCCCAGGCTTCTTGTGAGACCCCTCACCCAGTGCTCTCCCCACTCTGTGCTCCAGGCTGATGGGCTGGGCAGCGGGTCTCCCTCCTCCCAGGTGCGGGAAGCCCCCAAGACGCTGAGAAGACTCTGCAGTCTCAGGATGCGGCCAGCCAGCCCAGGTCAGGCGGCGGCACAGGCCAGCTCCTCCCACCACCCTTCTTAGCCCAGGTGCTGGTGCTGACAAGAAGGCGGTGGCCCCCCAGCTCTGTGACTCCGGCCCCTTCATGCCCACACTGGGGAGGACCCAGAGGCCAGGTGGGGGCATTCTCTCAGCACCTGCCCCACCCACAGCCCCCATTTCCATATTCTGGAGGACCACTGAGTCTGCCGCACCGTCACCATCAGCAAAGCCCCCCCTTTCCACGCAAGCAGCCCTGAGGACTCAGAGCAAAGTGCCAAACCGGACTGGCCTGCCTCCTCCCAAGGGCAGCAAGCCTCAGGTGGGCACCTATGGAAGTGAGGTGGCCCCCATCAGGTGGGCACCTACAGCAGTGAGGTGGCCCCCATCCTGAGCTTCCTGGCCCCAAATGTGCCATCCCTACCAGGCCTCTCAGCAGCCTTGGGGGCCTCCTGAAGACCCACTTCCCCCCAACAGCCCAGGCAAGGCAGCTTGTCCTGCCTCCACCCCCAGGTCCTCCCTCCCAGGCTGGCAGCACTCACGGACACAGCGCCTGCCGTCCTCCTGGAGCTGGAACCCGGGCCGGCACTGGCAGCGATGCCGAGTGATCGTGAGCTGGACACAGTGGTGCTGGCAGCCGCCATTGCCCAGGGCGCAGGAGTTAATGGCTGGGGACACGGGGAGGACCCCAAGTCAGCCCAAGAGGACGCCTGGCCGACAGTCTGTCCCTGGCTGGCATGGAGCGGGGAGTGGCACGGCCACTTCCTCCTGCTGTAGGACCCCTCCTGGCCACTCCGAGCCCCTCCGCCTTTTCATCTCCATCGTCACACGCTGCTCCCTGCCTGGCTCACAGGCCTGGTTTTGCCTTCTCTGCTGCCTACAGGATCCTCAGGCCTGTGGGGGATTCACTGGATCCTCCAGCCCCGGCCTGATCGAGGGCTGGACACAGAAGGGGACCCCACCCAGACAGAAGCCCAGCACCCCCCAGCACAGAACACTAAGCACCAGGGGTCTCTGAGAAGCTGCGAGCGAGGGCTCAGTGCCCCAGCAGGCTGCATCTCCCTGGAGGAGGATGCAGGCTGGCAGGGGGTGACTGAGACCCAGGCATCTCACCATCGTGGTCCTTAGGCCAGGGTGGGGGCAGATGTGGGGACGCCGTGGACAGCTGCCATGGGCCACAGGCTTGGCCCCCAGTTCCCAAGGGACCAGCACAGCTCCTACCCACCCCAGGCCAGGCCACACCTCACGCCTGTCCCCACGCATTGCCCATGCCCCCATTCCTTCATGCACATTCCTGCAGAGCACGGACTGTGGGGTCAGGTTGGCCCAGTGGGTGCCTGTACCCCGTGGATGGATGGGGCTGTGCCCTGAGCTGGCGCAGGGAGGCGGGGACAGGGCGCTGGGCCAGGCTGGGCACCCAGGGTGGGCACTGGACCTCTGCCAAAAGCGGCAGCCAGCCCCTCAGTGGGGGTTTGGTTACTGTCAAGTCTGGCAGTTGCCTTGTGGTTAGGGAGGGAGTCAGCCCCGAGCTCAGAGGGAAGCCGCAAGAATGTGCTGTTGCCTGTGCCCGGGCAGGGGAGGCCGTCTGCCCAGGCCTGTGCCCAGAGCAATCCCAAACCCCATTACCAAAGCGCCAAGACTCTCTCGGAGTGGGGAGGCTTGAGATGCCGCCTCCTCCGGGGCACCTCCTGGGGGACTGCCACCATCCCTGGGAGGTGGCTGGGCCTGGGGCCGAGACTGGGGAACCCGTCTACTGTTGCTGCATAGCGGATGGGAAGCCCGGCACCATGGAGGGGAGGGCGGTCAGAGGTCAACAGAGCAGGCAGCGGCTGGAGCAGCGGTGTTGCTTCTGGGCCCTGAGAAGGCAAAGCCCCCTCAGAGCAAGCTGGCTTAAAAACCCACCGTGCTCGCTGTACCTGTCCCACAGGGGAGCAGGCGCTGAGGGTCCCCTCCTGGGGCAGAGCCAGCCTTGGGAGGCTGTTGGGGGTCGCAGTGATGGCTCTGTCTCCTGCCCCACGTGTCCCTGGCACGTGCAGGCTGTGGGGAACCCAGGGCAGAACTCAGGTAAGCCCGTCTGCCTCTGAGCCCCTCACCCCATCCACCTAACTGCCCAGACAAGATGGGAGCTGTCCTGGCCCCCAGGCCCGGCCTGCCTCACCTGAGATGGCCCTGCTGAAGCCACTACCGTGGCTCCAGGGGCCTCTGAGCATGGCCTGCGCCGGCACCGCCTTCCCGGGGGCCCTGTTTATTGTGTTCACCGCAGCAACAGCACCCCTGTCTGGAACACGTAATAGGAAACAGACCCCCTCCTGGCAGGGCCAGGCAGGCACAGGGGGCACAGAGCCCATGGCAGGGAAGCTGGGCCGTCAGGACCCAGGCGCCACAAGGGCCCAGGAGGCTGTGGCAGGGCTGGGAAAGAAAGAGGCTTCTCATCACCCCCTCCAGACAGGCAGAGCCCTGAGATGCACCCAGGGACCACCGGGCATGGCGCCCACTGGAGCCCACCAGGGCGGGGGGATCAGAGGCAGGGATCCCCCCAGAGCCTGACCTCTTGCCACTCCAGTCCACACAGTTCTAACACCCCAGATGCTCCCAAGCTGTGCGCAGCCGGGAGCCAAGCCCAGTGTCGTCGCATATATCCTGTGCCACGGATTCCCGGAAAGCTGAACCAGGCATATTTTCGCCAGCGCTGGGATATGCAGCTCAGGAGGGGCCACCCCTGCGTTGCCAGTGCCCAGCACTGCTAGGGATGTGTCCAGACCCCTCGGGACACTGAGACCCAGCTGCAAAACACACAGCCCAGCCACCCCTGCCCAGGCCACAGCCAAAGGCTCACACCTGCTACAGCCTGCAAAGTGGACCAAGCTCAGACCCGGCAAAGCTGAGTGTGCCCATCAGACGTGGACTGGGGATTTGCCTCCCAGTGGGGGAAGACCCTCCCTGTCTGTGCTCCACAGCCCTCACCTGGCTCACCTGCGGACAGATGCGGGCTCGACAGCAAGCCCTACTGTGTCTTTCACTTCTTTAATACTGAAGTGGTGTTTTCTCAAAGGAAAAAATCCCCACCCAGTGAGGGTTTGATGGTCAGCGTGCATAATTGCACCAGGTGCTTCCGCAATCCAGCCCAATGTTTCTGCCCCTTCCTGACTCTGGAGTCTTGTTCTGCCAAGGCCTAACTTCGGTCCTTGTCCACTTCCAGATCAGATGCAACTGACTGTTGTTGGGGGACACTCTGTTATGAATGGAATGTGTCCCCCCTAAAAAATCCTATGTTGGCGCCTTAATCTCCAAGGTGAATGTATTTGGAGATAGGGTCTCTGAGAGGGAAGAGGGTGGGGCCCTGACCAGGTAGGATTCATGTCCTTGTAGAAAGAGACACAGAGCACTCTCTCCATTATGGCAGCCAGAGCTGCCTGGGTCACCCTAACTCCCCAGTTTGCCAATTCTAGGAGACATCACTCCAGCCCAGCCACATGCAGGTCCACTCGGGCTGGGGTGCAATTCCAACCTCTGCCAGCAGGAGGCGGCACCACCCAGGATTCTGCCAAATGTGAGGCTGAAGCTCTGCAAAGGTAAAGGGGCCTCCTTCCGTCTGAGCTGGCTTGGTCTCTGCTTGAGGCACAGCATCCTGGGTGGCGGAGGGAGTGGAGGGTGGGGCATCAGCAGCCAGGCCCAGCCTCTGAGCTCGTTGGCTGACTGCGGGCTGCACCGAGGCAGGGGCTGGATGCAGGCCCACCAGCTCTTCTGCCCAAGCCTCCAAACCCAGCCCAGTGGTTTCCAGGCCAGCTCTACAGGGTGGTTCTGGTCCCACTGGTTTCTGGTTCTGGTCCCTGCTGGTTTCACGAGGCTTGTAATTACTGCCCTCAGATTGGGATGGTTTCTAGATCTTGAGTCTCCTGCCACGTGTGGTCAGTAGTCACCCACAGCCCTGCCTTCTAGGAAGCCCTCTGTTGGGGACAGGGCCAGGATGGCAGGCTGGGGTGCGTGTTCATCCCCCAGCTCCCCTCCAGGCGGCCCTGCCCTGTACACCTGCCCCCATCCCCTGCCCTCTCAATGGGGCCTCCTTGTTGCACAGGGGCACTAGTGACTCACAGCCTGTGAGAGCAGCTGTCCTCGTCCACACGCCAAGGGGTCTGAGCCCATGATGTCACCCCAACAACACAGAGCACCAGGCAAACACTGGCCCTTCAGCATGGCCACCAGGCGTCCAGAAATGGAGCAGGGAGGGAAACGCCCGCCACCCCCCTTCCATGGACCAGGCTAAGCTGACCCCACAACCCACACCCCAGCAAGGCCCCCACCCCTGGCCAGGGCCAGATCATCCTGCCCAGCGCCAGATCATCCTGCCCAGCGCCCGCCTTTCTGGGTGGTCAGCTCGGCCCATGCTTGGCTGCAGTGGTCCAGACCCACTGGCCAAGGTGACAGGTGGGTCCCTATAGACAAGTGCTAGCAGTGCCCTATTGGCCTACCAGGGGCACCGGGTGCTTTAGGGAATGGCGGGCGGCAGTTGGACCACACACATGGAATGAAGGAGGCCAGACGGCGGGGGCCAACGGGGGCACTCCCAGGTGGGAGCTACAGGGCGCACCATGGGCACCCAATGCCCGCGGTGCCTGCACCGCCACACGCGCCTACTCGCTGCTGAGCGTCAGCTCCGAACTGCCCTCCTGGGGGAGGCCCTGACCCAGGGCTGCGTGAGCATCACACGGGTTCAGCTTCTCCAGAGCGTTTAGGAAGGCGCCTTACTTGTCACCAGAGTCCCGGGAGGGCAGGCCTGGTCTATATCGACAGGGCAGCAACCCACTGCCTATGCAGTGCCCGGCACCAGCACACCAGGCGGCGGTCAGAGGGCAGCAAGGCGGCCAGCCCTGGCCCTTCAGCACAAGCCAACGGCCTGCCAGCAGCCTCCCCTCCCGGGCCGGGCCTCCCCTCCAAGAAGGAACCAAGGGGCCAGGGGAGGGGGTCTATGCAGCCTCTCACTGCTGTGATGGGGAGACCCAGGCCTGGGTAGGGAAGAGTCTGCCCCAGGGCACACAGCACACCCATGGCAGAGCCAGGTGGGGAGGCAGGGCTGGGAGGCTACCCCCAGCCGTGTGCACATGAGTCCATCCAACTCTGGGGGACACAGGGAGGGGATGGCCAGGCCACCAGGGTGTGACAACAGAGTCCCCTCTCCAACAGTGTCCATCCCAAAGGCCTGATGGGCATGGGCCGAGAAGGGGAGAAGGACAGCTGGCCCACCTCTTCCCTGGGGTGGCACAGCGTGTTTCATCTGGAGGGACCTCTGCTGGTAAAGCCAGTGACATCTGTGGCCCTCAGACAGGGCCCAGGAGTGCTGCTCAACCCAGGGCACATGAGGGAACAGCCATGTCCAAGGCTAGGGTCCAGAGTCAGCCAGGCCGCCTCCGGGGTCATGCGCGGGCATCGTGCTGGCTCAGAGCAGCCCAGGTACACAGAGGCGGAGGCCTCCAGTGCAGTGTTAGACCACATGGGAGCTGCTCTCCTCTCTGAGTGTTGCACGCTGGCACTCTGCAGGGTGTCAGGGAAAACCAAGAATGATGCCCCCAGACACTCGGGCCAGACCACTGCTCCCTACACCACCGGGGAAGGCAAGGGCGGGCTCAGGTTTAGGGGCTGAGAATGAGAAGCAGGCTTGGCCCCACCCTCGGGCCTCACTAGGCCCTGCTCTTCCCACCCCAGAGACCGGGCGCCCTGGGCAATGGGGCACACCAGGACTGGGCGGCCAGGGCAATGGGGCACACCAGGACTGGGCGGCCAGGGCAATGGGGCACACCAGGACTGGGTGGCCAGGGCAATGGGGCACACCAGCACTGGGCGGGCAGGGCTGGGGAACGGGGACCCACACTCTCACAGTGTGGGAGCCATTGGCAAAGTCCTTCTTGTAGATTCTCGCTTTTGAGAGGGGAACCCTTTTGGTGTCTGATTTCCGTAAGATCATCTAGAAGGCAGGGAGGTGTGGAGGTTGTACCTTTCCTGCCCTCTCTCTGCCTCAGAGACAAGTTCAAGTATGTTTCAAGGCCCCTCTGGAGTGTTTTAAGGCCCCCCTCAGGTGCAGCCTCCTCTGGGGCCTTCCCAGATTGCTCTGGGCCCTGGAGGTGTCAGCCCCCTGAGAGCTCTGGCCCCATGCTGGGGAAGGAAGGGTGGATTTTTAGGCAGCTTCTCCACCAGCCTCTCCGCAAGCCTCACTCCAAGCTGCTAGTGGGGAGTCTAACCGCAGAGCCTCAAGCCCGTGGGGGCATGTTCCTTGTCCCCCTGCAAAGCCCCAGGAGGGGTCACGACACCCTCCCGGCCAGGAGGACCCTGGCAGGCCTGGGGGAGGGGCTCCACGGCAGCCCCAGGTTCCAGCTGAGCAGCCCCGGGTTCCCGCTGAGCAGCCCACCCTCAACTGGCCCATGGGGGTGGGAGAGGCCACTCCTGAGGACCGAGGCCTGGGCAGAGGGTGCCAGTGTGAACCAGAAGATGCCCCCACACTGAGGCAGGAAGGTAAGGCAGTGGAGGGCGAAGGGTCCCAAACTCCCCAGGGGCCAGAAATCCAGCCCTATCCCCATCAAGCCCTCACAGAGTCCCGGCAGCCTGGAACGGACTGGGTGGGCAGTGCCCTCTAACAGGCCCAGGCCGAGCTGCCGCAGGAGACCCCCCACAGGGCAGCCCTTGGCCAGGAGCTGAGATGCCCCAACACCCTCTGCATCCCAGGCCAGCGTCTCAGGCCCACAGCCTGGCCGGGTCCCTCAGCAACAAGAAGCGGCTTGAGACGGTGAGGCACCCCTCAAACAAACACGCCTGGCTTTGCCTGGGAGGTGGCCCCCAGGGGACTCCGTCCCCGGTCTAGAAGCTTTTCAGGCCCCCACAGAGAGCAGCTCCCGCTGGGCCCAGGCTGACAAACCCATGCCTATCCTGGAAACTCCTGGGAGACCGAGGAACCGGCCCCGCCCTTGCAGGCGTCAGCTCCCAGGAACTCGCCATCTGGTATCCCCCACCCACAGCTCGCACACAGAGGCCACCATGGGCAAGGGACAAGGGGGGACAACATGCCCCAGAGAGTGCCAGGAAGGGGGTATGGATGGTGCCCAGGCAGGGTGGCCTAGGAATGGGGCTAGTCCTCACGTGTTCCCAGGCCAGGGGTCGCCAGGCCACCACCAGGGACTTCAGGGAGAGGAAGGCATTTCTCCAACTCAACTAGCCAAAGGCTAGTGGGACCCAAGTCACTCTTGTTGCCAAAGCGAGGGTCACCACCTGTTCCCAGGGGGTGAAACCCCCAGCATCTTCTGTGGCGAAACAGACACATCACAGCTCCGGGGCTGTATTTCCTGAAGCTTCAGCGTAAAGGCCTTGCTGGGAGCCTCAGTCAAGTGAAAGAGAAGGTGCGCTCCGAGGTCACTGCTCTGCCTCCAGCAGACCCCTGAGTAGGTGAACGCACTTAGGTGACAGGCTGGCACACAGGCGAGAGTCTCACCTGGGCCCTCCATGGGGCGAGGAGGCCAGGAGCCGGGCACCAGCCCTGGAGAAGGCTGTGGAGGCACCGGGAGCCCAGCACTCACACAGGGGACACCCTGAGGGGGTGACAGCCAGAGGGGCCCCGAGGTCCCAGGAGCCTCCTGCCAGGCTGTGCAGGCCCTGCCCAGGGGCCCTGGCATCTGGCCCGGAGAAGACCTTTAAAATGGGCGAGCACCGCAAATTAAGCCTTCTGGGGCCCCAAGTGTGCAGACATCCCCAGGACGGCCTACTGGGAGGCAAATCCCAGAAGGCCCGGCTATAGGAGGAGACTCCAGCCGGGTGAGTGATGGGTGGGTGGGCAGTGGGTTGTGGTGGGTGGGGTGGTCCTTGTCCCTTTTGAGGGTTTCAGGGAAGGTCACCATCACACAGATGGTGAAACAAAGCCTAGGAGAGTGAGTGTCCCAAGGCCCCCCCACTCACAGTAGGAGGCCAGGAGAGGGGATTAGAGGCCAGGAGAGGCCCCACTGGGCTGACACCTGGGCTGCCCTTCTACAAGGAATACCCTGCCTGAGAGGAGGGTCGAGAAAAGGACGTGCCCCCCAAGAGCTGCCTCTTCCAGGGGGCCTGAGGGGACCAGGGGGTGCAAGGCTAAAGTGCCCCAGGCTCCCAGAAGCCCCCGCAGGGCAGCGGGCTGGGGCCGCACCCCCGTCTCCGTTGTCCGGAAGTACATCACAACATTCCTGCATCTGTTTCTACTTTCAGACCCAGGGAAACTTTACAGAGCGGCTGCCTGGATCCCCATGGTGGCCGGGACATGTGAGTGTGTGCCGGGGGGGGCCCCCAGGGCTGGCGAGCTGCTCTGCCACATCACAGGCAGGACCGGGAGGGAGGCTGCTCAGAGCCGGCCTGGGCCCTGCTCCGGGCCTCCAAGGCAGAAAGAAGGGGCGTCCTGACGCCCATCACCCAGAGAATGACCCCCCATGCCGCCCAGACAGAGGCCAGCAAGAGGGTCAGTCCCGTCCTTGCTTGGGGCACCTGTGCCCAGAGCCAGCCAGGAGCAGGGGTGCCGAAGGGTAAGGGTGGCTGACTGGCTACTTACTCTTCACCCCACATTCCTGGGCTCCAGCCCCCTGCTCAGCCCTGTGCCGGTTCCTAGAGGCCTGGCACCTCCCTTGCTTCCCTCTAACCCTCCCTCCCTGCGGCCACAGTCCGTGTCCCCGACACCTCCTCCAGCCCATTCCATAGCCAAGAGACCCCGCAGAGGAAGCTGAGGGACAGGGTCCCGCTTCTTCGTCACCCCTACCCTACCTGCCACAGCCCACACCCTCCAGGCTCCCCAAGCTGGGCAGGGATTACCTGGGCCCACAAAGCCTGGCTCTGCAGGCGAAGGGTGGCCTCACGCAGCCCCTGCCCTGGACCAGGCCTCCTCGGCCAGCGTCCCCCACCACCTAGCAAGTGACCTAGGTCTCCCTCAAATCAAATGTAGGGGACATCACAACCAGGCCAGGTCCCTGCTGATCAACCACGGCAGCTTCTGTTGTAGAGAGTCTTTAATAGGATCTCCACCCACGGGCTCACTCCCCTGTCCACTGGGAGGGGCCTCAGCATCACAGCGGGGCTTAGTGTGGCTGCAGAGGGTCTGCAGCCAGGGTCCTGGGGACCTGGCAACTTGGCATTCAGTCCTTTTACCGGCCTGAGCCTGGGGCAAGGTGCGGGCAGGATTCCATAGAGCCATGCTCCGCAGGAAGGAGCCACCGCCAGAGCGGCCTCTGCCTCTCCATGTCCACAGCCACCCTCTCAGGCCAGGCCTGGGCACACCCCAGAGGGTAGGGATGGCCGAAGCCAGGAGCCCAGGCAGGGTCTCCAGGCGACACTCACCCAGGCAGGTCCTGCTGTCAGTGTGGAGCCGGAAGCCGGGCTTGCACTCACAGAGGTAGGAGCCTGGGGTGTTCACGCACCGGTGCTGGCAGCCACCGTTGTGGGTTCGGCATTCGTCCACATCTGAGCAGGAATGGGGAAGGATCAGCAGCTGGGCACCTGCGCCTTCCTGCTTTGCCAACACAGCCCCCCAGGTGCCGGGGGCCCAGACCCAGGTCCCTCCTGTGCCTCGAGGGCACCACCCATGACCCCTCACCCACATCTGCCGGAGCCGGAGCAGAAGAGACAGGGTCTGTGCTCCCACCTTGGACACCTGCTCAAGAAGGAAGAGCCACCGCCTTGAGGGCCGGCCAGAAGGTGGGGAGTAGCAGAGGGCTCCAAGGACAGGCTGGGCCTCTAGCGCCTTTCAAGACTGAACCGGGAGCGCACGCGGTTTTCTTAAGTCCAAATCCACAAAGTGCTTCCTGGGCGGTGTCAACCGCTCCACCAGGACCCACAAGCCCAAAAAGAGAAACTGACAGCTTTTGAGACGGCCATGCCCAGGCTGTGGGGGGGAAGCCTGAGAAAGGGGAGGGCATGCTGGCTTCAAGAGTGTCCCCGCAGTTCATGGCCATCTGGAGCCTCCCAGTGAGGCCTTGTCTGGAAACAGGGTCTTTGCAGCTGTCCTAAGTTCAGGCTCGAGATGAGATTGTTCCGGATGAGGGTGAGCCCTAAATCCAGTGCGCCTATCCCAACAAGAGACACACAGAGAGGGCCATGTGGAGACCAGGCAGATTGTGGTGACGAGGCTACGGGCTAAGGACGGCCAGAAGGAAGAGGCCAGGAAGGTCCTCTCTACGGGTTCACAGGGAGCGTGGCCCCGCGGACACCTTGGGTTCAGAATCCTGGCCTCCAGATGGTGACAGAAGAAACTTCTATTGTTTGTAGCCACCCCGTTTGCCGTGTTTGTTCCAGCAGCCCTGGGAAACCAATGCAGCTGGGGTCAGCCTGGGCCCCCCACACCCACAGGCTCCCCGTGCAAGGACCCAGAAGGCCACCACATCCCAGGGCAGAAGCCCTCACTGTGCCGCTGCCCTCCCCCATGAAGTGCCACCCGCCATCCCAGAGCAGCCCAGACCCCATCAGACCCTCCCTGCCCAAGGGCCAGCTTGGTTGAGAACCACGTGTCCTCAGGTTCCAGACTTAGCTGACGCCCCACTCAAAGGCGGTAGAGGGGAGTAGGAGAGCAGGAAGGGGTCGAGAGCAGCCTGGTCCTGAGGCCTCTCCCCGCATCTGCACTGCCTGGACTTCCACAGCCTGGGGACCAGCCAAGGGGGGCAGAGCAGCAGTCCAAGGCCACAGACACCTCGCAGGACCCTTGTCCCTCCCACTGCTTACCAAGCCCCCTGAACAAGCGTGGCTGAAGAGAGCAGGGAGGGATCCAAGGGCAGGTCCACTTTTGAGAGGACGCCTCCCATCACAGGACACCTGGGCCTACCTGCTCCTGTCCCCAGCCTCGTGGCACAGGCCACAGGGAAAGTGCTGGCTGGAAGCCCAGAGGCCCAGCAGGACCCCCGGGATGCACCATGAGCTGAGAGCCGGTGGTGCTCCAGGCATCCTTCCCCTGAGACCCTGCCAGGGCTGGAGACCCAGGGGGCTGCACCCAGGCCCATCACCACCCTCTGCAGGAACTCAGCGGGAAAGCACAGATGTGGAGATGGCTTCGGGCTGCCCAGCCTCTCATGCCACCCTCCAGGCCCACGTCGCCAAGCTGGGCCTCAGGGGAATCCAGGCAGCGATCGAGGCAAACAGAACAGAGCAGACAGGCAGGAGGCCACAGGCTTCCTGGACACCTGTGTGTGCGGCCCCTGGGCTAACCTGGGTCAGAAGCCCTGCAGCTGCTGGGCCCCTGCCAGCTGGCCAGAGCACCCGGCACACAGGGGCTCTCAGAGGAGAAGCCAGTGGTGGGGACAGACGGAGCTGTGCAGCCTCAGCACTGCCCAGAGAACACGCCATGACCCCCACCAGAGAGACTTCCAGAAGCACTCCAGGAGGACTCTCCTAGGGGTCCAGGGCCTCTGGGCATGGTGGAAGCTTTGGAAGTGCCAGTAGTGCCCCGGCCAGAGAGGCCAAGGCTAACATGAGGGAGAGACCACACGGGCCACATGGACAACACAGACCAACTACAGGAGGTGCCAGGAGAGGAGGGCAAGAGCCCGGTACCCAGGCCAGGGCAGACATGGGCATTGCCCCAGTCACCGCAGTCCACGCCTGCTACTCAGGCCAGGTGACACCTATTTTTTGTTTTTTTTTTTTTGAGACAGTCTCGCTCTGTCGCCCAGGCTGGAGTGCAATGGTGCAACCTCAGCTCATTGCAACCTCCGCCTCCCGGGTTCAAGCGGTTCTCCCTGCCTCAGCCTCCTTAGTAGCTGGGATTATAGGCACCCACCACCACGCCCGGCTAATTTTTGTATTTTTAATAGAGATAGGGTTTTGCCATGTTGGCCAGGCTGGTCTCAAACTCCTGACCTCAGGTGATCCGCCCGCCTTGGCCTCCCAAAGTGCCGAGATTACAGGCATGAGCCACCATGCCCAGCCCAGGTGACACCTTTTATCTGACAACCTCACCCACCCCGCAGCCGGATTCACAGATCTGAAGGGAGGGAGGGGCTGCTGAGAGCTGCCAAAGAGTCACCACGGGGAGAAAGACACACAGGTGCTCTTCCAAAAGCTATGAGCCAAGCATCTGGGGCCCTCTGGCCAGGGTGACAACGGAGGCCCCGCCTGCTGACCTTGCCTTGAGAGGGAAGGCAACATTTAGCTGAAAATGCCACCAGCAGACTCCCACTGGGCTTGGCCTCTCTGGGAGAAAATATTATGATTTCAAAAGACAAGTCCTCGACCGTGTGGGAAACATGGCTGGCCTCATCCCTCGCTTCCAGGGGCTGCACAGAGCCAAGGTCTCCCTAATTCTGCTTAACAATCGCCAGGTCCACGATCGGCTGTGACCACCAAGGCCTTCCCACCACCCTCCAGTTCCCACCCACGGTCCCTGTGAAAATGCCCACCTTCCGGGCTCCATCCTAAAACTCCGGCGTCGGAGCACTGTTGACAGGTGCAAGCAGCCAGCGCCAGCACACACCAAGAAGCTCTTCATAGCTGTCTCCAAGCCTGAGTCAACGGATGGTACCCACCCACCAGGCTGTGCCCGCCACCTATGGAAACC
The DNA here is from genome assembly GCF_028858775.2 of Pan troglodytes. NCBI lineage: Eukaryota > Metazoa > Chordata > Mammalia > Primates > Hominidae > Pan > Pan troglodytes. The sequence continues at coordinate 228,555,482 of NC_072398.2, read as the reverse complement.
CTGCTGCCCATCCACGCTCTGAGAATGTGCCTGCAACCCAGAGATGACATGAACAGCCCCAGGAGGCCAGGGTCTCTGCCTGGGACCTCCAGGGCCATCCACTGGAGGCACGAGACACACCCACTCTGGGGAGACCCCAAGGGTCCCTAAGCCCTGAGGCTGCCCCCCAGAGGGGGCTGCAAATGAGACCAGGAGCCCCTCTCCACCTGCACCATGAAGTTGCCACCACAACCTTCACAAAGGCCAGGATGGTTTGCGGGAAGACGCTGGAAAGCAAAGGGTTAACGGGCCCCCAACAGCGCCCCAAAGAAGCTGGAGGGACAGAGGGACCTGGTGCCCTCCAATGAGAGTCAGCTGGGGGCAGACTCATGCCCACTGGGCAGGGCAGTGTGGGTGGCACCCACCTGAAGGGCTCAGGAAGGAGACCCTTTCCCCCTGAGCTCAGATCCCTCCATCCAAGACCCCCGAGAGGGTCTCTGAAAAGTAACGATGTAAGTGTCCTCCTGCTACGTGGACAGGAACACTGGGACTCCAGCATCCCAGCCGGGTTCGGCCCCGCCTCTCTCAGCCACTAGTCCCTCCAGAAATTCCACGCTCTCTCTGAAAATGCACAGGCCCAGGTCGGCTAGGCCAAGCCCTTCTCACCCCAGCTGCACCATCTGGCAGTGGCAGGGGGCTGTGGTGGGAGAGACAGGGCCTGGGTGGGGGTGCTGAAGCGCACCCAGGCTTCCGGTGCCTGCTATTTGCTGTCAGCCAGGATCAGCTTCTGGACACAGCGAGCCAGCTCAAGGGTGAAGGATTTGGGGCCTCCCACTTGGACGACAGAGGCCTACAGGGACAGGCACTGGGCCAGACAACCTCCTGCTGGGGTCCCCTCCACTCTGAGATCTCAGCCCCTTTGAACTGAGCAAATCCCCTTAATAGAAATGATTTTCACTCAGAAAGCAAGGTAGGAATGCGTCACCTAAACCCTCTCTGCCCCACTCCCAAGGCACCCCACGTGATGGCAGGGCTGAGCTGTTCTCAGACGGCTCCAAGGACCCCGCAGGTGCTGAGCCGGTGACCCTGGCTGCGGCTGTGATCTGAAGAGCCGTAGGTGCAGTGGCCTTTCAGGACAATGTGGTCAGCTGAGTAATGAATGTCCCCCAGAAATGTCCACATCCTCATCCCCAGACCCTCATATGGCAGAGGGACCTACCTTTGCAGATGGGACTGAATTGAGGATCTGGATGGGAGGTTATCCTGGCATATCCAGGTGGGCCCAACATGATCACAGGGTCCTTATAAGAGGGAGGCAGGAGGGTCAGAGGGCAGGGAGGAGGAGATGTGAGCGTGGAAGCAGAGGTCGGAGGGAGGCAGGGATTGGCAGGTGCTGTGCTATAGGCTTTGAGGATGGAGGAGGGGCCACAAGACCAGGAATGCAGGCGGCCTCTATAAAGCTGAAAGGGGCAAGAGACAGACTCTCCCCTAGAGCCTCCAGAAGGAGCACAGCCCTGCCCACGCCTTGATTTTAGCCCACTTTGGACTGGGCCTCGCAGGACTGTCAGGTAATAAATCCGTGCTGTCCTAAGTGCTGAGTATGTGGTTATTTGTTACCGCACCCACGGGGCACAACTGCAGAAGACACCACTGTCGTCTCAGGAGTCACAGACGCTCGGACCATCTGGGCTGGAAATCGGGGCTCCCAGTGCCAGCTCTGCCAGACCGGCCCCCCGACTCCTGTGCCTCTGTGGGGCTGGTCACACAGCCAGGTTCACGGGAGCCGCGTGCCCTGCAGAAGCTTGCTCCCTGGGTTCCCTCCTTTGCAGACCTGTGATCCAGGACCATCCCGTGCCGCCTACACACAGACCATGCTGCCCACTGAGCCCTGTAGTGGGACCAGGGCCCCCAGGAAGCACTGGCCCCCGAGACTCAGAGGCCAGTGTGGGGGCCTGAGCCTGAGGTTAGCGGGGCCCCAGCAAAGGCCGAAAGGAGCTTGGAGGCCCCTATGAGTCAGGCGACAAAACCTGCTCATTCCAGGGACAACGGCCCACCCTGGAGGCAAATCCACTGTCCCTGTCCAGCCCCAGGCCAAGCCCCACACGGGGCAGGGGGCAGGCCAGAGAGGCCCCAGACAGCTGCGACATGAACCTGGGGGGAGCCATCTGGTGAGAGACGAGTGGGCTCAGAGAGCGGCTATTTTAAGGAACAGCTGGGCCAGGATCCTGCTGCTGCCCTCAGCTAGATATGAGACTATGGACTTTGGCAGCCTCACAACAGAACCGTCAGCACACTGGCACACGGCGACACGGCTGTGCCAACACGGGCTGGTTCACCGGGAGCCTGGCGAGACCTGCAGTGTCTACCAGGCTGGGAGGTGGAGGAGCCTCAGGGAGCCCATGGGGCCCCCAGCGACCACCACCCACGCCCCACAGCTCCCAGCCCAGGACTACACAGGCAGGTGGACAGGCATGGCTGGGCTGCCTCGAACCAGCTGCCTCTGCAGAAACCACCCAAGACGCGCCCCTTCCGAAGCCCACCTGGACTTATAGGAAACTTGGAGGGCTCTGGGCCCCTGCCAGAAAGCTCCGCTCAGGGCAGTTATCAAGTTCCAAGCCCTGCTTTGTCCCCACACTTGCCACGGGGTCCTCACCCCCAGGGAGCACACATCATTACCTATGGGCCTTTCTCCTCTCTCCCCCAAAAGCTGGAGCACGCTTTAGACCAGGACAGGGGCTCCCAGCTCCCGAGCGCCCAGCGACACCCAGCCAGAGGCCTTGGATGCTTCGCAGTCGCAAGGCATTTAGTGGCACTGTGGGTGGACCTGGCCTTGGCTGAGCCGCACAGCCGGAAGGCTGCCTACCCAGTGAAGATGGAGCCTGGGCCACCCTAGGCCAAGTGACCAAGCCAGGGAATGAAGGAAGCCTTTGCCACACTGAGGGCGTGGTGCTTAGTCCTTCACGCAGGAGAGAGGCAGAAGCTCGGCCTGGCACTCGAAACAGCTAAGGAGGGGTGACGTCTCTAAGGAGCCATTTCAGGCCCCCCCCCCGCCAGCCACTGCCTACCCCCGGGTGATGCGGCTGACGACTCACTGGGAGCCACAAACCCCACACCCCCTCCTCCAATTCCACCCCCTCCTCCAATTCCCGAGGGTGCCCAGCTCCAAGCTCTGTGGATCCCAGGGAGTTCAAAGCAACCACCTGGAGGGAGGCGGGCCTAGTGCAGGCGCCAGATCCCAGCTGCAGAGAGAGGCAGGACGGAACGAGAGCAGGGCTGTAACCTGCTTCCCAGGCCACCAGGGTGCTCAGCTGCCCATGCCTGTGGGGCTCCAGGAAGAACGGCACCTGCCACATCCACAGACAGGACCCCAAAGGGGCTGAGCTCTGGGGACCCCGGAGACTCAGCTCCGGGGGTCTCAAAGGGCCTTTCTCTCCAGCCTGCCTTTTCACTTGACCCGCAGAGTCGCCAGTGCCATGGGGAGCGGGGAACCCTGCTCCCACAGACAGTCAGGGGATGTTTTTCTTTCCTCCGGTCAAGGGACCTGGCTGTTAGTAGCCTCTGCCGACAGCCCTGAGAGGGGACGGGGGTGACCGACTCCTCAGCGCCCACGGACCCTGTCCCAGAAGCAGGCGCGCCTGCCGGGCACTGCCTCGCCCTGCTCCCTCCAGCCTAGCTGGCAGCGCCCTGGCGCAAACTTTAAAAAGAGGAAACAAAGGGAGCGCGCCGGGGAGCGCCCTGGCCCCGCCCGCCCTGCCCAGGCTCGCCCGGCGCCCACCTGGCCTCTGGTCACCGGCGCTCACGGGGTAGCCGGCCTGGCCCAGGTGACATGGGTAGCAGCCCCTCCAGAGGTAGCGGTAGTGCGTGCCCGCGACGCGCGCCAGGCCCCCCAGGAGCCCAAGGCACCAGAGCGCGGCCAGCCCGCGGTCCCGGGACGCCCCCATGGCCTGGTAGGCCGGCGGGCGGGAGGGGGCGAGGACCAACCGCGCTGCGCCCTAAGCCGGCGGCCGGGCGACGGGGCAGGCGGCTCGGGCTGGTTCTGGGTTCCGGGCGGGCGCGCAATCCCAGCCCCGGGATCCGCTCCGCTCGGCGCCGCCCGGGAGCCGCTCTGGGCCGGGCGCGCCCCGCCCTTCGCCTTTAAGTTCTCAGCTTTCCCTCCGCCCCGCAGGTAAAGGCCAAGTCCGCAGACACCCGAGGGAGCCACCCCCGGCCCCGCCCCGAGCCCCGCCCCGCCTCCCCCAGGGGGCCGCGCCGGCCCGCCCGCCCCGCGCATTCCAGAGTGCGCGCTCCCGGACCCGGACGCAGATAGGGACCTAGGCACAAACGCAGACATCCACATGTGACCCACAGACACAGGCACACAGACTCACGTGTGCCAACATGCACACAGGAGGTACACAGACACGCAGGACATACGCACAGGCACACACATGCACAAACATGTGTGTTCTTGGAGCCAACACGGAAAAGAAGCCAAAGCAGCAAAGGGAGCCATCCTGGCCGGGCCGCGGGGCGGGGGAGGGGGGCCGCGGGGCGGGGGAGGGGGGCCTGCAGAGGCGGCTGGTGGGGCTGAACTCTGACAAGGGTGAGGAAGATGGGGAACTGGTTTGAAGCTGCAGCACCGATGTGGAAACACGGGCTGAGACACCCCCAGTCCCCACGTCCAGTGCCTGCACTGTCCTGTCCTCCCCTGGCCCAGGACCCCATACTTGGAGGGAGCCTGGGCAAGGGAAAGCTGCCATCCCTGCAGCAGGTGGTGACGGACAGAGAGCAGGGAGAACTTGCCTGCAGGGTGGCCAGCAGTGCCCAGGTGTCAGGCTGCAAAGGCCATGGAGGTGCTTCCAACCCCAGAGCCCTGGGTCCCCACGCTCCTCGAGGGCATAGCCCGGGGGAGGCAGTCCTCCCAGGGTCGGCAGCAGAAGGAACGACAGATTAGAGCCTCGTCAAGCACTTAACCTCTGCAGGAGAGCCAGGGCTGTGATTCCGGCTTGGATCAGAGTCCCCAGAGCCCCCCATCCTCTCTGAGCCCCTTCTCGCACCTATCCTTGGTCGGGGGTCACTGGGCTCCCACTCCTAGCCTCCATGGAGATGGAAGAGCTGTGACCAGCAAGCTGTGGTGCTCAGTGACCCTCAGCAGTGATCCCTGCCTGGGACCAGCCCAGCACCACCTCCAGCACTGGCGGTGGGGGTCCACAGAAGGACTGGGCACCCGCCCACACTGTTCCCGGCCTTTCCAGGAAGGCCCGAAAATCTCCCTCCGAAATGCAGTGGAAGTGTCCCTGGAGCTCAGCCTGTTCCCAGAGATGCAGCCTGTGTCTCCTCTCAGAGGACAATAGGTGAGCGTTGGGCACAAAGCCACATGACTGGGGCCACTGCAGAGACAGAAAGCTTGGGGATACCTTCCAGCTGTCAGGAAGGAGGAGGGTGCATGCTCCCTGGGCCAGCAGGCCCTGTATGTGGGCAAGCCTAGGTCAGGAGCATAGCCACGGGTAGAGCTGTGGGGAAGAAGGACTGCCAACCTCAGCTGTGGCCGCTGTGCCAGGCCCTGGGGTCTGGGAATGCAGTGCCATCCTCACCATTCCCTGCAGGGGAGGGCTACTGTCCCCATTTTAGAGGTGAGGAAACTGAGGCCCAGACAGACTAAGATGCTGTCCTCAGGTCAAATTCAATTGAGCAGAACTCCAGCCCCAGCAACTCAGGGAAGCAGGCGGCCCATCACGGCAGAGCCTCCACCTTCTCTCCACTCTCCACTACAGCCAGGGGCCCACCTGCTGGCCGAGACCCACCCCTCAGAAGCCTGCCCAGTGCTAAGATGTGGCAGAGAGCAGTCTCTGCTGATCCAGGGCACCTGGGAGCAAGGGCTGAGGGGCCATCCTTGAGCGCGTGGGAAAGAAGAGGCCCCACCCAGTCCCAGCCTGTCTCACCTTGCCCCGTCCTGTCTGCCATCCAGAGGCCAGCCCGCCCCCTTGGCCCCCAACACTCTGCAGAAACGGGCCTGCCTGGGCCCTGCCTGTCTGCGGGGCCTCCTGGGGAGCCCCTCCCATCAGCCTCTGAGCCCTTGCCGTGAGGAGCCTCTGTAAATCTCACGGATAGACAGGCTGACAGGTCTGTTTGAAGGCACCTTCCATGCAGGGCAACATCATTTATGACCGTAATGTGCAACTCATTGCCAACAACTCACCAGTTAGTGCCAACAGAAGCTCGAGGGTCCCGCCCTCCGCAGCCACAGCCCAACAGGGCCTCAGCCCAGCAGTTTCCATGGAGGTAGGGGCCAGGCTTGAGAGGGGTGCAGGGGAAGACACCAGAGGCCAGGCCTGCAAGGGCACGGGCTGCGGAGGCAGCATCCATCCTCCGGGAGGTGCACGGCCGGCCACCCTGTGAGCGAGCTCTCCCTGGTCTCTGTCCCTCTCCGCCTGCTACAGGACGGGGCCCAGTACTCGGCGGGAGCCTGGGCAACAGAATCCCTGCACCTCCGACTCCAGTCACCCTCACCAACAGGCGACGGGGCTGGGGTCCTCCATCAGCACCCCATCTGGGGAAGGTCCCTCAAGAGGCCCTTGAAGGGATGCTGTCTCCCAGCTCAGGCAGGCCCCACTCTGACACCCTCCAGGCTCCGGGGTCTTGGGAGGAGGAAGAAGCCCACAGGAAGCGGGAGGCACCAGTCACACCCTCAGGATCCCATGCTGTCCCCCAAGTCTTGCCCACCCTGGGAAAGGGCTCCTGCCTCGTGCTGTCTTGAGGAGGAGGGAGGAGCCCAGGAGCCGCTGCGCGAGGCCCCAAGCAGGGAAGGTCAGGCACCCGGAGTCTACGGCCAGCTGGAGCCCACAAGCCCCAAAGGCCACCGAGCCATGCACCGTGGCTTGTCCCAGTGGACCTGCGTGCTAGCATCACACATGTCACCTTCTCAGTCAGTATGTTCTTAGCAAGAAAGAATAGAACTACCCAGTGAGCCATTTTTATATGGACTGCATGCTGACAAGGATCATATTTGCACCTATTATGTTAAATAAAATATACTATTAAAATCAATTTCACCTATTTGTTTTTGCTTTTCCGACGTGGCCCTGAGAAACTGTGAGACAGCATGTATGGCTTGCGTGTGTGGCTCACATTCTGTTTCTGTTGGACAGCCCCAGCTTTGCTAGTAAGAACTGAGGCCCCAGGCAAGCTGGGGAAACGCTCTGTGCCTCAGTTTCCCCATCTGTAACACTAGCACCTCCCTCCTGTGGGAAAGGCGCTTGATTGAGGATCCATAAAAGTCAACAAACGTGGGAGTGGGAGGCCGAGTCTGGAGGCCTGACCATGCCCCTTCCCGGCCCTTTGCTCCAGCAGACACCCCAAGGCCATGCAGAGACCCATGGCAAAGACAGTGTCCAGAGCTGATTCCCAGAGGGCGGGGGACGTCCTGGGAACTGTCCACCTCCTAAGCCATGGTGGACACAGCCATGCTCCGGAGGCATCCTGGAAGCCAGCCCCCTGGCCTGAGACCTGAGCCCTGGCCCTCTCCCTTGATAGCCATCACCTCCATACCCCCACCTCAGCACCCTGCCAGAGCCATCTGGAGGCCACCACTCCAGCCCCTCCATTCCCCTTGGGGCTGCCATCACCCATTCCATTCATCTGGACTCCAAATCCCGCGTCCATCCAGGGTGAGGGCTGGGCTACCACAGCCCGTGTGCCCAGTACCCAGTGCGGGACTGGGGCCACAGAGGCAGCTCCTGGCCCACTGAGGGGCTGTATGGCATGGCCACGTCCCGGGGCATCTCTGGCCTCAGTTTCCTCATCTGTGCATGGGCAGAGGCCTGAATGAGACTAGCTCAGGGGCCCTGAAGCAATGAGACACGTGACTCGGGAAGGAGAACCAGGGCCAGGTGTGTCACCGCAACGGTGCCCATGGGATCCAGGCAGAGGAGGGCAGCCAACAGAGCAGGGCGAGCCTCCAGGAAGCAGCTGTCACAGCGCAGCGAGGCCTTCGGGAAGCTTCCTGACAACAAGTTCAGGCAAAGGAAATTGTCTTTTCTGCCCCAAAACCCCCAAGAGCTATGGGAGCCTCCTGGTATCACATCCCCATCTCACCCTCAGGGTCATTCGCATCAGACACCGTCATCTGACAGGCAGCAGGGAGGCTGCCCCTCTCCAGAAGGCTGCATCCAACCCTCTGGTCCCCCACACAGACCACCCTGGCCCTACACAGGCTCCTCCTATCCCGTAGCCGGGAGTCCCCCACTTCTGCTCCTCTTCTCATCTGCTGCCCCATGCCCACCCGCCCACCTCCCCTCTGCCCTCACATACAGACCATGATTAAATCCTCATTCTGCCCAGCTGGAACCCCAGTGTGGGGGCCCCCCAGCGGCCCTGGGTCCTGCCTTCTGCCCACGGCTCCTGGGACATTCTCCTGGGGTTTCGCTAAGCCAGTTTCCAGAGGAGAAATGACTTCCCCAGGGTCACGCAGGGAAGAGAAGTGCAGCCCAGGGGAACCAGGTCTGACTCTCCCCCAAATCCTGTCCTCGCTGGGCCACCTCCTTCGGGTTCCTCCAGGGGAGTGGCTCTGGTGGGCACCCACAGGCACCCCTCTAATTGGGCACATGGTCTCTCCTGCTCATCACCCTCCCCAGGCCATGGCAGGCGCCAGGCAGACTGTCGGGCAGGGCTCAGTGCTGCAACTCTCCAAGGGGGCATCCCTGGGGCCTGGACAAAGAGTTTCTAGGCAGCTCCGGCTTCGCACCCTGGCTCTGGCCGTCCTCTGGTGGCCTCGGCTTCCCTGAATGAGCCTTCCCTGGCAGTCTAGACACTCACCCTTCCTCCCGCCCAACAGACCATGACCTCCGATGCATCCTTCAAAGACACCAACTCAGAGGTCACCTCTGCAAAGCCTCCCCAGCTGGCCGGCCCACCCTAGGCTGGACCCCCCTACCCCTGCCCACCCTCCTCTACGACACCCCTTCATTGGCTCATTCATTTAGTTTTTTTATGCAACAACGATGTGTGTGCCCACCACAGGCAGGACATGGCTCTGGGGTACAGTGGCATCGCCCCACCCAACTGAGACGTCCGTCCAGGTCCCCACAACCTGGGAGAGCTGGAGTATAAATGAGCCCCAGCTGAAGCTCTGGGGTGCGGAGGGCTCTGGGCTGTCCCTCCTGCTAGGCTAGGGAGGAGCCTGGGCGTGGCCGTGGGGGGCAGCAGCCCACCGGTAGAGAGCGCCTCTGAGGCCCAGGCTGCACCCACAACACCCCCTCCCCCACTCACTGCCGCCACCAAGCACGTCCCGGCCGGAGGCTGTGGGGTCTGGAAGCTGCTTGGGAAATGCTTTCCCGATGTGGAAATGCAGCCGGCGTCTGTGCCTGGGAATGTGTGTGTGTCAGCAGAAGGCTCTCCCAGCCCCCAGCGGCTGGCTCCAGCTTCTCCCCTCTCCAAGCTGGGTGGCCACCAGGCTCCTGCCAGGACCCAGGCCAGATCGAGGGCCAGTGCCACCCCGAAATGTCACAGCTCCCCCTTGGGGCTGGGCCCTGACTCCGGAACTTCAGGCAAAACCAGAGCCTGGAAGTGGACGAGATCCAGCCAACACCCCCCGACTGCTGCGTGTGTCTGTCCCTCAGTGCTCACCTCCGACACCCGCTCCACAAGGCCCCCCTCCGGCCTTGCGGCTCAGGCGCCTGGACACGTGCCTCTACCTCCCTGAGAGGGAGATGATGCCGGGCTGTCCACACTGCCCTGGCCTCTGAATGCAGAGCTAGTGTTGGGCGAAGCTGGGCTGGGTGTGGGAGCCAGAGAGGCTGTGGGCATAGTGGGGGCTGCCTTCACCCAGGTTCCTAGGGGCTCAGGCATGGCGTGAGGGGGCCACCAGTGGGGCCCAAGGGGGCCAAGGCCCCAGGCAGCCCAGTGCCCAGCCCAGTCTACCTCCTCAGCGGGCAATCTCCCACCTAGCCAGGCCCCTGGGGATGGCATCACAGACCCAGCACCTGGCATGAAACAGGGGGAAGGAGCTAAGCCCTTGGCTGGTGGTGGGGGGTTAAGGGTATGAAAGAAAGGAGTGACACTCAGAGAAGCTACCAGGAGCCACGGCCCATAGTCCTGTCCGAGGTGGCCATGTTGCAGGGAGAAGGTTACAGGCCCAGCAGGCACCCAGGTGGAGCGGTGATCACCACCGCCCACAACTACCTGTGTGTGCTCTGTGTGCCAGGCCAGGGGTGCTCCTAGGTGGGCAGATGGACCCTGAACGAGTGGCCGGGGGGCACCGGGCCCTGGGCTCTGCCCTCATGGACACCTGCAGCTCACTCTTCCCCGCTCCCACAGAAGGCGGGAGAAGGCGGGTGTGGCCACATGAGCAGAGGGCACAGTCATCACTTCCGGCCATGATATTTAAAAGCAACTGTGAGATTCTTGGTCTTCTCATCCCACCCCTGCCCTGGGCACATGCATTGGTAAGGGGACCTGGCCTGGGGTCTGGATGGGATGATGGGGTGGGCCATGGACACCGGAAGGTAAGGGCGTGTCCCCCGCAAAAGTGCTAGTCCATGCACAGGTGGAGACCATCCCAGCTAATGCAGGGAGAGGGTGGAGATGGGTGGCCTGGGAGGGGCTGGGACCAGGCTTGGAGTGGGGGAAAGGAGCCACCCAGAGCAGCAAGGGGTACAGGGCTGCAAGGACAGGGCAGTGGTCAGTGTGCACCTGCTGGCCCCCACTGCAGAGAGCATGGCCCAGAAGGTACTAGAAGGAGGCCACTCTCAAGCTTCTCTTTAATCTGCCTTCGTGGGCTCAAGGCTCCTAAGCCCCAAAGCCATCCCATGCCACCCCGCCCCTGCAAGTGGCACGTGGATCTGCCTGGCGGTTTCCAACCGTTGACTTCCAGAGCCCAGGCCAGAGCAGGAGGTCCATTTGTGGTCTGGGGTCTCACACAGTCCAAGCTGCCTCCCTGCGGAGACAGAGCAGAACGGCCTCCCCAACGTTCCTCGCACCCCTTCTCCCACTGTTGCCACCACAGAGCTTCTATCAGGAGCAGGGGGGCCCCCACCCGGCCTCAGAGCACACAGGGCCTGGCAGGGGCCTCCCCGAACCGTTCCAATGTCAGCCTCATGGTAAACCCATTACCCTGTCTCCACTCCTCGCCCAAGCCAAAGGAAGGAAAATTGAAACCACCGCTGTTTCCGTGAGCCCAGCTGCCATTCCTGACTGCAGCTGTCCCTGGCTGGGGCCAGGCAGAAACAGAGGGGAGCCCCCTTCTCTTGTACACACCAGCCCCCAGGTGAGCCCAGGATGGAGTGGCCCTGTCTCCTGGCTCTGAGGGAGGCATCAGACTCCCAGAGCAGCCCCCGCGAGCCTGAGGCCTGGTCTGTCCCCGTGAGGCTCTGCTGCCGGCCAGCAGAGCATGTGTGCGTGTGCGTGTGCGTGTGTGTGTGTGTGTGTGTGTGTGTGTGACCGCGCTGTCTGTGGGTTCTCTGTTGCTGTTTCCCACCCAGCCGTGCAAGGCCCGGGGGCACCTGAGCCCTCGAGGGCTGACACAGCACCCGCTGGGGATGTAGCCCCCAGGCAAGGCCAGCCCCACGCCCCGGGGCCCAGACTCTCGCTGGGACATCAGAGCTGCCAGGGGAGCGGAGAATGCAGACAGGCAAGAGGATGCCCCAGGTCTCACACTGTACTCAGAGGAGTGATCCGGGAGGCTTCCTGGAGGAGGTGGCACTCAGCTGGCCTTTGGACATGACATTTTCAGGGACATGAACAGGCCTCAGTGGGGTCAAGAGCCCAGTAGGATCCCAGGGGGTGAGGGGTAGAGGATCAGGGAAAGGCCTGGGCCGAATCCAGTGATCAAGGGTGCCCTGGGGAAGAGATGGGGCGTGGTGGGGAGGCGGCCCAGGGCACGGGGTCTAAGGTGCAGTGTCACTACAGACCCAAGGCCCAGAGATGAGCAGGGGCCGGGGACACAGGCAGCAGCGGCCTCCCATCAGGAGGCTGGCCCCCCGACAGAAAGGCCAGGCGGGGCCAGCAGAGATGCATGGGGGAGGGGCCGGGGTGGCTGTGGGAGATAAAAGTAGAGGGAACACGACGGGAGAAGGGGAGGCTCAGGGGGCTCAGCGGGATCTCTCCTTCCTAGGAACACGGCCCCACCTGCACATGCCTGGCTCAGCACCTCAGCCCTGCCAGGAGGGAATGGTGGGTTCCACTCTTAGGAGGCACAGGGGGAACGTGACTTGGCCCGGGTCATGCAGGAGGCACCTGCCCTCCCGAGGCATCCGCAGTTCTGAGAGTTCACAGCCCCTGACTCTGGGGCACAATCGCCCCAACCTCCTCATGAGTAGCCCCTGGGAAACCAAGCTGGGGCCACTGGGGCTTCCGGGAGGACTGGAGAAAAGTGGCTACCTGGGCGCCTCGGTTTCCCCAGCCCAGGAGGCCCTTGGCTTGGTGACAGAAGCTTCTAGGACAAGGGCAAGGCCTTGCCTGAAGCATCCACTAGTCACCTTCCCAGGCCCAGGCTTATCTTCCCAACAGATGGCTCCCGGGCCAGGCCAGGGTCCCAGGGTGCGCTGAGCTTTGCCATGTGAAGGTGTCCACTGAGCCTCCCCAAGCTCCAAGTCTGAGGACTGCAGGCTCCGAGAGTTATGCAGGCCCCCAGGGTCGCACCTGTCCAGCATCGAGGCTGGGATCCAAACCCAGGCCTTCTGGGCTGCTGCCTAAACCCACCAGCCCTTCAGCCCTCCGTGTTTATCTGGAGCACAGCCACAGATGCCTGCAGGCTGCCCAGCTCGGGGTGTCCTCCAGGAAACTGCCCCAGCGTCCTGGTTCTGGGCAGTCAGAGAAAGCCTCTTGTCTTTCTGTTGCTGGGCTGGCTCTCACCGCTGACGCTGAAGGCTATTATTTTCCCGGCTTGGCCTTAACTGAGAACGTGCCTGCCAGGGTCTGCTCATTAGAGTCGGAAATGAAAGCTTTTCACTCACAGCGCCTCGGACGGAGCAGGCCTCTGACCACAGACGCCCTGTCGGAAATGCTGCCATCCTGCCTGGAAGGAACACACTTTGCAGCCGGGTTTCCCGCTGCACTGGGAAGACAGCCAGCTGAAGAATGTTGGCCTGGGGAGGCCCAGATTCAGCCACCCACAGGAACGTGGCCCCAGCTTTGCAACCGGAAGGCCCAGGTTCAGGCCTGGGCTCCAGGGTCCATGGGCGAGGGACGCTGAGGCCTCACCACACCTCCATCTCTTTCCCTGCGAGGACAGCCTTCCCCACAGCTGTGTTTGCTTGTTCACTCCTGCTGCTCCTACAGGATGCCTTAGTCTGGGTAATTTACAAACCCCTGGATGTATGTCTTACAGCTCCAGAGGCTGGGAAGTCCAAGATCCAGGCACGGCAGACCAGCCCTGTGGCTCCTCCAGGGCGGCTTTTCAGGGCAGCTTCACAGGGCAGAAGGGGAACCACTCCCTCCGATCTTTTCTGGGGCAGTCATCCCATTCCCCAGGGCAGAGCCTTCCTGGCCTCCTCACTGCCTACAAGGCCCCACCTCTTCACACCATCCCACTGGGTAGTCCACTCGAACGCAGGAATTTTGCAGGGACACCGACATTCAGGTCACGGCTCCAGATGTTTGTGGAATACCCACTAAGTGCTGGGCGCTTCTGGCATGGGGACTGGGAATGAGTAAGAAGCCTCTTCCACATCCAGAGAAGCCACCAGCTAGAAAGGGGAGATGGCATCCTGGGGCCAAACAGTCAGCAGCCCAGGCGTCAGGGCTGGGTGGGGCCAGGCGCAGGCTGGGGCCCTGAAGGTTGCCCTGGACTTCAAGGGGCTCTGGGCACCTGCCCCCTCTGCCACCCTCCAGCTCTGACTCCGCAAATGCTCCTGCGCTCTCTGGGCCTCTTGCTCCATTCTCTAACTCCCCCATGGCACTGCCCCATGGGGGGCCTCAGCACTGAGCGTCATGGAGCGGGGCTGCCACCCAGGCTTGGCATGGAGTGTGGGTCGCACAGGGCTTGCAGAGGCTTTCGGCCACCATGACCACTCTTCCAGTTCAGCAAGAGCACATTGTCCCAGGAAGCAACAAAGTCCTGGAAGCATTAAAGCCTCCTGGGAGACTCCCGTGGAAATGCCGTTCTCCTGGGTGGAGGCCCTGCCATGGGTGGGACAAAGTGTTGCTCCCACAGGAAGGTCAGAGAAAAAGCTCCAGCACCAAGGGGTTCATGGAGTGCAGGTGGACATGCAGGCACCTGGCCTGGGTGCCAGGACCAGGGTCCAAATCAGGCCCCCTTGCCCACTCGTTTCTCCCGTGCCTGGGCTCCGCGGGAGAGGCACAGCTGGCCCGAGGGGGGCAGCCGGTCAGCGCCCAGGCTTCCTAGCCCGCAGCCCTCGGTCACTTCCCACATGCCTTCCTCTCCCTGGGGACAGTGGGAACCTGGCAGTGCCCTCAGGCAGCAGGCGAGGGTGTGAAAGGCCGAGCCCACAGTGGCAGCAGAGAGTGGGCGGGGATGGGTGGGAAGGGCAGAGCGACAGACTCCCGGGCACAGGGGCTCCCTGGGGGCACCGTGGGGGGAGTCTCTGGTGGTCCCTGCTACCGTGAGCTCACCCCCTTATAGCAGGTCCCTTTGCTCTTGAGAAGGGTGGCATCCCACAGAGCCCACCCGCATCCCACAGACACTCCGATGAAAACCCAGCTCTACCCTGGAAGCCCCCGCCGCCAAGTAGCAGCTGAGAGCCGGGTCCGGCACCGAGAAGGAAGAGCTGCCACTTCCACCAGAGAAGGCGCCTGCTTCCGCCCAGCCCCGGCCTGGCCGCCTCCCCCCACCCCCGGCTGCCCCCTTTCCCGTGATCCCTCCTTATCTCCTGGAAGGAGGGGTCAGCCGGGGTGGGAGCAGCACAGTGTCGGGGCTGAATCCAGCCCCAGTGTGGGAAGGCAGCCCTCGGGCCTGGATGGGTGGAGTCCACCCAGCCTGGAGGCCAAAGGCAGCACTGCTTCCTCCTTCTGAACAGCACAGAACACCTCTGCCCATTACATTGTCACTGTGGTCTTCCAGCCAAACCATGGGCTTAATGCCAGGGTTGGACCCATTTTATAGGTGGGAATGTTCACAGGACTGAACTCCAACCCAGCTGGCAGTGGAGGGAGGAAGCTGGGCTTGCATGGAGACCTGCCAGGGGTCCCCAGGCCTGGATGTAGGGTCCTGGCCGCCCCCCACTCAGCCTGATGTGGGATCCTGGTCCCCGAGGACTGTGGTCAAGAGGAGGCAGAGGAAGGCAGGTGGAGAGAGTGGGGAGCCCAGGCCGAGGGGAAGATGGGCCACACGAGTGGGGCAGCTCTCCTCTCTGTCCGGGGTTTCTCTGCAGCCCGGGCCGTGGGCCCCGAGCATTTTCCCCAAATCCTCTAGATTGCTGTAAGGGCTGAGAGCAGGACTTGCCGCATCTTACAGAGAGAGACTGGAGTTCAGAGTGGCAGAGCTACTCGCCCAAGACCACACAATAAGGAGCTAAGGGAAGTTCAAACCTGGCCCTCGCTGACACCAATGGCTGGTTCTGCGGTGGCATCCCCAAAGCGGCTTCCCTGGAAGGCCTGGGCCATCCTGGAGGTGAGCTCGGGGCCAGGCAGCCCGGGCAGGAGCTCTACAGAGGAGCCTGAATTCCTCCCTAGGGCCTGCCAGCTCTGGCATGCACAGGCCTGAGCCCACCTGCCCAGGGGCCTGGGAGGAGGGTGGGCACATGTCAGAGGCTGCACCCTGCCCAGGAAATGGCAGAAGCAGCGGCAGGCATCCAGCCTCCCCTGGGAGATGAGCCCACTACGGACTGCCCAGCCCAGCAGAGCAGAGCTCAGCTCCTGCCCCAGGCCAGTCTCCCAGAACATGACAAACACACTGGCCTGGAGACGCTCCCAGGGCCGGGGCCAGGGCACTCTGAGGCCAGTTTCCTGCGCCAGCACTCACTCAGAGCTTGATGGGGCCGAGTCATCACTGCAAGCAGGTTCCGGGCCCACCCCATCAACTTGGCACACACTGCCCTGCCAGGGGTCCCCAGGCCCTGCGGGTGACCAAGCAACGTGGCCCTTCCCTGCTCCGAGGGGCCCGAACCCTGCGTTCGTGCTCACGCTCGGCTGCCGGCACCCCCTGAGCCATGCACTCACTCACTCGCTCGGCAAGACTACATTTTCGGGGGAGGCTGGGCTGGCAGAGGGACAGAGAAAACACAGCAGGCTCCTGGCCTTTGGCAGGGCCCCCTCGGCCACACGGTGACTCGGAGCCCCAGCCATCCCAAACACGCAGAGCTGGGGGTGAGAACCCCCGGGCGGGAGGCGGGGCGAGGCCAGGGACAGGGCAGGAGAGGAAGCGTCGGCACTGCTGGGAGGCAGAGTCTGTGGCCCGGTCCCTGGCCGAGATGCCGTCTAGCCTCCTGGCTGGCCCCGGGTCATCCGGTCCACGCCTCTGCCTCTGGCCAGCTCTGCCAGATGGCAAAGACCTTTTCTGTCCATAGGGACCCCTGGCAGAGAGATTCCAACACCTCCTGAAGGGATACGGGTCGAGGCCCGGGCCTAATGTGTTTGCCGTCACCATGCTGGGCTCTGCAGTGTCTGTCATGGAGTTGACATTCCAGAGGCACACCACCTGCCGTGCCTGGACGCCCAGCCCGCGTCAGCCCTGGAGGGGCATAAACACGGCCAGCAGCCCCAGAGCACGAATCAGGAGACCCCCGGCTCTGGCCATGGGCAGTGGGAAGCGCATTCACCACCCGGAGCCGCTCTATCGCGGGAGAGCCTCTGCGCACCGCACCACTCACTGACACAGGAGGCGGGAGTGTGGTCAGTCTGTCTTCCGGGGCCTGACACACACCTGCCAGGGACCCCATTACAGGGCCCACCACCACCCCAGGCTGAGAGAGACATGGAAGGCCCAAGCATCAGGCTAACCCTCTCCCCCCAGCATCGCAGCGGCATCAGGCTAACCCTCTCCCCCCAGCATCGCAGCGGCATCAGGCTAACCCTCTACCCTCAGCATCGCAGCGGCATCAGGCTAACCCTCTCCCCTCAGCATGACAGCAGCCAGCCTGACCAGGCTCTGGAGCCCACCTGAACAGGGGCTCCTGGGGCTGCAGGGCGGCACCTGTCCCCTCTGCCCCCGAGCACCGTCTGCACCCTGTAACAGGTGCTCTCAACCCCGCAGCACAGCCTTTGTGCAGGGGCCCCCGGGGCCTCTCCGTTGGCTTCCCTGGGCCGGCCTGGGTCAGTGGAGCTCCTCCTAGGAGGGACCCCCACGCAGCATCCTGGGTCACCTCAAGAGCCTGCCCTCATGCAGGGGCTGCTGGAACAGGCCCTGACACCAGCAGACGCTGGTCAGCCTGGGGAGTGCTCCACACACCGCAGCCCTGGAGCATCGGGAACCTGCCAGGCAGCCCCCAGCCCAGCCCCCCAGCAGGGTCTTGGGCCTCTCACTCTGCTCTGCCTGGTGTTCCCAGCCACAGGCACTGAGACCACACCACGCCCCACCAAGACCCGGCACCAGCCCTGGCCTGGCAGACCCAGGGCTTCCCACACACCATCGAGTGGGGTTTCAGACCCCACACAGCAACTGGGGAGACGAGTGGGCTTGGGTCGGGGAACAGCGGGGCAGAGGAGCCTATCTGGAGCTGGGGGCAGGGTGGCCGAGGGGGCAGGTGGCACTCAGGGCTGGGTCCATGCTGACCTCGGGAGGATGACTCGGGTCACCGGACAGTGACCCTCCCTTTGCCTCCTACTCCAGCTGGGCGAGCACCCCCACTTTAAAGGGGGGCATATACAAGGATCTTGGGGGAGAAGGAAGCTGCCTGGGTACCATGGCTTGGCGGCGGGGCCAGCCCTCCCCCTAGGACACACAGGCCCCCACCCCGTCAGTTACAACAGGGGAGTTTCAGGGGCCGGGGAAGGTGCCTGTGTCCGCTGCGGGTCTTCGTGCTGCCTCCGCAGGGACTCCCAGCCCCAGGGACACCAGCCCGAGAGGGGTGCACTTCTTTCCCAGGGTTGAGGTGAAATCGGTTCAGCACAGGCCCCCCACAATGCCAGAGACCAGGTAGGGGGGTCTGGTCTTAACTCTGACACCTCAGTCCCTGCCAGGGAGCAGCCCTGGGTGGGGGCTGAGTGGACCCTTCTGAGGGACTGCACAGGCAGCCGCGGGTGGGGAAATGTAAGCTGCCCCGTGCCTCCTGCGTCCCACCTGGGACAGGCTCCTCGGTGGGTCGGAACCTCCAGCTCCAACGTGTGGAGGTGGCCAAGTCCTGGGGCCATCCCATACCTGGAGTGGACAAGGGTGGGGGCCCTGCAGGAGAGAAGGCATGGCAGCTGGGCCCCTCCTCATCCCGGGTCTGGGGGGGGTTCTCCTCCCCTCATCCTGCCCAACTCCACCTGCACCTGGCTCATCCTGGAGCCTCTGGGGCTTTCCGCCACCCCAGTGGAGCCCCTTTCACAGAAACCAAGGCAAGAGCCAGAATGGAGCGGGGGTCCGGGAGCTGGCGGGGACTGTGCCGCAGGTGGAGCCATCTTCCCTCCTCACTGAGCCGGGGCTCCCAAGCCTCCCAGGCCCCGCGGGTCACAGCAGCTTCTCCTCTCCCCCAGCCTCCCGCTGGCCACAAGCACAGGCTGGAGAGGAGCACACAGAATCTGTTTCTAGAACATCCCAGACAGAGCAGATGCCCCTCCCACCTCCCCCGACCCCAAGTCCAGCAGGCTGGCCCCTGCCTCCCTCCAGACGGCTCGCAGCTGGACAGCTGGAGACAGCGTTGCGTTTGGCAAGGGAAGTTCTGGGAGATGATGACAGTAAGTGTCTGACCCGGGACAGCAGAGCAGAGGCCTGAGGACTCTCCCAGGGGCCAGGCTGCCCAGATCCACCCCAGGGTCAGATGCCAGGGCAGAGGCTGGAGCAGGCAAAGGAGTGTGAGTGGGAGATGGGGACAGCTTGGGGCCCCCACTGCCACCCTCCTCGGCCTCCTCCCCCACCTCAATCCTAATCTGTTCTCATCTCTCCCAGTGGGTTTTCCTTCTGTCTGTCCTTGACTTTGCTGCCAGCCTGCCAGCCATGGTGGGGCTGAGCTACAGGGTCTGCTTAGAGCTCGCAAACGCTTCTAGCCCCAGGCCTTGCCTGAGCCGTCCCTGCCCGCCCCTCCTTCCTCCCGCATGGCCCCCAAGGTGCCTCCCACCAACACCAGGTCCTCTGAGTCCCCACAGAGGCAATGTCAGGAGTGGGGAGTGAGTTGGGTGAGGAGTGCCCCGAGTGGAGCCCTTGGAGAAGCCTGTGGGCTGGGAAGGAGGGTGCCAGGGAGGCCACCGAGGCGGGGTGGCAATGGGCTGGGAAGGGGGCTGCCAGGGAGGCCGAGGTGGGGTGGCAGTGGGCTGGGAAGGGGGCTGCCAGGGAGGCCGCTGAGGCAGGGTGGCAGCGGGCTGGGAAGGAGGGTGCCAGGGAGGCCGCCATGGCGGGGTGGCAATGGGCTGGGAAGGGGGCTGCCAGGGAGGCCGAGGTGGGGTGGCAGTGGGCTGGGAAGGGGGCTGCCAAGGAGGACGCCAAGGCGGGGTGGCAGCGGGCTGGGAAGGAGGGTGCCAGGGAGGCCACCGAGGCGGGGTGGCAGTGGGCTGGGAAGGGGGCTGCCAGGGAGGCCGCCAAGGCGGGGTGGCAATGGGCTGGGAAGGGGGCTGCCAGGCGGGGTGGCAGTGGGCTGTGAAGGGAGGCCGAGGCAGGGTGGCAGTGGGCTGGGCCATGCCCTACCTTGGCAAGTCTCGCCATCACCCTGCAGCTGGTGTCTGGGGGAGGGGCAGCGGCAGTAGAAGCCCCCCACGGTGTCCCGGCACCGACCCGCACAGCCCCCATTGGTGCTGGCACACTCGCCCACATCTGCGAGGGGAGAAGCAGGTGAGGTGCCAGCCACGCGGCCACCTCCTCCCTCCAGCCTCGGCCCACCCGAGGCCTCAGAGGGATAATGCTCAGGGTTCCCCTCCAGAACAGGCCTCGAAGGAGGGAGGCCTGGGTGTGGAAACCCAGCAGCAGGGGAGCCGCACTGCAAAATGGAGCAACATTTGGGTATGGCTTGGCAGAGGGGGTGGCCCTCCTCCCGTAAAGCAGCCACACCCTTTTTGTGAGTCCCCAGAGATCGGCTGCCGTGTGTGTGTGTGTGTGTGTGTGTGTGTGTGTGTGTGTGTGTGTTCCGGTCAAGCGGTCTGCCACAGCTGTGGGTTTTCAGGAAAAACCCGGCTTCCCTCGGCTCTGAGGCCAGGAGGAGTTTCACCGTCACCTGCACAGCCACACCCCCTCCCGCCTTAAGACAGCCCCAGGCCCCATCCTCCCTTCCTGGCACGTCTCTGGGGATCACGTGGCATCTGAGTCGGGCCTGGAGAGCAAGTTAGGAGCCCTGAACACCACACCATGTTGCTGAGCCCAGCCCGCCAGGACCCAGAGCCCATGCTCTAGCCCGCCCTCCGTCTTTGCGGGCGCGGGAATGTGGCAGTTCTCCCGGGGTGCGCCTCTGCCTGGTTCAGGCAGCAGGACTCCCCCCGGGACTTGGTCCTGGGCAGAGGCAGCGTCACTGCCTCCCCACACAAGTGACTGGGCCGGCAGGAGCATCGAGGGAAGAAGGGAATCAAGTGACCTGCCTTGAGAAGGTGTGGGACCCAACTTGAGGTGACGCAGGGACCAGGCGCCTCTGCCCACCCACCCCTGCTGAGCTGCACCATCCAAGGTTCCAGGAATGTTCAGTCCCCTGTGCCCCCGCCTCTAGAGGCCAAAGGCCAGGCCCTCCCCAGCTGCATGGGGATCAGAACCTGGAGGCAGGCTCAGAGCCAGTGGAGCCCCCAGCATGCTGAGGACGCAGATGGCCAGACGCCAGCCCAGCCCACAGGGTGCTGTTCCCAGAAGATGAGGCCGACCTTTCCCACCAGCACCCCAGACAGACGGAACACAGCGCTGGCCTTTCCGGACCTGAGCTGGCCCAAAGCTCCCCAGTGCCAGGGGCATTTCTCTCTGTACCTTAGGACGGGCCCTGGAAGAGCCCTGGGCGGGGCCAAAGGCCTCGGGGCGGCCACAGTCCCATGAGAACGGGCCAAGCGGAATGCAGGCCAGCCGTCTCCGGACTGTTGGAATGCAGCTGTCAGCACAGCCCTGCGGAGGTCCATGGTGGGAATTTTTTGGGAATTCCTAGAGAGTTACACAGGGCGAGACGGAGGCTGGCCAAGACCAGGGGTCAGAGCCAGAGTGCCCAGGGTCCCCTGTCTGCCTGGCCCCAACAGACTGCCCTGGCAGGCAAGCAACAGCCCCTTCTCCGGTGTGGGGCAGGCACCCAAGCTCTGGGACCTGTCCTGACACTCGGGCCTTGAGGCCAGGTGGCTGGGAGGGCGGTGTCCAGGCAGGTGGGGCTGGATGCCAGATGAGCTTCCACACAGCTGCTGGCACAGCTGGGTCCCCAGCTTCCCAGGCCTGGAACACAGCTGGCCATGTGAGCACAGGTCCCCAGCACCAGGGCAGCCTCACAGCCCCCCACCCCGACCCTGCTAGGCTACACGGGGAAAGGAGCCCACTGCAGCTGGGGGCCTTCAGGGACCCCCCCCACACCCACAGGAAAAGCCCCTTAGCCTGGCCTGGCACAGGGGCTGCAGGGTCTGGCACTCAGGACAGCCACCGCTGCCTGGTCACCCTCACTGAGGCTGCAATCGCCCCTTGTTCCCCCAAAGCCCCCAACCCCAGCATCTCCATGCTGGCTGAGACCCCGCCTTGGGTACCTGCGGGCGCCGCCTCCACCCCAGGCCGGGCTGAGCTCTAACATCCCCGTGGCTCCGCGCTGGGTGATCTGTCCCCAGCCGGACCAGGCAAGCTCTGGTGGGGACTGGCCCCCCTAGTCTCGGGGCCCCCGTGCTCAGCCCAGAACAAGCCCACAAGGGCCGCAGGAGACCCTTGGTGAATGCTCAAGAAGCTGCAGGTGGACCGGCCACCAGGAGAAAAGCCAGAGCCCGACAAGGCAGCTGGGGCTCCCCCAACCCCTCAGGCTTGGGCTGGAACTCTGGGCACCAGGCAGGCTGATGCCCCATGGCCACAGGCAGACCAGGGCCCAGGACGGAGAAGTTCAGCTCCAGAAGCAGGTGACGGCTCCTCCCCAAAGCCAGCAGAAGCCTCTCTTTCCTCCAAAACCCAGGACCGGGGTGTTCAGGGCTCCAGTCTAGGCGAGAAGATGGGGGGCTGCCTGGGGGCTTCTGGGGGCACATGGTCACGCTCGGGTCTGGGCTGGCTGGCGGCAGGCACCCCATTGGTTGACTGCATGCAGAAGGGTCCATCAATTCACCGAAGACACTGGCATGGGATATCCAGGGCCACTTGGCCCCGCTGCTCCCCACAGCTCACCCCGCTCTCTGGCCCCACAAGGGCTCCAGCTCGGGCTATGGGCGTCACTTACGGCCTGGAATTTACCTAGGCAACACTGCAGCCCAGGGAACCACCCGGAGGCTGACCAGCCTTCTGGTACAAGGTAAGTCTTGAGCAGGGGCCTCTCAAAGCCCAGCTACGTGGGCACCAGACAGGCCCCTTGCTCCAGCTTCTCCCAGGGATGATCCAAGCACAGGCACAGGTGGGCGGTCGAAGGTCAGAACCAGGCTAGGCTCTGAGTCTTCACCTGGAGACTCACAAAGGCCGCCCTCACCACTTCTCGCCAGCCCCAACCCAGGGGTCCCCGCTCTCCCCAGAGCTGAAGTGATCGTGGATGCCACCTGGTGAGTCCAGCCTGAAGGGTGGTGAGGGGAAGGCTCCATGCTCCCCAGCCCTCCCCATCCCGGGAGTTTTCTACCAGCAGAAAGTAACGGCTCCCGACACAAGACAAACCCAGAGGCGCCACAGACCCAGCAGTCCCACCCCTAAGCACCTGCCCAAGATAAATAGAAAGAGGGACTCAAACCACGGTGTGTGCACACGCTCACAGCAGACTTGTCCACAGCCATCAGAAGGGGGAGGCCACCCGGGTGCCCACCAGCGGGTGATGAAGACAGACACGGAGGATGACAGCGAGGAGGAGCCTCAAGCCTCGTGCTGTGTGAAAGGAGCCCCATCTCGAGAGGTCACACAGTGTAGGATGGGGCGTACCTGCTGGCGGGTCTGGGGTCTCCTGGGAGGGTGAGGAAAATGTCTCGGAATGAGATAAAGGTGATGGCTGCACAGCACGATGAATGCACAAAGGGTCGCTATGTTTCAAAGGGGGTTATTTTATGCAATGTGAATTTCACCTTCATTTAAGAAAAAAGAGAAAAATGTCATCCCAAGACTGGATTCTGCACCTCACTTCTCCAGCAGTTTTGATACAGAAAGAAGCGGCCGTGCCCAGGCCTCCGGGGTGCTCCGTGCCAGATCTGGCCCCATGCCAGGGGCCTAACGCAGCAGCAGTGACTGCAATGTCACAAGTGCCCAGCAGCCACCCAACCGGGGCAGGGCTCCGAAGACCCAACCCTTGCAGCCGATCCAGCAAGCACAGGCTGCAGAGTGAGAACCCAAGGGGAGCAAGAGGGGGCCCACACCCCCACCGCCCGTGCGCTCACCCTGGGGGAGCCAGTGTCCCCCGTGTGCTGGTCCATTGGCAGGAGACCCTAACGGGTGTGTGACAGTGGGGCTCTCAGATCAGCCGCCAGGTGTGGACAGGGCCAGGATCCGAGGCTCCAGCCGGCCAGGGCTGGGCAGCTGCCTGTGTGCCTGGGGGCCCCGGAGTGTGAGGCAGGTGAGGAAGAAGATGTGGATCCCAGCTCTGAGAGCCGGGCCTGTGTGGCCATGTGGCCAGGCAGCTCCCCGCTAGCGATGCCAGCCTCCTGGCCTATACCAGGCCAGATGCCCCACAGATGTGAGGCTGCCAGACCCAGCCCCCGTGGTGGTGAGACACCAGAGGCTCCGCTTGGGGGTGGCCCCGCCCCATGCAGGTGACAAAGTGTTTCCTAGGATCACACCTGGGGATGGAGCAGCTGGTGTCAGCCTGCTCCTGCGTGCAGACCCCAGGGGTCTCAGCCAGCATGAATCACTCTGGGAGAGGCTGCTGGGGACGACAGGACCTAAGGGGCCAAAGGGGTGGGATGTGGGGAGCCTCCACCAGGGGAAACTCTCGCCAAATTCCAAGTCAACGGGCAGCATCAGGCCCTGAGCCAATCCAGCTCCACACATCACTCTGGGCAGTGCCTCCCCTGGGACCAGGCACTGGCCATGTGGCCAATACAACCCCCTAGCAGGCTGGCTGGAAACCCTCCCTGGCCAGACACAAGGTCAACACAGACCCAACACATGCTCCCAGGATGCGGGCCAGCTCCCACCCTCTCAGTGGTCACAGGCTGGCTCTGACTTATATTGCCACAGCCACAGGGGACAGGAGACAGCACCCCGCCAACCCTCCCCACACACCCCTCTGCCCAGACACACCACACTGCACGGGAGCCCGAGATGGGGGAGCTGGATGGGGGAGCTGGATGGGGGCATCCAGAAACCAGTAGGGCTGCGACTTCCATCAGGAAAACCAGCCACTCAGGTGATCACCCTGCCTGAGGCCACCCTCTGGGAGCCTCGGGCACTTGTAAAACCCCTGTCACCTCCCAATCCAAGCTTCCACGCAGAAGCCTGAGAGCTGAGCTCCCTCTGGTGCCTCTGTTCGACCAAGCCTTGCTGGGTGCCCAGGTGGGCTGTTCAGACATCAGCAATCCCAGCCCCTTGAACCACACTTGTCCCCAAGTCAACGTTACCATCAGCCCAGGCACGGGAGGGGACCCCTGCTCTGGACACGCCAAACTGTGGCTCAACTCTGGGTGCATTTTCTCACCCAACCCTCAGGACCCCAGCGGTGGCTCCCCTCAGGATTGCCACTCCACCGACGAGCACATAGCCTCCCTATGCCCCTGAGCCCCGGGCACAGAATGCAAACCTGGCCACAGAGGAGCCTTAGCACTCAACCCCGCCCACCAGGGCCAGCCTCCCAGTCAGGACCTTCTCCCTGCTCCAGGCTGTGGGGACATGGCGAGGGCAGGTGTCCAGGCCCCCACAGGAACACAAGCTGCCTGGGGCTGCGCCCGATGCCAGGAGGGCAGCAGGACTGGGGTCTAGGACAGAGCCAAGAAAGCGCTGAGGCATCCTGGTAAGACCACACGTGGCGGCTCACACCCGTAATCCCAGCACTCTGGGAGGCCCAGGCCGGAGGATCTATTGAGGCCAGGACTTTGAGACCAGCCTGGGCAACATATGAGATCCCGTCTCTACAAAAAATAACAAATTAGCTAGGTGTGGTGGCGCACGCCTGTCATCCCAGCTACTCGGAGGCTAAGGCAGGAGGATCGACGGCCTGAGCCCGGGAGTTCAAGGCTGCAGTACGGTATGGTCACACCACTGCACTCCAGCCTCGGTAGCAAAGCAAGATTCTGTCTCTAAAAAAAGAAAAGAAACCCTGGGAGGCTCCCTTGGAAATGAGGAGGCCACAGCCTGCCAGGGTGGCTTGAGGGAAAGGGCCGCTGTGCTCACCCACCGGGCCCAGACCCCCCACTTTTCTCTGCAGCCACCTTGCCCTCCAAGCCCAGCTGGGTCTTCCAGTCCCCCACCAGGTAAGACTGCTGCTTCATCCCGAGGCCCCACCAGTGGACAGATCAGATGCTGCTGCCCAGGTCCCCCCCAGAGCTCAGGCTCAGTCCAAGGCTCAGGGCCCGGCCAGGCCCCAAGGACATCTTGCGAGGTGCCCAGCCCCTAATCCCCTCCAGACAGACCTAGCTGCCACTAGGGCTGGTGGCCAGGGGCCTCAGAGGTAATGCATAGCCCTGTTCTGAGGGTACAGGGAGGCCCCAAGCTCCGCCTAACTACCAGGGCCTCGGAGCCAGGCTGCCCCATCACATGCCCCCGCCCCACTGACCCCCCCCCCCATCCTCTTCCTTCCCTCCCTGGCTCCAGCCTGAGGATGGGGATCCACGGCCAATCGGCTTTCCCACCAGGGGCCCAGCCTGCCCAGCTCCCCCCACCCTAGGGTACTCCGGGTACCCTGTGAGCCTGGCGCCTCCAGCAGGACCCCCGCTGCCTACCCCTGGGCGTGCTGGGTCTTTTCCTGAGAGTCTTCAGGAACAGGCGGAACGGGAACACAGGCAAGAGACCCTCCCCACCCCCGCCAGCCCCAGGAGGAAGAGCTGACGAGGAGGGGGAGCCTCACAATGCAGGATAGAGGCTGGAGCCACGGGAGAGAGGCCGCCCCACACCCCAGGCAGGGGAGCTGTCCTCAGAGATGGTGATCCCTGAGCCAAGTCCGCCCACTGGGCCTCAGGCTACGGCAGGAGCAGGATTTACGAGACCCTGCCTGCCCGAGAGGCCACGAATCTTCCCAGCCTGCAGTACTGGTGTCACCCAGGCAGGTCAGGGCTGGTCCCAAAACCTCAGCCAGGAGCACTGACAAAAACCAGCTGGCCGGGAGTCCGCCACGAGTGGCTCCAGAGGAGAGGCAGGGCAGCGGCAAGCATCGGGGGCTTCACAGGGGGCCCTGCACTGGAAAGGCACCCCTTCAGGAAGGGTGGGCAGCCTCTCACCCCGCTGTGCCTCAGAGGTCCAACCTCTGGGAACAGGTGGGCCCGGGAGCACCCCGTTGGCCAGCATACCAGAAAGTGCCGACGTGGGTGGGTGGCACGGCTGGGGCCTGCCTGGTCTTCCTCCCCAGGAATGTTCTGCCTGGAACCCAGCTGCTCCCCCCCGCCAACACCTCAGGGGCAGGGACAAGCGGGGGGCCCTGTGCGAGCTTGCTCTGTGGGGCCCACACGCCTCCCGGTGTCCTGCGGGGAACAAGCTTGGCGCCTGCTTCCAGAACGCCTACTTGGGGTGGGGAAGAGCACATGCACCCCATCCCGCCCCCGGCAGCCACCGTGACCCCCTTGCCATGCACCCTGCTGCATGCCGTGGGCAGGGGCACTAAGACGACACCTCAGGAGGAGACGGTGAGGACTCTGGGTTGCAACACTGGGCTGGGAGCATCAACCAGCGCCCAGACCAGGCAGCTCCGAGAGAGGGCCGCTGGGGGATGGCAGGGACACTGGAAAAGCCAGCGGGGTCTAACAAGGGGTGGGGACCCAGCCGGGCCAGGCGGGAGGAGGACAGCACTCCAGGGGTCCCGGTGAGAGGGGAGGGTGGCTTCAGCCTGGGGGAAGAGGGGCAGGTAATTCACCTGGAGTCAGGTAAGGGCCCCAGGGTCCCAGCTACTACAGGAGGCAGCTATATCCCTTTCCTGGGGCTGATGTACCAGAGTGTCACTAACCAGGTGGCTTAAACAACAGAAGCCTCTCTTAAAGTTTTAGAGGCCAGAAGTCCAAAGTGAGAATGTCTGGGCCCCCCAGGCAGGTGCTCCAGAGCCTCTCCCACAACCGGATCCTCTCACTCTAGCCTCTGTCTCTGAGGTCCCGCTGCCCCTCCTCTCCTGTGCCAGCCTCTCTCCCTCCATGAGAACATGAGTGACAGTATGCAGGGTCCACCTGGGCAACCCAGGGCCACCTTCCCATCTCAAATTCCTGAAAGTGATCACATCTACAAAGTCGTTGCCATTCAAGGTAAAGGTCACAGGTTCCTGAGATTAGGCTGTGGACATCGTGGGGCCACTATTCTGGAAACCACAGTGTGGAGGCTAGGGCCACTGATTTGGGGGTTGGCCTCTTCCAGCTCCCTCAGGGAAAAGACAGGGCGGCTGGCAGGGGAGTGGGGCAAGGGCTGATCCCAGGCCCTGCCCGGCCCTCTCCTGTCCTGGAACCCAGCCACACCCTCTTGTCCAGGGCAATGGGAGAAAGCAGGAAAGATCAAAGCCCGGATCCCACCAGGCCAACACCCCACGCACGGGGCCTGCTGGCCAGAGAGAAGCACAGGTGGTCCCCACCACCCACCCACCCACCCACCCAGGGCTATGGATCAGGGCCAAGAAGGGGCCTCTTCTGCCCAAAAAGACAGCAAGCAGGAGGAGCTGGGCACGAGGAGGGTGTGAGCTGCAGGAGGCCTCTCCCTGCGCCTCCACCCATGCTCAGCTGGAAGCCAGGTGCCCAAAGGCAGGGCAGAGGCCCTGAGGGCCAGGTTCCAGGCTGGCATGGCCTCAGGCCGCTGGGTGTGGCTGACCCCCAAGCCGCTCTGGGCCTCCACCACCCATGTCCAGACAAGACAGGAAAGTACAGGCAGGATGAGAGCTGGGGCAAGGCGACTCCTGTAAGCACTGAGGGCGCTGTGTTTAATGTGGGCGGCTCAGAAATGAAAGCAGGAGACGGCAGAGCTCCTGGGGTCTGGCCTGCGGCCCCCATCCTCCACAACTAGAACCAAGACCCCTGTGGTTCTCATGGCTGCAAAGGGGGCCCCAGGGAGCTGAACCCGTCAGTAAAACAGCAGGAGCCTGCAGGGCCGAGAGGAGCCTTCTCCAGCCCGCCCTGCCCCGCAGGGCTGCCAGGTCAGGTGCCTGCTGCCGCTCATGCCAGAAGCTCCTCCTGGGGTCTCAGGCCAAGACCTGGAAAGCCGGGCCAGCGGCGGCATCCAAAGGCAGAACTTGCCCCTGCCCCCAGCCGAGGAAGCGAGGTATCCTGGAAGACTGAGCTGGCATCCTTCTGAGCACCTGTCCAAGAAGAAAGTGCCCCAAATCAGTCCCCGACTCAAGCTGTCCCATCATCTCTGGGGGAGGGACTGTGGCTGCAAGTCCACCTAGGACTGGCTACATCTCCAGTCTGCCCGCCCACCCACAGGACTCACGGGATCCTGGCTGGCCCTGGAACCAGCTGGAGTCCGTGGCCACGGGAGCCCCTCTCCAAGGTGGGCTGGGTTCAGAGACCTTGGGGGTGGGCTCCACCTGTCACAGCAGGAGTGGCCTTCCGTGGCCCAGGTGCTAAGTGAACCACGTCCCTGTTGCTGGGCCACCCTGTGAGTCCATGCTCTGCTCCCCAAGCCCCGTCAGGATTTCCCAGGATGGGGAGTGGGGCAGGGTCCCCACACATAACCTAGAGCTCTGTGTGAGGCCCGCAGGCCAGGTCAGAATTAAACTCCATGATCTTGGCACAAAGACACCCCCATGAGCTCCCAGAGGTGACAACGTCACACTCATTACACGAAGTTTCATGGTAAGTGGCGCATCCAAAACCGCTGGCCGGCTGAACCAAATTGGCCCGGGACCTCCTCACGGAGCCACAGCCAGCAGGGGTAGGAGAAACCTCGGCAAAGCAAGAGACGCCCTGGGCCTCCTCTCGGCCGCCCACCAGGTTTTCTGCCTGCTTCCCACTCCAGTGAGTCAGGAGCGGGTCACGGAGGCTGCAGCAGCAGAACTACCTGCAAATGAGAGGACAGAGGACCCGGTGACTGCCTGAGGCCGGGACACACTGGAGACGAATAGGACCGACCACCAAGCAGACTGCAGGCAGCTTAAGAGCTCCACTGTGGACAAGGGGTGGCACGTACATTATCCTTCAAAAAAGGACACTGGAGAGCAGAAGAGGCTCCGGTGAAAACACAAGGATGCAGGTACTTCATGTCCCTGTCCCAACCACATGTGCTCACAGGCCGGAGAATGTTAAAAACTGCCGAGCCTGCCGGGTGAGGATGGTGAGGCTGCTTCATGGTACAGGGGAGCCAGGGCTGTGGAAAGAACGAAGGCTGCCCCTCAGCCGACCTGACCTAGGAAGCCGATCCCGGCTTATCTGGGGGGCCTGGTGGAATCACATGGAGTTTCGTGGGTGCTGGGGATGCGGGGAAGGCAGGAGGGAAGGTCGGAGTCAGAGAGAGAGGCAAGGACATCGCAGCAGCCGGGAGAGACGGGCGCTGCTGCCTTGGAAGGACGAGGAAGGAGCCACGAGCCAAGGAATGTGTGAGCTCCCCAAAAGCTGGAAAAGGCAGGGAGACGGCAAGACTCTCCCTGGGTCCCCAGAAGGGACCAGCCCTGACAAGACCTTGGCGTAAGCCCAGGGAGACCTGAGCTGGGATTCTACCTTCTACGACTAGAGATCACAGATCTGTGCTGTTTGAAGCATTACACTTCTAACCATTTGTCACGGCAGCAAAAGAAAAATTGAACCTTTACCATGAAAAACAAACAGAACGCAGCTTCCCCCGCAGAGCTCTGCAGGCTGCTCCTGGCTGCAGCTGCCCTTGGCTCCCAGGGTGGCGAGGGCATCCTGCCCGGCCAGGCTGGCCTGGAGGGGTCTTGAGGAGGAGCCACTGTCTAAGCAAGCCCAGCGTCCAGGCTACGTGCCCACCTCGCTGGGCAGTTATCTCTGCGCCTGCAGCTCAGAAGCCCTGCCAGCCTGCGGTAGCCAGAACATTCCAACCCCAATTCCCATCAGAGCCCGCCCCACCTTGGCACAGGCCACAGGGAGCCGGACACAGGGCCCGCTCATCCCTCGCTCACTCCCACAGCCAGCGCTGCGGAGCACCGAGGGATGCCCAGCCCTGGCAAGGAGAGACGGGGGGCCCAGGAAGCACCGGCAGCAGGGGGAGTTCAGGGGATAAAGTGCAGAAGGGCACATCAGGGAAGGCCTCCCAGAAGAAGCGGCCTGTGGGCAGACGTCGTTCGCACAGGCTCAGGGAAAACCGTCTAATCTATGAGGCGCCGTCCGGGTGGGCACAGCAGTCAAGAGGGCTGGGTATCTCCACAGGCTCTCAGGAAACAAACATCGAAAGCTCAGCCCTATCATGAGTGTTCTTGGGTGGTCTGCTGTCTAAAGGAGCCACACAGAGCCCTCTGCATAGGAAGCATGCTTCCGCGGTGCAGCCGGCCTTCCCCTCCCCGCTCCGTGCGGTGGTTCAGCCGGGCCAGTGGTCACGGTCTGGATGTGCTAAGTTCAGAGTCTCCTTCAGACCCTCAGCACTCACTGCCTGCAGGACACACATCACCCAGCTGTCCTGGTCCAATGTCACCGAGGTGACAGCTCCAGGAACTGCCTGACCAGCTTTTCTCCTTTCTCCCCTCTGAGGACTGTGCAGTGCCACTGTCCCTGCCTCTCTCGTCCCCTCCTCTCTCTCCCACTCCACCAACTGGTCATGCATAAATGTACATGTGACTGTGTCGACCTCCTTTCTAATTTTCTTCTAAAACTGAACATCTAGGTCTGGTGCGGTGGCTCACACCTGTAATCCTATCATTTTGGGAGGCCAAGGCAGGAGGATCACTTGAGGCCAGGAGTTCAATATGTTGGGACAACTAAGGTCCTCTTCAAAGACTCAACTTCCTGGTCATAAGTTGTAAGGTTGTAAATCAACCCTACCCCCTTCTTGCCCCCACTTCCCTTTTTCTTGCTCGCAAGACGTGCGTTTTCCCTATTTGGAAAGAGTTTCATTCTAAGCCAACTGGGATCAGCTTAGGTTGTGCGGTCCAGCTGCAGCCAACAGGGGAAAGACACAGAAACCAGAACTGCGTTAGGGATAAAAACCCCTTCCTTTCTCTGTTCAGTGTGCTCTTGCGATCGTGATGGATGCGAGCAGCACCCTTCTGCCTTGCTGAGAAGTAAAGTTGCCTTGCTGAGAAATTTTGGTCTAAGTACTGGCTCTTGTTTGCAGCGCTGAGCACCTGCTTCTAACAAATACTAGCCTGGGCAACACAGCAAGACCCCATCTCTACAATTTTTTTTTTAAATTGGTTGGGCATAATGGGGTACCTGTGGTCCCAGCTACTCCGGGGGCTGAGGGGGAGGATCACTTGAGCCCAAGAGTTCAAGGCTGCAGTGAGCCATCACTGTGCCCCTGCACTCCAGCCTGGGTGACAGAGTGAGACCCTCTCTCAAAACAAAACAAACACAAATAAAAATGAAAAATAAAACCGAATATCTTAGAAGATTCTTCTCCATCACTCATCCCCTCCCTCTGCACTGGGAGCTCTGGGAGCTCTGGGAGGCAGCTCACTCTGCAAGGTGGTTGGAGGAGGAGCCCTGGGGGCCTCTGCAGTGCACTAAGGCCATTCGGCATGGCAGCCACTTGCCCCGTCCTTAAACCTCAGGCCCTGAGAAGTCATTCCAAAACCACTACCTTCCATTAGGTTACTGGTCTCGCAACAGAATAGCTTCCTCACACCGCTAGGAACCTCGACATTTGACCATTCAAACATCAACTTGCAGCCCAGCAAGGTAGCACACACCTATAATCCCAGTGCTTTGGGAGGCTGAGACAGGAGGATCACGTGAGCCCAGGAGTTTGAGGCTGCAGTGAGCTATGACTGTGCCACCGCACTCCAACCTGGACAAAGAGCTAGACCTTGTCTCTTAAAAAAAAAAAAAAAAAAAAGAAGAAGAAGTCTACTTGCAAACACTTGTGACAATCACACTTACACACCCAGTGGCTTGGGAGTGGGACGGTGGGAGTATGAAGCCCAGACACTGAAAGCGCAGAGCCATCCTCTGCGGAAGACACAGGAAAGGAGGCGTCTGGACATGCACCAAGCAAGAAAGCACCAAAATAAGCACTCGCCCGGCCGGGTGTGGTGGCTCAAGCCTGTAATCCCAACACTTCGGGAGACCGAGGCGGGCAAATCACGAGGTCAGGAGTTCAAGACCAGCCTGGCCAACATGGTGAAACCCCATCTCTACTAAAAATAAAAAAAATTAGCTGGGCATGGTGGCAAGTGCCTATAATCCCAGCTACTCGGGGGGCTGAGGCAGGAGAATGGCATGAACCAGGGAGGCGGAGGTTGCAGTGAGCCGAGATCACACCATGGCACTCAGCCTGGGCAACAGTATGAGAGTCCGTCTCAAAATAAAAGAGAAAAAAAAAAAAAAAGGAAACACGATGAGCCCGTCTCCTGGGAGTCGGGAGGTGCTCTCGGGGCAGGAGAGGGCCTGGCAAGGTTAGTCCCAGAGGGCAAAGAAGGCTGGGCTTTTTTTTTTCTTTTAACTAATAGATTTTATTTTTTAAAGCACTTTTAGGCTTATGGAAAAACTGGACAGAAAGTACAGAGTTTCCTTCTCCCAACACACATAATTTCCTGTATCATTCAATCCTCCATTGGAATGACCGCTTGGTACGGCGGACGAGCCCACGTTGACACATTGTTGTTAACTGAGTCCAGGGTTCCTTTCAGGGCCCGCTAGGGGCTGTGCATTCCATGGACTTGGACAAGTGTCTCATGGCCTGGATCCACCATTGTAAGATCACGCAGAGGAGTTCCTGCCCTAAAAATCCTCTGTGCTCCGCCTATTCACCCCTTCCTCCCCCCTTCCTCACCCCTGGCACCTCTGCTGTCTCTACGGTGTGGCCTTTCCCAGCAGTGTGTGGCCTTGGACTGCTGTCCTCACTCAGCAACTTGCATTGAGGGGCTGAGAGGCCCCCCTGTTCTCCAAGAGGAACGCTCCATAGGCAGGGAAAGGCTCTGGGGATCCGGGGTCCCTTCCCAGGCTTGGGGGAGGCTGGGTGCCATCAACCCCTCCCCATCTGTGGTTTCCAGGGCAACCCTGGAAACCAAGAGTGGGTCGCCTAGAAACGGTCAGACAGGCCCCACCCACTCTGGATTTCCAGGGTCACCCGGCAGTCCCCTCTGGCAGCCACCGGAGCAGCCAGGAACAGCCTCAGGCGTCGGCTGCGAGGGGATTGCTGGGCTGGTCCCCCAGGTCTCTACGCGAAGGGGGTGCTGGGCTCTACCCCCAGGCCTCTACTACCCTCTGGCACACATCCTTCTAGTGCCCCAGGGGCTTCGGAGGGCAGGGGTCAGCTCTAGGCCCTTCTGTACTCCCAGAGCCAGGCATACAGGAGTCTCTGGGTCACATGAAGCTGAAGGTTCTCCCCCAAGTCTGCCCTGGTCTCTGGCAGGAGATGCTACAAGGGTAAAGGACCCGCTGGCAGGAGAGACGGCCTTTCCAAGGGGAGGCGGCACGGCAGGTCGGGTGGAGGCTGCACGCTGACCTGAGGCTGATGGAAGGGGGAGATGCAGGCTTTGAGCTGAGCTCCAGGCAATGGGCAAGGGAGGGCCCCTCCACACTCAGCTGAGGAGCAAGGGCTATGGGGGCACTCAGAGCTTCCTGTCCAGCCAGGAGCCCCCTGGGGACCCAAGCTGGAGAGGGACTCAGGCATCTGGAAGGGCCGGCAAGTTGGCAACGGGAGGCCCTGAAGGTTCCCACACAGGACCCCAGGGTGAAGAAGTCACTAACACTGTTTCCAGAAGTGGGGTCACCCCGCTGGACCAGAAGGGCCCCATCACCTTCTGCCATCAGCCCAGGACGCAACGCCCTCACCATCACTGCTGGTGGAGAGACCCTTCCTGCAGACACCAGGCCTGGATGGTCGGGGACCATGCACCCTGCAGGGACAGAGTCACAGACCCGGGGGAGCTTGTGGGAGGCCCAGGAGCCAGGTCTGGATTCAAAGTCAGGTGCGGCTGATGACAAAGACCGTTCCCGCCCGCATCCTGGGTGTGCCCTAGGAAAGCTGCCTCTTCCAGAAACGCAGAAGCAGCAACAGAAAACACGGGGTGGGGTGGCGGGGCACACAGCATGGAAGCCTGTCCTGCCAGGCCGTCTGACTTCGCTCTCCTGACTTCTGACAGTTTCTCTGCTTACTCTGAAGTTACCAGGTTTGTCCTGTTTCTACAAACCAGCCTCCAAAACGTGGGAGGGGGCTTTTCGTTCCCATTTGTTTCCCAGAAAACGAGACAAAATGTCAAAGGAAGGAAGCCAAGAACATTCCTTGGTTCCCCCAAAGATCCAGGTCTTCACTCCCCTCCGTGGCCGAGTTCCTGGGACGTTTCATTCTTTGGCGGTGCTGGTGGGAGGCCAGCGCCATGCTTAGCGGCTGCCCCAAACCAAGGGTAAGGGGTAGGGGTAGGGGGCTGGTGTGGGCGAGCCAGGCAGTCTCTCTGCCCTCTCCTCTGTGTCTCTCTCAGTCGCTCTATTTCTGTGTCTCTGTCTCTTTTTGTGTCTCTCTCTGTCCTTTCTCTGTGTCTCTATTTCTCTGCGTGTTTGTCTCTTTTCCTCCATCTCTATCTTTTTCTATCTCTCTATGTCTCTTTGTCTCTGTCTCTCTTCATCCCGGTCCCTCGCTGTGTCTCTGTCTCTTGCTGTCTCTCAATATCTGTTTCTCTGTCTCTTTGTCTGTCTCTCCATCTCTCTTTGTGTCTCCCTCTCTGTCTTTGTCTTTCCCCCAAGGGCACTGATTTCTGACTCATGTGGGGTCCACCCAGATCCCCAAACCCTCGCATAGTCAATACCCACAGGAAGGAACCCAGAGGCTCAGAGGGCCTGGCCCCTGGCATCCCCCTCAGTCTGGACACAGGCTGTGACACTCCCTGCGCCTCTGGCTCAGCCTCTGAGTGCAGATCAAGAAGAATAAGAATCTGGGGCTCAGCACTTTTCTATGATTTCCTTAAGCAGAGCTCAGACCCCCGCCAGGGGAGGGCTGGAGCCTTGCTGGGAACCCCCCAGGTCGGAGAGCCACTACCAGGCTGGACCAGCCAAACGCTCACATCTCTCCGGTCTGAAACCAAGGGTTGGACAGGCTCAAGCCTCTGTTGGTCAAGCACCTGCTGAACAGCCCCTCGACCAGACCACCCCGTCCAGCACTCAAGGCCGGCAGCAACACCTCCCTCTGGGCCAGCTCCGGACAGGGCCTTGGTAACAGTGGAGGTGAGGACCTTGCTGGGCCAGCCCCTCTGTACACCCACCCACAGGAAGGACGGTGGGCTGTCCTCAGGCGCCCCCAGGCCATGGCTGGAGGAAGGCTTTCAGGCACCTCTCTGCCCACCGAGGCAGCCCCCATCCTGGACTGCTGTCATCCCCTTGCTGGTCCTGCCCACACCCCTTCTTGGTCCAGTACAAGGGTCCCTCCCTGGAGGCTGCCTGCTCTGTTGAGCAGCCCTGCCCCTGCCCCCTGTGTGCGAGCCCAGCGCCGGCCCCTCACAGTGAGTCACACACATCGCACCTGCACCTTGTAGGTGGCCTGTCCCACCTGCCCAAACCTTCATCAGGACCATGGTTTCCTGGGGTCCAAGCCCATCTGCCTGTCACTCACATATGGCCACGAGGCTGGGCACTGCAGGCCCCAGAGTCAAGCCCCATGCCTGGCACCTATGGCAGCCCAGGTGTCTGGGCTTGGTGGACAGAGCCTCCCACCGCCCAGAGTACCTGCCCTGTCCACGGACCAGGCCACGCCCCAGCTACAGGTCCGTCCCCTCGTCATAGCTGGAGTCACAGCTGGGGCAGGGGATGTCTGCCTCCCCACTGGACTGTAGGTCCCTGAAAACAGGCCATGCCTGCTCGGCCACCATGGTGTGGCCAGCCCCCGATTGTGCCTGGCACCCGGGAAAGGCCAGCAGACATTTTGGAAGAACGCACTTTGCTGACGGACATGGAGTGAGGAATGTTTCACTCATGAGCTGGGTTTGGCGTCGGTTCTATGGTTTTCTGCAAAGAGTCCCCCTCTGGCTCCCCTGACACCCCTAAGAAAGAGAGACGAGGCTGATGTTCAGGTTGTTTGAATTAAGGAGGCCCTGGGGTCAGCAAGTCCTGCTCCCATTCTACAGCTGGGAACACTGAGACGGAGAGGCTGGCACAGACACCCGAGTGTGGGAGGTGCAGGCCCTGTGGTGTCTGCCTGTCTGGGGAGGGAAGTCAGACCTGCCAGGTGCCCTGAGAGGCCAGAGCCTGCCCCTTCCCAAGGCAATAGCAAAACCCTGCGACCTGAGGGCACTTGTCCTGCCAGGCCAGCCCCTCCTGGGCATAGGCACAAACAGCAACTGCTCGTTGTAAGGGATAATTGGAAGGACAGCCGAGAAAGGAATGAGGCCAGTAGACCCAAGTTCAGGCAAGCTGATTTACCGTCAGTCCTGCCGGGCTACCTCCTGACAAAAGCAGAGGAGGCAGCCCCACTTACAGACTATGGCAGGACTTTATAGGGCGAGGAACTGGGTCAGGGTCGGGGAGCTGAGCTGGGTGTGCAGGAGGGCTGAGTCAGGGTTGGGGAGCTGAGTTGGGGGTGCAGAAGGGCTGAGTCGGGGTGGGGAAGCTGAGTCAGGGGTGCAGGAGGGCTGAGTCGGGGGTGCAGGAGGGCTGAGTCGGGATGGGGGAGCTGAGTCGGGGATGCAGGAGGGCTGAGTCGGGATGGGGGAGCTGAGTCAGGGGTGCAGAAGGGCTGAGTCGGGATGGGGGAGCTGAGTCGGGGGTGCAGGAGGGCTGAGTCGGGGTAGGGGAGCTGAGTCGAGGGTGCAGGAGGGCTGAGTCGGGGTGGGGGAGCTGAGTCAGGGGTGCAGGTGTCTTGACTGTATCCTAGAGATGTTTTTTGCCAGCTTTGTTATGCGAGGTGAACAGATGTTAACCTCATCTTGTAACTGCCTGGACAAACAGCTACTGGAGGGGTCAGTAAAGCGGGGGGTTGTCTTTAGCCCTGGGGGAGCTGTGCAGAGGTCACAAAAGACTGCATTGTAAGACCCATGGGAAGGGAGAGGGAACAGTCTGGCCAGGGTGACCCTAATACTCGTGTTCCTTCCCTCACACCTACTGGAGCCCAAGCTTCCCCTCCCTCTCCTGTGCCCAGCACTGGCCTCCTCTCCCCACTGTGCTGGTCTAAGGTTGCCCTGGCCACCAGCCCAGCCCTGGCAAGAACCACCATCTCCCCTGGTGGCCACACAACCTCCTCACTAGACTGCCTTCCTCGACCTCCAATGTCCAGAGGGAGCTCCCCAAAGCAGGGGTATGGCCCCCACTCCCTTAAAACCCTCAGCCATGCAACAGGGGTGAGTGTCCCACTGGACAAACCCACTCTGCACCAGGCTCCCCCAAAGCCGGGGACGGGCCCCCTTCATCCCCATCTGGGCCCCCCCAGGTCCTCACACAGACAGACCTCCCCTCCTGTGAGGCCCCGCCATCCCCACTACCACGGTCCCGCTCTGGCCGAGGCATTTTCCAGCCTGTATCCTGACATTTTCCACGGCCCCGCTCCAGCCGAGGCATTCTCCAGCCCCATATCCTGACATTCTCTACGGCAGGCACCACCACTGAATTACACCTTTCCTTCCAATTCTGTCCCAGCACCAGGACACGGACCCAGGAGGGCAGGGGTTTTGCTGGACTGGCTGGTGGGTTCCAAGCACGGGGCCTGGCACGCAGTGGGGTCCGGCGATGGACGCATGAATGAAGCCCCCTAGGTACCCCCTTCTTACCCTGGAACCCCCTGCCTGGGTCTCGTCCTCTCTCCCACTGTGTCCCCGAGGCCTGGGCAGTTGGGCGTCCCCAGGCGCCTCCTTGTTTATCAGACATGGCACCAAGATGGCATCAGCAGTGGGTGAGAAACACACGTGCAGAGCCCATCCCCAGACCCCACTCTGCCCCAGAGTTCACCAAGTTCCCTTCCTAGCTGGACCTTAAACCCCCCGGGTCCTGGTGCCTGCTCTGGCGTCTCATGGCCACCAGGGGGTGCCAGCGCCCCACCCTGAGCACGCGGCGAGAAGGGAGGTGGGGACCCCTTGATTGCAGGAGGCCCCTTCCAGGAGGGGTCCAGGGAGCAGGACCAGGAGCCTATCGGTGCCTGGCTTGAGAGGAGGACGCTTCGTGCGAGGCTGCCTGGCCTGGCCCTGGACGGTCCCCATGATAGGACCTGGGGCACAGCACCAGGGTGCCCGGTGTCCAAGAACCTCCTGAATTGCCCAGTTAAACAGAGTGGCATGGGGCTGTCCAGGATTCCCTGTCCCAGGGGTTCAGGGGCCTGTGTGTGCCAAAGCCCACTGCAGTTTCCCAGGAGGGCAGGGGACTCCCAAGTGGAGGTGGCCACGTCACCAAGAACAGAAGTGCGCGTGGACATCCGGGTGCCTTCCAACTCTGCTCCAGCCACACTCGGCATTCGTCCAGGGCAGGCACTGTGGACCCTGACACCCAGCGGCACAGGGACTCTCACAGGGTGCAGTGGGGATCCAGCTTCCTCCTCCCTGAGACCTCAGGGTCAGCTGCTATAGGACCCGCCGTGGACCACTGCCCTGCAGGTTCGTAGAGCCCTGATCCCACCACGGTGGGTGACCTCCCCCAGCGCTCTCAGCAGAGAAGACATTGACCCCTGAGGCTGACCTGGGTAGCAGACCCCTGAGGCCAGCACCGGCTGGAGACTTTAGGAGGCTGTCAGCACCTCAGTCACCTCCTTCTCCTGCAGTCACTGTCCTGTTCTTGGCTAGCCTGGCCTCAGTGATGCTGCCCAGGCCCCCGGCTTGACCGGGCCAGAGGGCCGGGCCCTGCTCTGGAATGCCTGGGGCAGCCACATCAGAGAACAGATTCCAGAAGCACGCAGCCCCTTGCTTGCAGAGCCTCATTCATTACTCCATGGGAAGGGGGGCATGGGTACCGCCCCAGGAATCTTAAAAATGGGCAAAATCAGCAGAGGTCCTGGCATCTGCCTCCCTGAACAGGGTTGGCACTGGGCAGCCAGCGCTAAGGCAGGGTAGGCACAGGACGCCGGCCAACCTGGGGCCCACTTTGGCAGCCAGGCCAAGAACCGAGCTGTTCACAGGCCGCTCTGGAAGACCTGGGTGTTCCCTTGCTGGAAGGAACCCCGCAGGGCCAGCAAGCCCTACCTGTCTCTGGACAGCGTCACAGATAGACCTCGAGGACCAGCTGCTCGGCCCATCAGAGGGACCCCGGGGCCCTTCCCCCAACGCACTTCACGCTATGAGCCCCCCGGCGCCCCATCAAACAGCTGGAAATGGCTGGGGCTGGAGAGGCCACAGAGTCCAGGTCAGCTGCCCAGGCACATGAGGGCACGCCCTAGAGGGGCTTTGCAGGGATCCCAGGAGACACCTGGGCTGGCTGGGTCCTCGGTGCTGCAAAGCGATGGCCCCCAGAGCTCACCCAGACTCAGGAGGCAGCAGTGCCTCTCTCCTCCAGCCTCAAAAATAACTGGGTGCTAGGCTGAGTGCATCCTGTGGA
Organism: Pan troglodytes; assembly: GCF_028858775.2. Lineage (NCBI taxonomy): Eukaryota > Metazoa > Chordata > Mammalia > Primates > Hominidae > Pan > Pan troglodytes. The sequence continues at coordinate 228,515,720 of NC_072398.2, read as the reverse complement.
GCCTCCTATCTGACTCTCACCACGGCCCCTACAGCGGCCCTCACTACCACACCTGTTTTCCCAGGGTGGAAACTGAGGCATAGTGAGGCCGTCCTGGCCAGGTGTAGCACCCAGACCCACCAGGGCCCCACACCCCAGCGGCAGGTGCACTTGGGGCCTGCTGCTGCCCTGTGGTGGCCAGAAGGGCCCCAGCCCTGGTCGCACGGTGCTGGCAGATGGGCAACGCCGCATCTACCCTGCCAGAGTGCTAGAGGCAAAGATGTGAGCAGGAGCCGGGCCACACGGTGAGACGGAGCCCTGGTCCCTCCCAGGGATGCACTGGACATGGGCAGGGCCTGGACACGCTTCCTCCCTTCCTACCCGCCAGGGCTCACCCAGCCCAGACCTGCCCCTGAGGCCACAGCTCCAGAAGGCCCAGGCCCTGCCTCCTCGCCTCTCCTGGGACCCTCCCCTCCCTACAAAGGCCCCAGTCTTGGGCATAGCTCCCCAAAGCAGGGCTGTCAGTGGACTGGCACTGCCAGAGGTCAGGTGGGACCTGCAGACCCTGCGTGTTTATTGATTGCACGTGGGCTGCGTGTGGTGGGGATCCCTCCTGCACCCCCAGCATGGACATGCCCCCCCCCCAGGCTCTCCCAGGACAAGCCACCTGCCAGCCAGCACCGCGCAGCCCTGCAGGCTCTGACCACAGGTCCTGTTTGCCGGGGACATGGCCAGCCTGGCCTAGCTCCTTGGCCATCACACCGTGGGCCCTCGGTCCCTATGAGCACCTGGGACCCAGAGCGTCACCCTGCAGGCCGGGGTTGTCCAGCCAGGGGCAGGGGGGCCTGGGAGGCTGCAGGGACCTCGAAGGAGACGGCCCTCCACCGACCTGTCCTCCGGGACCTGGTGCAGGCAGGACAGGCCTGTGTTTCTATGACAGGTTCATGGCAGGACCTTGGCATAGGAAACCCCTCCCCTCTTTCCTCACTTAGGTGGCTGAGACCTGCCAGGAGCCCAGAAACCAGCCTCAGGCTCCCCCAGGCTGCTGCCCGCCACGCTGGACCCTTCTTCCCAAGGGTCTCACAGGCACTGCCATGCTGTGGGACAGGCCCAGCCACGGGGCCCAGCTGCTGAGGAGGCAGAACCCGTCCCATAAACGCCAGAGAGGCCTGGCGTGCAGGATCGCCTGCAGGAATTCCCCAGGAATTTGCACCCGGAGTCTCCACAGCTCAGCCACAGGCTGCAATTTGACTCGTCAACATGTCTACTGCAACCAGGGCCTGGGGTGCAGAGGCTCCCAGAGATTCCTGGAGTGATGAGGGGGTGAAGTGTGCAGGACCTGCCATGAATGTGTCAGACACACTGGGCCTTAGCCCTCAGTGCACCCAGTGTGTGCTTGGGTAAAAACCAAGGCCCCTGAGGGCTCTGGCCTCCAGGAACACGGCAGGGGAATGGGGGCTTTGGTAGTGGTCCTAGGTCCCACATGGGGGCTTCAGTAGTGGTCCTAGGCCCCTCATGGGGCCCACGGAGGCCACCCCTTTGGCTAGAGCAGGACAGGGAGGCTCAAGCAGCAACTCAGCCCAGCAGGCTCCTCAGGAGTCCCAGCATGCACCCACTTTCTTCAGGATGGGGGCCCATCACCTGCACCCCAAGCAGCTCTCCCCAGCACTCAGGCTAAGAGCCCCCCAAATGCAAGGACACCCACAAACCATCCCCTGCCTGGCCCCTTCGAGCTACCTCTGTTGCCCCCATGCCCTGCCCTGGATGCCAGCCAGTGCCCTATGACCTTGCTGGCCAGCCCTTTAGCCCCTCCTGACGGTGGGTTTCTCTACATCAGCAGGATAGGCCGTGAGCACCGCAGGGGACACCTGTGTCCTCTGCACCTTACAGAAGCCCTGTGGGTGAGGTTTGCCCCTCTGCTCCCTCCACCAGCCAAACACAGCCTAAACCCACAAGGGCCTGCAGAGCGTGTTCACAGGGTGCAGGTCTGCACCCCAGCTCCATGCAGCTTGGCCTAGCCTCTCTACCCAGAAAAGAACATGCCAAACCCTCAGTGTGGCCCATGAGAGCTGTCAGGCTGGGCACTGCAGCTTCCAGGCGAGTGGGCAGAGCCTGGCTTCACTCAGCTGGCAGCTGCCCGGTACGGGTCTGCCAGAGGCCAGGGCACAACCCATAGCCCCAGACACTCCCAGAGGGAGCTCCTGCAGCCGACTCCATCCGCCATAGCCACCTCCAGCCCACACCCTAGAGACCCCCGCCGCCAGCCGCCTGTTCGGGGGGGAGACCGAGGCTCCTTCAAAGATGCAGGACCCAAAGAAGCAGGGACAGCCTCTGGGACCCATCACAGGGCACCCAGGCCACACCAATGCCCAGACACCACCCCGCCGCCCCTCAGCCGGGGCTCCCAAAGGCCCTCAGCCTTGCCCTGGGCAGGCGGTCAAGGGCCAAAGGCCAATACCAAATCCATCACTGACTCCAAGCAACTCAAGAACCGCCAGGGGCTCAGTATCCCCATGTGTGAAGTGGAACAGGCCCAGCCCCACACCCGGATGCCGTGGTCAGCCCCAGTGCTGCCCTGAAGTCCAGGGAATCTGGATGGGACAGGATGGCCGAGGCAAGGATCAGGGGACTCAAAGGATCCTGGAGGCTGAAGGTCTCTGACGCACCCAGCTAGTGGGAAGAGCTGTCCAAGGAGACCATCCAGGAGACTGGGGGGCCACGGGGTCTCCGGCCTGGGGCAGGCACAGGGAGCCAAGAGGCCTGGTCGTCCTCTGAACAGTGTTGAAGTGGCCTGCCACCGGGCTCAGTGGCTGCCTGGACAGCCGTCCGTGCTATGGGCAGGAAGACTTGAGGTGCCCACTCACCAGGCAGCATGGGGGCAGTTGGGGGAGCCCACAGAAGCCCCCCACCCCGCAATGCCTGGGTGGGTCCGCCTCTTAATGTCTCCTGCTGTAATTATGTCATTAAAACACCACCCTGTCTGTGAAGCCAGCATGGGAGAGGCCACACAACCCCACTGTGCACAGAGCCAAGGCCCGGGAGGATAGCACTATCCCAGGAGGAAGACAGAGGCCCTTTTGTGGGTGGCAGGAAAGGGGGAGAACAAACCTGGTAATTAAACAATTCACTGCACAGACAGGAATCCCCTTCCCAGAGTCAGCCCTTTGAAAGACAGGCTGGATTCTGCAGGCGGTCTCAGTCTCCCCAGCTGTCCTGTCGAGGAGGTGGCCCAGCCTGAGCATAGCAAGATGGTCGTGGAGGTGCCACACCTGTCCCAGCCGACTGTCATGCAGGGACTGAGGCCAGAGAAGCCAAAGTCAGGCACCTGCCCCACCCACTCAACCCACTGCAGGCGGAAGGGGCCGCCTGGGACTGAGGCCAGTGAAGCCAAAGTCAAGCACCTGCCCTGCCCGCTCAACCCACTGCAGGCAGAAGGGGCCTCCCGGCAGGCACTGGCTCCCACGGGGAAGCGGGACTCGGGGGATTTCCAGGGGCTCAGTGCAGTTAAAGAGGATGTGTGTGGAAAAGCCGAAGGCCACAGGGAAAGGATAGCCAGGCAGGCCGCTGGGCATGGGGTTTTCTGATTACCCAGAAACCAGGCAGAGCTCCTCAAAGCCTGGGACCTGAGGGCAACCAGACAGGGTGAGAGTCAAGGAGGCATCTTCCGGCCCAGGTGCCAGGTGCTCTGTCCACCCGCCGGGGCACACCCGCTGCTCCAGCCCTGCTCAGCGGACAACCACTGCACCACCAACCTTGCCTCCAAGAAAGACCACGTGGGCCTGGGAATGTGAGGATAGGAGGCTGCCCCTGCCCTGCCCCTGTGCCGGGCCCTCACTGCCTGCAGGGCGTGAAGCCCACAACTGGCCTAGCAGGAAATCATCCTGCCCCCTCCACCGCCCAGCCTGGTACCAGGCACAGAGCCTGCCCAGGAGGCTAGTCATCCTCCCCGTTCACACGGCAGAGGCTCAGCCCTCCCTCCAGCCATCCCCTGGGGCCACCCAGTCTCTCCCCTCCACCAATCCCCAGGGACAGGGCCCCAGGGAGGCTGTGGCACACGGGGACACACACACCACAGCCCTATCTCCCCCTCTGAGCCGGCTCAGCACCAGCTTGTCTTCATGGCTGACACCTCCATGTTCCTCGGGGGCCTCCAGGGACCCCATTAACTGTGAGCACAGACAGCCATCAGCCTGGGGAGCAGGACACAGAGAGAGGGTCTGGGGGACCAGGGGTGGCCCTGGACCATCCCACAAGGAGGGGACAGCCATGGCCAGTGGCTGGGTTTTCTGATGGTCCAGAAACCAGAGAGTGCTCCTCCAAGCCTGGAACCCAGAACAGCCAGGAAGGGCAGGAGTCAATGAGGCATCTCCCGGCCCAGGTGTCAGGTGTCCGGTGCTCATAGGACACGACCCCACCATGGAGACCAGAAGCCTGTTCTTGCTCTCAGAGGACTCCCACCCCCGAGCACAGAGAGCAGGAAAACACCGAGACCAAGGCCAGCCTGCCCCAAAGGCCAGAGAGCAAGGTTCCAGAGTAAGGACATCCCCCCCAGACATGCTGGGTCCTCCCCAAGGGTGTTGGGTCCTCCCGGCTCCAAAGGCCAGAGAGCAAGGTTCCTGGGTGAGGGTGTCCCCCCAGACACACTGAGTCCTCCCCAATGGTGCTGGGTCTTCCCCCCAAGTGTGCTGGGTCCTTCCTGCATATGCTGAGTCATTTCCTGGTATGCTGGTCCTGCTGGGTATGCTGGGTCCTTCCTGGGTGTGCTAGGTCCTTCCTGCATATGCTGGCTCCTTCCTGGTGTGCTGGGTTCTCCTGGGTGTGCTGAGTCCTTTCCAGGTGTGCTGGGTCCTTGCGGGTACGCTGGGTCTTCCCTGGTGTGCTGGGTCCCCGTGGGTGTGCTGGGTCCTTCCTTCTCCGATTGGCAGGCACATAGCAGGTACTGGGAGCACCTGCCAGCCAGCCCTGGGCAGGCTCCATCTGGCCGAGAGAGGCCAAGGACCCTTTAGAAGCCTGGCTGATCCTTCCCTTGGTCCCTACCTGGGTGTGCTGGGTTCTCCTGGGTGTACTGGGTCCTTCCTGGGTGTGCTGGGTCCTCCCGGGTGTGCTGGGTTCTCCCGGGTGTGCTGGGTCCTTCCTGGGTGTGCTGGGTCCTCCCGGGTGTGCTGGGTCCTCCCAGGTGTGCTGGGTCCTTCCTGGGTGTGCTGGGTCCTTCCTGGTGTGCTGGGTTCTCCTGGGTGTGTTAGGTTCTCCCAGCTATGCTGGGTTCTCTCAGGTGTGCTGGGTCCTCCTGGGTGTACTGGGTTCTCCTGGGTGTGCTGGGTCCTTCCTGGGTGTGCTGGGTCCTCCCGGGTGTGCTGGGTCCTTCGTGGGTGTGCTGGGTTCTCCCGGGTGTGCTGGGTCCTTCCTGGGTGTGCTGGGTCCTCCCTGTGTGTGCTGGGTCCTTCCTGGGTGTGCTGGGTCCTCCCTGTGTGTGCTGGGTTCTCCTGGGTGTACTGGGTCCTTCCTGGGTGTGCTGGGTTCTTCCTGGTGTGCTGGGTCCTCCCGGGTGTGCTGGGTCTTTCCTGGGCGTGCTGCGTTCTCCTGGGTGTGCTGGGTCCTTCCTGGTGTGCTGGGTCCTCCCTGGGTGTGCTGGGTCCTTCCTGGGTGTGCTGGGTCCTCCCTGTGTGTGCTGGGTTCTCCTGGGTGTACTGGGTCCTTCCTGGGTGTGCTGGGTCCTCCCGGGTGTGCTGGGTCTTTCCTGGGCGTGCTGCGTTCTCCTGGGTGTGCTGGGTCCTTCCTGGTGTGCTGGGTCCTCCCTGGGTGTGCTGGGTCCTTCCTGGGTGTGCTGGGTCCTCCCTGTGTGTGCTGGGTTCTCCTGGGTGTACTGGGTCCTTCCTGGTGTGCTGGGTCCTCCCGGGTGTGCTGGGTCTTTCCTGGGCGTGCTGCGTTCTCCTGGGTGTGCTGGCTCCTTCCTGGTGTGCTGGGTCCTCCCTGGGTGTGCTGGGTCCTTCCTGGGTGTGCTGGGTCCTCCCTGTGTGTGCTGGGTTCTCCTGGGTGTACTGGGTCCTTCCTGGGTGTGCTGGGTCCTTCCTGGTGTGCTGGGTCCTCCCAGGTGTGCTGGGTTCTCTCAGGTATGCTGGGTCCTTCCTGGGTGTGCTGGGTTCTCCCGGGTATGCTGGGTTCTCCTGGGTGTGCTGGGTCCTTCCTGGGTGTGCTGGGTCCTTCCTGGGTGTGCTGGGTTCTCCTGGGTGTGCTGGGTCCTCCTGGGTGTGCTGGGTCCTCCCAGGTGTGCTGGGTCCTTCCTGGTGTGCTAGGTCCTTCCCGGGTGTGCTGGGTCTTTGCTGGGTGTGCTGGGTCCTTCCTGAGTGTGCTAGGTTCTCCCAGGTATGCTGGGTTCTCTCAGGTATGCTGGGTCCTTCCTGTGTGTGCTGGGTTCTCCTGAGTATGCTGGGTCCTTCCTGGGTGTGCTGGGTTCTCCTGGGTATGCTGGGTCCTCCCAGGTGTGCTGGGTCCTTCCTGGGTGTGCTGGGTCCTCCCTGTGTGTGCTGGGTTCTACTGGGTGTGCTGGGTCCTTCCTGGGTGTGCTGGGTTCTCCTGGGTGTGCTGGGTTCTCTCAGGTGTGCTGGGTCCTTCCTGTGTGTGCTGGGTTCTCCTGGGTGTGCTGGGTCCTCCTGGGTGTGCTGGGTCCTCCCAGGTGTGCTGGGTCCTTCCTGGTGTGCTAGGTCCTTCCCGGGTGTGCTGGGTCTTTGCTGGGTGTGCTGGGTCCTTCCTGAGTGTGCTAGGTTCTCCCAGGTATGCTGGGTTCTCTCAGGTATGCTGGGTCCTTCCTGTGTGTGCTGGGTTCTCCTGAGTATGCTGGGTCCTTCCTGGGTGTGCTGGGTTCTCCTGGGTATGCTGGGTCCTCCCAGGTGTGCTGGGTCCTTCCTGGGTGTGCTGGGTCCTCCCTGTGTGTGCTGGGTTCTACTGGGTGTGCTGGGTCCTTCCTGGGTGTGCTGGGTTCTCCTGAGTATGCTGGGTCCTTCCTGGGTGTACTGGGTCCTTCCTGGGTGTGCTGGATTCTCCTGGGTGTGCTGGGTTCTCCTAGGTATGCTGGGTTCTCTCAGGTATGCTGGGTCCTTCCTGGGTGTGCTGGGTTCTCCCAGGTATGCTGGGTCCTTCCTGTGTGTGCTGGGTTCTCCTGAGTATGCTGGGTCCTTCCTGGGTGTGCTGGGTTCTCCTGGGTATGCTGGGTCCTTCCTGGGTGTGCTGGGTCCTTCCTGGGTGTGCTGGGTTCTCCTGAGTATGCTGGGTCCTTCCTGGGTGTACTGGGTCCTTCCTGGGTGTGCTGGGTTCTCCTGGGTGTGCTGGGTTCTCCTAGGTATGCTGGGTTCTCTCAGGCATGCTGGGTCCTTCCTGGGTGTGCTGGGTTCTCCCAGGTATGCTGGGTCCTCCCGGGTGTGCTGGGTCCTTCCTGAGTGTGCTGGGTCCTTCCTGAGTGTGCTGGGTCCTTCCTGGGTGTACAGGGTCCTTCCTGGGTGTGCTGGGTTCTCCTGGGTGTGCTGGGTCCTTCCTGAGTGTGCTAGGTTCTCCCAGGTATGCTGGGTTCTCTCAGGTATGCTGGGTCCTTCCTGGGTGTGCTGGGTTCTCCCAGGTATGCTGGGTTCTCCTGGGTGTGCTGGGTCCTTCCTGGGTGTGCTGGGTCCTCCCTGTGTGTGCTGGGTTCTACTGGGTGTGCTGGGTCCTTCCTGGGTGTGCTGGGTTCTCCTGGGTGTGCTGGGTTCTCTCAGGTGTGCTGGGTCCTTCCTGTGTGTGCTGGGTTCTCCTGGGTGTGCTGGGTCCTTCCTGGGTGTGCTGGGTCCTTCCTGGGTGTGCTGGGTTCTCCTAGGTATGCTGAGTCCTCTTGGGTGTGCTGGGTCCTCCCTGGTGGGCTGTGTTCCCTCAGGTGTGCTGGGTCCTCCCTGGTATGCTGGGTCCTCCTGCGTGTGCTGCGTCCTTCCTGTGTGTGCTGGGTTCCCCCAGGTTTGCTGGGTCCTCCCGGGTGTGCTGGGTCCCCCCGCCAGGTAACCCCTAGTCCTCCCGGGGCATGCTAGGATCATTTCTCACACCAGACACAAAAAGCCTCCCCCAGGGTGGCCTCCTGGCTGAGCCAGCTCCAGGCCCAGATGGAAACCTTCTGCTTGTCTGCGCCTAAAGGTAAGCACGGGAAACAGTGCGGGGAGCCTGGAACTACAGCCCAGGACCAGGGTCAGGTTAACCCGAGGCCACGTCCACAGGACAAAGCTGAGATGCCTCCCCAGGAATCAGCCCAGGCTGGGGCTGCTGCAGGCTGCAGGCCTCTGGACAAGGTCCCATGGCAGGGAGCAGGACCGGAGACAGCCCCAGCTCCAGCTCCAGCCAGGGAGTGCACAACATGGAGAGAGGCCGTGAAAAGAACATCCCTGCCCCAGAGCCCGCCCTTCCAGGAGCCCCGTCCTCCCCTCCCACCACTCCCTGGGGCACAGAGTCTGAGTGCAGCAGCGGCAGCTCCCAGGCCTGGCCGTGGCTGGTCGCCAAGAGCAGCCCTGGGTGGCGTCTGGAGCTCGGGCGAGGGGTCAGACTCCCACCCTCAGACACAGTGGGCAGCATTGAAAGGCAGCGGGGAGGGCCGCTTCCTCTCCATTAATCAATGGTCCCGGTTTAGAAACAGTCGCCCTGAGCCAACGCCAAGGGCTAAACGGGCTCAGGACACCACCCAGTCCTAGCCACCCAATCTTCTCTAAGGCTCTGCTTCCTGGCATAGCCTCAGGGCCCCAACAGCTGCCAGAGCCACCTCCAGCCCACACCCGAGAGGCCCACACCCGAGAGACCCCCACTGAGGGCCTCCTGCTCAAGGCAGGGAAACCGAGGTTTCCTTCAAAGGTGCAGGACTCAAGAGTGGGCCTGGGTGCTGAGGCTCCAGGCAGGACCACTGATGTCTCCCCCGGCTTGGCAGGCACACGGCAGGTACCCGGGAGCACCTGCCAGCTGGCCCCCAGCAACGCCTGGCTCCATCTCACCGAGAGAGGCCGAGGACCTTCTAGAAGCTTGGCTGACCCTTCCTTCATTCCCGACCCCGTACCTCAGGGCCAAAATGACTTTCTCCTCCGCTCTGCTCCTCTGCTTCTGTCTCTGTCCTGTCTGGAAACTTGTCCGGAACAAATTGCACCTCCCAAACCTTCCCCAGCCCACAGGCCCACCTCCTCCAGGAAGCCCTTGGGGCAGCCAAGCCTCTGATGGGCATCACTGGAACCCTGACCACTCACCTGGACCCAGGAGTGAGGGTGGCAACACTCTAGTGTGGTGGTGCCGGAGACCCGTCTGATCTGCCCCTTTGACTGGTGCCGGTGGGGGGGGGCGGGAACTGAGGCCCGAAAGGGAATCAGAGCCAAAGTTACTATTTATTTATTTATTTACTTATTTATCTATTGAGACAGGGTCTTGCTCTGTCAGCTAGGCTGGAGTCCAGTGGCGCAATCTTGGCTCACTGCAACCTCCACCTCCCAGGTTCAATCAATCCTCCTGCCTCAGCCTCCTCGGTAGCTGGAATTAGAGGTGCCCGCCACCACGCCTGGCTAATTTTTGTATTTTTGGTAGAAATGGGGTTTCACTATGTTGCTCAGGCTGGTCTCGAACTCCTGAGCTGAAGTGATACACGTGCCTTGGCCTCCCAAAGGACTGGGATTACAGGTGTGAGCCACCATGCCTGGCTTGAGCCAAAGTTTCTTGAACCAAGAAAGTACCTAGAGGTGACCCAGGCCTCATTTCTCAGAGCCTGCCCTTGTCCCATGAGGTCAGCTGAGACCAGATCAAGAGATCTGTAGAGACTTTTGTGACTTCGTGTACTACAAAAGACAAATCTATTAGGAGGTCATTTGTTCTCAGTAACTTTTTCTTGCTGGTCTTTTCATTACCAATTCTGAGCCAAGCCCAGGTCACCAGTGGGTGTTGGGGAAGGGGTGAGGGCATCCATCCACGCTTGCCAGAGCAGCGCACACAGGTGGGACCCGGGTGCAAAGGCAGGACGAGGCCAGGTTTTCAGCTGTGAAAACTGTTCCTGGTTGGTCTGATGAAACTGATACTCTGATGGGACCCCAAAGTCCTCCCAGGGACAGGGCAGGGGGTCTTTAGAGTCCCCCTCGCTCCTTTGCAGACCCACAGGGCAAGGAAACTGGCAGTCCTGGGGGATCTTCCAAACCCTGGACCACTCTGGGAGACTCCACATGGCAGCTGGGTGCTCTTGTGTAATTACCCCAAGAGCCAGGGTATTAGTCCGTTTTCCAACTGCTGACATACCCTAGACTGGGCAATTTACAAAAGAAAGAGGTTTAATGGACTTACAGTTCCACGTGGCTGGGGAGGCCTCACAATCATGGCAGAAGGCAAGGAGGAGCAAGTCACGTCTTACATCTTACATGGATGGCAGCAGGCAAAGAGAGAGAGCTTGTGTGGGGAAACTCCCCCTTATAAACCATCAGATCTCATGAGACTTATTCACTATCACGAGAACAGCACGGGAAAGACCTGCCCCCATGACTCAACCACCTTCCACTGGGTTCCTCCCATGACACGTGGGAATTATGGGACATACAAGATGAGATTTCGGTAGGGACACAGCCAAACCATATCAGCTGGGGACAAAGTCTGCACCTGAGCCATCACAATGGTTGTCCCTGCCATGAGCCCCACTTCCCGACCCTTCTGCCAGGCCCACTCCGGGCCTCACCTACGTGGACTCATGCAACCTGCACAAAACATCGCCAAATCTCCTCCCTGCTGAACAGAAGGGGGACTGAGGTCCAAGAGGTGGAGTAGGTTACCCCGGTCACACAGGCACAGGCCTGGGGAACACCAAAGCCAGCCCTGGACAAAATGAGCGGCTGGCCCTGACTGTGACTGCACCGAGGCCTGCACTGGGCCGGGGAAGCCTTCACTGCAGGGCCTGCCCAGGGCCGGGCCCTCCACCTTCCGGGCAGACAGGCCCGCTTTGTGCTCCCACGGCTCCCGCTGCTTCTGCGGAAGGGCTCCCAGGGCCTCAGGGAAACACTGCTGCAAAGTCCCCGCCCGCTGCAGACCCGAGACTTGCCATCTGGGCCAAGGAGGGAGAGCTGGGGCTGTGGGGAGCGGGGAGGGCTCCTTCCCCCCACTGCCCTCCATAGCTGCCCAGAGAGTTCCTGTCTCCCTCCCCCACTCCTTTGTTCAAATGAAATAATTTGGGGGAACCAGAAAATATGGCTTTTATTTTCAAAACTGGAATCAATTATAATTGGGGGGTTAGTTAAATATTCCCAACTGCGTTTGAGCTCAGGTCTGCAGTCCCCAGACCCAGAGTGGAGGAGGGACAGGAAGGTGATGGTGAGAGATCTAGGTGGGAGCACTATGGGCAGGGGCTACACCTGCAGGCAGCACCGCCTCACCCCTGGTCCTGCACACCTGGCCCTGCAAACCCGGCCTGCACACTCAGCCCTGCACACTCAGTCCTGTACACTCAGCCCTGCACCCTCAGCCCTGCACACTCCACCCTGCATGCCCAGCCCTGCACATTCCACCCCTGCACACCTGGCCCTGCACACTCCACCCCTGCAGGCCTGGCCCTGCACACCCAGCTCTACACACTCCATCCTGCATGCCCGGCCCTGCACACTCCACCCCTGCACACCTGGCCCTGCACACTCCACCCTTGCATACCTGGCCCTGCACAATCCACCCCTGCACACCTGGCCCTGCACACTCCACCCCTGCACACCTGGCCCTGCACACCCAGCTCTACACACTCCATCCTGAATGTCCAGCCCTGCATAATTGAGCCCCGCACCCTCGGCTCTGCACACCCAGCCTCCACACCCTCCCCTTCTTCCGAGAGAGTGACCAGCGAGGAGGCCGGGCAGCCACCCTCCAGCTTGTCAACTGCCCCCTGTGAAGGCCACGTCTGCCCCAACTGGCCACTCTCCCAGGAGGCCCGCTACCCAAGGGCCACAAGCCAGCCACAGGTGAGGATGCTCCTGCCCCGCAGGGGACCCTGCTCCCCTCTCCTCCAAAGCAAATCTCAACAGCTCCCCCGGGACCAAGGCTTGTCCCTGCACCAGGTGGCAGCATGGCCAGAAGGGAGCACATGGCACTCCTCAGACAGACCTGGCTTCAGCCCCAACTAGGCTGCTTGTGAGCTGAGCACCAGCAGCTGCTGGGTCTCCTCAACCTTGCTTTCCTCTTTCATGAAGCAAATGAAGTGTGGAGTTGATGAGGTGATGCAGGCAGAGAGTGGCCCAGAGCCAGGAGGGAGCTCCCAGCCTCCAGCCTCCCTGCTCTGCGGTGCGTTCCCACGGTGACTGGGGCATGGGGCTGCTGCTGTGGATGCTGAGCCCCGGGCCCAGGCACCGTGAGAGTCTGTGACACAGAAGTCAGAGCCAAGAGGCTGGTGGGGCGCAGGGAACCTGAGTGCACCCCACCCCCAAGCACCCAAGCATGGGCATCTGAGCCCACTCCGCAGTGCTGGCCTGGGCCTGGGGAAGACAGGCCCCTCCCACTGGGCATGGAGCCCCCCCAACAATGCCAAACCCCCAAAGATGCAGAGCCCTCGCCCCACGCTGGACACTGAGCCTCCATGAGACGCCGAGTTCCCCCACAGGGTGTGCAGCCCGCAGTGAGCCTCCTGCAAGCCCTGTGCCTGCCGGTGCCCCGGGGTCCACGCGTCAGGGTCTCAAGGAGCAGGGGGCTTGGAGCTGGCTCCTGACAAAGATGAGGTGGGAGGAGGGGACTGACGGTGGGCAGAAGGCCAGCCCTGAGGGGGCAGGTCAGGTGTCCTCCCTCCCCTCCCAGAGGACACGGCCAGGAAAGGCCACCCCGCAAGGCAACCTCCTCCTCGCCCTCCCCTAGGAACAGAGACCACAGGAGGCTCTGCTTGGCCGACCAGTGAGCCACAGCCCCGTCCCGGAAACCTCCCCAGCCTGCCCAGTCAGCCCTGGTATTTCCGCGTGAAACCAAAGTCAAGCGGCGCACATTGCCAAAAGATTAGACAAATGAGACGGAAAGGCCCTCGGGACATTTCTCAACTCCCACCTGTGGCCAAATGACAGCTCCCAAGAAGCCAAACGTGACAGTGGAGCCCACTCCATCCTGTGTGGACCCCACCTGTCCTTGGAGCAGGGATGGGTCACCTCTGACCAGCCCGCAGAGGGACCACAGGGAGGCCTGGCCAAGGCCTGCAGCCTGGATGTCACAGGGCAATGACAGGGCAGGGGCCCTGGCGGGGGGGCCCTTTTGTCCACACGAGACAGACAGATCTCAGTCCCTGGTCACTACAGCAGCCCTCCCAGCCACCCAGCATCCAGGAAGCAGCAGGCACTCGCGGTGACTCGGCAGGGGCCGTCCCAGCTAACAGACGACATTCAATAAACCCTCCAGCACCAACCGTCCGCCTTTCCAACAATGGCCAATGCCCCAGGCTGCTGGCACCCAGCTCAGAACTCTGGGGAGACCCAGCACCTCTGCAGAACCCCTCCTCAGCCCGGCCCCCAGCGGAACGTGGAGTGGGCAGGAGTGTCACCCAGCTCAGAACGCTGGGGAGACCCAGCACCTCCGCAGAACCCCTCCTCAGCCCGGCCCCCAGCGGAACGTGGAGTGGGCAGGAGTGTCACCCAGCTCAGAACGCTGGGGAGACCCAGCACCTCTGCAGAACCCCTCCTCAGCCCGGTCCCCAGCGGAACGTGGAGTGGGCAGGAGTGTCACCCAGCTCAGAACGCTGGGGAGACCCAGCACCTCCGCAGAACCCCTCCTCAGCCCGGCCCCCAGCGGAACGTGGAGTGGGCAGGGGTGTCACCCAGCTCAGAACGCTGGGGAGACCCAGCACCTCCGCAGAACCCCTCCTCAGCCCGGCCCCCAGCGGAACGTGGAGTGGGCAGGGGTGTCCTTCACAAACACGGGGACCTCCTGATTCATCCGATTTCCTCGAATCGCCTCCTGCTGCCTGCCTGGGCACCGGAGCGCATCTCTCACTCTGCCCTGGCATCTGCCTGGCATGGAGCCCCGGTGGCAACCACACGAGCAGTCCCAAAGCCCCAGGGCCACTGGGAGTGTTTCATGCCATCGGGACGGCCGTGGCTCAGGCTGCCTGAGGCCAGGATGAAGAAACCCGGGACAGAGCAGGAAGCCACAGAGGAAGGGAAGACTCCCGCTTCCCATGGCCCAAAGGAATCAGGACGAGGCTCTGCCGCTTTTCCCCGCATTGGCACACACTTTTCTTTACAGAAATCCCATCACCGCAGTAGCTTGCTTTCAGCCCATCCCCACTCCCTGCAAGCATCTCCTTCGCCACCAGCTCCTGCTTCAACCTGGTCTTCAGGGCCTGTGCGGGAGTCCCATTTACAGCTGTGCTGCGGTTACTCAACCAGTCACCTCGGCTAAGACCCCCGGGTGTCCCCCATCTTTTAACACTGAGGACAACAACAATTCGGCAAGGTGGCAGCACAGCTGGAGACCCTGGGACCTGGCCACCCCCTGCCTTTCTAGGGGGCCAGCGTCCCCATTTATAAACAGCAGGGCTGGACGCAGTGGGCGCTGAGATGATATGCTTCAGCGCCACCCACTGACGGGGGGTCTCTCAGGGTCACCCTTCCCCTCGACACCCTCAGAGGGGCTGCAGGGAACTGGTGGAGGGATTGCAGAACATCCTCAGAAGAATGCCCGTTCACTCGGGGTGTCCCCTACACAGCTGTGCTGGGGACGGCCAGTGGCCGACACATCCCCGCCCCTTGCCCACAGGCTGGCCATGGCCAGGGTCTTGGTCCCCCAGGGGCTCCACTCACCATACTGACAGCGGGGTCCCTGGAAGCCGGGGGGACAGTGACACGGCTGGGCTGAGCCTGGCACACAACGGCCACCGTGAAAACAGAGGCCGGCGCTGCATTCAGCTGCGGAGGGAAGGAGAAAATCGGTGAGAGGGGCAAGGAGGGGTGAGGCAGGGGGAGGTGAGGCCTGAGGGTCTCTCGGGCAGGCAGCCCACCCAGCCTGCCAGGTCCCCAGCCCCGTTCTCTCTGTCCTAGGTCACACATTGCCCGGCCACCAATGGAGGCTGGCGTGTCCCCAAACTCCAGCCACGGCCACATACAGTTGGGGTTAGGCGGAACCCCTCTGGAGGGCAGTAAAGCCCTAACTCACTTCACCTAGATGGGGAGGAACCAAGGGCATTTCCTGGGGAAGGTGGGCAGGGAGTGGGGTCTGGGAGGGGTGGGAGGAGGGAAGGTGGGGGTGCAGGGGTGAGGGGTGGGCTGCCCAGTGATGAGCGCTGCACAGCTGCAAGGGCCGGCTGAGGACCCCCCTCAAGACCCTGATGGTAGAACCTACTAGGTTGGCCCCAGCCCCGGGAGGGGATGCTCTGGCCCAGGCCGGCCAGACCCCAGGGAGGGGAGGCTCCGGCCCAGGCCAGTCAGACCCCAGGGAGGGGAGGAGATAAGGTCCTGGCAGGTGGGGAGCCACGTGATGACAGCGGCTGCCCTGGGGCTCCCCTGCGAAAGCGAGGCCAGGGTGTGAGGGTGGAGGAGGCCACAGCTGGACCTGAGAGGCGAGGCAGGGGCTCTGGAGAGAGAGGGGCGCCTTGTGGCTTGGCAGGCAGCCCCGTTACTGACAGACCCACACTGCCTCGCTGCCCCCTCCACAGCAGGTGCCCCCCAGGCTGGACCAGGTGCCCCCCGGGGGCTCCAATACCAACTTCCTTCACCGGGCAGCCCCTACCCTGCACGTTACTACTTGGGAGGGCAGGGCCAGGGTGGGAGGGCAGGGCCAGGGTGGGTGGGCTGCACCTCACCCCTGAGGGGTGCTTGCTGGGTGACTGCATGGTCAGCACAGTGACCTGAGACCCCCTGCCCCACCCCGGAGCCTGTGTGACCTGTGGGCTCAGTGAGTTTGTGTGTCACTCACAGCACCCCTGCCAGTAGCAGGGAGGGAAGCTCTAGACAGGGGGGCCCTGCCGGTGGCTGGGCTGGGGCTCCTGGGATTCCCAGGCATAGGTCGTGTCAGCTGAGAGGAAGAAGGACACTCAGGCACTCGTCGTCTAAGCAGCCCCAGACCAGGGGCTGTGCCCGGTGGGGAAACTGAGGCTCAGAGACTTCATTACCTGGCCTGGACCACAGAGTGAGCCATGACCGGCTCGGGCTTCAGGGCCTATGTGGCCATCCTGTTTACAGATATGCCCAAGGCCAGCACCCAAACCTGGACTTGGGGTCAGGAGGACCCGGCCTGGGCTGGCACAGAGAAACACGGGTCCCTGTGAATGCTTCTTCCCCCCACCCTCCTGCAATCACAGCCACTACCACTGCCCCAGGCATGGCGGCATCCCCTCCCCGCCTGGGCCCTCACACACATCTGGCCACATTCAGGCCCCACCAGCCTCTTCCCTCCAGCCAAACACCTGCAGCCTGAGGATGTGTCCGAACGCGATAGGGTGGGGGCCGGGGGGCTGCAGGGAAGCCGGATGGAAGTTGCCATGACCCTGGAGGAAGCACAGGAAATTCCCCAGGGACCGGGGACCAACCCGGGGCCCAGTAACAGGAAACATCCGTGTCCCAAGTGTTGAGGCCTGATGCCTGCTGACTTGTGCAACTGCAGCAGCAAGCCAGCTGTGTTTAGTTCCCACCATGAGGAAGGTTTTAGGTTTTCCTTGTCCTGAAGACCTCTAGCCCCAAATAGCCAAGACCAATCACCCCTGGGTGGGGAGCAGGTGCCGGCCTGGAGACCACCCCTAGGATGCTGCCCTCCCCAGGCTCTGCTGAAGGACGGAAGGCAGGACCTGCCCAGATCTCGGAGCCTGGGGAAAAGCAGCCACTCACTGCCTCCCTCCTCCCACCCTGTTTCCCATGGGCTGGGCCCCACCCTCCTGTTCTCAGGGCCCCTCTCCCGGAGCCCGTGCCCACCACCCTGTGTCCCTCCCATAAACCCCACACCCTTGCCTCCCTCCCTGCCCTCCCAGGAAGCATCTGCCTAAATCTGAAACAAAGGGGAAAAGGAGTGTGCTTCTGAAAATCCCAGCCAGACCCAGCATCCCTGCTGTCCCGGCTGAGGACACCATCTCTCAAGGCAGGCGGAGCTGACTCTGCCGGCGGAGAGGGGCACACGGACCCTACCACAGGCGCACCCAGCAGGGCACCAGGCCCGGGGCAGCCACTGCCCTCTCTTCAGTGTCCAGGACAGACATTAATCGTTGGTCTTCGTCCTGGGCTAGAAGGAGGACACGGAGACCAATGATTAACGTCTGTCCCAGGCTGGGAGGGTACGGCCACAAGATGTTCCCCGGACCCCGGGTCAGTCACTGGGATGCGCACACAGCGAATCCTCCTAGCAGCTCACCTAGCGGCTCAGACCAGGGGTCTGGGAGATAGCCGCGTACGCACTGGATCATTCACCTGCATCCTGTCCAAAGCCAGTCCAGTCGGGTCCACCCTCAGGGTATCTTGAACACACCCACGTCTCTCCACCTCGTCTCCGCCATGACACCAAGGCCACCGTCATCTCCTGCCCTCTGCAGACGCCTCTTAGCTGGCCCCAGCTTCTCCTGCTCACTCTATTTCCATTCTCTACCCTCCTGCCATAGTGACTTTTTAGAATACAACTCAGATCTTTGTTCCCCGGTTGCAAACCCTTCACTGGCTTTCCATTGACTTGGCACAAAATGCCGCGGCCCCCAGATCCTCCCTATCAGACCCCCGTCCGGCTCCTGGCCTCACCCCAGACTCAGCTCTCCCTGCTTGGGGGCCTCCCATGAGAAAGCTGCTCTCTGTGTGGACAACTCTTCTCTTCCCCAAATGTCACTTCCACAGGGAGGCTCCCTAACCCATCTCCAAATCAGAGCCCACAGCGCCCCGCTCTTGCCCCCTCTAGTGCCTCTCAACTGTGATTAGGCACTCAGTTGGGGTGACAGCTCACTTCCCATGCCAGGCCCTGGGCTCCCTGAGAGCAGCCCCCAACTCCATCTTGATCGCTGTCACGTACCCAGTTCCGACACGCAGGTGCACCGGCAAGCTTGTTGATGAAGGGGTGAATGAATGAACAAACCACCGCATGGCCAGGCCAGCCAGGTGTGAGGGACCTGTGGATGCTCCTTGGGGAAAGGGAGGGCGCAAGGGGACGGAGGAGGAGGGCTGCCCACGGACTTGCTCCCAAGGGGTGGAAAAACACTAGGAGGCTCTAAAACAAAGATGCGCAAAGCTGCGCTCCAAACCGAGAGCAGGTGTTCCTGGTAGACACCCCCATGCCGTCAGCATCCCCTCCGCACTGCAGCGTGTGCTGACAACGCACAGCCACCTGACAACGCACAGCCACCTGACAACGCACAGCCACCAGACAACGCACAGCCACCTGACAACCCACAGCCACCAGACAACGCACAGCCACCTGACAACGCACAGCCACCAGACAACGCACAGCCACCTGACAACGCACAGCCACCTGACAACGCACAGCCACCAGACAACCCACAGCCACCAGACAACGCACAGCCACCTGACAACGCACAGCCACCTGACAACCCACAGCCACCAGACAACGCACAGCCACCTGACAACGCACAGCCACCAGACAACCCACAGCCACCAGACAACGCACAGCCACCTGACAACCCACAGCCACCTGACAATGCACAGCCACCTGCAGCAGCCCGGCCTTCAGAGCTGTCGAGGGCCACGCCTCTCCCTCGTTCACAGAACGGGAACTGGCAGTGAGGACCGTGGCCATTTGCCAGCTGCCCAGCTTCCCAGGCATCTGCTCTAGGGTGAAACTGGGCAGGTCTGCCTCAAATTCCTAGACCTAAGGCTGGGAGGGCCCTTAGAGGCATCCGGGGTACCACCGGCGCGGGACGGCAGGTTTGGGGAGGGCATGGCGGCATGTCCAGGCCATGTCTGTAGCCTCTTTAACGCCCCCCACTTTCTCACATTGGACTGAACCACAAGCAAACGCCTCTCCCAGTGGCTGGAGCTCATTTCCAGAATCGGGTTAACTGTGGAAAGGGGACTGGATTCCTCTCCAGGGACTCGGTTCCTGCAGGTGAAGACCTTGGGCCACTTCTCTGGAGCTGCCGCTTGGCCAGAGCCCTTGGCAACTTTTCTTCCTGCCCCGTGAACAACCCAGCCATCCTTTGGGAAGTTGGGGTGACCACCAGGCGGATCAAGCCTTCCTCTCCTCCTTCCTCGCCCACCACCCTGGCTCTCCAAAGGTGATCGCTGGAGCAGGGGCAGTGCACCCAGAACCTTCCAGAAGAAGGAGCTCCAGCTGCCACTAAGCATCACTCTGGACTCCGGTGACTGGCGCCACGTCTGTGCCTCATGGCCTGTGTTCCCCCGCACCAGAGTCCCAGGGCAGGCCCACGTCCCCTCACCATGCACCAGCAGAAACCTCCAGGGGACAGGGACGGAGCCGAGGATCAGGGACTCCTGCCCCTTCTGCTGAGGACATTCAGCAGTCCCCAGGCCTGCATCTGAGACGGTAACCACAGAATCCAGGGTAGGTCTCTGCCCGCAAGCACCGGAGAGGCATGGGCGGGCGGTAAGGCCGCTGCCCTCAGCACCTGCACACCCCCTGGATGGGGCTCCCAGCCCGGAGGTGCCTGGGGACTCTAAGGCGTCACAGGGCTCCCCACCCAGCACCCTACAGGGCAGCTCTTGTGCTGAAGAGGGAACAGAAGGAAGTTCTGGGCCAGGTGTGAGGATGGGGCTGCAGCCATGAATGGGAGCGGGTGTAGGTGTGAGTGACACACATCCTGTGTGTGGGAGTGAGTGACACGTGTCCTATGTGTGTGAGTGAGGACACATGTCCTGTGTGAGGACGTATGTCCTGTGTGTGGGTGTGAGTGACACATGTCCTGTGTGTGGGTGTGTGGACACGTGCTGTGTGTGGGTGTGAGTGACACATGTCCTATGTGTGAGTGTGAGCGAGGACACTTGTCCTGTGTGTGGGTGTGAGTGACATATGTCCTGTGTGTGGGTGTGTGGACGCATGTCCTGTGTGTGGGTGTGTGGACGCATGTCCTGTGTGTGTGAGTGAGGACACACGTCCTGTGTGTGGGTGTCTGGACGCATGTCCTGTGTGTGGGTGTGAGTAACACATGTCCTGTGTGTGAGGACACTTGTCCTGTGTGTGGGTGTGACACATGTCCTGTTGTGGGTGTGACACATGTCCTGTGTGTGGGTGTGAATGAGGACACTTGTCCTGTGTGTGGGTGTGAGGACACATGTCCTGTGTGTGGGTGTGTGGACACATCCTGTGTGTGGGTGTGAGTGACACATGTCCTGTGTGTGGGTGTGTGGACGCATGTCCTGTGTGTGGGTGTGAGGACGCATGTCCTGTGTGTGGGTGCGAGTGTGGACACGCGTGCTGTGTGTGGGTGTGAGGACACATGTCCTGTGTGTGGGTGAGGACACATGTCCTGTGTGAGTGACACGTGTCCTGTGTGTGGGTGTGACACATGTCCTGTGTGTGGGTGTGAGTGTGGACACATGTGCTGTGTGTGAGGACACATGTCCTGTGTGTGGGTGTGAGCGAGGAGACATGTCCTGTGCATATGATTGAGCACGGTGTGTGAGCATATGTCTGCACATAAGCATGCATGTGGCGTGTGGCCTTGTGCACGCTCGAGTGAGCATGTATGGGCATGATCGTGAATAGGTGCTCACAGATGTGTGTGCGTATGCGTGTGTGTGTGCCAATCTGTGCAAGGCAGTGCATGAGTGAGCTCGTCTGGTGGGCGGCGGGTGCAGATGCAAACGTGTGCCTGGCACAGGGGTCTGTGAGTCTGGATGTGACTCCATAGGAGAGACCTGGGGTGTAGGGGTGGGGGTCACAGTGGGACAGCAGGTCCCGCCGGGCCATTTGTGAAGCCCGTGCTGTGTCTGCATGGAGGAAAAGGGAGCCCAGAGCCTGGGGCGCCAGCTCAGCCAATTCCCACGCTGGGACTCGGGGCTGGCATGTGGCCCGAACGGAAAAGGAAAAGCAAACGGCGGAGGCAGGAAAATGGAGAGCGGCCCGGGGTCCACAGAGGGCCCTGCAGCCCCTTCCCAGCAGGCCCAGCCAACCAGGTGGGCAGAGGCCACAGGGCCCAGATGACCCAGGAGGGGAGGGAGACCTGCCGGGCCCGCCGACCTGATGGTCCAACAGCTGGACATGGGGCCCCAAGCCCAGGCCTCACCCTGGCACCCCTGACTATAGGTGCCAAGGCCGCAGGTGCACCAGAGCCCAGATCCAGGGCAGTGTCCAGCAGCCTGGACCCCCATCGATTCTGCCAACCCCACCTGTGTGCAAGGAGGAAGGCCACCACCCCCGTCCGGGGTTTCTGCAGCACCACAAGCTGTATATAGCACCCCTGACATAAGTAACTCCATCTTAGAGTCAGACTCTATTTCACATCTCACAGGGCACTTTGCCAACAAGGACAAGATGTCTGTTGCTTAAGAAACAAATTTTAAAAATAAAGATTGCATGCAACACAAACAAGCACACTCTCCACTCTCAGGCCTCACCGAGGACTCCGCGGTCATAACACCAGCGGGCCTTCAGCTGCTGGAAAGGGCTGTCCTCGTGGAAAGAAGTCAGCATCTGCCCCGAAGGCTCTGCCACATCAGAGGCCCTTGTAAGGCCCACGGAGGCCGCCAGGGCCAGACCAGGAGATGCTTTTTGTCTTTGTTTGTCTTTTGTCTTTTCTCCCGTTGACCCTTTCTCCTATCTCTTTTTCTCCCGGTGTTCAATGTGACTTTGTTTGTTGTGAAATGTTTAACCTATAGCATTTATATATTGACTAAGTACACTGTGATATATAGTTTGCAATGTTGACGGGCGTGTGGAGCGGCGGGAGCCTGCGTGCCTGCGGCTCTGACTACAGAGTGAACCGGAAGCACGAAGAACCGCCTCCTCACGAACTTCATGGAGCCCACAGCCTCTGTGATAGAAATAGCATCAATAAAGTCTGACATTGTGGAAAGACAGGATCATGCTCATGCGTGGACCTGGCTATCTCTGAGCCTGCACTGCTCATGAGACAAACCATCGCAACCCCTCCCTGCAGACTCAAAGCCTGCGCAGGCCATGGATTTCCTGAGAATGTGTTTGTCCTCCCTGGACAGCTCAGCATCCCCCAGGTAGCAAGGGGACAGGAGGGGCCAGGAGGGGACAGGAGGGGACAGGAGGGGGCAGGAGGGGACAGGAGGGGGCAGGAGTGGCCAGGAGGGGGCCGGACGGGGCAGGAGGGGACAGGAGTGGCCAGGAGGGGGCAGGAGTGGCCAGGAGGGGGCAGGAGTGGCCAGGAGGGGGCAGGAGGGGGCAGGAGGGGGCAGGAGGCGGCAGGAGGGGACAGGAGGGGACAGGAGGGGACAGGAGGGGGCAGGAGGGGGCAGGAGGGGGCAGGAGTGGCCAGGAGGGGGCAGGAGGGGACAGGAGGGACAGGAGGGGACAGGAGGGGGCAGGAGGGGGCAGGAGGGGACAGGAGGGGGCAGGAGGGGGCAGGAGTGGCCAGGAGGGGGCAGGAGTGGCCAGGAGGGGGCAGGAGGGGGCAGGAGGGGGAAGGAGAGGATAGGAGGGGACAGGAGGGACAGGAGGGGGCAGGAGGGGGCAGGAGTGGCCAGGAGGGGGCAGGAGTGGCCAGGAGGGGGCAGGAGGGGGCAGGAGGGGGCAGGAGGGGGAAGGAGAGGATAGGAGGGGACAGGAGGGACAGGAGGGGGCAGGAGGGGGCAGGAGTGGCCAGGAGGGGGCAGGAGGGGGCAGGAGGGGACAGGAGGGGGCAGGAGGGGACAGGAGGGGGCAGGAGGGGACAGGAGGGGGCAGGAGGGGACAGGAGGGGACAGGAGGGGGCAGGAGGGGACAGGAGGGGACAGGACAGCCTGGAGAGAAGCTCTGGGTAGTCACACTGAAGCGTCCTCCCTGGGCCGTGGGTGCCTGGGGGTCTGCCCCAGAGTCGAGGGCCAGGCAGGCTGGGCACAGAGAAGGGCTCCAAGGTCCTGCAGCCCCAGCCTTCACAGAGGCAGGGCCGGGCCCAAGCTCTCTAGACTCAGTTCTTGCTCCATCTGCAAATCCAGAATCCCACCCCTTCTCTCTGCCCCTCCTGACCCCCCTGAACTGAGTGAGCCCTGTCACCTCTCACAAGGGCCACCATGAAGCAGCCCTCACTCCCACCTCTGCCCTGCACAGCAGGCCCAGCCCCTCCTTTGCACAGACTCTGCCCCTGCCCTCATGAGGGCCCCAGGCCTATCCCCCTGTGGTGGGGTGGAAATCCTGTCCCCCAAATATTCCTGCCTTCCTGTGACCTCTAAATGTGACCCTGCTTGGAAATGGGGTCTTTGCAGATGTGATGAACACCACGACTGAGATGAGGCCCTGCCGGATTAGGGTGGGCCCTAGGGCCTGCAGAAAAGGCCCCAGAGACACACAGAGGGGAGATGACCATGTAGAGACGGAGGCAGAGCGGGCAATGAGGCGTCTACGACCATGGAACGCCGCGGAAGCTGGAAGAGACAGGAAGGACCCTCCCCTAGAGCCTCAGGAGCAGGCACAGCCTTGCTGACACCTTGATCTGAGGCTTCTCTCCTCCAGAACTGTGAGAGAGTAAATTCGCATTGGTTTCAGTGCTTGGCTCGTGGTCCCTTGCTGCAGCAGCCCCGGGAGCTCATACCTGCGCCCCCCACCCCACGCCCGTCCCATTTGCTCCAGCCACAAGATCCTGCCTCAGGGCCCCGCACCTTCTGTTCCCTACTCAGTGACCTCTTCCCAGGGACGTGCAAGGCCCACCCCTCACATCAGTAGACCACCACCACCTGGACAGAGGAGCCTTCCTGGACCCCCATCCAAGCCAGCACCACCCAGCCCCTCTGCCCCTTCCTCCTGCCTCACTTTACTCCGTAGCATTTCTCACTGGAGGCTTCATCCTTTCCTGAGTGTCTCCTGCAAGGACAGGAGCCCCAGGAGGTCAGGGCAGGTGCAGGTTTCTGCTCACTGCTACCCTCTGGGTCCTGAGCACCGCGGCTGGGCCTCCATGACCGTATGTCAAGTGGATCGCCTGCATCGGCCCCGTTCAACACATTTTAGGGCACTGTTTTATCTCTGTGACTTTGTGGCTTCTTTATTTTCCTTTTCTAAGATGGCCTCAAGATTCAAGGTGCAATTAGTTTGGGAAAGCCTGTATAGTCTGTCTCAGGAATCCACAGGGCACATTCGCATATTAAAGGCTCTGAAAATTCCTGCAAAAGAAGAAATCTGCTGAACTATGGTTTAGGAAACGCTTACTGGACCACAGAATCCCTTCCCAGTGCCCATCACAGCCCATGGAGCTGGTGCAGCTCCTAACTGTACGCTGAGGCCCTGCCTCTCCGTCCAGTGGCCTCCCCCTCCCCTGGGCCAGGCCAGCACAGCCCATATGAGGAGGTGCAGGGTACAGGGGGCTGCAGGCAGGGTATTCCTGGGCTTTGTTCCTCCACGGTTCCACCTCAGGGTGTGCATGTGGAAGGACCGGCGAGTCAGCTGCTCCAGGCTGGCGCTCATCTGCCACTCTGCCCACCGGGGAGCCCGGCTTGGAGGAGGGGTGCCCAAGGTAAATGGTGTTGCCAGGACCAGGGAGACTCCGGCTGAAACATGGGCAGTGTCTGGGAAAAACCTGGCACCGGACCAGGATAAAAGTGGAATTCAGAGAATCCATGAGCAGGAAGGACACCCCCCAGCAAGAGGAGTGGGTCCGAACCCCACTGCACCCGGGCCACAGGCTCTGCAGGGCATTGTGGGCTCTGGAAGCCCCGGTCATGAGGCCCCACCGCCCCGCCCGGCACTACGTAAGTGGCTCTCAGGGAAATCATAACACTATGAGCAGCTTCCGGCCAGTCTCACGGGCGTTAGCCTACTCCTCGCTCCTACACAAACACGGCAGGGCTCCCAGGCCCTGACATTGTCCTCCACGGCTGGGTGTCCAGGTCACACAGAAGCAAGGAAATTTCACAATGGCTGGGGGCTGGGGGGCATCATCGGCTCAGGGGCCTCCCCTGTCCCTCCCCTGCCAGCAGGGGCTGGAGGGCGATGGAGAAACAAGGAAGGGGGCAAAGGGTGAGAAAAGAGAGGGCAGAGACAGAGCCAAGCCCTGACCCACAGGGCCCTCTAAAGAGTGAGCGTCTGTCCTGCACAGGGGCCGTGTAAAGAGCGAGCATCTGTCCTGCACAGGGGCCGTGCACCCCACCATCATCCTCCAGCTCACAGGGACAGCGGTGCCCTGGTCTAGGAAGCAGGGAGGACCCTGGCTGGGCGCGGCCCCAGTGCCCACAGGCACACTGGCTGGGGAGACCGTGAGCAGCCGTGTGTGACTCTCAGCAGACCCCACAGAGGCAGAGCCTCCCAGGGGCTGAGGGGCTCCAGCACCTGCAGGGACCTTGAGACTCCCACCCAACACAAGCCCCCGACCCCACCAGCAGCCGCGCCCCGCCCTCCTCGCATGAGCCAGCAGAGATGGGAAGCGCACGGCAGAGCTGGAATGTGGCGTCGGAAACGCTCGGCTAACCCAGGGTGGGAAGGCAGAGCCTCAGCTGAGCACGGGGAGGCAGGAAGAGATATCCCAGAACCACCGAGCAGGGGGTAAGGCCCTGGGCTCGGTCCCCAGAGACCCCTGCTCACAAGCCCTTGCACCAAGCCCTTGGCCAAGGGATGCCATGACCAAGGTGCCCAATCACCGTGTGTGCCACTGTCACTGTCACTGCTACTAACAGGAGTCACCACAGGCCAAGCAGACTTCACCCAGGCCTCCTCCTCTAAGAACAAGAGCTGGCATTGCTTGAGCGCTTACTGTATACAGGCACCAAGCAAAGGCTCCACATGAAGTGACTCATTTAATCCCAGGTTTTCAGGTGGGTGTTGTCACACCTAAGTCCTGGAGCCTGAGGCCTGATGGGGGCGCGGGCGAGGGGGCTGTTGGGGGCTGCTACCAAGGTCTCAGAGCTCACAAGGGACCTGATGGGGGCGCCAGCGAGGCAGCTGCTGGGGGCTGCTACCAAGGTCTCAGAGCTCACAAGGGACCTGATGGGGGCACCGGCAAGGGGGCTGTTGGGGGCTGCTACCAAGGTCTTGTAGCTCACAGGGGACCGGATGGGGGCACCAGCGAGGGGGCTGGTGGGGGCTGCTACCAAGGTCTCGTAGCTCACAGGCGACCTGGAGGGAACTGAGCCCAGTACTGAGCCATGTTTTCCACTCTTGGCTGCTTGGACGGGCATCGGCATCCGGCCCATCAGCGAACACTTGCTCCACATGCTGGCTCAGGTCAGGCCAGGCCAGGGTCCCTGAGGCCACCCATTCTGCCCTGCCAGGGCACTACTGTGGGATGCAGAGAAGCCCCCAGCCCCAGCCAGCCCAACAACCTCACACAGTGGCCCCAGGAGAGCAGCCGGTCTAGAGAGAGGCTGGCACGGTGCCCCCAGGCCTGCGGGTCCCGGCGTGCAGCCCACTGCCCTGAGAGGGGCAGCTTGAGGAAGGGCCTGCAGGCTTCCCTGCCTAGACTGGAGGCCTCGTGGTGTGGGGAGGTCCAAAAGCCTTGGCCAGGCCCCCCGCTGACCCTGACTCACTGCTCCCTCTCTGACGTTCCGGGCTCCCAGGCAGCCCCCCAGACACTCCCACAGTCCCCAGCACCACCCTCCAGGCCCCCAATGGCCCTCATCTGCTCATCCTCACTCCTGCAGGCCTCGTCACACCCTGGCCACAGGAGAAGCATCTGCTCACAGTCAGCATCCCAGCCACGAGCTCCACATGGGCAAGCACCCGCTGCCAGGGTCCCCGAACCCCCAGGACTGGGCAGCAGCTGAGCCAAAACCCAGTAAACAATTGAGTGACCAAATAAATGAATGACTCCGTGGATAGCACAGGACGCGCCAGGCAGCACCCCTCCCACCCTTGGGGCTCAGGCGTAGCCCGTGTGAACCCTGACTCCTACCCACCCACCGCCCCCCTCACTCGCTGGGACCCAGCCATGGGGTTGAACAGGGAGCGGCCGGAGAAGGAGATCACAGGGATTCCCCGGACCATGAAAACAAGCAAAAGTAAAAGGTACAAACAAGCAAATCTTGCGCTAAAAACGAATGTTTAAAAACAAGAAGAAAGCCAAAGCTCAAGTCCAGGATCTGTGTGGAGACCCCACCGACGTGACAACCAGGACCCCCACCCTCCCCTGCTCCCTGCCCCCAGCCTCAGCCCAGCCCGGGTTGCCCCGGGGAGGGTCTCAGCCAAGATGCCCTCCACCCCACTCCGGCCAGCAGGGCTAGGCCAGGGCAGAGCCACCACGTTCTTCTAAGGCTCCAGGGTCCCACATGCAGATGGCGGCCTAGTGCCTGGCCACAGCACAGGCAGGCAGAGCTGGCAGGACGGGCCCAAAGCTCACCTCGAGCCAGGCTGGTGATAGAGATGGGCACACTCACTAGGCCCTGCTGGGACCATCGAGACACTGAGATCCCCACAGCGGGGAGCGGCTGAACCAGCCTCGGGGGACGACCCAGCAGCCCCTGCCCTCAAGCCTGACTCTGAGACAGTTACTGCTGACGCAGGTGAACACAGGGGCACACGAGGATAGCCAGAGCCCAGCTCGGGGCTCGGAGGGGACGGCATCGGGGGAACGCGGCTGCGCGCACCTCTACCTGCAGTTGCCTTCCCTGCCTGGGCTCTCCACCCCCGCCCCACCCAGGACCCCAGGCCCAGGGGCACCCCCACCCCCGCCCCAGCCATTAATGCGGCTGTGCCTTCAAGTCCCCTCCTGGGAACAAAAAGCCCGCTCTCCCCCAGTAAACCCTGGGGACTCGGGCTGGCAGCCCCACTTCCTCTCCCCGCCCCCGGCCTGCTCCAAGCTGCCTATTGTTTCCCCCCATTATTAGAATCCCCTTTGGCAGGCCCCAGAACCCCTGCCTCGGAGTGGAAACCCGGGGGAGCCTTGGCTTTGATGTCTGCCCCCTCCCCACTAAAAGGACCCCTTTGTTCCTCCCAGACGACAGGAGCAAAGAAACAGGCACATCTCAGGTGCCATCAGCAACAGTGGGGGCTGGGACCCCCTCCGAGGGACGGCTGGCCAGCACCCCCCTCCCTGCTGCCAGCAGTGGCCCCATCTCCTCCTTCTTCCTTGTTACTCTCCTCCCTTCCTGGAGAGAATTACCCACTTCCTCTACTGGAAAAACATGGCCATCATCCCTTCTCTTCCCCTTTTCCTGCTGGAGCTCGAGCCAGGACGGGCAACTTCAGCCCCGGTTTGCAGCCCGCATGCTTCCTGTGTGAGAAGAGCCCCTGCGGCTCCA